>NC_141057.1:11440943-12640943 GCF_041138505.1 Cibotium barometz | reverse complement strand
TTTCCAGCCCCTTTTTCTCCGTCTCCTATTCCCTCTCCATCCGTTTCCCAGATCTGGACAACAGATCCTCTACCGAATGCCCTTGCCACTTGTGAAAGAGCCCAATCCTCACCCTGCCACCTGCCACATTCAAACTCTATGTTGTCTCTTGGGCGGCACAAGCATGGGATCATCAGAGCTTGCAAATTTGACTTAGTATCTGAAAAGATACTACTTTGAAAAAAAGTCTCTCGGAGTGTGGCCGAAAATTTAAGCTTTTTCTTGGGGGGGGGGGGGGGCTTTTTACCAGACTCAGCTAATCTTACGTAGCGCAAAAGAGTGTCATCCTGCATATTAGAGTCCTCACATCCTGCAAAGGAGAAAAGAGAAACGAGTGGGAGTCCTAGAGTTTCTCATCTTGGACTGTAGTCCTTAAGGGGATCTAGTAAACACAAGTGCTAGAGGTCTATGGTGCAAGTGGTCAAGGTGCTCTAGGGCTCAAGTGCTCGAGGTGTATGGCGCAACTCAAATCCTAGAATAAGCTCTAGTACTCAATAGCAGATTATGCTGAACAGGAGGTTGTTGAGAAAGCAATTAATTATTTGAAAGAGACATGACAAGGGGGTGCACTTGTAGATGTCTGGCACCACTTTGTTCTCCTTTGATGTACAAGCACTCCTGTACAGTGCGATGCGTGTGCGCCTGCAGACAGCAGCAACATCCGACACTAAAAGAAGTATTACAAAAATTCAAACCTTCACATTTCTTTTTACTTTGCTTCTTTGCTAAATTAACTTCTTACAAGTCTATTGGTTTGTTATGCAGGTTTCCAAGGCAAAGAATTATATTGAGGAACTTTGAGGGCGAAACTTGTGCTAGGCCGACCCGGTGAGGATTGCACAGCATTGACCCTACCATGCAGTCCAGCAAACTGCCGAGGTTAGTCCTCATAGCGGCTTTTATAAGGACCCTTATATTTCCTTATATCCAGGGGATTGATGCAATTACATTTCAACAATACAATAAACACCTGGTTGACCAAAGGCTGAGGTTGAGCTGCTCTCATTGAATATCATATTGCACCAAAAGAACATTCGGCCACTGTAATCAGTTGGCTCCAGGCATCCATGACACAAAAACCTGGACAGGTTAAAAGATAAAAGTAAACCCAAGCACCCAACATAAAACCTATCCCTTCAAGAGTATAAGCAACAAAGCCAAATAAGTCTATAGAAATCATGAAGAAGATCAACAATAGCCACATGCATACCTCGCAAGCCCGCAACTTGTGCACGTGATACAGTACTGCCTACACCCAAAGCTCGTTGTTCTGGAGGGAGGCATCGAGATGGGAGTTTTTGACCCTCTAATATCTATATTACCCAATGTGAGAAAAGCCTTTGGAATTCTCTCCTTCAAAATGCCCATACAGTTATGTTCTCATCTACCATTGGCTCCATAACTGAGTCCAACTGAGGCCAGTACCCATCCTGTTTCAAGACCTTGTTCAAACTCTGCAGCTTGGGACAGATCTCTGAATTCTGTGGGTGGCTATCACCTCCGACAATGAATTCATGCACAAAATCATCAACCTCAATCCATGCCATCCCGGGTTTCTTCCAAGCACGTGCACTTTTCCTGAGCTCTTGAAGCTTATCAACCTCCTCCCATAGCTGAGCCTCCACAAAGATGTTGGACATGAGCATGTAACCAGATGCATCATCTGTATTCAGTTTACAGACTTGATCAAAGCATCGCCTTCCCAACTTGAGATTGCCATAAAATCTGCAGCTAGATAGCAGAGATACCCACGTTATGAAATCGGGAGAACCTGGATAGCTCTCGAGGTAATCTTCTGCCTCCTTGAAGCATCCTGCACGCCCAAGAAGATCAATCATACAGCTATATTGCTCCGCATTTGGTGTGATACCATGCTGTGCCTTCATTGAATTGAAGTACCGACGACCTTCTGCCAGCTGACCAGCGTGACTACACGCTGCAAGAATGTTGGTAAAGATCACATCATCCGGCTTCACTCCTGCATGCCGCATGTCGTCTAGATATAGCTGGACCACCTTGAAGTTGCCATGCTGGGCATGTCCAGTAATCATCCCACCCCATGCAACCACAGTTCGAGTTGGTAATCTATCGAAAACATTGCGAGCACTTTCTAGCCTCCCGCATTTCACATACATGTCGATTATCGTGTTCCCCATGGTCACGTCATCTTCAAATCCATCTCTGACGATCTGGTCAAGTACAAGCTCACCTTGCCTGATGGCTCCTACGCTCCCACATGCTTTCAAGATGCATAAGAATGTGACTTTGTCTGGTTTTATGCCATCCTCTTGCATCCTTGCAAAAAGCTGGAGGGCGGGAATGCCACGCCCATGCAAGGCATACCCCGCAACCATTGCAGCCCACGACACCGCATCCCGATTATGCAATTCATCAAACACTTTACGCGCCTCGTCTAGGCACTTGCATTTCACATACATGTCAACCAGAGAGCTCCCTACAATCACATCCGCTTCATGTCCAATGCTGACAATCTCATCATGTATCAGCCTGCCCTGGGTTAAAGCTCCTGTGCTGCCACAAGCTTTCACAGCACATGAAAATGCAACTTTGCTTGGTGTTCCACCTTCTGATTGCATCCTCTGAAAAAGGCTGAGGGCAGAGAGGCCATGCCCATGCTGGACATACCCTGAGATCAAAACACTCCATGACACCACATTCCGATTTGGCAATTTGTCAAAAGCTCGGTGTGCCTCATTCAGGCTCCCACATTTGGCATACATGTCTATTAGTGTGTTTCCAATAACAACATTTGAACCAAGCCCATGCTTGCTAACCTCATCATGTATCACCCTACCTTGCCCTATGGCTCCAATGGTTGCACATGCTTGTAAAGCACATGAAAGAGTTACCTCACTTGGCTTTAAGCCATCCTGTTGCATCCTCTCAAAGAACTTTAGAGCAGAGAAACCATCCCCATTAAGCACGTAGCCTGCAACCAGTGCATCCCATGATGTTACATTCGGATGTGGCAAGTTGTTAAAGACTTTGAAGGCCTCTTCTAGACTCCCACACTTTGCGTACATATCAATGACAACATTTAGAACACTGACATCTGATTTGAATTCACTATTAATGATTTGTTCATGTATATACCTGCCCTTATCAATGGCACCCATGTTGCTACAAGCTCTCAGGATGCACAAGAATGTGATTTTGTCGGGTTTTACCCCCCTCTCTTGCATTTTTTCATACATTTCAAAAGCAGAGGAGAAACCCCCATGTTGGGCATACCCCGCAATCAATGCACCCCACGACACCAAGGAGTGCCCTGACAAGCGGTCGAATACTCTGCGGGCCTCCTCCAGGCTACCACATTTGGCATACATGTCAACAACAGCATTCCCAGCAACCATATCTGCATCAAGCCCACTGCTTATCATCTGACTATGAAATTGCCTCCCCTGATCTATTGCCCCTATGCTGGCACATGCTTTAAAGATGCCCAAAAAGATCACTTTATCTGGGTGTATGCCATCCTGCTGCATTTTCTCAAAGAGGTTGATGGCAACAACACCTTGTCCGTGTTTGGAACAACCAGCAATAATCACACCCCATGAGACCACAGTGCGCTTTGTCAACCTTCCAAAAATCCAATGTGCCTCCTCTAAGATGTCACATTTGGCATACATGTCAACAAGGGTATTAGCAACAGCTATATTAGATTCAACTCCACTTTTTACTATGTGTTCATGTACCAACCGGCCTAGCAATACAGCTCCTATGATACTACATGCTTTCAAGATGGACAAAAACGTGACTATATCAGGCTTCATGCACTTCTCTTGCATTTCTTGATATAAAGCAAGAGCCCTCTCTGTGTCCCCATGTTGAAGGTGTGCTGAGATGAGCGCGTTCCACGTATATACTGTTGGTTTTGAAACCTTGTAGAAAGCTTCACTTGATTCCCGCAAACTCCCACAAGAAGCAAAGAGCCGGATCAGGTGATTCCCTAAAACAGCAATGGAATCCAGACCTCTTCTGATCATGAGGGCATGAACACGTCTTCCAGTTGTCAGGTCCTTCTTTGTTGTGCATTCCTGCAGTAAGTAATAGATGCTGTCTCTGGATATTGGAGCTCCTTGTTTATCCATGAGCTCCATACTCTGAAGCTCTTCATCCAGTCTCCGGTATTTACAGATGTCATCAGCAAATCCAGAAACTCTGATACAAGACATCGAATTCGAAGCTAGCAGATACGAAAACTGAGATCTTTTGACACAATGCATGGGAAAATTTGTGAGAACCACAGTGCAATGTTGTCTATGCAGATATAAGGCCCACTAGGCAAATTTCAGAACATCAAGAACAAAACGTATGCAATAAAATGACATGAAATACCCACCTGTCTGAGACTGCCATCCTGTAAAGCAGAGGTGTGAGAAGCCTTCTGTCCAGTGTGTACAAGGGACACAAATGCTTGGTAAGTTTGCAATCATAAGGGGCAGTTTGTATCATAAAGCAATGTCTGTATCATGCTTGGTTAGCACTAGGCTATGGCACGCTTAACGTCGATGCGAGGCAAAGGCCAACTAGTCTATACGATTCACATCCGCGGAAGAGAAAAGTAATTGTGTTTAACCTTAGTTAATAAGCTTGTTATTCATGAGGGTTATTCATGAGCTTGCTTAATAGTATCTTCAATCGATACCTTGTGCGAACCAAAGTCCCCCTTGGAGCATACAACCGAGTGAAAACTGCTACGGCACGTAATTTATTTTTAATAAATTTAAAAAAATGGTGTGGAAGAGAGAATCTTACACGGTGATTATTGCATGTTGAGGGGCTCTAAAAACGTGGCCGACGGCAATCAAGTGAGGTGCACGGGCGACGTACGTCACGCATGCAAGGAGGCTGATGACTCGCATGGCGGACTGGATGCAAGGTATGGGGGACAGAGGGGAGCAAGCCCAAAGTTGGGGTGATTGGGGCGCTGAAGACTTGGAAGAAATGAAGAGGATGCACGAAGAAGGTGAGGAGACTTAGGAGAAGAAGAGAGTGCAGGAAGCTGATTAGGTAACGACGAGCAGACTACATCCTTCACTAGTACAGCCGCCGTCGGTCCCCACCAAGTTCTCTGCAGACCTAGTGAAGAAGCAGGTTAATCTGTTTTCCTACTGCAGTATTATTCTATTTTGTTCGAGTAGGCCCCCTTCCAAAGTTAAACTGGGAAAATGGCTTGATGATGTTCTGCATGAAAAGGTGGTGTTACGTACCTTTTATCTAGGGAAAGGTTTTTTTAACGTCGTTTTCTCTAAAGGACAAGCTGTCTCTGATATTTTCTCCAAAGCGCCTCTGTTTATGGGCCCCAAGCTAGTGCATGCAATCCCATTTGATCCCCTGTTTGATGTTAACCATAGTTTGAAAAAGGCTTGTCCTGTGTGGGTGGAGGTGGTAGGTCTCCCTCCCTAGCTTCGATCGGCTCTAGGAGAGTTGGAGAAATCATTTGGTCCACCTCTGTTTATCCCCAAAGAGGATGACTATGGCCGCCAAGCGAACAACATATGTATATCAAGCTTAGAACACTAGCTTCAAAACTCTGAAAACTCTAGAGATAGATATTGGGGATCTGGGCAAAATTGAATTAGCTCTCAAATTCGGTCCTTTTCCCGGAGCCTGTTTTAAATGTAGTGATCTCGAGCACATAGCTAGGTTTTGTGATGCTCATTCCAAAAATAAAGAGAAGGAAGATATTAAGGAGGACATGGACCTTGAGGGTGAGAGACTAAATAATATAGAAAAAGAAGGGAGCAAGGCTAAAGAGGATAAGGGGAAAGGTGTTCAGGACCCTCAAGGGAGTAGGTGCACAGAAGAGGGTTAGACTAAGGTGGTCGAAAAACCCATGAGCAAAACAATCTTAGATCAACCAAAGAAGAAGCTAGAAGACCCCGAAATAAGTCTCCTAAAAAGAGAAGGGTATAGTTAACTCTCCCATGATTCCTAGTCCCATGATATATTCTAACCAGTTTAGTCCTCTGGGGGGAAATGGATGGTGAGACCTCTTCCATGGAAAAATTCAATCGACAAGTGGAAACTATCTGGCAAATGGCCCAGAACCCTAACCTTGATGAGGATAGTCAAGAGGTGGAGATGGTCCCTGAGACAGCGATTCAATGATTAATAAGTCTGAGATAAGGGGTTGGGATGTACACGGAATGTTAAGGGCATCAAGGATAAAAAGAAAAATGTAACTTTTTGGTGGAAAGGAGGTTAAAAGGGGGAGATTTAAGGGTTGGGTAGTGTATTATGGGGGCACTGATAGAGGTTACAGTGGAGTTATGACTATCATAAAGGAATCCATGAAGCCTTGCCCCTTATTGCTAACCACCCCAATGGTAGAGCGCTGGTGGTAGAATTCCAGGTAAAGGGAGAGAGATTTTGGGTTATTAACATTTATGGACCTCATAATTACAAAGAAAGGGGAAGGATATGGGACTGCAATGTTCGGGGATTCTTATGGAAGAGAAGAGGAAACATGGAGAACTTAGAGGAAGGTTGGGCCTAGTAGATGGTTGGAGTCTTGGGGAATGGAGGAATGACCCCAGACACACATACTTTAGTTTACAATACTTTGGCTCTTCTTCCAGGTTGGATATAGTTTTTTTCAGTCATCAGGCTTCTTGGGTGCCTCATACCTTGGAAATTAGGATAGATAATTCCTATGCTATCTGACCATATGCCCTTAATATGGGGGTGGCATGTTGGAAATGGGGATGATGAGAAACTGTGACATTTCCCAACCAAAAAGCTAAGGATAAATAATTCCTTATTGAAAGATGAGCTATTTATAAAAAGCACTGAAGAAGCGATTAGTAGACTAAGGACAAGAGGCATTTGGGAAGGTGCCTAGAGGGCCTTTGCTATTGAAATACAAGGAGTCATAAGGAGAACAGGAAAATTGAGAGTTTATGAGAGGAAAGAGAATAGGAAGAAGTGGAGTGATCAACTGGAAGCTCTACAAAGGAAAAGACAGCTAGGGAAACTCTCAGAGGAAGAAATTAGCCTATACACAAGCTTCAAACTAAGCCTTAAAGAAGAAGATGACAAACTAGCAAGGTACAGATTGGGTGCTTTTAAAGGGAATGCCTTCTCCTCCAGTAAGAGACCTAAAAGACATTTATTTAAGCGAACCCAAGAGAGAGACAATAGGGAGATTGTGAGGAGTATTAGGGATGAAAATGGGGTAGAGATTCAAGATAAATGGGTAGATCATTTAGGCTCCACTTTGAGTCTCAAGGAAGATGATTCTAGAACAAGATATAGTGCAGAAAGTAAAATTCTTAGACTAGTAAAGCATAGATACATGAGAGGCCAGCTAGCTCGAAAGGAACATAGAACAAGATATAGTGCAGAAAGTAAAATTCTTAGACTGGTAAAGCATAGCATAGATACATGAGAGGCCAGCTAGCTCGAAAGGAACATAGAACAAGATGAATGTTGGGTAGCCATTACTAAGTTGGGCAAGGAAAAGTCTCCAGGGTGGGATGGTCTTTCTGTAGAGTTTTTCATCTCATTTTGGCCCTCCATGGCAGCCAAGCTTTCAATCATGGGGGCTTGGATAAAGACCTGAAGGAGGGGGTGGTGAAACTCATCCCAAAATAGGTTACTTGCTGCTAACAGTGGTATATAAAATCTTGGCCAAAGCCATAGCCTTAAGGATTACCCCAGTGATTCAAAAGGTGATTTCTAGGAAACAACATGGGTTGATAAAAGGCAAATCCATTTATGACAACATTCTGGCTACTATGATTGGGAGAGATGTAGCTATAAGAACTAACCAAAATGTATAATGCTTCAACTTGATCTGGAAAAAGCTTATGATAGGATTCACTAGTCCTATGTGGCAAGAGTAATGAAGAAATTAGGATTTGGCCCCAGGATTGCTTCTTGTATATACACTCTGTCTCTGGGTGGATACTCTAGTCTTCTTTCAAATGGTAGAATAGTTGGGGGTTTTGAAATAAGGAGGTCTGTCAGACAAGGATGCCCTTTAGCCCCTCTTCTATTTGCCATTGCCTCCCATCCCCTTATTGTTGCTTTAGAAGAGGCTTGTGAGAAAGGCAGGTTATTGGTCTCTGAAGCTAAAAGATGGGGGGCAATTGATCATCCAATGTTTTGCTGATGATTCCTTGCTTTTTCTTAGAGTTGATGGGGATAACTTGAGACGGGCTTTATCTATTGTCCAAGATTTTGTTGATGCCTCTGGGTCCAAGTGTAATATCCAGAAAACCAAAATGATCAGCCTAACAGAGGATAATGACTTTGATATTCAGAGATGGGGGTGTGAGATAATTAGGAGGGGCCAGGTTGTCAGACATCTGGGAGTACCTTTTGGTGTGGATGTCACTAATAAACAACTCTCTGAGTGGGCTATCGAAAGATTTCTGGTGAAACTCAAGAAGTGGGAAGGGGTGAGAGTCCTTTTCATGATAGACTTGCTATTTGCAACACAGTTCTGAATGCTTATATCATGTTTTTAGTTCCAGTGGTCAACTTTGGGAAAGCTCAATGGAAGAGGATTATAAGCCCCATAAGGGACTTCCTTTAGAGAAATAAAGGCAATATAAAGAGGGTTCCTGCTTGGTTAGCATGGGATAAAACTAGCCTACCTAAGGCTGATGAGGGGTTGGGTATTTTGCATCTCCCTACTCACACTTCAGCAAGGATTGCTTTACTCTTACCCAAATGCTTATCCCAAGAAGAAGTTTTGGGCCAGAATGTTTAGAGAAATTGTTGAAGACTCCTCTGTATATCAAAGAGGGGGGTGTGGATGGGATTAAACTGTGGAGAAACAAGTTGTTTTCCTCTGCTCCTTTCAAGATAGCAAACTCCTCACTTTGTAGATTCTTGTGTGGAAAATGGAAGAAGATGTTATATCTTCTACAATGGGATGGTTGTGCAAGAGTAACAGGCAATTCCTTGCTCAATCTTGGAATTTGGTGGTCCCATTATTTTAACCCACCTTTAGCCTTGATAGACATCAATGTAGCAAAGAGTTTGAACAATAAAGGGCTAAGATTCTTGGTAGATTGCTTGGATTGGACCCTAGCTAGCTGGAAAGAGATTGATCAATTGGATTAAAACCTAGAGAAAGAACTTTGGTCAATCAGATCTTCAGAAAGGTTGGGTATCCACTGCTTTGGATGATTCCAGCTGGCTCAAAAATCTGAGGTTGGTTCAATGGGGTTAAGCTGCATAAAGGTTCAGCTAAAGTCTTATACACAGAGCTGAGAAAATCAGATTTGAAACTGCAACAAAGCTTGGAAGGTAAAATAGAAAGCTAGAACCTGGAGAAAGAGATGGAAGCTCATCTGGGAGTCCAATCTCCCTTGAAGTTTCAGGCCTTTTTGTGGAGAGTATGTCTAGTGGCTTTACCAGTTGGTTCCAAGCTTCTACAAAAGAACTTTACTTCAAGTTGTTGTCCAAGGTGTAGGACAACCTTGGAAGATGGGAGACATCTCTTCTGGGGGTGCCCAGCCACCATTAGGGGAATTTGGGTTAAGATAGAGAAATGGTGGCTAGATCTTTGGGGGTTCAGGGATTGTGGGGGGATTGGGTCTTGGTAAAGGGGATAGAACCTAATGAGGTTACTGACTTGTTATTTAACATTTTTAGATATGGTTGCCTTTGGGAGATCTGGATTTCTAGAAATAACTTAGTATTTTATAAGGGTGGGGAAACTGGGTTGAATAGCATTGAAACTATGTATAAGTGTGTTTATCTGTGTAAATCTGTATATTATGCTAACAAGCTGAATGATGCTAACACACTCCAGGAAATTCAATCTCTATGCAATGGAATCAGATGACTTGCTTTACAGCAGACCTTGGTACATTCTAGGAAGCCCTAACCAAAAACTTGTATGCAGGAATTCATTATCAGGAGGTAAAGACCGGGCTGCCCAAGTTTGGACCCAGGACCAAGAGGTGGTACCTTAAGGAGAAGCACCTTGTATATACTTTTGTGGCATTTATAGAAAATCCATTGGGTACTAGACCTATGGTGAAGGTGTGGGCTGGTAAAAGTGTTTTGGAAACGCTTCCACCCAAAGGATTTACTACTGAATCTATGATGGTGGCTTGTATGCAACTTGGTTATTATGTTTCTTGGAGCCAGTCCTCCTTTCTATGGGAAGATGAAAGATGGAACCTCCTTTGCAAACTACTAAACTCCAATGAGAGTGATTTGGAACAGGTAGGGGTCTTAGGGAGGTGGTAAAAGGCTTGTGGACATCTTGGAATAAGGAGTAAGCCCAGTGGGGCTGCCTAATGTTATAAAAAAAGAAAGCTGGATGTAATTATTGGCAGCGACTAATATATATTAAATATTTTCCCAAAAAAATGGTGCGGATAGTTTTTTTCCCAAAAACACGATTCTTAAGTGTGAGCATGCGATGATACCTGAGTTGCACACGTGTAAGAGAAATTCAGAGGCATGAGAGAAAGAGATGTAGTGTGCAGATGTGTCCCTCCTATCCGACCATCCGACGAGGAGAAGCCCAACTTAATTGGTCAGAGTTCTGTGCACATACAACCGGTAGGCAAAGAGAGGAGAGAGAAGTGAGAGAAAGAGGAGATGGCAGGAAGGAAATCCAACCAAGTGTGGGAGGAAACTCTACCTTCTGATCAGAAGGAGAAGGCCCTAAACGGAATGCTCAATCATGAGCATTCGGTTTTGGTCCGATGGAGCAGAGGAGGGAATCCGGCTAGAAATAGTGGTAGGACCCTAGAATCTCAAACTGAAAGGGCGCTGGCCGGAGGCATGTGTGCATGCTAAGAGAGACATGATGGCTAGCAAGAGTCGTGATCCGACTCTTGGATGATCCCACATTTCAAATGATTTAACATCCTTAATCCTCGATCTCACTTCTACGATCATGGCACTCTTAACAAAGGCATAGATAGAAATGTTGCCATATATATAGGCAGTGATGTGTGTGAACACACTTAGGACCGCCGAGGCACTTTTTCCCTCCTGTTTTTTCCCCCGGCTTGTATATACGCCAATCATTCTAGGGCTAACTTATCTTTGTACATTGACACAATTAATACACTGTGTGTTGTGTGCATTCTTGCTTCTTCTTCTCCAAGCTTTGTGTGCTTTCCTGCAACCCTAGTTCCAACAATTGGTATCAGAGCCGACTCCCAGGGCTACCCCGTTAGCACCCTCTGACTCACGTTCTCCGATTGAGGTGAGCTTTCAGGAGCGCTTGCAAGTCCCTATACTCTGCAGATAGACCCGTAGGGCTTTGCGTTCTCAAAAATTGCATCTAAGGTCATTTCGGGCTCCATTTTTGCATTACAAGTTCTTTACAGGTGTTTTCGTCATTTTGTGCAGAAATTTCAACAGTGTAGTTTTCTGCAAAACAGGCATACGTATTCTATTGTGGACCGTGCTACATAGCACGAGTTGTTTTCTGTTCAATCTTTGCTTCATTACAGGTAGCTTTTGCATCAGTTTCAGTCAGTGGCCAACCATGGCTGATAACAGCAATGATGTATTTCGCATGTTGTCTGCTCTGCTAATGACAAATTGGATGGAGACAGCAACTACCCACTTTGGGCATACATGATGCATCATATTTTGGTTGCAAAAAGGAGTGTGGAACATTGTGAAGGGTATGGATGTACGTCTAGGTTCTGTGGATGTAGGATCTGTTAAGGATGTTGCAGGTTCTAGCAGCTCTACTGTTGCTGTTGTTTTACCCACTGCTGAACAAGCTTGTTGGGATGGTAAAGATACGCAGGGTCATACCTTGATTGCACTTTCTGTCAAACGTAACACTCCACATATTCGTTCAGCTAAAACAGCAAAAAAGGCTTGGGATATTCTAGCTGGTTTGTATGCAGGTCATAACGAGGCAAAAATCTCTTACCTGCGTAAAGAGATAGAATCAAAGATTATGCAGGAAGATGATGACATGAATGTTTTCTTGCTGAGATTAAAGATCTCAAGGAATAATTGATTTCTGCAGGTGAGATTATTCCTTATCATTCTCTTGTGCAGACTATTCTTGATGCTTTACCTGAGTCATATCAGACTTTTGCTTCCACGTGGAGACTTGTTACTGAGGACAGACCTGATGTTGTTGCGAGGTGAAAAAAAGAAGAAAGAAGAACCTGCCTCTATAGCCCTTCACCTCCCAAACTTGGAAAATAACAATACAACGGAGGCACCACTAGCCCACCGGCTGGAACGCTTCTCACACTTCACCACCCACCCACACCAGAAATATAGCTCAAAACCATGATAGACAATGATCATTCAGCAAAAAGATACACAGCATCAACCACACTGTATAAACTCAGTAAATACACCAAAAACTAGGACTCTGGCCAGGATTTACTGCCAAGGGAATTCACCCTTGTGTCTGACAACCAAGCCTCTGTCTCCCGGTCTCTACTTCTCTCCAGAGGGCGCCCCCACCAGCAACCCTTCTTCACTTCCTTTGTAGCCCGGCTACTCTCTGTCCAGCTGCTACCTGCCAAGTGTCGTAGGCGAGCCCCACTGTCTCCAGCCCGCACATCAGCACCTCTACTGTAGCCAACACACAAAAAACCAAGGCTCTCTCTCTGGTCAGCATCCACTCTTTGCCTGCAATCGTCGCCCACACAAAACTAGCCACTTTCTCTTCAGAGGGTGCCCCACCAGCTAACCCTCAACTCAGCAGCTCTCACTCTCTGTGTGTCGTGACCAGCAGCTTTGCCAACCACAGAGCCTCTGCACAATCTCTTCAGCACCAACACCCCTTCTCTTGCATCCAACCCAAGCCACATCAACCAAGGCCCACACCAGCCTTCTCTTTGCCTGCAGCCCTTCAAACACAAAAAACCAAGGCTCTCTCTGCACTCTTCAGAGCCACAGCTCTCGCACTTCACACAGGCGGCTCCCTTACTGCCCTTCCCTCAACAGCTTGCATAGCCACCTTCCTTGCTCTGTCACCCGATCTCTATAGGTTTCGGTGTCGTCCATCTTCTCTGCAGGCGCCAATCTCACCTGCGCTACCAGCTGCCACACCTTGCGACCTGCAGCTCACCTAGAATCATCCCCACAGCCTCTGTGTCTGCACAAGCACCTAGCATGGCGTCCTTCTTATACAAGGCGGCTGGTCTTCATTTTCCCATTAGCTCTCCACGATCATCGAAGGCCTGCAGAAGCTACACTCCAGAGCTCCTTCGCCTCTGGTCCCGCCATCCCAGCCGGCTCACCTTTCTCTTGCCTTCGAGGCCTCTCCTCGCCTCTCTGCAGAGCAACACCAAATAGCCACCCCAGCACCTTTGACCCCAGCTGCGCCTTCTCGCTGCCTCTCTTCAGAGTCACCTTCCCGACTGTGCCTTTCCTGTACAATCACCAGCCCGGCTCTGCCCACACCAAGGCTGCCCCAGCAGCCCGTCTTAGATCACCCGGCCTGGTACACGGTGGCTACCTGTCCTTCTTTACGCTGTCTGCTGCTGCTGCAGACTCTCTTGCAAGGCGATTCACTCCTTCTGGACCCCCACGGTTTCATCTCTAGGCGGCCACCTTCTTGCTTCTTCGTCAGCTTCTAGACGACGTGCTGGTAGAGCCAAAAAGACTTCCATGTGGTCATTTTTTTATTGGCCACGTGTATTATATTTTTTATTTTTTTTTAAAAGCTCAATGATGGTCACCACATTGCTAAAAGACCCCTCCTTCTCCTTGCTTCGGATCATCACGCCGCGCCCACGACTTTCCAATACAAGAGCTGCCCCCGGCTTTGAATCATTAGCATCATTATTACCAAGACACGGCCATTCCAGATCGGTGCCCTACATTTGGTAACCACCCGCACACCACACTGTTGCAATAAAAACTCCCAAATCTCAAGCACCTGCTCCCAAAAAAACACGTGCATATACCAGCTCACTGCAAAACCACCCACTCTGTACATTTGCCAGGGCATTCAGGGCAAAGATTATTCACACACCAAGCATCCCATATGTACACAGACCCAAAACACCTTTCAGAAAAACACCTAACATACTTTGCCCAACCCCTAGCCTGCTGAATCATTTATGATCAGTAGCAAAAAGCATATGACCACGTTTCCCTCCGTCAATCCTTTGAGCATCATACAATGTAACCAAAACATCTCTATTCCATGTGATCAAAGAAACACTGTCATTTTCCCAAGACATAGTTTGCCATCCCACATCCCACCACATAACATAAGAACTTCTGGAAACAAAGCTTCTGACATACACACCATCCTGCCTCATCTCAATCCCAAAATCACTGATATGGGCAATACCAATATTGGAGAACCGGTGAAGCAACTCCTGCTGAGGGTAAAAACTGATGAAAGCTTCATCAAGAAAGACCTGTTGTGCACATCCACTTTCTTGTCCATCCACATAAGAAACATCACCATCAAAGCCAGCCACCACAGGCAAAACAAACTCCTCTTCAAAAGGCACCATTGCCAAAGCATCCACCTCAGTTCCTATATGCTCACCTTCATCAAGGCAAATCAGAAATTCATCAATCACAACATCCATAATCTCATCCATAGCATCAACATCGTCCATAGACTTCCGGTGTTGCTCTTCTTTCATAGCCTCAATTCTGCTTGTAGCTTTTTTAACATTAATGCACATCTCATCATCCAACTCCAACTCAGGTTCATTATCCAAAGACTCAAAAACAGACTCTTTCACATCACATGCTGCATACCTTTGCTCATGATTCACTTGTACCTCCTCGCATTCTTCCTGTATGGCCTCTTCTTGTTGGGCAACCTCATCACCAAGCACTTCCTCTCATCAATAACCAGGGCATCCATCTCTGCATCCTCCTCACTTGGATGAAGTGTCTTCTGTCCCCTCACTAGTAGTGGTGCTACTAGTCGTATCATCAATCCTTCCAGCCATGTTCTCCTGTAAATTGTAGCTTTTCTGCCCAACCCCCAGTGTGGAAAATCAGTCACCTAAAACTTTCTATGAGACTTTTGCTTTTGCTTGACCTTTACATCTCCTCCTTCCTTCACTTTACCTTTTTTCTTGCTGGCCCCTGCAGCATCCCTGCTTTCCCTTTCCTGTGGCATCCGTTTCCCCAAAGGCATCACATCAGCTTCTGTCTCCTTCGTCTTCTCAAGGGTGACCACATCTATCACTTTAGTTTTACCTTTCTCCTCATTTGTCAACCCACTGGTCCCTGCTTCACCTTTAATTTCAATTCCATAATCATTTGCCCTATTGGGAATCTGAGAGGGTAAGGGATACATATCACCCCCCATTCGCTGAGGCTTATCACAATCTGTACTTAGATGTCCAAGTTCACCACAATTCCAGCATGTAGGAATAAACCGTCTACCCCTGCCAAAACCACGACCACTTCCATAACTTGTCTGTCCTTCAGCTCCTTCCTGATAGCCTCTACCTCGGCCAAGTCCACCACCTGTGTTCTCCATCATCTCCAAGCTCAGATTCTTCATACAATCCACCATTTGCCTCATATCCTGTTTAAGCCCTTCATCAGAAGCTGTAACAGCTGTAGGTGCCACCTTTATCCCCTGTGGTATGACATTATTCACCTGAGCTTCTGTCGGTTGCACTCTTTCCAGCACAGTTCTCATCGGTACCGCTTCTACCCTTCTCATTTCAGGCCTCATTGCCACCAGCTGGTTCATCCGTTGCAATTTCCAATCCTTTGATTTGGCTATCTCCACCGCATCCTCATAAGACCTGGGCTTCTTTAATTCCACCTTCCAGCGAATGCCTCCTTTCAATCCTGCAATAAAACGATCCTTATTCATCATGTCCGGGGGTACCTGATCCTCTCCCAAAGCCCTGCACAAAGTCTCCCACAGCAAAGAGAATTTCTTCACATAATCATCAATCGGTTCCAATTCACCCTGTATCAACCCCTACACTTCATGCCAAACTCTTTCTGGATCCTCATAAGACCTGGGCTTCTTTAATTCCACCTTCCAGCGAATGCCTCCTTTCAATCCTGCAATAAAACGATCCTTCTTCATCATGTTCGGGGGTACCTGATCCTCTCCCAAAGCCCTGCACAAAGTCTCCCACAGCAAAGAGAATTTCTTCACATAATCATCAATCGGTTCCCAATTCACCCTGTATCAACCCCTACACTTCATGCCAAACTCTTTCTGGATCCTCAACCTTCTTGAACCTGTTCAAAAGAGCAGTCTTCAATCCATCCTCAGACATTGGAATGCGTGGCTCAACATCCTTTAACGACTCCTCATAAGCTCTGGACCATACCCTTGCATCTCCCTTCAAGCATATATTCAGCAACCGCAATACCTGTATTGGCTCATTGATGTGGTTGCTTATGCACGCAACCTCCATTCTTTCAAGAAAATCTACCACATCTTCATTAGGACCACCAAAACACTCTGGATACAACATCATATTGATCCCCAAACTTCACTTTCAAACCCAAGAAAAAAACTGGAAACACCTTCCTTCAATCTCCTACTCTGGGGCATACACCCTCGTAAGAGAAATCCCTGAGCTATCCTCAGTGGGGGCACCAGAAAAATGTGAGGTGAAAAAAAGAAGAAAGAAGAACCTACCTCTATAGCCCTTCACCTCCCAAACTTGGAAAATAACAATACAACGGCACCACCAGCCACCGGCTCGAACGCTTCTCACACTTCACCACCCATCCACACCAGAAATATAGCTCAAAACCACGATAGACAATGATCATTCAGCAAAAAGATACATAGAATCAACCACACTGTATAAACTCAGCAAATACACCAAAAACCAGGACTCTGGCCAAGATTTACTACCAAGGGAATTCGCCCTTGCGTCTGACAACCAAGCCTCTAGCTCCCGATCTCTGCTTCTCTCCAGAGGGCGCCCCACCAGCAACCCTTCTTCACTTCCTCTATAGCCCGGCTACTCTCTGTCCAGCTGCTACCTGCCAAGTGTCATAGGCGAGCCCCACTGTCTCCAGCCCACACATCAGCACCTCTACTGCAGCCAACACACACAAAAAACCAAGGCTCTCTCTCTAGTCATCCACTCTCTGCCTGTGCAATCGTCACCCACACAAAACCAACCAATTTCTCTTCAGAGGGTGCCCCACCAGCTAACCCTCAACTCAGTAGCTCTCACTCTCTGTGTGTCGTGACCAGCAGCTTCGCCAACCAACAGAGCCTCTGCACAATCTCTTCAGCACCAACACCCCTTCTCTTGCATCCAGCCCAAGCCACATCAACCAAGGCCCACACCAGCCTTCTCTTTGCCTGCAGTCCTTCAAACACAAAAAACCAAGGCTCTCTCTGCACTCTTCAGAGCCACAGCTCTCGCACTTCACACAGGCGGCTCCCTTACTGCCCTTCTCTCAACAGCTTGCACAGCCACCTTCCTTACTCTGTCACCCGATCTCTATAGGTTTCGGTGTCGTCCATCTTCTCTGCAAGCGCCAATCTCACCTGTGCTACTAGCTACCACACCTTGCGACTTGCAGCTCACCCAGAATCATCCCCATAGCCTCTGTGTCTGCACAAACAAGCACCCAGCATGGCGTCCTTCTTATACAAGGCGGCGGGTCTTCATTTTCCCATTAGCTCTCCACGATCACCGAAGGCCTGTAGAGCTACACTCCAGAGCTCCTTCGCCTCTGGTCCCGCCGAATCCTTCCCGGCTCACCTTTCTCTTGCCTTCGAGGCCTCTCCTCGCCTCTCTGTAGAGCAACACCAGATAGCCACCCCAGCGCCTTTGACCCCAGCTGTACCTTCTCGCTGCCTCTCTTCAGAGTCACCTTCCCGACCGTGCCTTTCCTGTACAATCACCAGCCCGGCTCTGCCCACACCCAAGGCTGCCCCAGCAGCCCGTCTCTTAGATCACCCGGCATGGTACACGGCGGCTACCTGTCCTTCTTTACGCTGTGTGCTGCTGTTGCAGACTCTCTTGCGAGGCGATTCACTCCTTCTGGACCCCCGCGGTTTCATCTCTAGGCAGCCACCTTCTCGCTTCTTCGTCAGCTTCTAGACGACGTGCTGGCAGAGCCAAAAAGACTTCCATGTGGTCATTTTTTTATTGGCCACGTGTATTATATTTTTTATTTATTTTTTTAAAAGCTCAATGATGGTCACCACATTGCTAAAAGACCCCTCCTTCTCCTTGCTTCGGATCATCACGCCGTGCCCACGACTTTCCAATACAAGAGCTGCCCCCGGCTTTGAATCATCAGCATCATTATTACCAAGACACGGCCATTCCAGATCGGTGCCCTACATTTGGTAACCACCCGCACACCACACTGTTGCAATAAAAAGTCCCAAATCTCAAGCACCTGCTCCCAAAAAAACCTGTGCATATACCAGCTCACTGCAAAACCACCCACTCTGTACATTTGCCAGGGCATTCAGGGCAAAGTTTATTCACACACCAAGCATCCCATATGTACACAGACCCAAAACACCTTTCAGAAAAACACCTAACATACTTTGCCCAACCCCTAGCCTGCTGAATCATTTATGATCAGTAGCAAAAAGCATATGACCACGTTTCCCTCCATCAATCCTTTGAGCATCATACAATGTAACCAAAACATCTCTATTCCATGTGATCAAAGAAACACTGTCATTTTCCCAAGACATAGTTTGCCATCCCACATCCCACCACATAACATAAGAACTTCTGGAAACAAAGCTTCTGACATACACACCATCCTGCCTCATCTCAATCCCAAAATCATTGATATGGTCAATACCAATATTGGAGAACTGGTGAAGCAACTCCTGCTGAGGGTAAAAACTGATGAAAGCTTCATCAAGAAAGACCTGTTGTGCACATCCACTTTCTTGTCCATCCACATAAGAAACATCACCATCAAAGCCAGCCACCACAGGCAAAACAAACTTCTCTTCAAAAGGCACCATTGCCAAAGCATCCACCTCAGTTCCTATATGCTCACCTTCATCAAGGCTAATCAGAAATTCATGAATCACAACATCCATAATCTCATCCATAGCATCAACATCGTCCATAGACTTCCGGTGTTGCTCTTCTTTCATAGCCTCAATTCTGCTTGTAGCTTTTTTAACATTAATGCACATCTCATCATCCAACTCCAACTCAGGTTCATCATCCTGCAGACTTTCTATATCCCACAAAGGTTCATCATCCAAAGACTTTCTATATCCCACTCATCCCACAAAGGTTCATCATCCAAAGACTCAAAAACAGACTCTTTCACATCACATGCATACCTTTGCTCATGATTCACTTGTACCTCCTCGCATTCTTCCTGTATGGCCTCTTCTTGTTGGGCAACCTCATCACCAAGCACTTCCTCTCATCAATAACCAGGGCATCCATCTCTGCATCCTCCTCACTGGATGAAGTGTCTTCTGTCCCCTCACTAGTAGTGGTGCTACTAGTCGTATCATCAATCCAGCCATGTTCTCCTGTAAATTGTAGCTTTTCTGCCCAACCCCCAGTGGAAAATCAATCACCTGAAACTTCCTACGAGACTTTTGCTTCTGCTTGACCTTTACATCTCCTCCTTCCTTCACTTTACCTTTTTTCTTGCTGGCCCCTGCAGCATCCCTGCTTTCCCTTTCCTATGGCATCCGTTTCCCCAAAGGCATCACATCAGCTTTTGTCTCCTTCGTCTTCTCAAGGGTGACCACATCTATCACTTTAGCTTTACCTTTCTCCTCATTTGTCAACCCACTGGTCCCTGCTTCACCTTTAATTTCAATTCCATAATCATTTGCCCTATTGGGAATCTGAGAGGGTAAGGGATACATATCACCCCCCATTTGCTGAGGCTTATCACAATCTGTACTTATATGTCCAAGTTCACCACAATTCCAGCATGTAGAAATAAATCGTCTACCCCTGCCAAAACCACGACCACTTCCATAACCTGTCTATCCTTCAGCTCCTTCTTGATAGCCTCTACCTTGGCCACGTCCACTACCTATGTTCTCCATCATCTTCAAGCTCAGATTCTTCATACAATCCACCATTTGCCTCATATCCTGTTTAAGCCCTTCATCAGAAGCTGTAATAGCTGTAGGTGCCACCTTTTTATCCCCTGTGGTATGACATTATTCACCTGAGCTTCTGTCGGTTGCACTCTTTCCAGCACGGTTCTCATCGGTACCGCTTCTACCCTTCTCATTTCAAGCCTCACTGCCACTGGATACATCCCCAGCTGGTTCATCCATTGCAATTTCCAATCCTTTGATTTGGCTATCTCCACTGCATCCTCATTAGACCTGGGCTTCTTTAATTCCACCTTCCAGCGAATGCCTCCTTTCAATCCTGCAATAAAACGATCCTTCTTCATCATGTCCAGGGGTACCTGATCCTCTCCCAAAGCCCTGCACAAAGTCTCCCACAGTAAAGAGAATTTCTTCACATAATCATCAATCGGTTCCAATTCAACCTGTATAAAACCCTGCACTTCATGCCAAACTCTATCTGGATCCTCAACCTTCTTGAACCTGTTCAAAAGAGCAGTCTTCAATCCATCCTCAGTCATTGGGAATGCATGGCTCGACATCCTTTAATGACTCCTAATAAGCTCTGGACCATACCCTTGCATCTCCCTTTAAGCATATATTCAGCAACCGCAATACCTGTACTGGCTCATTGATGTGGTTGCATGCACGCAACCTCCATTCTTTCAAGAAAATCTGCCACATCTTCATTAGGACCACCAAAAAACTCTGGATACAACATCATATTGATCCCCAAACTTCAGTTTCAAACCCAAGAAAAAAACTGGAAACACCTTCCTTCAATCTCCTACTCTGGGGCATACACCAGCAACCACTACTGCAACCAACACACACAAAAAACCAAGGCTCTCTCTCTGGTCAGCATCCACTCTCTGCCTGCAATCGTCGCCCACACAAAACCAGCCACTTTCTCTTCAGAGGGCGCCCCACCAGCTAACCCTCAACTCAGCAGCTCTCACTCTCTGTGTGTCGTGAGTGACCAGCAGCTCTCACTCTCTCTGTGTCGTGAGTGACCAGCAGCTTCCCCAACCATAGAGCCTCTGCACAATCTCTTCAGCACCAACACCCCTTCTCTTGCATCCAGCCCAAGCCACATCACCCAAGGCCCACACCAGCCTTCTCTTTGCCTGTAGCCCTTCAAACACAAAAAACCAAGGCTCTCTTTGCACTCTCCAGAGCCACAGCTCTCGCACTTCACACAGGTGGCTCCCTTACTGCCCTTCCCTCAACAGCTTGCACAGCCACCTTCCTTGCTCTGTCACCTAGTCTCTACAGGTTTCGGTGTCATCCATCTTCTCTGCAGGCGCCAATCTCACCTGCGCTACCAGCTGCCACACCTTGCGAGCGACCTGCAGCTCACCCAGAATCATCCCCACAGCCTCCGTGTCTGCACAAGCACCCAGCATGGCGTCCTTCTTATACAAGGTGGCTGGTCTTCATTTTCCTATTAGCTCTCCACGATCACCGAAGGCCTGCAGAGCTACACTCCAGAGCTCCTTCGCCTCTAGTCCCGCCAAATCCCAGTCGGCTCACCTTTCTCTTGCCTTCGAGGCCTCTCCTCGCCTCTCCGCAGCAACACCAGATAGCCACCCCAGTGCCTTTGACCCCAGCTGCGCCTTCTCGCTGCCTCTCTTCAGAGTCACCTTCCCGACTGTGCCTTTCCTGTACAATCACCGGCCCGGCTCTGCCCACACCAAGGCCACCCCAACAGCCCGTCTCTTAGATCACCCGGCCTGGTACACGGCGGCTACCTGTCCTTCTTTATGCTGTCTGCTTGCTGCAGACTCTCTTACAAGGCGATTCACTCGTTCTGGACCCCCGCGGTTTCATCTCTAGGCGGCCACCTTCTCGCTTCTTCGTCAGCTTCTAGACGACGTGCTGGCAGAGCCAAAAAGACTTCCATGTGGTCATTTTTTTATTGGCCACGTGTATTATATTTTTTATTTATTTTTTTAAAAGCTCAATGATGGTCACCACATTCCTAAAAGACCCCTCCTTCTCCTTGCTTCGGATCATCACGCCGCGCCCACGACTTTCCAATACAAGAGCTGCCCCCAGCTTTGAATCATCAGCATCATTATTACCAAGACACGGCCATTCCAGATCGGTGCCCTACATTTGGTAACCACCTGCACACCACACTGTTGCAATAAAAACTCCCAAATCTCAAGCACCTGCTCCCAAAAAAACACGTGCATATACCAGCTCACTGTAAAACCACCCAATCTGTACATTTGCCAGGGCATTCAGGGCAAAGTTTATTCACACACCAAGCATCCCATATGTACACAGACCCAAAACGCCTTTCAGAAAAACACCTAACATACTTTGCCCAACCCCTAGCCTGCTGAACCATTTATGATCAGCAGCAAAAAGCATATGCCCACGTTTCCCTCCGTCAATCCTTTGAGCATCATACAATGTAACCAAAACATCTCTATTCCATGTGATCAAAGAAACACTGTCATTTTCCCAAGACATAGTTTGCCATCCCACATCCCACCACATAACATAAGAACTTCTGGAAACAAAGCTTCTGACATACACACCATCTTGCCTCATCTCAATCCCAAAATCACTGATATGGTCAATACCAATATTGGAGAACCGGTGAAGCAACTCCTCCTGAGGGTAAAAACTGATGAAAGCTTCATCAAGAAAGACCTGCTGTGCACATCCACTTTCTTGTCCATCCACATAAGAAACATCACCATCAAAGCCAGCCCCACAGGCAAAACAAACTCCTCTTCAAAAGGCACCATTGCCAAAGCATCCACCTCAGTTCCTGTATGCTCACCTTCATCAAGGCCAATGAGAAATTCATCAATCACAGCATCCATAATCTCATCCATAGCATCAACATCGTCCATAGACTTCCGGTGTTGCTCTTCTTTCATAGCCTCAATTCTGCTTGTAGCTTTTTTAACATTAATGCACATCTCATCATCCAACTCCAACTCAGGTTCATCATCCTGCAGACTTTCTATATCCCACTCATCCCACAAAAGTTCATTATCCAAAGACTCAAAAACAGACCATTTCACATCACATGCATACCTTTGCTCATGATTCACTTGTACCTCCTCGCATTCTTCCTGTATGGCCTCTTCTTGTTGGGCAACCTCATCACCAAGCACTTCCTCGCATCAATAACCAGGGCATCCATCTCTGCATCCTCCTCACTGGATGAAGTGTCTTCTGTCCCCTCACTAGTAGTGGTGCTACTAGTCGTATCATCAATCCTTCGAGCCATGTTCTCCTATAAATTGTAGCTTTTCTGCCCAACCCCCAGTCACCTGAAACTTCCTCTACGAGACTTTTGCTTCTGCTTGACCTTTACATCTCCTCCTTCCTTCACTTTACCTTTTTTCTTGCTGGCCCTTGCAGCATCCCTGCTTTCCCTTTCCTGTGGCATCCGTTTCCCCAAAGGCATCACATCAGCTTTTGTCTCCTTCGTCTTCTCAAGGGTGACCACATCTATCACTTTAGCTTTACCTTTCTCCTCATTTGTCAACCCACTGGTCCCTGCTTCACCTTTAATTTCAATTCCATAATCATTTGCCCTATTGGGAATCTGAGAGGGTAAGGGATACATATCACCCCCCATTCGCTGAGGCTTATCACAATATGTACTTAGATGTCCAAGTTCACCACAATTCCAGCATGTAGGAATAAACCGTCTACCCCCTGCCAAAACCACGACCACTTCCATAACCTGTCTGTCCTTCAGCTCCTTCCTGATAGCCTCTACCTCGGCCACGTCCACCACCTGTGTTCTCCATCATCTTCAAGCTCAGATTCTTCATACAATCCACCATTTGCCTCAAATCCTGTTTAAGCCCTTCATTAGAAGCTGTAACAGCTGTAGGTGCCACCTTTATCCCCTGTGGTATGACATTATTCACCTGAGCTTCTGTCGGTTGCACTCTTTCTAGCACGGTTCTCATCATGGTACCGCTTCTACCCTTCTCATTTCAGGCCTCACTACCACTGGAACCATCCCCAGCTGGTTCATCCGTTGCAATTTCCAATCCTTTGATTTGGCTATCTCCACCGCATCCTCATAAGACCTGGGCTTCTTTAATTCCACCTTCCAGCAAATGCCTCCTTTCAATCCTGCAATAAAATGATCCTTCTTCATCATGTCCGGGGGTACCTGATCCTCTCCCAAAGCCCTGCACAAAGTCTCCCACAGCAAAGAGAATTTCTTCACATAATCATCAATCGGTTCCAATTCACCCTGTATCAACCCCTGCACTTCATGCCAAACTCTATCTGGATCCTCAACCTTCTTGAACCTGTTCAAAAGAGCAGTCTTCAATCCATCCTCAGTCATTGGAATGCGTGGCTCAGCATCCTTTAATAACTCCTCATAAGCTTTGGACCATACCCTTGCATCTCCCTTCAAGCATATATTCAGGAAACCGCAATACCTATACTGGCTCATTGATGTGGTTGCTTATGCACGCAACCTCCATTCTTTCAAGAAAATCTGCCACATCTTCATTAGGACCACCAAAAAACTCTGGATACAACATCATATTGATCCCCAAACTTCACTTTCAAACCCAAGAAAAAAACTGGAAACACCTTCCTTCAATCTCCTACTCTGGGGCATACACCCTCGTACGAGAAATCCCTGAGCTATCCTCAGTGGGGGCACCAGAAAAATGTGAGGTGAAAAAAAGAAGAAAGAAGAACCTGCCTCTATAGCCCTTCACCTCCCAAACTTGGAAAATAACAATACAACGGAGGCACCACCAGCCACCACCGGCTGGAATGCTTCTCACACTTCACCACCCACCCACACCAGAAATATAGCTCAAAACCACGATAGACAATGATCATTCAGCAAAAAGATACACAGCATCAACCACACTGTATAAACTCAGCAAATACACCAAAAACCAGGACTCTGGCCAGGATTTACTACCAAGGGAATTCGCCCTTGCGTCTGACAACCAAGCCTCTGTCTCCCGGTCTCTGCTTCTCTCCAGAGGGCGCCCCACCAGCAACCTCTACTGCAGCCAACACACACAAAAAACCAAGGCTCTCTCTCTGGTCAGCATCCACTCTCTGCCTGCAATCGTCGCCCACACAAAACTAGCCACTTTCTCTTCAGAGGGCGCCCCACCAGCTAACCCTCAACTCAGCAGCTCTCACTCTCTGTGTGTCGTGAGTGACCAGCAGCTTCGCCAACCACAGAGTCTCTGCACAATCTCTTCAGCACCAACACCCCTTCTCTTGCATCCAGCCCAAGCCACATCACCCAAGGCCCACACCAGCCTTCTCTTTGCCTGCAGCCCTTCAAAAACAAAAAAACAGGCTCTCTCTGCACTCTTCATATCCACAGCTCTCGCACTTCACACAGGCGGCTCCCTTATTGCCCTTCCCTCAACAGCTTGCACAGCCACCTTCCTTGCTCTGTCACCCGGTCTCTATAGGTTTCGGTGTCGTCCATCTTCTCTGCAGGCGCCAATCTCACCTGCGCTACCAGCTGCCACACCTTGCGACGTGCAGCTCACCCAAAATCATCCCCATAGCCTCTGTGTCTACACAAGCACCCGGCATGGCGTCCTTCTTATACAAGGCAGCTGGTCTTCATTTTCCCATTAGCTCTCCACGATCACCGAAGGCCTGCAGTTCACCCAAAATCATCCCCATAGCCTCTGTGTCTGCACAAGCACCCAGCATGGCGTCCTTCTTATACAAGGCAGCTGGTCTTCATTTTCCCATTAGCTCTCCACGATCACCGAAGGCCTGCAGCTACACTCCAGAGCTCCTTCACCTCTGGTCCCGCCGAATCCCAGCTGGCTCACCTTTCTCTTGCCTTCGAGGCCTCTCCTCGCCTCTCTGCAGCAACACCAGATAGCCACCCCAGTGCCTTTGACCCCAGCTGCGCCTTCTCGCTGCCTCTCTTCAGAGTCACCTTCTCGAGTGTGCCTTTCCTGTACAATCACCGGCCCGGCTCTGCCCACACCAAGGCCGCCCCAACAGCTCGTCTTAGATCACCCGGCCTGGTACACGGTGGCTACCTGTCCTTCTTTACGCTGTCTGCTGCTCTGCAGACTCTCTTACAAGGCGATTCACTCCTTCTGGACCCCCACGGTTTCATCTCTAGGCGGCCACCTTCTCGCTTCTTCGTCAGCTTTTAGACGACGTGCTGGCAGCCAAAAAGACTTCCATGTGGTCATTTTTTTATTGGCCACGTGTATTATATTATTTATTTATTTTTTTAAAAGCTCAATGATGGTCACCACATTGCTAAAAGACCCCTCCTTCTCCTTGCTTCGGATCATCACGCCGTGCCTACGACTTTCTAATACAAGAGCTGCCCCCGGCTTTGAATCATCAGCATCATTATTACCAAGACACGGCCATTTCAGATCGGTGCCCTACATTTGGTAACCACCTGCACACCATCCTGTTGCAATAAAAACTCCCAAATCTCAAGCACCTACTCCCAAAAAAACACGTGCATATACCAGCTCACTGCAAAACCACCCACTCTGTACATTTGCCAGGGCATTCAGGGCAAAGTTTATTCACACACCAAGCATCCCATATATACACAGACCCAAAATGCCTTTCAGAAAAACACCTAACATACTTTGCCCAACCCCTAGCCTGCTGAATCATTTATGATCAGCAAAAAGCATATGACCACGTTTCCCTTCGTCAATCCTTACCAAAACATCTCTATTCCATGTGATCAAAGAAACACTGTCATTTTCCCAAGACATAGTTTGCCATCCCACATCCCACCACATAACATAAGAACTTCTGGAAACAAAGCTTCTGACATACACACCATCTTGCCTCATCTCAATCCCAAAATCACTGATATTGTCAATACCAATATTGGAGAACCGGTGAAGCAACTCCTGCTGAGGGTAAAAACTGATGAAAGCTTCATCAAGAAAGACCTGCTGTGCACATCCACTTTCTTGTCCATCCACATAAGAAACATCACCATCAAAGCCAGCCCCACAGGCAAAACAAACTCCTCTTCAAAAGGCACCATTGCCAAAGCATCCACCTCAGTTCCTGTATGCTCACCTTCATCAAGGCCAATGAGAAATTCATCAATCACAGCATCCATAATCTCATCCATAGCATCAACATCGTCCATAGACTTTCGGTGTTGCTCTTCTTTCATAGCCTCAATTCTGCTTGTAGCTTTTTTAACATTAATGCACATCTCATCATCCAACTCCAACTCCGGTTCATCATCCTGCAGACTTTCTATATCCCACTCATCCCACAAAGGTTCATTATCCAAAGACTCAAAAACAGACTCTTTCACATCACATGCATACCTTTGCTCATGATTCACTTGTACCTCCTTGCGTTCTTCCTGTATGGCCTCTTCTTGTTGGGCAACCTCATCACCAAGTACTTCATACCTTTGCTCATGATTCACTTGTACCTCCTCGCATTCTTCCTGTATGGCCTCTTCTTGTTGGGCAACCTCATCACCAAGCACTTCCTCGCATCAATAACTAGGGCATCCATCTCTGCATCCTCCTCACTGGATGAAGTGTCTTCTATCCCCTCACTAGTAGTGGTGCTACTAGTCGTATCATCAATCCTTCCAGCCATGTTCTCCTGTAAATTGTAGCTTTTCCGCCCAGCCCCCAGTGGAAAATCAGTCACCTAAAACTTCCTACGAGACTTTTGCTTCTGCTTGACCTTTACATCTCCTCCTTCCTTCACTTTACCTTTTTTCTTGCTGGCCCCTGCAGTATCCCTGCTTGACCTTTCCTGTGGCATCCGTTTCCCCAAAGGCATCACATCAGCTTCTATCTCCTTCGTCTTCTCAAGGGTGACCACATCTATCACTTTAGCTTTACCTTTCTCCTCATTTGTCAACCCACTGGTCCCTGCTTCACCTTTAATTTCAATTCCATAATCATTTGCCCTATTGGGAATCTGAGAGGGTAAGGGATACATATCACCCCCCATTTGCTGAGGCTTATCACAATATGTACTTAGATGTCCAAGTTCACCACAATTCCAGCATGTAGGAATAAACCGTCTACCCCCTGCCAAAACCACGACCACTTCCATAACCTGTCTGTCCTTCAGCTCCTTCCTGATAGCCTCTACCTCGGCCACGTCCACCACCTGTGTTCTCCATCATCTTCAAGCTCAGATTCTTCATATAATCCACCATTTGCCTCATATCCTGTTTAAGCCCTTCATTAGAAGCTGTAACAGCTGTAGGTGCCACCTTTATCCCCTGTGGTATGACATTATTCACTTGAGCTTCTGTCGGTTGCACTCTTTCCAGCACGGTTCTCATCGGTACCGCTTCTACCCTTCTCATTTCAGGCCTCACTACCCACTGGAGCCATCCCCAGCTGGTTCATCCGTTGCAATTTCCAATCCTTTGATTTGGCTATCTCCACCGCATCCTCATAAGGCCTGGGCTTCTTTAATTCCACCTTCCAGCGAATGCCTCCTTTCAATCCTGCAATAAAACGATCCTTCTTCATCATGTCCGGGGGTACCTGATCCTCTCCCAAAGCCCTGCACAAAGTCTCCCACAGTAAAGAGAATTTCTTCACATAATCATCAATCGGTTCCAATTCACCCTGTATCAACCCCTGCACTTCATGCCAAACTCTATCTGGATCCTCAACCTTCTTGAACCTGTTCAAAAGAGCAGTCTTCAATCCATCCTCAGTCACATTGGAATGCGTGGCTCAGCATCCTTTAACGACTCCTCATAAGCTCTAGACCATACCCTTGCATCTCCCTTCAAGCATATATTCAGCAACCGCAATACCTGTACTGGCTCATTGATATGGTTGCTTATGCACGCAACCTCCATTATTTCAAGAAAATCTGCCACATCTTCATTAGGACCACCAAAAAACTCTGGATACAACATCAGATTGATCCCCAAACTTCACTTTCAAACCCAAGAAAAAAACTGGAAACACCTTTCTTCAATCTCCTACTCTGGGGCATACACCCTCGTAAGAGAAATCCCTGAGCTATCCTCAGTGGGGGCACCAGAAGAATGTGAGGTGAAAAAAAGAAGAAAGAAGAACCTGCCTCTATAGCCCTTCACCTCCCAAACTTGGAAAATAACAATACAACGGAGGCACCACCAGCCACCGGTCGGAACGCTTCTCACACTTCACCACCCACCCACACCAGAAATATAGCTCAAAACCACGATAGACAATGATCATTCAGCAAAAAGATACACAGCATCAACCACACTGTATAAACTCAACAAATACACCAAAAACCAGGACTCTGGCCACTGCCAAGGGAATTCGCCCTTGCGTCTGACAACCAAGCCTCTGTCTCCCGGTCTCTACTTCTCTCCAGAGGGCGCCCCACCAGCAACCCTTCTTCACTTCCTCTGTAGCCCGGCTACTCTCTGTCCAGCTGCTACCTTCCAAGTGTCGTAGGCGAGCCCCACTGACTCCAGCCCACACATCAGCACCTCTACTGCAGCCAACACACACAAAAAACCAAGGCTCTCTCTCTGGTCAGCATCCACTCTCTGCCTGCAATCGTCACCCACACAAAACCAGCCACTTTGTCTTCAGAGGGTGCCCCACCAGCTAACCCTCAACTCAGTAGCTCTCACTCTCTGTGTGTCGTGACCAGCAGCTTCGCCAACCACAGAGCCTTTGCACAATCTCTTCAGCACCAACACCCCTTCTCTTGCATCCAACCCAAGCCCTATCAACCAAGGCCCACACTAGCCTTCTCTTTGCCTGCAGTCCTTCAAACACAAAAAACCAAGGCTCTCTCTGCACTCTTCAGAGCCACAGCTCTCGCACTTCACACAGGCGGCTCCCTTACTGCCCTTCTCTCAACAGCTTGCACAGCCACCTTCCTTGCTCTATCACCCGGTCTCTATAGGTTTCGGTGTCGTCCATCTTCTCTGCAGGCGCCAATCTCACCTGCACTACCAGCTGCCACACCTTGCGACCTGCAGCTCAGCTAGAATCATCTCCACAGCCTCTGTGTCTGCACAAGCACCCAGCATGGCGTCCTTCTTATACAAGGCGGCTGGTCTTCATTTTCCCATTAGCTCTCCACGATCACCGAAGGCCTGCAGCTACACTCTAGAGCTCCTTCGCCTCTGGTCCCACCGAATCCCAGCCGGCTCACCTTTCTCTTGCCTTCGAGGCCTCTCCTCACCTCTCTGCAGAGCAACACCAGATAGCCACCCCAGCGCCTTTGACCCCAGCTGCGCCTTCTTGCTACCTCTCTTCAGAGTCACCTTCCCGACTGTTCCTTTCCTGTACAATCACCAGCCCGGCTTTGCCCACACCAAGGCCGCCCCAGCAGCCCGTCTTAGATCACTCGGCCTGGTACATGGCGGCTACCTGTCCTTCTTTACGCTGTCTGCTGCTGCAGACTCTCTTGCAAGGCGATTCACTCCTTCTGGACCCCCGCGGTTTCATCTCTAGCCGGCCACCTTCTCGCTTCTTCGTCAGCTTCTAGACGACGTGCTGGTAGAGCCAAAAAGACTTCCATGTGGTCATTTTTTTATTGGCCACGTGTATTATATTTTTTATTTATTTTTTTAAAAGCTCAATGATGGTCACCACATTGCTAAAAGACCCCTCCTTCTCCTTGCTTCGGATCATCATGCCGCGCCCACGACTTTCCAATACAAGAGCTGCCCCCGGCTTTGAATCATCAGCATCATTATTACCAAGACAGGGCCATTCCAGATCGGTGCCCTATATTTGGTAACCACCCACACACCACACTGTTGCAATAAAAACTCCCAAATCTCAAGCACCTGCTCCCAAAAAAACACGTGCATATACCAGCTCACTGCAAAACCACCCACTCTGTACATTTGCCAAGGCATTCAAGGCAAAGTTTATTCACACACCAAGCATCCCATATGTACATAGACCCAAAACGCCTTTCAGAAAAACACCTAACAGTTGTCAAGTATGATACTTTAGTCAACAAGCTCTTGTAAGAAGCGCAGTCCAGGCAAAACAGGGCTAGGCAGTTGATCAGGCATTTGTGTTGCTACACCCAATAGAGAAGAAGTGGTAAGGTAGCCCCTTCCACTGTTTCTTCTCCTATTAGTAGGTCTGCAACTTCTTCTCCTTCCATAGGTAGCAACAATAGGTCTAGAAGGCTCTTGATAAAGGCAAGAAAAAAATCACGTGCAACTATTGTAAGGCAACTGATCATGTCATTAAGAATTGCCCTAAGCTAAAGGCTAAAGAGGCAAAAAAGAAAGAGTCAAATGCAGCCACAATAGCGGATGCCTCTACAAATGCAGATTTCGCAAATGTTGTGCAGGATATAGAATGGGCGTGTATTGCCAGTATGACCCATTTGTACATGATGCATGTTTGGCAGTTTCTGTTGACTCTGATGTATGTTATTTTAATAGTGGTGCTACAAAGCACATTACCTCGTATCGTGATATGTTCACTTGTCTTGAGGCTGTCCCTAATGGGAATACTATCACATGTGCCAATAATGCTTCTTACCCAGTGAAGGGCATTGGTAAAATTATGCTTACTGCTGCAAATGCCAGTGCTTTCACACTTTCAGATGCTTTGTATGTGCCAGGGATAAAGAAGAATCTATTGTCTATCTCTGTGCTTGCTAGACTTGGACTTGTAGTCAAATTTGTGGATGACATATGTACTATTCATGATTTGACTTCTGGTGATACGATTATTGCATCTGGCACCTTGTTTTGTGGACTGTATAGGCTCAATTCTTATGATAAGTGTGTGGAAGATTCAGCAAATGCAGTTTCTGATGAAAAGGCAGTTTCAGATACAAAACTATGGCATGCTCGTTTTGGTCATCTGAACTTTGCTAGTTTGCTGCGTTTGCAGAAATTTGATATGGTTGCTTCATTGCCTTCTCTTGAGGCACCATTAAAACATGTTTGTGAAGGCTGTATTTTGGGCAAAATGCAACGTCTTGCATTTCCAAAGGATGGTTCTGTGCGGGCCACTCGCAAATTGCAACTTGTACATAGTGATGTATGTGGGCCTATGCAAACTAAACACTTGTACTTCATGACTTTCATTGATGATTACTCAAGGCATGCATGGGTATATCCACTGAAGGCAAACTCCGAAGTGTTTTTGTGCTTCAAACAGTTTTTGCTTATGGTTGAAAATGTATCCAATTGTACTGTGGGCACTCTCCGTTCTGATCAAGGGGGGGAGTACATGTCTAAAGAGTTTGATGCATTTCTGGCTAGTCGTGGGATAAAACACCAATGTACAGTGCCGTATACCCCTCAGCAAAATGATGTTGCTGAGAGGAAAAACAGGTCACTTATGGAGATGGCAAGATGTATGGTCAAGAGCCAAGCTTTGCCACATGCGTTTTGGCTTGAGGCTATCATGTGTGCTGCATATGTACTCAACAGGTGTCCCACTAAGGCCTTGCAGTCTGTTACTCCATACGAAGCTTGGCATGGCAGGAAGTCTTCTATTGGTCACTTGCGTGTCTTTGGTTGCTTGGCCTATGCTTTAGTGCCTGTGCAACAACATAGAAAATTGGCTAATAAGGCTGTCAAATGCATTTTTGTTGGTTACAGTGCTGAGAGCAAGGGTTACAGATTGTATCATCCGCAGTTAAAGCGTATCTTGATTAGTCGAGATGTTATTTTTGTGGAAGATGCTGTGCAGCCTTTGTTATCATGTAGTACCAAAGAGACATGTGTGAGCCCACGGGATGTATTTGATATGTTGTTTTGCCTCTGTTTACAAGTGGGAATTCAAATGTAAGTCCTAATGAGGCAAATATTCAGCCTATGCAGATTTTAAACGACATCATAGATCAGCCTATTTTTGATGCAGATTTACAGGATGTAATTTATGAGGATAGGGCTACTAAAAATGAGCAGGCTAGATGTATGCCTAAATGGCTGGTGCAAACCTTGCGTGATAGTAAAATTGATGCACCTATTTCTAGTCGTACTCGTTCAGGTTTTCAGCATGCCTCTTATGCATCAGATTGTTATGCTTTGGCTGTGTCTAGTATGTGTGAAGAGGAAGAACCTCTTTCATTTTTTGAGGCACAAAAATCAGAAAATTGGTTAGCTACCATGCAAAGTGAATATGATGCTATAATAAAGAATGGTACATGGTCTTTGTGTGATTTGCCTATTGGTAAAAAGGTCATTGGATGTAAATGGGTTTTTAAGTTGAAACGAAAGCCAGATGGTAGTATTGATCGCTATAAGGCTAGACTTGTTGCAAAGGGTTATGCTCAAGAAAAGGGCATTGATTTTGATGAGACCTTTGCTCCCACTTGTCGTATGACTACCATTCATAGCATTTGTGCATTGGTAGCTCATAATGGTTGGAATGTACATCAATTGGACATAAAAACTGCGTTCTTAGAATGGAGATTTGCATGAGGAGGTGTATGTATCACAGCCTCGTGGTTTTGTTCAAAGAGGGCAGGAAAACAAAGTGTGCAGGTTGAAAAAGGCTTTGTATGGTTTAAAGTAAGCTCTATGAGCTTGGTATGAAAAGATACATGCATATTTGACTACACATGGTTTTCAGAATAGTCCAACAGAAAGCACTTTGTATGTTAAACGTGTGGATGATGTACATCTAATCATTGCTCTCTATGTCGATGACATGCTGCTCACAGGACCAAATGAGAGTCATATTGCTGATTTTAAGGCTGATTTGAATGCCTCTTTTGAGATGTCAGATTTGGGGCATTTGCATCATTATTTGGGGATACAATTTAAGCAGTGTGATGGAGGTATTGCTTTGTGTCAGACAAAGTATATTGAGACATTGTTGCGGAGATTTGGCCTTGAAGACTGCAAGCCTATTGCTACTCCAATGGAGATAGGTTTGAAGTTGAGTCTTCATGATGCTGGAGATCACTTTGATGTCACACTCTATCAGACAGCTGTTGGTTGCCTCATTTATGTATGCATTTCGAGGCCGGACATTCAGTTTGCAGTCTCACAGGTGAGTAAGTTTATGCATAGCCTAGGGTCTCAGCATTGGAAGGTAGTTAGACGCATCTTTCGCTACTTGAGTAGCACCATACATCTTGGGTTGTTCTATCCCAAGGGGGGATCGTTTGCCACCAGATTTACATGCCTTTTCAGACTCGGATTGGGTTGGTTACTATGACACAAGAGTGTCCACAAGTGGTTTTTGTTTCATGCTCGGTAGCTCATGCATATCTTGGTTGAGCAAGAAGCAAACTACTGTGGCCACTTCTAGTTGTGAAGCTGAGTATAGGGCAGCTTTCACAGCTACGGTTGAGTGTGTGTGGCTCAGACGACTTATGGTGGCTGACTTGGGTGTTGGACAAGAGTCTGCTACCTCTATCTACACTGACAGTCAGAGCGCATTGGCAGTTGTGAGAAACCCAGTTTTTCATGCTCGCACAAAGCACATTGAGGTGCATTATCACTATGTCAGGGAGAGACTCTCAGCAGGAGAGATCAGCTTGGCATATGTGCCAACACAAGACAACCTCACCCGATCTTTTCATAAAGGCGCTTCCTTGTGAGAAGTTTGAAGCTTTCCGCAAAGCTTTGGGCATGCTCCCCTTTGTGGACTGATCTACTTCGGGCATGGCACTTCTCTATACATGAGTGCCAGCTCTCGTTCACACCATCACTCCCAGGGGGGATTTGTTGCCATATATATAGGAGGCAGTGATGTGTGTGAACATACTTAGGACCGCCGAGGCACTTTTTCCCTCCTTAGGAGGTTTTTTCCCCCGACTTGTATATACGCCAATCATTCTAGGGCTAACTTATCTTTGTACATTGACACAATCTAATACACCATGTGTTGTGTGCATTCTTTCTTCTTCTTCTCCAAGCTTTGAGTGCTTTCCTGTAACCCTAATTCCAACAAGAAATGATTAGGAATGAAAGAGAAACAAAGAAACCACCTGATCAGGCTTGTTGTGATATATATATATATATATATCAATTTATGTATAAATTGATATATGAGGGTTACAACCTTTTAATTATTAAATGATTTTTCTAAAAAGAACCTAATATCAAACAAACCATCACAACTAATCTAATAATTTATCATTTTCTACAAGTGTGTGCCTGACTGATAGAAAACAAAACAATGTAGAAGGTATAATGGGACGGAGAGTATAAGGCTCTGTAATGTGTCCTTAAATTATCCACTCGTTTTTGTATAAAAGTCAAATTCTATGCATTTCAATACGTTTTAGCTAGGCCTAACAAATCACGTTGGCGAGTGTCAATGTTTTGGATTGATAGTTTCATTAATCGATTTTGGGGAGTGATATGCTTCTCAAAGATTGATTTTAGAACGGGATACCATAAAATATGGTGTGGATGATGTAGGTAAGACTGCATTTAGGAGTAGATATGGGTATTATGAGTTTTTTTGGTATTGCCCTTGGACTTATTACTGCACCATCAACTTTCTAATAGATGATGAACGATTTTTAAAATCTATATCTAGAATAGTTTATGGTAGTCTTTTTAAATGACATCCTGGTTTACAGTAAGCTCGTGGAGGGGCATGGTCAAAATTTGAGAATTATTTTGGCAATTCTCAAGAGTGAAGCCTTGTTTGCAAAAGAATGTAAGTGTGACTTGTTTACACACACACACACACATATATAATTTAGAGAAAGTAATACACACACTCTTCACCCCTATTATGGAGTGAGGGGGAGGGGGAATCAAATCTAGTTCGACGTGTAGAAAGGTTACCACCTTAACCACTCCAATAGTGACTCCACCCACTAGTATCTTCTATATCTTAGACACATCATTGTTGTTAATGGTGTGTTTGTATTGACTATAAGAAAGTCAAAGTGATTTGTCACTCAAGTCAAATCGTTTCTTCCAAACCCTTTGATGGGATTTGAATAAGCGAATCATTATGTATTTGAAATAGCATTACTCAAAGATATTAACCAATGGCTCTTGAGAGTTAAAAGGTAATTGAACCCCACACTATAGAGGCTTGTGCATGAGAAGATGCTTTATGTTGTGTTTCATACATGATAAAAGCAGAGACATTATATGTATGGATCTACTTCTGTAGTTTCTATGATAGCTCTTCTCTAAAATTCCTTGGATTTGAGGGGAAGAAAATCTCATTATACAATGGTTTGACTTTGAGTTATGTTCTCAAAAAAGATCTAACAATAAGGTGGCAAATGCCTGGAGAAAATTAAACATGTGAATCAACTTTCTTTAATTCACATATTGGGATTTAATCCAAACTATATAAGTTATTAAGAGCATGTACTCCACAAGCATGTTCTTTAGTAGAATCTATGATGTAGTCCATGCTATGATGACCCCTACAGTGTTGGTTTGAGGGAGTATTTTATTCAAAATGAATTGCTCTTCCAAAGATCAAGTCTAATTAGTTGCATCTTATTTGGGTGTCATTATGCACCCTCTCATGTTAATCTTGATGTATTAAGGAGTGAGCATTTAATAATATGGAATTTCTTTTGGCCGAATTTGAAGTAAATGTCAAACAATACATTTAAAATTGTAGGCAATACCAAGTGTAGCGTTTCACCTTCATTCACAGTGTCATAACACGCCATTTGCTTTTAATCTTGGGAAATTAGGACTAAGCGTTTGGTAACAAGGGATTTCTTTTGGCCAAATTTAAAATCTAATGTCAAACAATATGTTTGAAAATATGCCATGCCAAGTTTTAGTGCTTAAGACATGATGGCTCATTATATTCTTTAAAAATACCTAAAAAGAAAGGACAAACCTTTTCTATGGATTTTGTGGTTGAATTAATGCCATCTCACCAACTTTGAGAGGGAATCGGATCATTCAAGGAACTATTTATTGGCTTACTAAGTTAGAAAGATTTACTCCTATTAATAAAGAAAAAATCTCTCATGTGCAACTTGCTCAATTGTTTGAGGAGAAGTTGTTAGCTTTTATGGCTTGCTAGTTAGAATTGTCACGAATAGAAGTTTACTAGACATTTCTAGCATAAAGTGTCCAAGAAATTGGACACTAAGTTAAGTGTGAGCTTGATCATCTTGAGCTTGATGGTGGTCAAACCGAGCATGATGGTGGTCAAACCGAGCATGTGAATGAGGCAATGGAAAAGATGTTGCACACACATATCTCCATGAGCCAAACTATTTGAGAAGAGTATCTTTTAGCCGTGTAGTTCGTTACAATAGTGCTAAGAATTTTGCTACTAAGATGACCCTTTTATGGTAATGTATGGATTTCAACCTAGAGTCCCATGGATGACTGGTTTGGAGAAAGTTTAAGTTGGTGTTATAGTTGACTTTTTGAAATAGCAAAGATGTTGTTAGTAAGAGAGCATACAAAGTGCATAGGATAGAGTGCAATGATATGCTAACCAACAATTGAAGCCTTGGAAGAAGGTCAATGGGTTTATTTGAGAATTCCTAAGAATTTCTTAGATACCGAGGATTGATAAAATCTATAAGTTATCTCCTAAGGTATTATGGACCCTATTTAACAGGTTAATGAGGTGGCTTACAAATTTCTCTTGGATGGATTTTGTGTGAATCTTGTCTTTACTAGAATGAAAGAAGTGCTAGGTGTAAGAGATAGTTTTGTGTCTAACCAGGAGCTAGGAGAGTTTGTGAGACTATATTTAAGTTCTACATCGTAGGGAACAATCGTTTGAAATAGGATGGAATTGATTAAATGAAAGATTTTGTAGATGAAGAAAACATAGAATTTTAATTCAATCTAGAGCCAATTTTGAGGTTTTCTCTCCCAATCTTCCTCTCCATTAGGAGGGGGAGACTATTAATGTCCCAATGTTTGGACGTAAGGAGACTATTAATTTCCCAATGTTTGGACGTAAGGAGACTAAGGAGACTATAAATGTCTCAATGTTTGGACATAAGGAGACTATAAATGTCTCAATGTTTGGACATAAGGAGACTAACCAAACATTGAGACTATAAATGTCTCAATGTTTGGACGTAAGGAGACTATAAATGTCTCAATGTTTGGACATAAGGAGACTAACATGAGACTAGATATTTAATTATAGTGTGAATTAGGTTATTAGGAGAGTTCTTCCATGGGACTCGGCCCTTGGAAGTACCATCTAAGGGCTTGCTACTTGATAGTCCATTCGCTAATCGCATTAGTAACTATTTTGAGGACCGGGGGTGCATGGTATAAGCATGCATGTCTTTGGGATGTGGACTAGGCCAAGGTTGTATGTGGTCTCAAGCTTGGAAATGGCTTACATTGTATCTCTTTTGTAGCCTTTGGTTAGCTTGGGGATGGCTTGTACCCGGTTTGTAGCCTATGGTCAAATTAGATTCCTAATGGTGGTGAATACTCGTATAATGAATGATATCTTTTCTGTTAGAAAAGTTTATACATCACACAACCATTTAGAGAGATTATTTTAGAGGAGATGCATCAATCTCCGTACATGGGTCATAGAGGAGTGTTCAAGTCAGGAGCTTACCTTATCATATGTTGTTGGGCCTTGCCACCTTAGAGCTACTAATTGTAACTTCCTAATATGGGTGTGCTAGCTTGTCATGCCCTCACTCTATTATCACACGAGATTGCTCCTTGTTATAGGGGTGAAGGAAGAGCTCTCTATGCCTAGATGGAGGCAAAAAGAGACAGCCTTGTCTATGGTTCTTCTCTCTCACAAAATGTAGGGGAAGAAAAAGAAACTAATGCAAGAGGGAATCCTACAAACAAACCTATCTAGCAAGCATCCATCATGCATGCAAGATTCATGTAAGGAAGAGCAGGGAAGAAGAGGAGCTCACCAATATTCTATTGCAAGGGAATGATTGTCCATTGATTAGTTTCCAAAATTGACAAGTTTTTACACTAGGCAGGCCAAACTTAAAAATGGTCCAACTTTTTTTACTATTCTTAAGCAACTATGTACACAAAGTCCTTAAACTTTTCCATTTGACATTAAGTTCAAGTGGCTAGTTTTCACAATAGGCCTACCAAACTTAAAAATGGCCTGGTCGCTATTGCTAGTCTCAAGGAGTATGCATATATAATCCTTAGACTTTCCTATTTAAAATTAAGCTCACAAAGATAAGGTTGCTTTATATGTTCTAGCATTGTCTTATAAAGGATAATTGCCTGTTTGAGTGAGTAAGAAGATGAAAAATGCCTTATGGTAGGTCAAGCAGGTCAAACCATGTTAACCTATGCAGTGCTTAAGATACCCCTCTTCCTAATGATGTGATCGTGTCTTCACATCACCCAAATTGGTGGTGAAGTTCCTACCAAGGTAGAAAGGTGTGGATGGTCCAGGACACGCCAAGAAGTTGGCATGTGAGGTTAAGTGGTGTGGTTTCGAACTGATCCACATTCGAATATAGGGCATAGTGGTGATAAGATTTGGGTAGCCTTAGTGATTGTTGGCAGCAGCTGACATTCTAGGAAGGCTCAAGAAGGAGAAACTGTATTGTAAATTATCTAAATGTGATTTCTTTAAAAAAGAATTGTTATACTTGGGTCATAAGATCTCTCGAGATGGCTTAAGTATAGATTTGGATCGCATCCAAAAGGTTTTCAAATGGCCAATTCTACGTACGGTCAAGCAGTTAAGATCTTTCTTAGGTTTCGTGGTATTTCTTTGAAAATTTGTCAAGGATTATTCGAAGTTAATAGTGCCTTTTATCAACCTTCATAAGGATTATTCGAAGTTAATAGTGCCTTTTACCAACCTTCATAAGGATTATTCGAAGTTAATAGTGCCTTTTACCAACCTTCATAAGGGTAAAAATAAGAAGTCTAATTCTCCAATTACGTGGAATGAGAAGCTACAGGAAACTTTCCATACTTTGAAATATAAAGTTCGAGATGCTCTTGTGTTAGCCTTACCAGATCCTAGCAGGCCTTACATTGTAGAGATTGATGCTAGTGATTTTGCGGTAGGCGCAACTTTGTTCTAGGATGGGAAGCTTGTGCCTTCGAGAGTAAGAAACTCAACGATGCACAGACTAGATACCCAGTTCAAGAGAAAGAGTTGTATGCAATTATTTATGCTTTAAAGGCATGGAGACAGTATCACTATGGGTCTCAATTTATGGTCTTTACAAATCATCAATCGTTGTAGTTCATTTGTGATCAACTGGACTTGAAAGGTAGAAAGGCCAGATGGGCTGAATTGATGCAAGACACTTTGATTTCATGATTAAATATAGAAAACGCAGCTTGAATAGCATTGCTGATGCATTGAGTCGAGTTGGTGAAGTTAATGAACTTAGCTTCATAGAAATTACCTCTAACTTGTACGATTCACTCAAGGAAAAATACAGTATAGATATTTTCTTTGAAAAATATTAGAATTTGGCAAAATCAGGGTCCAACTCTAAGGTAAATCAAAGCCTAGTGAATCAAGGAAAAGCCAACCAATTTTTTATTCGAAATGGTCTTTTATTTCGAAATGATAAGGTTTGCATACCAGATGTGCCGGAAATTAAACTGAGGATCCTATTTGAGTGTCATGATGCACCATCGGCAGGACATCCGGGCATATAGTGTACCTTGCTTTGGTTAGAAGGACTTTTTATTGGCAAAAAATGAAGGATTTTGTTCAAAATTATGTTGTCAAACGTCATCAGTGTCAGATTAATAAGGTAGAACACCTTAAATCTGATAGGTTATTACATCCTTTGGATATTCCGTCTTGAAAGTGGGAAAGTATTTCCATGGATTTCATTATAGGACTTCCACGTACCAGTAGGGGTCACAATGCCATTTGGGTAGTCGTGGATAGATTGACAAAGATGGCTAAATTTTTACCCACAAAGACAATAGTTAAAGCTTCAGAATTGGCTTACCAATTTGTCGAGCAACTATTTAGACTGTATGGTCTACCTTCTGATATTGTGAGCAATTGGGACTCGAAGTTCACGACTCATTTTTGGCAAGAAGTTTTCAAGAAATTGGAAACTACTTTGAGTATGAGTTCATCTAATCACCCGCAGTTTGATGGGCAAACAGAGCGTGTGAATCATATTGTTGAGGATATGGTTCGTGCATACGTCTCTCGAAAACCATCAAGTTGGAAAAAATATATTCCAATGATGGAATTTGCTTATAATAGTTCTAAGCATTTGGCTACTAGTTATAGTCCGTTCATGCTTATGTATGGGTATCAACCTAGGACACTTGTTAATGCTTATGTATGGGTATCAACCTAGGGCACTTGTTAATGTCGGTCTTAAGGACATTGAGCTTGCTGCATCGAGGGATTTATTATGAGATATATAGGAAATGCTGACCCAAGCTCAGGATTCTATCAAGAGTGCTCAAGATAGAGCACGGTTTTATGCTGGTAGGGGACACTTACCTCGATCTTTTAAGCCAGGGGCATTGGTTTATTTGAAAGTTCCTAAAAATTCTCAAACTTTGTCAACAAGAAAGTGCTCAAAATTATCTCCTAGATATTGTGGTCCATTCCGAGTTATACATCGGATTGGCACGGTTGCGTATGAATTAAAACTACCTCCATACGCCAAAGTTCATCTAGTCTTTCATGTCAGTAGACTGAAAGAGAAGCTGGGAGGTGAGGATAACACAGTTACTCCTCAAGTCTATGACTAAGTACTTGACTTAGGGGGGACTCTGAGTCTCTGATATCTTGAGGATAGTAGCCCAAATAGGGAGGGGGCTAGCAAACACGAGGACGTAACACCACCACCACCAGCTGAAGTATAGTAGAAAGCAGGACCAAACCATATACACCAAAATACTACCAAACCTATGCAAATCGTAAAATTGATGTCCAAGTTCAATGGAATTGGGTACCCCACTTTATACTTAGAAGTGTTTGATTAGATGTGCGACACTCATGGTCAGCCTAATAACTTTATACAAGTAAGTGCCTTCGGCCTTACCATGGAAGGAAAGGTAGGTCAATGGTTTGAATCATTGAAACTAGAAGATAAGGCTAACTTTGACATGTTGAAGATTGCTTTTACAATTGGGTACTACTTACTACTAGAGAACCCGACGGAACCTAGTTAATCAGCTTTACTATGTCAAACAGCAAGAGAGTGAATCAATCAGAGACTACATCAAATAAAGTGAGATACCTCGCTCTCTTGATGCTTTGACAATGACAAATTCTCTAACGAACAGTTAGCTAGAGGATTCCTAGAAGGAATCCCCAAGAATCCCCCAATCAACTGGGGGATTCTAGAAATGAATCAATGATTTCTTCTTAGAAGGAATCCTTGATTCATTCTTACATAAAAGCTTGTGCTTAAAAAAGCATAAAAACTTTGAGCCATATTGTATAAGTGCCATAGATTTTGATGATAACTTCATGGGAACTTTTTCAAGGAATCTCCCTAAAGGAACCCCTTTTAAAGGTCCTTTTGCACAGTACCTTCAAAGGGTGGCGAGACAAAAGGAAAGAGCCATAGGCTGTAGAAGGAGCCATAAGCTGCACCAGTCATAGAATACCTAATAGCCACACTCATGTTGCAAATGATTGAGCAATGGAAGGTTGGGGTAAGAAAAGATAGCATAGGTCACATTGCATATGTATCCTAGACGTGAATTGGTATGGTGTTCAATATGTTATGCCAACTACACAAGCACAGAATGCACCACCTAAGACCGAGACAAGGAGGAATATGGTGTGCACAACCGTATGAGGATGGGATCGTGATACTACCCATTTATCTACAAGAGTCAGCCTTAGAGGTGCCTCTATCGCACTAGCTCCACCTACCCGACACATGGCTTTGTCAGCTCCACCAGCAAGATCGATGCTTGTCAACCACAACACACCTCACCTGGGGTAGTATATCCCCCAAAGAGGAGTTCTTTCTAAGAGTTACAGAACTACTCCTTCTATCTCTAGTATTATCATAACAACCACCCATTCCCAGAGTGACCCCTATGAAACCAATTGAACCTAATGGAGATCCCTCTAGGGGAGGAAGAGAGAATGGGACACAAAGTACCTAGAATCATTTTAGAGACTCAAAGTCCCCCCCAAGTCAATTCCTAAGTCACTACGTCCAATATGGTAATAGTATCTACCCTGTATATATAGCCATTGTGCAATAGGGGTGGACAACAATGCCTTAAGATCTCGTATGCCACTACAATGCTATCCCATCAAGAAATCTATGAAAATCATAGCCACATCGTTAGTACCACTCTACACAGGTTGTGGTGTTGACCACATGTAAAAGGATTGCCATTAAGAGCATCTATTCTAGCCCTAGAGCATAAACCAAGTACGAGCCTTAATTTGCTAAGCATCAAGGATGGGCCGCTACAAATGTCACGACGAGAATGCATCATAGGAGAAGATCCGTTGCTCATGAAGCCAGATAGGCTTCAGATTCCCACAAAGGACGTGAAAGCCAGCTCGAGTATCAGCCCACCGACAAAGTTTTGGAACATGCTAGAGTTACCCCTAAAACCAAAAGATGAAGCTCCAAGAAGATAGGACAAGGGGAAGACAGAGTGATAATTCAAGAGGGATCAAGTGAGAACATAGTTTCCAACATCTCTTCATCCTCTTCAGAGAAAGAATTGAATATCTTGCCTACAAGAAACTTGGAAGAACTAGTCATAGAGCCTAGCAACCGACCTAAGCTAGTAGTGTATCCCAATCCTATTGAGGAAAAAAGTAGGCTCAAAGTAGCATAGAAACTATTAAGGGCATGCCAAGCATGAATGGATGCTGAACCTCCAATAATCCCCACCACTATTGGAGAGGATGCCATTGTAGAGATTAGTTTCACCTTGCTCAAGAGAAGACAAGGGAAAGAACCAATCCGTTTCCTAACCTAAGAAAACTTAGAACAAGGATTAGGGAATAACGATAAACGCTTTGAGGTCATGGCCTCCAAACTTTTGGGTGATGACCAAAGAGTACCACACTCAAATGGGTCTATACACATTCCATACACTATTACCCAGCCTAGAAAGCAGTATAAGTGATAATGGATAAATGCCTAGAGACATAGTTAGATTCACTGCCTTCCTTTTCTCCCAAGTGTAGATTTTGGTTGGCTTCTTACTTCAAGGAAGTCCAAGCTTATGGAAGGACTTAAAGGATTGGATGGACGGAAAGTTCAAAACGGTGATGGAAGAGTAACCAATTCAAGACTCCTCGGGTGAGTCAGGTCTCTTGCCTCGTATCTACTAATGCTTCCATCTGAGTTATGCTTCACTTTGTAGACCCACTTACATCCAATATCCTTTTTACTCTTAGCAGGTAAAGGCACCAATTGCGATGTCTTACTTACATCACTAGTGTTAAAACCCTAAGATCTCTCTAGATAATTGTTATGCATAAACATACATAAATCAGGCATAAACTCATCCACCCGACCACCTCCAAGCCCAAGGGATGCACACATGAGTTATAATGAAGTACATCATACCTTTACCTTGATGTCCCATACCATCAAGAGGTATAACTCCAATCCAGTAGCATGTAGCTATAGTGTGAAATGGTAGGTGAGTAGTTATGATCCTCTACCCAAGAGAACATAACATAACCTAACCTCAAGAAAACATCTAAAGACTATAGCCTAAGCCTCCTCTTTGAGTGTGTCCCATGCCCCTATTATATAGGAGGGCCCTCAAGTGACCCTTGACTCTCCATCTCCCATGTGTGACCCTTGGATGCCTGACCCTAACCTTAACCCTTAAGGTTAGTCCTAACCCATGCTCCACTAGAGCTTGTTTCCATGCTCTCATACTCACAAGCCTAATGTGGGTTAGCCTCCTAGTATATGCACTCATAATGTGCATATAACATACTTCCCCTCTCTCAAAACATTGCACTCTTGTAATGAAAAGAAGGAGAACTGCGCTGAACAATCTCATCCGACTCCCAAGTCGAATCCTTTATTTCCCTATCTTTCCACCTAATTTTAACCTCGGGGATTAGTCAACTACAAAGTTTCCTTTTCTTGAATTCAAGTACCTTATCAGGCTCATGTGGAACATAGGATAATTCTTCGACTTCAACGAGTTCTTGGGGAGTAATTGTGTTATCCTCACCTCCCAGTTTCTCTTTTAATCTATTGATATGAAAGACTGGATGAACTCTAACATGTGGAGATAGGCCAATCCGATGTATAAATTGAATTGGACCACAATATCTAGGAGATAAATTCGAACATTTTCCTTTTGACAAAGTCTGAAAATCTTTAGGAACTTTTAAATAAACCAACACTCTTGGTTCAAAAGACCAAGTCGAGCATCCTCTATCATCATAAAACCATGCCCTGTCCTATTAATCACTCTTGATAGAATCCCGAGCTTTGGTCAGCATTTCCTACATATCACACGAGAAATCCCTCGATGTCCTTAAGACCGACATCAATAGGTGCCCTGGGTTGATACCCATACATAAGCATTAATGGACAAAAACCAATAGCCATATATTTAAAACTATTATAGGCAAATTCCATCATTGAAAGATATTTTTTCTAATTTGATGCTTTTCTAGAGACATATGCATGAAGCATATCCTCTATAATCTGATTCATACATCTTGTTTGCCCATCAGACTACTGCGGATGATAAGAGGAATTCATACTCAAAGTAGTTTCCTCGTTCTAAACCATTCAGTAGGAAAACATGGCATTATAGCAGCAAGAACTAGGTATCCATCGGCGGCCCGATATACCCACATCTACTCATGGAATTATCGACGTCCCGAGTTACCCATATCAACATAGAGAGTCATCGTCTCGATGAGTCACATATGTCCATCCGCAAACCATCAGGTTGACTGTATAAATCACCTAAAGTACAGAACTAGAGAAAGAAATGCCAACAAAGGAAAAATCCAAATTTCCTTAATCTGAACACAACAAGATAAACTCATTGAACTTTAAAGAAAGAGATTTCAACAAGTGAAAATGTCGACGAGATTACACTCATCAATACATGCAGGCTATAGATAAAAGAAGTTTATCTAGAGAATGCCCACACAACAACTTTAAATGAATTCAAAAAATGAGATTGTCTTTGAATGTTGAGGTCAACATGCTAAGTGATGTAAGCAAAGCAACAATCTTGAGCCCAAATAATCCCATAAGATAATATATGTGAGAGATCACTAGTGTCCCATACCACCATGATACCTCCCACCATGATACCACCCATACATACCTTAACAATTTGAAACTCCCTAGTATGCCGTCTAGGAAAAATGGATAAAATCCTGTATAAAAGGAATAAGATGGCCTTATCCCTGACTTTCACATACTAAAATCCGTCTCTATATACGTGAGACCACATCAAGGAATAACCCTTATCGAGTACATCATTAGAAAAGAATTTGAATTATTGGCGTCTTTCTAATGATAACTACCCAATAAACACAATAAAGTTGGGGTAGAAAAATAAAAATTCACGTAGATACATAAATAACTAGGTATCCAAGCTAGAATATGTACAAGAGTACAAGGAATATACTCCCAAATTATGTGCAAAAAACGTAGGCAAATGCTACCTTCAAAGCACATGACATTATCCAAAAGATCAAAAGATCCTTATAAAACCATGCATAAAAGCATAAAAGCTCCTCGAATCCATAAAAGCCATAGTTGATCATAAAAATCAATGCATGCCATCTAATGCACATTAATCATGCCAAAAGAAGCATTAAAATTGGTGGCCAACTCATCAATTCGGAGTATATGAACGTGTGGTCGTTTAAGCAAAACTCCAAAGTAAGCAAGTGAAACATGTGTGTAGCACTCATTAAAAAAGCCCTAGACACAAGTGATCTAGGCAGAACCTGATGAGTCCAAATAAAAGTTGAAAAACATCCAATAAAATCGACCAAAACAAAAAGATCAACTAACCCACAATAGAATTTGTCTCAGGCTTAAGAAATTAAGCACAAACTACACTTAAACAAGTGCAAAATAAATTATCATGGAAAAGTGTCGAAGGTGAAACACACTTTGAATGCAAATTATAGCCATCAAAAGAAATTAAGGAACATGTCCAAAAAGAATGGCTAAACAATGGTAAAAAAATCATGAAAATATCATTTAGAATTAATCCAAACAAAAATAACTACTAATACGAGGTACAATCGTATTAATAATATGCGAATAACCCCCATCTATCTAATGTCAGCAAAGCACGAGAAAACGTACTTTAACATTAAATAACCCTCGAAAATATTCAATTCTCGAGAAAAAGAATTTCCATGATTTTTTTCTAATTTTTTCTAATTTTATAGGGCCTCAAAATATGATAATTTTGAATTCCACCAAACCTATCTTATGGCATTCCAAACCTATATTTTTCCAGAAAAATTTTAGCAATTTAATTTACCAAAATACCATTGATATTTTATAAATACCAAATTTTCAGGATTTCTAAAAATAATTTCTAGAAAATTTCTAATTTTTCCTAAGAATCCCATCGTTTATGAAATTTCCAATTCCGTTTAACAATTCTTAAATCCAATGAAAATTTATAATTTTAATGGATTTTTAAAATTTTTGGGTCAAAAAATATATTTTTAAAGGAATTTGAATACCCCAACCCCACATTTTCTAGAAATTTAAAATAACCTTTGTCAAATTTTCCACTAAGTTTCAGGATTTTTTTGAAATTTCTAATTTACCCCGAACGCATTTAGAGTATGAACGGTCAAAAAATTTCGGAATCCCAACGGTCTTCCCGGAATACGGAAAGCCAATAGTTTTGGGAAAATGAAAAGACAAAAAAAATCGGAATGTGAAAGGTCAAAAGTTTCCAGAATCCGAAAGGTCAAAAGATTTTCCGAAATTCGAAAAACCAAAAGTTTTCTTGGGAATGCGGAAAGCCAAGAGATTCTAAGAAAAAAATTTTAGAAACGTCGATTCGTCCATTGAATAGTAGTAACACGCGTTCCAATCGCCATATCGACGATCCACGTGCAAATCATCAACACAAATCAACAAAATAACATTTTTATTTAGTAAATATTAAAATTTACTTCAAAAAATGCCAAAATTTTACAATAAGAAAGGAAAAATAGCAACAATTAACTAGAGATTGCTTTGATACCACTGTTAAAACCCTAAGATCTCTCTAGATTATTGTTATGCATAAACATGCATAAATTAGGCATAAACTCATCCACCCGACCACCCCCGAGCCCAAGGGATGCACATATAAATTATAATGAAGTACATCATACCTTTACCTTGATGTCCCATACCACCCGACCACCCCCGAGCCCAAGGGATGCACATATAAATTATAATGAAGTACATCATACCTTTACCTTGATGTCCCATACCATCAAGAGGTATAACTCCAATCCAGTAGCATGTAGCTATAGTGTGAAATGGTAGGTGAGTAGTTATGATCCTCTACCCAAGAGAACATAACATAACCTAACCTCAAGAAAACATCAAGAGACTATAGCCAAAGCCTTCTCTTTGAGTGTGCCCCATGTCCTTATTATATAGGAGGGCCCTCAAGTGACTCTTGACTCTCCATCTCCCATGTGTGACCCTTGGATGCCTGACCCTAACCTTAACCCTTAAGGTTAGTCCTAACCCATGCTCCACTAGAGCTTGTTCCCATGCTCCCATGCTCACAAGCCTAATGTGGGTTAGCCTCCTAGTATATGCACTCATAATGTGCATATAACAACTAGGTGTCCTAATAACTAGAATCCCCAACTCCTCATTAAGTCTCTCCTCTAAGACACTAGACTCTCCATCAACATATGAATTCCCTCCTGAAATGTTAGGCATACTAAGAGACTCATCAACCTTCTCTTTACCTTTATGTGATGCACTTTCTGAACCTGTAGAACTACTTTTTTGACGCATCGTGCTCCATGGTCTATCAGCAGACCCACTGCTAGAGGAATCTCTTGGTCCACTTAATGATTGTGATTGTTGACTTACATTATGTGCAACCACTTGCTCCTATGCATCAGTCCCAATCGTGTCTTTCACATCAGCAAACCAACTACTCATCTCATCAAAGACAACATCCCTTCTCACCCTCATCTCACATGTGATAAGATTATAACATCTATGCCTATTTTGCTCAAGGGAGTAATTTTTTAACCCTTAGATCTAACTTACTGCATAGCTCATTAGGAATGTGTACATATACAATGCATCCAAACACTTTCAAGTGTGACAAATCTTGTTTTCTACTAGTATACTTCTTCTATGGAGTCCACCATGTACTATCACACCATGTACTATCACTGTGGGAGTCATGTTCATAACTGTAGTTGCACTGCTTCATCTCAATAATGGTGAGACATGGTCTCAATGCACGAGCAACCTCTGTAATGTGCCTATCCTTCCTCTTAAAAACATCATTTTGCTACAGAGTGTACCTGCATATATGAATTGCCTCTGAATTTCATGCTTTCTCAAGTACTCACTAAACTCATTGGAGAAGTAATCTCCCCCTCCATTTGACCTCAGGCACTTAATCTGTAAACTTATTTGCTTTTTAGCCAATTTTATGAAATTTTGGAAGTGGGTAAACACTTCACTTTTCTCTTTCATGAAATAGATCCACACCTTCCTTGTGTGGTTATCATTAATGAAAGATATAGAAGAAACATCCTCCCATCTTTGTTGGCCCCATACATCTAAGTGCACCACATCAAGGCTCTCTTACTTACATTCCTGTCATGTGGAAATACATTCTTTGTTTGCTTTTCAAATTGATATGCTTCACATACTTTATGCATTCCATCTATCTTAAACTTTGCCAAACTCGTAACAATTTGGGATTCTGCATAGACTTTAATCGTTGCTCATTCACATGACCAATATGTTTGTGCTAGATATCTATATCAGCCACAATACCGATACCTTATGTAAACATAATATCTTTCATCTCAGGTATGCTTACATCTAAAGTAAACATTCTTCCCACTCTTTTTTCCTTTGCAACCAAACAATATTTTTAATTGAAGTCCTCAACATAGTAGACCTCAAGGTTAAAGTGTACTTGCAAACCCTACTCAACCATCTGCCTAATAGAAACTAGATTCTTTGTTATATTAGGCACACGTACTTCACCCTATCCCTAAAGTGCAAGAAGAACATACACAAAGGTCTCAAGGAGTACAACAAAGTGGTATTCATGAATTAACTCCACAAAGTTTGAGATCATTGGGTGAAGCATCAGGTAGTCCACCAACTCAGTGAACATCAAGATAATGCTTCTAGTCCACCAAAAATAGGAAAAAAAGATGTAGGGGTGGCAAGATTTGGGAGGCACATTCAAATGGACATATTGCAGGATGTTATGGAGTCTATAATTGTTCAGACTAAAACTGAGCCACTTATACTTAATCCTTCAATCAGAATAGTTGGAACCAATATTGCACTTTTGGCTTCCAAGTTTGACTCCTAGGGTTATGATCCAACAAGGGGTGACTTTCTTGTATCATTGATGAGTAGGCCAGGGGAACCATAAATGCTAATATCAGATGATGATGTTGTCAATTGGGGGCCCGTTTGGTAGAGTGTAAATCAAGAGTTTGAGGCTGGTCTTATAAGAAAGCCTGAGTGGACCCATCTAAGTGGAAAGAAGTTCCTTGTATGGGATGGAGACCATAGCTGAAGGCATGGAGCAACCAAATTAACACAGGTAAGCTTTTAGTTCCTTCACTTATCATAATATCATAAATAATTGAAGAATTGTGCTCAGAGTTTGTTTTTCCTTTTTATAGTGTGGAGGGAAAACAAAAAAAGGCATGTATGAGTACAATGTAAGTTTCTCTCCTTTGATGCTCGTGGTGAGGAAGGAGAGGTCCTTATGGCTCTTGCAAAAGTAAATAGGTATGGAACCACAAAGTTTTTCCCTTTGTTTCATGTACATGCAAAAACAGTCAATAAATATGTTGATGTTCCTATAGGTTGGTTCGTTCTCATGTTCCGCATACTCTTGCCAATGACATCTTTCTCGTGTGTAAGTTTGGTCAATCTAGAATGGATACTCTTATGTGCCATTTTAGTGAGGAACAAAAGAAATGGATCGACAAAACTTTAGCACAAGAGAGATTGGCTAGAACAAAGCAGTGGTCCAGTATGCCAATGTCAATACTCTCTCAATTTGTACTTAGAGTAAGTAACGTTTGTTCTCTTTATTTTGTCCTCTTACACAATTTTCCTTAGTCACTTACTTTCTTGTTTGCATTGTCACTTACTTTCTTGTTTGCATTGTCTCACTGCGTTTAGTGCTTTCTTTTAGGAGGAGTTCAACAAAAAATGCGAAGAAGAAATGTCAAAATGCGACTTTACGAGGCAACTATGTCCTTGGAAGAGTGCAAGGAAACAAGAGCTAAGGCAATGAAAAAGGTAGAGGACAAGGTGAGGACTAGAGGATACAAGCTAGCATCCATAGAAAACCCAAATAATGGTGAAGGGTTTTTCCAAGTTCTATACTCAGTGAATTGGGAAAAGGCAAAGGCAGTCACAGAGGACAAACTTGGAATGCTGCAGCGGCAAAAATCTCAGCAGAGAAGTGGATTTTCTTATTCATTTGAATTAATTGGACTTTAAGGACATTGTTTGGACTCTCTTATGTATAAATAATTTGAATTAATTGGACTTTAAGGACATTGTTTGGACTCTCTTATGTATAAATAATTTTATTGTTAACATGTAGGAAAAAGGATATCTTGATTGTCCTCCTTACTAAGGATGAGAGGGCACAACTAGATTGGGGCATGCCAAGGGACAATATATCATGGAGGCAGTACATTTCTAAGGAAACATACTGGTCCCAAATGATAGACCTTGCATGTGATTTAGCTATTCAAATTGATGTGGATGTTGATGCAAGGGAAGTACAAGCTCCAGGTGATGCAGATAAGTACTTTAGGTCTTGTCGACAATTGCATTTCAAATGAGGCGTGAGATGAAGAGCTCTGCTGCTCTGGAGAAGCAACCATAGATTTAAATATTAGTACATCGTCTTGTGTATAGGTAATCTCAAAGTATTGATGATTTTTTGGTATGTCTCCATGTATTTGAAGCATGTTCTTACTTGGCATTATCGTTTTTAGGTGGTTGCAGAAAATGCATGTTGAGGGAAAGCTTCATGACCTACCACTTCAATGTAGTGAGACTGGCAAGTGGAGAAGGGTCCACAGACCATGCTTCCAAATGCGTGGTGGAAAGGAGGCCTCACACAATGGGAGGTCATGGTTACACCATGGTGGCTTGAGTATCCTTCTGGAAAGGTTCATCAAAGTGAAGAAGGCTTACAGAAAGGTTACTTCATTATACTTTTGTAACAAATGTAAGAACATCATTTAGTAATGAGAGTTATTTTTTAAAATTTACATAGGACTTTCAAAGCTATACTCAAAAGCAAAAAGGAAAGCTAGAAGACCAGTATTCAACAAAGAAGATGAAAAGGAGAAGAGAGATTGAGAAGGGCTTGGACAAACCAGCCACAAAAAGGGGCTTGAGCCTTGAGAAATACACTGAGACCTCACCAAGAGATGAACATATTGAAGACCACGAGAACTTGGATTATGATCAAGGTGACATGTCCTACACAAAAGTAGTATTCATTTCATTTATGCATGATGTACAAAAGGTAGCAATAAAGAAAGGATTTTTTCTTCTTCATACTATGATGGTGTATGTGGAGATTGGATACTTACAAAGTCGTCCATTAGAGGAGGTGAGGGAATTGGCTATATTGAGGTTGTTCATGGTAGAAGTAGACATGATCACACTATGTACTAACCTCCACTTTGAATGGGCAGGTGAATTGGTTAGTGCTCATTATGTTTATACGTGATGGTTGTCAGCCATCTTGTTACAAGAAATCAAGAGCACAGAGAACCTTCAGTGATTCAATTTGTGTGAAAGGGTCAAATTGGATTAGGGAGTGTGATTTTGGTGGTGGTCATCATTCAACTCATGAAGGGAAGCATGTACGTGGTGGGGCCAAACGTCAAATAGAACTAAGTAGGTTTGTTACACAAGTACTTTTTTTATAAAGATGGTTATAATCATACATCAAGCCAAAAGAAACCTAACTGATTTTTGTTTTTGGATTCTAGGTTCATGTTACCGAAGAAGGAGAAGGAGATGTTGTTATTGACGTCTTTATAAGGATAGGCGCAACATGGCTCATGCATGCATAGAATTAGGAAGACATTGTGTATCTATGGAACTTGACATCACATGCTTTTGGCATTATCTAAAACTAATAGCATGTACTCCATTGAATACCATCACGAAGAAGAGGATGTGTAAGATTGAGGCATTTTGCTACTTTAGTTTGAACCCTTATTTCTTGAAAGAAACTCTAGATTTTGTAAAACATGCTTGCCATGCTAACAGTCATGTTTTTTGGAGAGTTTTATACTCAAACTATTTGAATGACTCATGTTTTTTGGAGAGTTTTTGTGTATATCTAATGCATTGTGATTGCTTTAGCCATACTTTGTGTGTTTGTATGTATGTAGCCTGTCATATGTATGGCGAGGTGTAGCTATTGTGTGCCAGACAATGCCTCAACAGGGTCTTTAAGCTTTGAGAAGGAAATTTTAGTAGGTTGTTAAATATAGGTGGGACTCAATTCTCACTTGGGGGAGCGCGATAAAACCAAGGCCCAAAGTCAACTTTACCCTTTCCCATCAGTGGATTTGAGAGGACTAATTTTAGTAGGTTGTATTTAAATATAGGTGTGGGAATCATTTCTCACTTGGGGGAGCACAATAAAACCAAGGCCCAAAGTCAACTTTTACAACAGTGGAATTTGAGAGGACTAATTTCAATCAACTTACATAATAGTAGCATACATGCATGAATTGTGCTTTGTGTATAGGATGCTCATTGTGCAAGGAGGGTTCTCGGTGCTAGAGCAGGAGGGTTCTCGGTGCTAGAGCAGGAGCAGGGACTCTTGAAGATGCATACTTCTTCTGTACCTTTTGGCCTTTACCCATGTTGCATTTTCGACATACTTATTCTAGCTAGCATTGATGGGGTCCATTGTGATGGAGTCATGAAATCCTTTTAAGTGTGTTTTAGAGTTCCTACTTATTTATGAGGGGATGGTAGTTAATATTATGATCGTGGCAAGTGTGAGATTTTCACCCAAGTACTAGCAAGCTAGGAGAATAAGTTTTAATTTTGTACAGATCGCGGGCATGCACGGAGTACCAGGGACAAAACAAAGGCTGTGCAAGTGCATAACAACAAGCATGTGGCTAAGTATGGTAAGTGTCCGCTTATGGAAGGACTGTAGTAGACCTCATCTTCAAGTTGGCCATTAACATGAAGCCGTGGGTGCAAGCTCTTCTTTTGCTTGACATTCAATAATCAATGCCTTTGTCACATAAGTGAGAGCTTTGTTAGTACCAAAGCAACCTTTCTAGTCCTACCCTTGGAGGATGATAGTAGGAGCATTTGTAGTGAGGGTCAAAGGCCGAAAGCACCTTGGCAGGGAAAAACTTTTCATAATTGGTAGCTTTGACCTTATTCTTGCTAGCACATTTGCATGTTCTAAGTAATTTGGATATCTGGGTGCACACACAGACACACATGGTTTTGTCCATACCCTCATACTATAGATTCTTTCATATGTGTATATATTTGCCAATTGCCTTGCCAAAATATGTTCTCTGGATGAGAGAAATACTGTGAAGCTCGCTAAAAATCTTTTCCCCTTAGGGATGTTGAGACATGTTTAAATAAAGCTCATCATTTGGTTTAAAATCATCTATATGTAGAAAGTCTTCTATGGATTTGGTATAGGAGATGAGAAAGTCTTTTGATGAATGAGGTTTAAGATCATCTATATGCAAAAAGTCTTCTATGGATTTGGTATGAGGAGCTGTTTATACTATGGAAATGTTATTTGGTTTGAAATTGTTAAGAGGATTTGTATATGAGTGAGGATCTGTGGTTTGCTAAACCAAGTTTGTGTTAGAAAGCTTAGTTTTTTTGAGTCAACAGGGTCTGACAGTCAGTTGGTGTCAGCTAAGTGCTTGGTATTGTAGCAGTTGGTATCGGGAAAGGGTTTGTTTTGTCTTGTTCTACGTCTGTGTGTTCTGGGCTGTGAGACAATCAAAGGTCTGGAAAAAGTCATTCTGATAAATCAAATAGGGTTTGGGGCTGATTGTGGTCCGAGTTAGCAGAGAGCTTTGCTGAATCAGCTAGGTATCACCAATGTCAGGTGGGGCCTCTTGTGCAAACAAAAAGGTATGCTTTTATGTCCATTATTATTTTGGTTTTTAAAATAACTAAATTGAGTAGCATTATGTGATATTGTCTCTATAGTCTCCAACGAATGGTTGCAAAAGCTAAGAGGCAGAGCTTGTCAAGAAATGGTGGGCTAGACCGTATATTGGAACTGAAGTGAAAATCAAGTTGTTGAATGAGTATTGGTGTTTTACATTTGAGTAGGAAGCTCACTAAAACACAATTAGTGCTACCATTTACTTGCAAAAACAAATGTGGAACAGCCATCAAGCTCACTAAAACAGGCTTGACATTGTTGCTAAAATTGCCCAAGCTCGCCTACCTAAGCTCGCCAAAAAAAAACTTTCCCCAAATAAATGAAGTAATTCCGCATGATACCACAAACGATAAATATGTGCTATGCACAACCTTGCACACATGCGACATCCTAGTTGGCTCCATCTTAGTGCTCATCAAATATATCAACAATGCCAACCATGTTAGTTACAGACAACCAATTGGACTCCTCACAATCAATCCCAACATGACAACATCTAATAGGCACAAAAATAAACACCAATAACATTAGCTTAGTATATAATTCGAAATCACTTGCAATACTAATAACACTAGCATGGCCCCAAATGTGCATACACCAATAACACTATCCCGTTAGTATTTAATACGGAATCACCTATGATACCACCTACTAGCATGGTGCAATGGTATTTCAAGCATCCCCAATCTACCATAGAAGGATCTAGCTAACATCCCTCTTGCTTTAGTCAGTGATTATCCTCAATGCATGCTTATATGAGAGGATAAAGGTATGGACAAGTGCAAAAATGTCGCTCATGTATCCACCGAGCATCTTCTATAGGATGGTCTTGAAAGTCAAAAGATACATGTTGGTGTGCAGGTGTTTCTTCTTATGCAAGTAGTGTGTTTCTTCTATAGGATGATCTTGAAAGTCAAAAGATACTTGTTGTTGCATGTATTTCTTCTTATGAAAGTAGTAGTGTGTTAATCAATAATCAGAGATAGCTCCTTATAAGTAGGATATAAAGGAAGTGGTCCTTTAAATGGTTTCAACAAACTAGTGTGGAAAGAATTGTGAATGTGCCAATGTGATGGCATATCAAATTAATATGCAAGGTCATTAATCTTTTTGGTGACCCTAAATGGTCCATAAAACCTTGGTGCCAATTTCATTACTAGATACTTCTCAACACTCTTGGGCTCTTTTCAATTCTTAAGAGAACATAATCACCTTCTTTAAAAGATATAGCTTTACGTTTCTTATTGCACATCATGTAATGTAGAGATACCCTCTATAACCCATGCATGGAAATTGAAGCATCTTCTCTTAAAAAATCTGTCTAAATGGTCTTGTGATGCATAATCTTTTTTATGGAGGCCAATAAAACTCTCTAGCCATAGCATGTAATGTACATGATACCCCTTGTTAACCACTTTGTAGGTTAACAATATGCTCAAATGAGAACTTATCTTTTTGTCAGATGATGCTGGAACATGTAAAGCGACCTTATCATCACAAGCTTAATGTCAAATAGGGAAATTCTAAGGACTCTATGTACATACTTGTTTAAGACTAGTAATAAAGCCCGGACCATTTTTAAGTTTGGTTGGCCTAGTGTAAAAACTAGTCACTTGTATATAAGTGTGGTGGGTCTAGTGTTAAAACTAGTCACTTATATATAAGTCCATTTTCACACCAAGAAATGAACAAGAATACGATTGAGCTTCCCTTCTTCTCTACCCTTGCTTACATGTGCTTTATTAAATCTTACATGCTTGATAGATGCATTCTAAGATAGGTTTATTTGTAGGATTCCCACTTGTATTAGTTTCTTCTTCTCCTCCCTACCTTTTGTAAGATAGGTTTATTTGTGGGATTCCCTCTTGCGTAAGTTTCTTCTTCTCCCCCCTTGCTTTTTGTAAGATAGGTTTGTTTATAGAATTCGCTCTTGCATTAGTTTCTTCTTCTCCCCCTGCCATGTGGATGAGCTAGCACACCCACATGGAGAAGTTACGATTAAGGCGACAATACTCAATGACACATGATTCAACAAGGCTAAGGTAAGCTCTTGACTTGAATATATTTGGCATCTTCTCATGACAGGGAGTAGCCAAAGAGTAAGCTTTGTTTATCTATCCATTCCAAGCTATTAGGATCGCCCAATATTGCCTTGTGTTGATTAGGAGGTCACACTCCAAAAAATATATGGTTTTGGAGTCTTAGATGTGTTTCAAGTTTGTTGTTGTTTTTACAATGTTTTTTATTTTGATTTGAAACTTGTTGCATTAGGACATTTTAGTTTCATATCCTTGATTTACATGATTTTGGAGCCCACGAGGCTTATATTTAGCTTAGATTGCATTGCATTGAGCCAAGTAATAGCTTTAGCAATTGTGATTAGGAGTGGAATCCACTATGAAAACATAGGCATTAAACTTCATTAGGCGTGGATTAAACTGAGATAGTTAATTTGTGTTCATGCATTTCACATGTTTTTATGCAGCTTGGAAGCATGCGAAACCAAAAAAACCAATTAAAAACACTTACACACTTGTATAACCAACATTAACTGGGATTAGGAACCTTAATCACCTCTCGTCAAGTGTCCAAAAAACTTTCAAAAACTCTAAAAACCAAGCCAAACCAGCTCTCGGGTCAATTCTTGGGTTGAGAGACATGAGATCACAGTCTCGCAAAAAAGGATGTGAGTCTAAACACGTGAGTCAACACATTTGAGCCTGGAGACGTGAGCCGTGAGCTTGAACACGTGAGCCGTAAGTCAGGACACGTGAGTCAGCAGATGTGAGTTAAGCACATGTGAGTCTAGATGCAGGATAACTAATATTGTACCAACCTTTAAGACTTGTAATAAGGGCATAGCTAGACATGTCCTTTAAGGATTTTCTTATTATACAATCTATAATTTTCAAGAAAACTACACATGTCCTTTAAGGATTTTCTTGTCATACAATCTATACAAGCTATAATTTTCAAGAAAATTTATTTTCCTTTATAATTATTGGGACATTAAAGTATAATTATCGCCCAAGAATTACACACCAACCCTATCAAAGGCTTAATTCATAAAAGTACATACCCTAGGTAGCCTTATTTCATAAAAATAAAAACAGACGTGAATGTGGATATATGAGCCTACATATGTGATTCTATAAACGTGAACATAGAGATATGAGCCTAGGAAAAAAAAGCTTAATTTTTTCATGGCTTGAGCAAAATACACACGTCTAGAATTAAATTCAGACATGCTTCATGAGCTTATTTTTTTCGTGACAGCTTGAGCAAAACACACACATCTGGAATTAAATTCATACCTTCACGAGAACTAACACTTAATGCACTCGATCCAGACTAATTATTGAAAATGACAAGACAATTGATTAACCCACCCAACCTTTGATCCCACGAAACGACTAGCACTTAGTAGAGTGCTACCAAACTCCTTTGAAAAAATAGCACTAGCAAGCTAATTTGGATCCACTTCAAGCGAGAAGATTTGGGAAGAAATGAGTAAACACATGTGAATGGGGGAACAGTGGAGCACCTGGAAATAGGAGCCACACGGTTCTTTGAGCTCCACATTTATCAACTGGCTTTGTAAACAATGCCATAAACTTTAAGAAAAGGGTATTATGCCACTCTATCTTTGGGCAAAGCTCCAAATGCTGAAGGAGCAGGAGTAGGAATAGGAGCCTCAAGGTTTTCTCCCTTTGCCATGTTGGATGCCACAATGTTTCACAATGAAGGAGGGTAGCTAGGATTATCCCATGTTACGAAAATATTCCCACTTTTGGAGAGACTTATCTGTCTAGATGAATGGGAACCTAAGAGCACACAAAGCTAGAACTTGAACTTGAAGAGGAGAAGGAGGAGGAGGAGGAGGAGAATGAGCCATGCCTTATTGAGCACCCTCCCTCCATAATCAAAACCAAAGAATATCCAAAAATTCCCATAAACAAGCTAGGGTACTACTTTGAAAGTGATGAAATGAAATGATGGGTTACATGTCGTGTACAAGAGGGACTAGTAGTCTCCACGATCTTGGATGGTGGTGTTAGTTTCAACATAATCACCGAGCATAAGCCTCGTTGGTCAAGAAGGAACACAACCAAATCCTTAGGCACCCTTAAGCTTCCATGCAAGATGCAAAGATTAAGACCTTTAGACAATTTGCACCACATTCATGGTGATGGATTTTTAGAGAAGAGGGTCATACACTATGATCCTCGGAAGGCCTTACATGGGAGAAGCAAGACTGGTTCATGATTGAAAAACTACTCACATTTATGCAAGGAAAACACGCCTTGAAAATAACCCTGAAGATAGGGAAGACTTATCCCATGGATCAAGGCATTCTAGCTAATGAGTCTGATATAATTTTTCGAACAACCACTTTGATCAACATGTGTAAATGTTGCAACAAATTGTTGGATAGTGAAGATGAGAACCATAGAGGAACCATGTGAGCCTCTTTCACCAGAGCTTGATGACTATGAGGTTTGGGTCCATTACTTTGGCAACCATGCATACTTTTCCACAAAATCTTGGCAACCATGGACACTCTTCCACAAAAGCTTGGAATAAGATTTGCAAGACTAAACAAGATGGAAATAATGTCCATGTTCATGCTAAGTACAACATCCCTTTTGGGATGACCTTTTGGAAGCCAACAATAGTGACTTGGAACCAGGAGTAGCTGGTGATTCAACTAGCAACACCTCCATAGATGAACCAACATTTGCATTCTTGCCCACAGTCACCTGGCCAAGAAGGAGGAAACCACACAGAAAGCCTAAGAAGTATCTTCTCACCATGGAGATGGATCCTCATTCAATTTTCTACGTTGAGGTCGTGGATGCGCATAAGACCTAACCTAAACAAGATCACTATTCATTCATCAACCCAAGACAGTTGCCAATAATATATATATATATATATATATTAATCATTGATATAATTATTATATATATGTTTAACCATGGTGTGTGTGTGTGTGTGTGTGTGTGTATATACATATATATATACATGTATATATATATATATATATACATATATAGATATATATATATATATATATATATATATACGTATATAGATATATATATATACATATGTATATATATATATATACGTATATAGATATATACATATACATATGTATATATATATATATATATATATATATACATATACATATACATATATATATACATGTATATATATATGTATATATATATGTATATATACATGTATATATATATATATATATATATATATATATATATATATATATATATATATACATGTATATATACATATATATATACATGTATATATACATGTATATATACATGTATATATACATGTATATATACATGTATATATACATGTATATATACATGTATATATACATATATATATACATATATATATACATGTATATATACATATATATATACATGTATATATATATATATATATATATAGACACACACACACACACACACACACACACACACACACACACACACACACACACACACATATATATAGCATGATTAGATGTATTATATATATATTTTTAAATAATTATTTAAATAAAAAATAGGTTCATAAAAATTAATTAATCAAGAGCATACTTTTATGATTAGTATTTATTAAAAGTTATCATATATATATATATATAAGAAATAGATTATATTAACATATTATTAAATTATTTAATTTATTATATTTAGAATGATATATTTTTATCACATGGTTGATGGTTAAAAAAAGTTTTAAAGGTTTTCTTTTTAATTAAGGTTTTTTAATTAAGGATGTGAGATAATATGTTTTTTTCAATGATGTCAATTACACAAACGAATCAAAGGTTAGAGAGGGATTATATTATGGGTTTTATTCAATAACGTAGAAGTGAGCAACGGTATGGTTCTACAAACGGAGGTAGGAAGGGATTTGGTTTATGGTGTTGCACCTTCTCACGATCATGTGGGTGTTCTTGTGACTTCTGGTTAGGAAACAAATGTACCACTTTCGTTTCCAATAGAGAATGGAGAGATTGTGTATCTTCATGATGTAATGAAAAGCTTTATCATTTGGCCTATAAAAGATCTAGTAAGATTTCATCATTCACTTCAATACTATATTATTTTATGGTAAATAAATTTGTGAAAAGATATCATTTTATGAATTGTGTTTAGGTATTAATACAAAGATCAAGAAATTCTTCGAATGTTGAAGGATGGGAGAAAGAAACTCCAAATGCACCTATTACACCTCAAGAAAAAGTCAAATCAAAGACACCCAAAAGTAGCATAGAAGTATCAACAAGCAAGCACATACATAGAAAGCGCAAGGCCGAGGATGAAAATAAAGACTAGCTACCTTTGCACAACGACGCCAAGAAACAAGACCTAAAAAACAAACCACCCACGAAGAAGAGAACAAGGAAGAAGAAATTTTGTAGAGGCCAAGAAAGAAGAACCCAAAGGAGGTGGTGCAAGAAGACAAAGATGACTCAATGTGGAGGAAAGATGATGATGAGTTTGACACACGGATAAAAATTTCATGATAAACTACTTCCACCGTCTTCGACTTGATCTTATATAAAACACCATTGATCGACGGTACATAAACACATTTGCATATGAAAAATCTAAGTTAAAGTAAGGATGTTGATCGATTATAATAGAAGTATAGACCACTCTTTTGAATAGGTGAAGAAATTAACTTCCTTACCTCCCGTACCACTTTGTCGCCTAGTTAGTAACCCTCAATAAGAATGGTTCACTCTAGGTAGCAAAGGTTTTATGTGGAGTATTTCATGAATGGATGTTAGGGAAATGGCAAATTTGATTTTCTCTCAAATCATCCAAGTCTCCTATCAGAGAGGTGCTTAATGTAGACAAGGATAGCTAGGATGAAATATGGAAAGCATACGAGAATCCGAGTGGGCTTTCCCATCTGAGAAGATGCTATACATTTGGAAGGTAATCACTGTCTTGTAGCCTGGATGAAGGAAATAAATAGAGGTAAAATCTCATACTTTATTTAGATTGGCTAATTGGTTAAGTTATAATAAAACAAGATTATGTCTAATCAACATTTAAACAAAAAATAAAGTACCATCCTTGTGTGGATACAATTTTCCATGAACATAGAGGAAGAGAATAAGAGAGAGGTTCTCTCACTTATATCTAGATTAAATTGATATGCCATTGTTTCTTCATAATCTATATTGTTGCTATTGTTATTTGTTATTTTATTTTTCTCAACTCAAGTAATGCCACTTTTATAAGATGAACAAGGTGGGCTACATTTTCTTAACACCCATTGACAATATATGTCTTACTAGAGCACTGGGGACAGTAAAAAAGGAAATCATACTTACGTATACTTGGAGTTTAAATAATCAGGGGAGTACATAGGTTTTTACAAAAACAAAAACGAAGGGGGCTACCACCTTGGTATAATTGTCCTTTTTTGGTCATGGCACATATCCTATTCCAAGTAATAGTATGGCAATTTCTAAAATATAAAGCTATATAGAAATGCAAGATAAACATACTTTATATATTGCTCAATATGTAGGATGAGTACCTTTCTACCACTAGAGAGATAGAAATATTAAAGGAAAGGGAGGAGCTAGGCTGGGCTAGGAGGTGGTGGTGGGGAGAGTTAGAGAGAGTGTGTACAAAGTAGAGAGATGTAGCCAAAAAAACTCCCTCTAAAGCTCCCTCATTGACAACCCCCCACACACACATGGGAAGGATATATACGAAGCCCCATTGTACGGCCACACTTATAGAAACACAAGGATGGCATCACTCATCACCACCTCTCATAGCTTCGAATGAGAACCGGAGCACGTGAGTGGGATATATATAGCCCCATTATTTCATCACTCCTTCATCACCTTCCTCTATAAGAGATTCCAATGATTAGTCATTCCAACCTATTAGTAGCCTTGAAGTTTTGCCGATGGGAGGGCATCACCTTAGGTAATATCCACACCCTTATGACATTGTAGTGTTCGGTGAATTTCCATTGCACTACTATCCACCACAAACTGGATATTTCCTCCGTATGCACCTCCACCACCACTTCCCACTACGGTAGCGACGTCTAAATTCACTCCTGATATGTTAAGAATGGTGGGGTAAATAGGGAGGGGGCTTGCCATGGTCATAGACCCAATCACATGAGCACCTAGAGCCCCAAAATCCCAAAGGGCACATCTCTAACGTCTTTGAGCTTATGAATAAGTGGGAAAGAGATCCCATTCCATATACCTTGAAATGCTCAACCAAATCTATAAGGCATTTGATCACCCTCGATGGGAAAGTAGTGGTTCCAATCATTGAAACCAGAAAATAAGGAAAACTTTAATGCCTTAAAGAAACCATTCATCATTTTCGGGTCTGCTGCTCTACCACAAACAACACAAATCTACCACAAACAAGGTGGAGCCCCATAGTCCAAAACTCTATCATGTAGAATGGGTCAATAAGAGACTACACAAACAGCCGAGAGATACCTTAACTCTGGATGTATAGCCTCACACACAAGAGAGCAGTTGGGCCTTATAAGGTATGTCAAAGGCATGAGGCTCCACGATGCTCTTCTTGCAAGGAAACATGAAGCATTCCAGTAATCCGATTGACTTTGATGGCAACTTTATGGATCTTCTCTCACAAAGACGACCTAGAAGAACACCATCAAAGATTTCATTCCGCACATCGGAAAAAAAAAAAAAAGTGGAGACCATATGGATGGAAAGCAAGTTGGGGAGATAGGTGCCCCCTTACTACATCAAATGGTGCAGCCCTAGCGAGCGGGATTAGGGAAGGACTGTAGGTTAAACGCACTTGTACCCACACACACACAAAGATGGTGTGGTGTGGTGTCGCCAAAACCACAAAGATGGTGTGGTGTAGCCAAAACCACACCACTAGGCAAGCCCTATGTTAGGCAAGCCCTATGTTACCCTTTGGGAAGATAGGATCAATGGCTCTCATCTCACCCCCAAGATCTATTGTGGAGATTTTGCAGTGGGTAATCTCGAGAAAGTAATCTTAGGGCCCGAGAGTAATCTTGGGTCCCCCTCCTCCACTGGGATTCAAACTCAGGCCCAAGATTACTAGAGGCACACACTCTACCACTACGCCTGCACGTTTTTCATGATATATTGGTGCCGGAATTGACGTTGATGTGTAGGCTTGAAGTAATCTTCGGGCCAAAAGTAATCTCGGGGGCCAAAAGTAATCTCGGGCTGACAAGTTCTACGGCATGAGATTTGCCTTGGGGCCCCAAATGCATAGGGGCCCTTGATTCCATCTCCCCCAACCTGTGCCATTTAGAGCTAAGGCTGTGTTACCAACGATTGGGAAATCATTAGACTGCCAACTACTATTGTCAGTGCAATTAGCATGCTTAGCATTAGCAACTCAACATCAATCACTAGCCTTATTGCCCAACCCATGGTAGTAGCCTCCGACTTTACTAGCTCTACAAACCATGCCAACAATAAAAAATGTACCCAAATATTATATTCTATCTAATGTATGGTTGTTTTTTTTAATGGTTGGTAATTATTAATTAGAATGGAATATTATATTCTATCTAATTAATGGTTGGTAATCATTATTTGACATGGGTATACTGAGGCACATAGCATCCATGATTGGAGGTAAAGAGATTTGTTGTATGTTTTGATTGCATGTGATGCTCTCCTCGGTGTGTTTTGGTTGTAGTGCTGCTCTCATTCGGCTATGGGAGCTGGAACCGCAGCTCCTATGAAGGTACACCTTTGTCCTTTTTGCTTATATGGTCTTGGCTTGTCTTGTTGTCCACATGCAGATCGAGTGCAACCTTTCTTAGGTAATATGTGGTGCCTTTGTTAATCTTCTTGTTTAGCATTTTCTTTCTAGTTTTGGTTGGTCGTCTTGGCTAGTTCTGGTTTTTTCACGTTGGTATACAAATACATTTCCTTGTCTAGGTTTGATATACGAGGGTGCAATGTTAATGAACTTCATTTCCCTTGTTCCTTCAAGATGGTAGAAATAACACAAAAAGCAAGTTGTGTGCTTATTTGTTTTGTTCTTACAAATGTATTTCTTTTAAGAAAATAAGCTATTTTTTCAATAGGTGTAATGTTAATAAACTTCATTTCCCTTGTTCCTTGGAGAAATGGTAGAAATAACACAAAAAGTCCAGTTTTGTGCTTATTTGTTATGTTCTTAGAAATGTATTCCTAGCTTTTGCATGCAATCATAAGATTTTTATTTATATTTTTAAAGAGAAGCATTTTTTTTCCAGAAAGAGACTTCTATTAAGTTTGAAAAAGACATTACCAATCACAGCTATAAGCCAGAAAAGAATAGAATCACCCCAATATGTAAGGTGATTTCAACCACTAAGGAGCATCATGATGCCATGAAAGACCTGTGGTACCAGAGGAAAAGAAGATGCCATGGTCCCACTCCCGCATAAATATCACATGCTTTGCCTGCACAGAACAAGAGAGCCCCTAAATATGGAGCCCAAGTAGCCATAAGAGTCTGGATGATATCACCCCATATAGCACTAATGCACTGAGACCCAAAAATCCGAACACCCTCAATAGCCTCCATCTATCTAGCTCTCTAGATCTACCATGCTGTAATACTGGCAACAATCTCCCAACTTGTGTCAATCCTCTGTCTTAGGAGTGTATAATCAGAGTGAGGAAAATCTTGCAATAAACCATGTTAGGCAATACCTCTATGAATGAAGATAGCAAAATCTATACCACTACCCTCATAAAAATGCTACAGACCGAACTGGGAGAGCCAAGAAACTGCCCCCCAAGTCACATGCATGGCTTGGCCACTCAATTTGCCCATAAGTTGGGCTACAAAACCCCAAATCTGTTGTGCAATGCTGCATCCCCATAAACAATGTTGTACAGTCTCAGAATTTGCCGCACACCTAAGACAGGAAGATGCTACACCGAAAACTGATGTCCACTTATTGGTGGGGAGACCACCATGTAAAAATAACAAAAAGAAATGAGAGATCTGGCTCCTTCTGTATGAGTGCCAAAGTCTATGCCAATATCTGCGTTGTATCACTGGAGAAATATCATAGCTCTCCCAATGAGACCTGAGAGTAGGGATCCTATGCATTTGTCGAGTGAGGAGAAGCCTAGCATTCCGAACAATGAAACTGAAAAAAGGAAGGGTTTTCAAAGGATCAAAGGCATCAATCCACTCCCACTCTCTTGGATCCCACTGAAGATATCTGATAGGATTGCCACTATATAACCACAAACACCAAGAGCCATGAGTCACTATCTAAGGAGAAGGGTCAATGAACCAATGCTTCCCTGAACAACCAACAATCCTCACTAGACTAAGCCTAGTATCTGGGATGATCTCCTCCCATACTACATCTCCTCAATCTCCCTCCAAGCATGATAGAGTAAATGATGCAATCTGTAGCCTCCTGGCCCAGGAGAGCAATGACCTGCAGAGGTTTGCCTATCCTCGAAAAAACTCCCAACCAACTCAAATGATAGTCTCCATGAAAGGTCCCAGAGAGCCACTCATGTGTGTGGAATAGCTGCATCAATCTAATCGATACGAATGCGAGAGCCCCTAAGATGCTGAATAGATGAAGCTCTATGATCCTCTGGAAGACTCTTAAAGGTCTTCCAAGCAAGAACTGTGTATGCACATCTCTCCCGTCCTGACCACTGCATATAACAAGATGCACCAAGTGACCGACTAGCCTCATCCCTGATGAGCTTGTTCAACATAATAGGTTGTCGATCAACCTCATCCAATGACCTAGGAAGCCTTTGTCGCAAAAAAGATCTCATGCTTGTCCATGCTCTGACAATGGCTACAATAAGAGGGAAAGATGGTGCCGTGATATCAGCCTCTGTGAACAAAAATCGTATGATGGGCATCTAGTCTCTCCCAACCCGGGGTGTACATTCAAAAATCTGAGATAAGAAAAAATCCTTCCAAGGCTCAATGCTTGATAGGAACCTTTGACCACAAGTTTGCATAGCAATGCCCTGCACTGAACATCAGGATCGATTATATTCAAGCCCCCCTCTCGTTTGGGCTGAATAACTGTGAGCCAAGCTACCTTGGCACGAGTGTCTGAGGTGCTATTCAAACCCGACCAAAGAAAATTGCGGATCAATCTCTGCAATTGACCAATGCACGCACGAGAGAAGGACCAACAAGAGGCAATAAACCAAGCTGAGGCAAGCAATACACCTGATTAGCCACCAAAGCTCTGGAAGCTAAATCTAATCTCCTGGAACTCCACTGAAGGAGCTTCTTCTGGATACTCATAAGTACCAGGGCAATCTGCTGTGTGTGCAGGAGAAATATCAACCCCAACCTAGCATCCCAAATATCTAGCAGTGTATCCTCTGTTGATCCAAGTAAAACCAAGCTTTGCACCCCAAGCAACTCTCGGTGAATCACTAACCCAAAAACCAACAGATTTGTGCCAATTAATTAGTGCTCGTGCTGCCAAACAAAACTCCTCTAGTGCTACCCGAAAGGAACATAAGCATATATGTAAAGCCTCCAAGAACATGGCTGTGTCATCAGCTAACTCAGAGTCAACCAATTCCTCTTGACTACGAAGAGGCAACCTCAATCCAGAAATACCAGCAATGGAGCAGAGAAAGATGCTCATGGCCTCTGCAACTATGATATATAATAATGGGGCTAAAGGGCAACCCTACCGTACTGAGCGAGAAATCTGAAACCGCTCTCCTCTATCACCGCAAGTGAGCACTCTATTGTGGGCATCACGATACATGCATGAAACTCCCTTGATCCATCTCTGAGAGAGAAGCCCATATGGCTAAGAGTACCCTCAAGGAAGTCCCAATCCACTCTATCATAGGCCTTCTCAAAATCCAAGAGCAGAATGGCTAAGGGCTGATTGCTCTCTTTAGCCCATTCAACGGCCTCCCAAAACGAGAAAATTTATCAAAGATGCTCCTACCGTGTAAAAATCCATTATGAGTATCATGAATGACATCCTGCAAAATTGGCTGCAATCTGATGCTCATCACTGCCTTAGCAAGAATCTTATATGCAGTCCCAAGTAAGGTGATCGGTCTCCATTGGACAATCAATGTTTTATCACCACTCTTAGGAATAAGATAAATAAGCCCCTCAGTGAGAGAAGAAAGCATAGAACCTGTGTCCCACCACATCTCCTGGAGAGCCGATGTGATCTCAGCCCCAATCTCATCCCAAAAAGTAATGAAAAAAACAAGGGAAGGCCATTCTTCCTTGGACACTTACCACATGAGGTAAGGCATGAAGAGCATGACTGAACCCCTGCATAGAAAAAGGGGCATCCAGAGCGGCACACATCTACTCAATGATCAAATGTGGCAATGCATTCCAAACCTTCCTCTATGCCCTATGTCTCAAATCAGAGTGTAGCTCAGCACTAAGAAGCTGGCGATGGAAATCAAAGCAAAGAAATGTTTGTTGCATTTGCCACCCATGTGTCCAAAAGGATCCCTGGGCATGGAAACGGTACTCCGCGCGCTGCTCAAGAGAGTGATGAAGTTCTGTCCTAACAATACATAAAGAATCTGCAACCCATTGAGCATGAGGATGTTTCTCGTGCTCTTTATGTAAGGCAACAAATCTACGTCTAACAACCCTTTCTAAATCCAAGGCCTCTTGCCTCTTAGAGAGGGCACATGTGTGATAAAAGTCACTAATATCATAGAGAGCAGAGGCCAGGCTTTGAGAGGCCTGTGAGAAATCATGAGATCTCCAAATATCAAGCATGATAGCTCTACATCTACAAACAAATGATCAGGGATGCGTACATGGGGTGCTGATCCATGGCAATTCAGATCTCTAATACATAAAACCACTGGGCAATGATCTGATTTAGAGGTGCCTATAGCAATAAAAGTATGCCCACCTCTGTCAAGCACCCAATCGTCCACAAAATCTGTCTAACCGTGCATAAATACATCCTGCATCCCTTCTCTTGTTAGACCATGAATAAAGAAGAGTGGATGGTCTCCTCGAAATGTCATCCTCATGTCAACAATCTTTGCCACCATGAATGGAGAGTATAAGCCTCTCCCAAGATGCTCTTTCAAGAGGATGCACCAAGCCCTCATGTCCAACTCTTTTATCCATTGGCATCTCAACCATGTTAAAATCCCCACCAATAATCCAATGGTCGGCAAGAGGCATCAATGTAGTGAGAGATTTCCAAAAGGCAATCCTCTCACCTCTATGGTTAAGAGCATAGAGGTTGAGAATACCAATGCGTGTAGTACCTTGAATAAGAAGGATCCATTGTGCTCTCATGACGGTCTTTGTGTGTCTGTCTCGTTCACCTATATTTGTCAATCTCTCGTATATCTATCGATCTCTATGTCTGGGGTTTTCTAACCTTGTGTCTTTGTCTGATTTGCCTTTGTCCGCGTTTGATCTGGCTCTGTGTGTCAATTTGTATCTGTGTGCCGTCCTTTGTTGCATGTAGGACCTGATGCGATAAAAAAATCTGCGATCTTTAAAAAAGAAAGCAAGTTCATCTAGTACATCAGTGCATACTGTTGCATCCTCAAATGTTAAAATATGGTGACCAAGATGGTTGCTCCATGGATGATGACTGATGGTAGACTAATCAAGAAATATATGGGTTGGGATTAAACTACCCCAAGGTATTGTCATGTGTAGAGGTTTGAAGCAAGTTTGTTTGCACACCTATGAAAGCATGTTAGGGTATTGCATGAAAGATTTGCACAAGCCACACTTTAGTTCTTCTAGCACAATGTGACATCTGAAGAAATGACAAGGGCTCGTGAGCAATACACATTGTATGGCTAAGCTGACCTGAAAAACAAAGTATGTCTCACACCCATCAACCTGTATGATCATGCCTATGTGTGCATGGATCCATATGAATGTGATGCATTATACTTCCGAGTTTGTGTGCTCGGCCATCCCGACACCATATTGTTGCCCTTAGCCTACATGATCAAATTATTCTTAGTTTTCTCATATCCGAGTTGTTTCTTCCTTCAAGACATGTATGAACAAATAAGCGAAACTCATTGATGAATTGTCTCTTGCATGACATTCACATGCACCATCTGCAATGAAAGCTTCCAACATTTCCGGTATGATATCTCTTAGTCACTAATTTGGCAGAATTGCTCATTTTGTAAAACAAGGCAGCCATCAAAGCCCATATTGAGCCACCTAATACAAGAATTAGAGTAATGGCATGCACAAAGCAAGCACCAAACATCCCTGCCTATAACATCTGCTTGCGTAAAACTCAGCTGCTTTATCGACAAGATAACATATTTATACAAAAAATGCTCAGCTTTGAAAGGTTTGTGTTCAATTTTGTCATAATATAATCAAAACGACTTGTTTTTTAACATCTGACAATATGCAAAGAAGACATTCCACCAATAAGCCCACATACAGCAATGTAAACAACTTCCCTCAAGATAATACATCCTGTGCGACTCACAACATCCTGTTGACACTATGTAGGTGCCTCCTCTTTCCTCAGAAGCAGGTGACAGCCTTCAACCTCACAGCATTCTTCCACGGAGGATCGCCTCCGCCTTCCGCACCTCTTTCAAGATTCCAATTACAAAAACCTGGAGGAAAAAAAGATTCTCCTTATTAAAAATCTCAGAAAAAGAACTGATTTTTTCCCCAAATTCTCAACCAATGCTTCACATGCCTTGTCTGGGGGCCCTTTGGCACCACCAATGAAGATGTTGGCTCTGCGCTCACGATAAGATTTGTTGTTAGCATCTGCACTCCAACAGAGTTGACAATATTGAATTGAAAAGTACCATATTAAGCTTTTGCAGCCATATCATCTAGTGTTCTGCAATCCCCAACAGCTTGCCCTTTCTCAGAAGAAAAAACCTCCTACTTCCTTCTAAATGATTCTAAGGGAAAGTCAAATGGGAAGAAGGGAGTTACTTGCAAGACTCTTTAATCGACAAGATTGATGCACCCTTCTTGCCTATGACACGTCCCATTTTTCCTGGAGGCACGTCCACAACAGACAAAACCTCCTGCAGGTCGGTGACCTCGGCTTCAATGTGCTCTGCAGCCAAATCAGTCAAATCCATCAATGCTCGCCAGCCAAACCCCTGAAATTCATCAATCTACAAAATTTATAAAAAGAATTGCTTGTTTTTAAATCATCTCTGCCTTCTTTACTAGCGAACAAAAACACTACCCAGCAGTGCTTTGTAACAAAACAAGTCCAAGCTTGCAAGTTGCATGTGTGTGAAAATGGCATTTTTCCCAGCCCTAAAAAGGGGTTTTATCTGATTTATTTGGTTATTATTGAGTTTTTAGGCCTTGTGCTGCTGGCCAACAGCCCCTTTACTGGGCCGACCAGCAGCCCACCTCATCTATATACACATGGCTTCATCAGTCATCATTCACCACATCAGTGACCACATCATACCTCACCATCAACATATCTGCTGCTGCTGCCAGCAACACTTCTTCATCTACTTGGCTCAATATGCAGTTTAGTTTTCATCAGTTCTTTGTAAATATCTCAGCTTTATTCAATTCAATAATATACAGCATTGAGTAGGTTAGGTTGAGAGAATCAAATCTTTGGCTGTCATCCCACACTTCCGGTAGTGCAACCCTCACAAATCACTACCCTTTCTGCACTCACAAGAACTCCTCCCTTCTGAGTTGAGGAATTCATACATCAACCCAACATAGCCTCCCCTTCACTCTCTCAACTCCAGTTCACACCCACCAGGCCACTTTACATAGCTGTATGCTACTTTCCACCAGATGCCTCATGATATGCTCAGTAGCACACTCAAGTGGTCCATGAGGAGGAGGAGGAGGGGTGTTTCACCATATACATCACTCTCTGACGATTGTCGAGTTGACGCAGCTAGGTGAAGTTCTCCTACTTGGGGACTTCAATGCCAGGACTAGGAGCAGTGTGAGAGAGATGATATTGAGGATCCCATCCAGCTCCGCACCCTTGACCAAGCAGACACAGGAGGCAACTTTTCTCAGGATCATGGGGCTATTACAAGATATTGGAGACATCTACTCGAGCTGGGATCCAGGCATTGTCTCGTTATTTATAACGGGATGACACAATGGCCACATTAAGGAGGGCTTACTTGCTTTCCACAAGGAGGGGGATCCACCACAGTTGACTACATTTTGGGATCCATGGAGATGGCACAACACATATCAGCCTTTACTATCTCCACATGCCCACTTGGAGCGGATCATGCCTACCTCACTCTCTCTCTCACCACCACAGCTTTACCGCCCCCCACCCCCCCCCCCAAACTACACATTACACCACTACTCATTTTACCCACGATAGTGATTATATCTATTCCAATCACATCTACCATGGCCTCTTATCGATGGATCCAGCTGCACCTCTTGACATTCTCACTTCTCAGCTCACAGCACTTCTCCATTCATCAGCTTCCCCCATACCTCTCATTCCACCGCCAAACCTCGGACTGGGACGATGCCCCATAATAGTTGGTATGATAACGAGTGCCGCACTACACGTGCCCATCTTTTACGAGAAGTAGCTACGGGTCAAACCTCGGCCCGACAGGCTCAGAGACTAAACCAGTCCCTTTACTCATTGTAAAAAACATGCACATGAAGTAAAGCAATATCGGGAGCTATACCAACTATTCTTGAGCAGTAACTCTGAGGAGACTTGGCGCCGGACACAGGAACGCCGACCACCCACACCCATCACTACCCACATATTTGGCACACATACGCTCACTCATCATATCACATTCCTGATCAGCCCCCCCTTCCACACCCACCAGAGCCTCACCCCACTACATCTAGCTTTTTCACCACAGACATGGTGGAGAAAGCTATGAGGAGATGCTGGGTATTTTCTTTTTACATAATGAACAAAGGTAACCATGGACTAAGGGGAAAGACCATGAGATCCTTCATTTACTCAAGGATGTAAGACCCTCGCAATGATCCTAACCCAACGATCCTCCCCAAAAATTGGTCCAAAGAACACCATAATACCTATGAAAAGGCAAGGGACCCAATGAATCTGTAAAATTGCCATGCAGTCATGGTTGGCCATCTCATGGCCAAGACTTTTAGATCAGTAGTAATAGAGGCATACTTGCATGAGTGGATAGAGCAACAAGGAGTTCAAGCCAGAGGCCAAGCAAGCTTTTTGCAAGACCACTCAGAGCCATCATCGAGTAGGCAAAACAGAGCACAGAAGCTATATTGTTGCTTTTCGTGTGTTCCGAAAGACCTTTAACACAGTTCCACACCTAAAACTGATGAGCTGGTTAAGACCAACAAGGATGATGTCACACTCTGACCCAAGAAATCTAAAGCTCACCGAACGTAACCAGCTACCATGCCCTTGTAAACTCGTCAACATTCCATCATCCATCATTCTACTTCTGAGATCACCAACAATCAAATCTCTATTAGGATAATCCAAAACCAGAATGGTGTTAAATATCCTAGGGAGGCTGAAAGAAAGAGTCATCTGCCCTATGTATGTCATTTGAATATATACCTTTCTGAAAATCTGGTGACTTTTGAAATACTGGGAAAAAAAAGGAAAAAGATTAACAACAAACCTGGGGGTGGCGGAAGCGCTGGCCAATCTTGAAATTTCTCATCGTCTCTGCAAAAGCAACGGCAGTAAAGAGATCCCCTAACAGCCAGCTGCCACAAGGATAGCTGCTCCATCTTCTCCACCATCATGTGATGTATACGAAGAATGAAGCGTACATCATCAGCTGCTACACGCTTCATTCTTTCTGTCAACGGCCTGTGTCTCCAAAATTCGGGGTTCTGCAAAGTGCAAAGTTTTCATTTTCTACATAAACCAATAAATCTTTTTTTGGATAAATGAACAACATATCAGGATCAAACTTCTCACCAAAAGGGAAAATAAGGAGAATAGGGGAAGAGAGAAGGGAGAGGTATGGCGATATGAGAATGGAACTTCTCACCAAAAGGGGAAAGGAGGAGAATAAGGGAAGAGAGAAGGGGGAGGGGTGACGATATCAGAATGGAACTTCCCACCAAAAGGGAAAAGGAGGAGAATAAGGGAAGAGAGAAGGGGGAGGGGTGGTGGGGGAGGCTATAACCAGCTTTCGATGGGCTGACATGTTATATACAACCAGAAGCAATTATTTGTAATATTCAATTATCACATATCTAAAGTTCACTTACATGATCTCTAGAGAGAGGTTGATAGGATAAAAGTTGTTTTAGTTTTTCATGCACTAAATGTGTACATGGGTAGGCACATAGGTACATACACCTAGTGTTGCAGTGAGTTTTAGATTTGGGGGAAGGAAATCAAAAGAGTGGTAAATTCAGTTTGCCGAGGTGGCTGGCAGAATTAGAAATGAGCATGTGCACGCAAGTTGACTAAGGAATGGAGAATACGTGTTCCTGGGAGGAGCATGAGGTGGAACTTGCCATGCAAGGTGTACATGAGGAGAGAATCGGCAAACTTCTGGAGGCATGGCGGCCGCTGTGAATTGTGGGCACGTGAAAAGGGTTGCTGCTAGATAGAGAATAGCGCAGGATTGTAAGAAGGGGGAGACCTCCTGTACTCTGTTGCATAAGCTGATAAGGTGGCTGCTAGAAGGTGACGGAGAGAAGATACAGTCCATCTTAGATATGCTGCATTTGTGTGCTGTTTTTACGGAATGTGTGCCCAGGAAAATGTCGAGTGATTCAATGGGAAGCTATCCTACTGAAGGTGGTTGATTCTGTGTATGCCGTCTTAGTATGTGAGAGGAGTTGTGAATGATTACTTTTTGTAAGAGCATTCAGTGGTTTATAGTCTACACATTCTCCACCTACCATCCTTTTTGGGTACAATTACAACCGGGCTGGCCCAATCTGAATGAACTACAGGGTAGATTATATCAGCCTTCAATAGCTTCACCACCTCCTCTCGAAGCACCTCCACTTGCTTTGGACTAAGCCTTTTCATCCTCTGGAAAACCGGTCTTGCATTCTCCTTCAATTCAATTCTTAATGATCTCCCTCTGAAACCTCTTATCTCATCATAAGATGTAATAAAAAGCTGAGGATACCTTCGCAGCATAGTACAATATTGCTCCTTCTCTTCCATGGAAAGGTCAGGGTTGAGTGCCTGCTCCACCACTTCTTGTGTTGAGACTTGAGGATCCCTGGGCTGCATAAATTGCTCCATCACCTCAAATCTGTCCTGCTCTTTTTCATTTTCAGATTCACATGGCTGATCCACTTTCAAGCATTCCCCTCCTTCAATAAAAGCAACACTAGCCTCATCACTATCAGATGTTGTTGTACTTTCCTCCACACTTGCAGTGTCACTCTCTGCCTCCTCTTCCACAGCACTTGGAGTGTCACTCTCTGCCTCCTCTTCCGCAGCACTTGGAATCCCTGTATGGTTTACCATATCAAACTTCATTCTCTTCCCATTGGAAGCATGGACAGTGATCTCTCCTTTTCCCCAATTTTGTATTGCTCCTACTTTCCTTAACCATGGCCTGCCCAAAATAAGAGGATAAGCTCCCATTCCTGCTGACATTACATGACAATCTATCTTACACCGAACATTGTAAACCTCAATATCTAAATCTGAAACTATTCCCAAGCTCTTAACCTTAGCATGGTTGGCCATTCTTATCCGGAAATTTGAAGGAGAAGTAATCTTGAGACCCAATCTTTCAGCACAAGACTGAGTAATAACACAAATCTGTGCTCCTCCATCGATGTATGCTTCCCCAAGGCCAAACCCTTTATGCCAAGCCTCCATTGAAGGGCAAATGTCTGGCAATTCTGTCATTGACATAATCTTTTTTGCCACTTTATGTGCTGTCCTCTTTCTGCCTGTACTAACAGCCCGCTTCCACTCCTCCTTAAGCTTGGGACAGAGGCCTATCACCTGGCCTAAAGTAATGTCAGCTTTCCTCCTTGAAAGATCTCCAATCAGATCATATTCAGCCTGCTCCTTCCCCAAAGGATAGTCAGTTGTCTTATACTTCTGCCTGGGCTTCCGTACCTTCCTGCTTTGATAAGTAACTACTTCCTCTGTCTGCTTATTCTTCTTAGTACTAGGCCCTGCTTCTTCTTCTCTATCTCTCTTCCCAAGAGGGAGCACATCAACATCACTTTCCTCTAAAGCAAGAGGTAACACATCAGCATCCGTCTTCTCCGGCCCCCAGGAAAACCCCTTTCCTTTCTCTTCATATGTGGCTTTTGCTGTCCCACTACTACTAGAAGGTCCAGCCTCTTTTATTTCAACTCCATGATCATTTTGCCTATTATTCAAATTGGTTGGAAGAGAATACATATCCCCACCTACTCTTGGAGGCTTATCACAGTGCGAACTGTAGTGTCCCCAATCTCCACAGTTGAAACACTGGACATACGGTGCATATGTTCCTCGTCCCCGTCCACCTTGCCATAAAGCTTGCCCATTTGAAGTAGGCACACCACCAGCACCTCGACCACCCTGCATGCGTCATCGCCCTCTCCCCGCCATAAGGTTCAAACTTAGATTCTTCATCATCTCTGACATTTCATGTATTTCTTCCTTAATTGTACTCTCCTTCTTATCCTCCTGCTTTGATGGCTCAACCACAACTTGAGTAGGCATCTTAGAAACTACAGGCAGGTTATAACCCAGCTGTACCAGCCTCCTTTGCTTCCTCTCCTTTTCCTTAGGCACTCTTAAGGCATCCTCAAAAGTACCCAGCTCCTTCACCTCTACCTTTACTCGTATATCAGGCTTCAAACCTGCAATGAATCTGTCCTTCTTAATGACACGGGGTGGCACTTCTGGTTGAAGGGCTGTCTGCCATCTATTCCACATTATTGTGAACCTCCCCAAGTAATCATCAACAGTCTGATCAGATTTCTATTGCAGTGCACATAACTCCCTCCAGAGGCCATCTGCATCTCTTGCACATGCAAACTGAGCCAGAAATGCAGCTCTCACCTCTCCATAATTGGGATCCCTATGCACCTCATGCTCATCCTGACAAGCAGCCTTAAACTTTTGCAGCCAAAGAGCAGGCTTCCCCCATCAAACAGAATGACAAAATCTGCAACAAAACCTCGGGAACATTCATGTCCTTAATTAGGGCTGTAAACTCCAAATTTTCAATAAATCTTTCAGGATCTTCATTGGGCAGGCCATAAAACCTTGCAAAGTCCTAAGCCATCATCCACATCTGGGTTCTCTTGTCTTGGGTGCACTCCAATCCCAATCCAAGACCAACTTACTGCTTTCTTTATTCCCTTCCCCAGCAGGATCGCCAAAACCGTGATCGGTGAAAAGAGAGGAAGGAAAGAAGAGCAAAGATGGATAGGAACACTCGGAAAACACCCCCAGACAACCAGTACTCACAACCTTTGATTCAATTTTAATCCTCCTCTGCACAAAACTCAAGGTGATAGATAAACTCAAGAAGGTCCTCTTCATCAGGAAGGACTACCTCAGTCCACTCTTCATCCACCACCCTCAATAACACAGACCATACATCACCATGAATTTCACAAAAAAAAAACACTTCAATATGAAATCCTCTGAAAGAAACCTCAAGCACTTCAGGGCCTAATTCCAAAGACAAAATCATGCTTCAACTCCTACTATAACTCGGGTAGAGATTCTTGAAGTCGGAATTCCTGAGGAATCAGCAACGGTGTGGTTGCTCATAAAGTACGAGCATAGGCAACCAGTGTCCAGAGCAATAAAAACTGACCATGGATTGACCAACATAACCATAGACTCACAATAACATGCTGAACCAGCCTGACACCAACTCTCATGTAAACCTCTTCAAGATCACAAGAACCTCAATCACATTCTGCTGCATATCAAAATCAGCTTCCTCAGGAGAGTGATTACTGCATATCCCCTCATCAATTCCAGCAAAGAAAACACTAACTTGTCAACACCAAGCTCGTGGCTCTCAACAAATAGCTTCACAACTTCTCTCACATACTAAGACGGCATACACAGAATCAACCACCTTCAGTAGGATAGCTTCCCATCGAATCACTCGACATTTTCCTGGGCGCACATTCTGTAAAAACAGCACATAAATGCAGCATATCTAAGATGGACTGTATCTTCTCTCCGTCGCAGCCACCTTATCAGCTTATGCAACAGAGTACACGAGGTCTCCCCCTTCTTACAATCCTGCGCTATTCTCTATCTAGCAGCAACCCTTTTCACGTGCCCACAATTCACAGCGGCCGCCATGCCTCCAGAAGTTTGCCGATTCTCTCCTCACGTACACCTTGCATGGCAAGTTCCACCTCATGCTCCTCCCAAGAACACATATTCTCCATTCCTTAGTCAACTTGCATGCACATGCTCATTTCTGATTCTGCCAGCCACCTCGGCAAACTGAATTTACCACTCTTTCGATTTCCTTCCCCCAAATCTAAAACTCACTGCAACACTAGGTGTATGTACCTATGTGCCTACCTATGTACACATTTAGTGCATGAAAAACTAAAACAACTTTTATCCTATCACCGTGAACGTTCTCTAAGCAGCAACCCCCTCTTTCTGTGTTCCACCCCCCTCCCTCTAGCCCCCTCCTCACCCTGCCCCCCCGTGTGCAGCCCTCCCCGCCCCCCTTTCCTTCAGCACACAGCCCTCCCCTCTGCTCTCCCGCTTCATACAGTCCCCCCTCCCCCCATCTTTGTCTGTGCAGCCCTCGCCCTTTTCCTCCTTCACACAGTCCCCCCTCCTGCTGCCCCTCCCTGGCTACCTCTTCTTCACCTACGGCATCTCTGAGCTCTCCTGCCGCACCTCTCCTCCCAGCTTTTTGCCTCCCATTCCAGTCTGCTCCCAGGCTTATACTTGATCTTCATTCAGCACTGGATTCAGATTTCTAGTTATATCCCCTTAGAGGACTCCATGGCAGCTGCTAAAGCGGATGTGCAGCTCTTATCGCAATGTTGCCTCTTTGCAAGCCTCTTCACTCGTCTACAAGCTCGTCAGTAGCAAACCGGCTAGGGACTCGACTGAGCTCGATTCAGGACCTACTGTAAACCACTTTGATCGGGGAGCCGGGACGAATATCTAACATCCAGTTCCTGAGTAACAGCTACATCCAGGTGGAGTTTGACTCTGCCCCCTTGGTGGACCGGATCCTGATGCAAAGCCCCATCGCATTACGCAGTACTCATGCATACTTCGCTCAATGGCACCACGGCTTCTCACCCACTCAGATCCCCTGGCATCTACACCAGGCTTCTCGTTGACGGTTGCCTTCCCAAAGAGTACTGCAACCTCCATCATGCGCTTGACAGTATCCTTTGGCAAGTCATTGAGACTCCTTAGATGACATAATCCTTTGGTAAGTCATTGAGACTCCTTAGACAACAGCGTTGGTGGTCACCGGGGCAGTGGGTCTCCTGTCCACCAGGGGTGCTCACAGCCTCACCAGAGAACCTTCCTCAGTTCCTCTCCTCAATGGCTCTCGTTTTCAACAATAGGTGGAAATCCCTGGACTCCCAGGACTGTTTCATTTGCCATCACATGGGGCATCTCACGAGTACCTCCCCCCCCCCCCCAGCACTCCAAGTGGCCGACTGCCCAAACCGCTCCTCGGCCAGGGTGACCAATCAGGAGCCTGTCCTCACCCTCTTGCCCCTGAGCGTGACGCTTACCCCCCACATGCGTCTGAGGATGCTCCTCACCCCCTTCCGGTGGCGGCTGAAAGACCTCCTCCCCAGCAGGTGCAGCAATGGCCGACCTCAAGGCCAAGATGGCAGCCCACCCCAAGCAACGTGACGTCAGTCACTTAAGACGGGTCTCAACGTGGGTCCCATGGTAATGATTCCCACTGAGAACCGTTACATTCAGAGCAGAGTCATCAGAAGATTCAGTGGGCCAATGGGACCTTCCTCTTCAGACCCTCCTTCACAGCATGCCAAGGGCTCTCAGTCTCAAGTGCCTTACCCAGTTGGCACTTCAGTGGAGACCCAGCCGTCCTCATCACCACCCAACATCACCTTGCCATCAGATACTCACTCTCAGCCCCCTCCTCCTCCCCCTCCCCCTCCTCCACCGACTGCCACCCTCACCTCCATCCTCTCCTCCATGTGCCTCCCGCACACACACCCCCCTGCCTCACCACTTCACTCCTACCGTCCTCCCACAATGCCCGATCCTTCCCGCTCGGGTCGGATCCAACAACTAGTACTTCACTACTTTGACCTGGTGGACATGATCATTGCTGCTTCGCCACCTAGCAGCCCTCCCGCCACAGTCTGTTGGAGGCCCCCCTCGGATCATGGGCAGCCGGTGGACGACGACTCCTTCCGGTTACAAAATTGGTGTGTCTTTTTCATTCTGAAGCATCTGGTGCTTTTTTTGTTGTTCTAGAATAAACATGATCAGGAGACTCCATGAAAAACACACAGAGACTTTTCTATGAACAAAACTAGCACAAGGCCAGCAGCAGCAGGCGGGAAGGGGAAGACCAGCAGAAGAAGTAGACATGCAGGAACTGGCAGGAGCTGAGAGAAACGGTGAGAGCTGAGAAAAGTGCAGAAGCAGATGACATTAAACAAGGGCTGGCTGGGCTGGCAGGAACTGAAGACGGAAACAGCAGCAACGAAGACAGCACAATCAAAGGCAGGATCACCGGACATGGCAATGCCAGCAGGAAGCACCGACATCAGCGACATCAGCGACAACAACGACCTCACACACACACTCTTTTTTCTGTAATGTTCTATTGCTTCACTGTACAAAGAAAGAAACCCTCAAAAGTGAGGCAAACTTCTTGAGGAACACACACACTTATTGACCAGAAGTGTGCTTGTATCTAGAAGCAATTTTTATTTCCAACAAGTCATTGCCAAATCTTGATTGGCAGCTCAAAATTGCTTATGTTTGTGTATGCATAAGTATAACATAATTGTATTTTACGATGGCATGTGCAACAACAAAACCCTCTGGATAATGACAAATCTGTAAAACAAGCCCAAATATTTATTTATTTTTTAAAACAAAAATTGGAAAAAATGTGCAACCTACACAAGTATGTGATGGGATGTGGGCTTTGATCTGGCCTTTGGACTAAATTACCTTTCTTAAAAGGCTGCGAACTTCTTCCTTCTCATTGTAAGCCACCCCTGCATGGGCCACTTGATATCTTAACATTATATTATATATATCTCTATCAAAAGCAAGCGCATAGCATGAACTCTTCAAGTTTTTCAATCATCTAATTTATCACATAATTGCACAGAGGGCTGGCTCACCACAGTAACGCCCATCTGCCATCAGGTCCACAAAAGATATGTAGTCATCTGGTATCCACTTTTTCCCTTCTTGCTCCTCAATTAGCGAATAAGCAATCTACAAATGCATAGCACCTTTAAAAATGTGTTGGACCTCTGGCATCACATACTATGTACTGCATCCATGAGGGACACTTCACATACAAGCAGCTCTGCATAATGCATCAAAAGCTTGAATTTTTTGTTAAACTCACAAATACAAAAGAATTTCAGAAATTCATTTCAACAAGAACCATCTTATTGCCTTGGCACACCTCCCAATTAAGAATATCTCAAGGGTCTGCTTCACTAAGGGATCCTAAAGGCATTAGCATTCCTGCACACCTCTGCTCCGGTCAGAGATCATTTATAAGGATTGCCTTTTTTTCAATTAGAATGTATAAATATATAAATATCGATACTACATTCCAAAGGCATCAGCATTCCTGCACTCCTATGCTCCAGTCAGAGAAATCATTTCTCAGGATTTCCTTTTTTCCATTAGAATGTATAAATATATTAAATATCCTACATTCAAAAGAAATTTGCATGGAGGATGCGTAGGGGCTTCATGGAGAACCATAAGGGCTACATGAATGAGGCATTAAGGGCTGCCCAAGAAGGTCCAATTTGGGTGCACTTTTACGTATGATGTACAATGTTCCCATATCCATGTAAGAAGCACCATGCTAGGACTATTTTTACTTCCCAAAGACCCAGTAGCAGAGTGAAACAAGCTGGCAGGCATTGGATTGATGCACAAGGCTCTCTTAAATAGAGCTCAAGAGTGTGAATCTTAGTATTTAGTTGCGTCCTCCCGGTTGCATGACCTTTCAATGATGTCCTCTCAATATTAATAAGATATTCAATGCAAAGACACTTAAAGTCACAATCATACTGTTCCCTCCTGCTTTAAATAAGATATTGACTACATGACATTTTTTATTGAAGCTTTTTATCAAATCCTTCTATTAGTTACCAAAAGAACAGCCTTAAAAGGCTAAGTATAAACTCACCTCCATGTACGGAGCGTGTTAGAAGTCATCTCCTGTCTTTATCAGACACCAGGGCCTCTGTTGTGGGTGTGCCCGCCCTTTGTAGGTGTTTTCTCATTTTTCCTCACTCCCCGTATTTTCCCCCATTTTTTTCCTATTTTTACCAGGTGTGGGAGGCAGTTCTTTGCACCCTGGCTGATCCAGACACTCTGGCCAGCATGTCCTAGATGCTGGCCAACTGCTCCTTCTGGTCCCCGACCTCTCATGTATGCTGGCCGACTGTGTACAGCTGGCCGACTGGTGGATGGAGCTGGTCGTGGACATTTAGGTCCAATCGGCTGCCTTTTCAACAGGCCGACTACATGTTTAAGGCCATATAAAATGGCCCCATGGCCCCCACACCATTGTATCTTGTTTTCACTTCGGGATCTTGTGTATAGAGCAGCAGAGTTACACGACTATCTCTCTCCCTTCTCTTGTGCCGTCTATTTTCTGCACTCTACTTGCTCTTGTGGTCTCAGATTTGGTTATCTTCAACGCTGCGTATTTTGACATGGTTTCAGAGCCCTAGGCTCTTGAAAGATCTTGGGAGTTTTCTGAGCAAGAGGGGGATTGTTGCGTTGCTGATTGGTGGATTGTTAGGGACTGTTCAGGAAGAGAAGAAGCAAGAGGAAGGGAAGAAGCAAGAGGAAGGCGGGCTGAGTTGCTGGACAGCCACTTGCAGGTTTAAAGTTTTTTTCCCACCCACCCACCCTTCTTTACATCCTTGCTATGGCAGATTTGTTAGAGATGGCTGAGAAGAATGTGAAGATCCCAACACTCCCCACGTTCCCAGTGGACCGTCAGTTGGACGGGAACAATTACGGCATCTGGAAGGTTATGATGGAGTCTGTGCTGGAGTCATATGACCTTGCTAATTTCATCATTATCGGGGTTCCACGGCCAGAAGCAGAGGAAGGGGAGTTACAGTCAACCAGGAAGAACCGCGAGACACCAGCACAAATGTGGGATCGTGTCAACGCCAAGGTCCGTTCATTTATCTTCCTCAACTGCACACCGCAAGTAATCAATTACGTAAAGCATATGACGCTGGACAGAGGCATCTGGCAGCACTTGGCTTCTCTTTATAACAGGGTATCGCCCATGAAGAGGATTTCCTTGGAAGCACAGATGCAGGTTATGAACCCTGCAAAGTCGTCGACGATGCGGGTGCAGGCCCTTCAGCAGGAAGTCCTCCAAGCTAGGAAGGAGATATCATCAAAAGATATGGCCATTACTTTGCTGTCCCATGTGCCTACTCAGTATTCCGCTTTCTACTCCTCTTTGATTATTACTAGTGGCAGGCTCAGCACCATTACCTGGGAGGAGCTTGTGCCCATGGTCCTAGACCAGGAGGAACGATTCACGAACCCTCCTCACAGCCATAGTTTCCAGAAACGCCGTTTCTGGCCCACCGATTCCACGTTTCGGAAACGTTTCCGTTTCCAGAAACGGCGTTTCCAAGGCGTTATTTTTCCAGGGTTTAGAAACCCGCGTGCTCTCTTTCGCCGGCATTTTGCGCGCTTGTTTCCGCCGCCTATTTGGAGCTGCTCTACCCATCTACCTTGCCCTCTACCCCTCTACCTCCACATCAGCCCTCTACCACGCCCTCTACCTCTCTACTTGGGGCCTCCACCTTTGCCATCTAAGCTCTACCAAGCAAGAAGGAGTCACACCTTGCTCGCAGCCTCCTACAGGACCAAAAAAACAGCCTCCACTTCTCGAATCTCTCTGAGTCTCCCGACCTCGAACCGCACAAGTAAGTTAAGTAACATGGCTCGGACTCCAGATCCTTTTTGGCAACATGTGGAGCAAGTGGGGGGTTATGCAGGATCTGGTGGCTCCAAGAAATGGAGATGTAAATATTGTGGGTTGGTCAAAACGGGGAGTGTCACCCGTGTGAAGGACCATCTTGCTCATGTTCCAAACAAAGATGTAGGGCCATGCCCCTCTGTTCCTCTAGATGTTCGGAAAAGCCTTGAAATGTGGAGGCGAAAGCGTTTGGCCATTCCTGAAGAGGAAGTATCTACAGCAATGGGTGGTCAAGAGCATGAAGCTGGTTCAAGTCAAGCAACAACAGCAAAGAGGGCCAGAGGCAGAGACACAGGATCAGATTTCTCCTCTACCTCAGTGTCGGGTGTGCATGCAAGGAGGACTCCTTTGCCAGGTGATGTATCACATTCACAAGACACCCCTCCAATAAATACTGTACAAAGGGCTAGCATCCAAGCAAGATTTCAAAAGCAAGCAATTGCAGAGGCAACTAGGGAGCTCACCCGGATGTTCATACGGTGTGCCATTCCCTTTCATGTGGCCAAGACAAATCAATGGAGGAAGACCATGTGGCATGAGGGCCATCAGCCGCATTGGATGCAAGTGGGATGGCCCTACATCTGAGGCTCTGCGGACACGAGAGCTAAAGGGGAAAAATCATGCATAGAAGTGCAGCTAGAGCCCTTTAAGGAAACATGGAAAAAAAAGTATGGCTGCACTGTATTGTGTGATGGGTGGTCAGATGTACGCAGGAGAAATGTATACAATGTTTTGGTGTCATGCTGCAAAGGCACTATGTTTTTGAAAGCCATTGATGCCTCCCTCCCAGGTCTCACAGTTACAGGTGCATTTATTTGGACACATATAAGGGAGGCTATAGTGCAAGTTGGGCCTGAGAATGTTGTGAAGGTGGTGACAGATAATGGAAGTAATTGTAAGTCTATGGGCTCTATGCTAGAGGATGAATTTCCAACCATTGTGTGGACCCCTTGTGCATCACATAGCCTCGACTTATTGATTGAGGACATAGGTCAAATACAATGGGTTGAAGCCATCTTTCGCACCGCACGAAGCATGGTGAAGTTTGTGAAGAAGAGGTCAAAAGTCTTGAGCATGTATCGGGCCTACAGCACTCTTGAGCTATTGCAGCCTGCAGCCACCAGATTTGCATACATGTTCATTGTGCTTGAGAGACTCCTGCGAGTCCGCAGAGAGTTGGTACGCACTGTCTACTCAAATGAATGGCTAGAGTGGGATGAGAGAGAGAGCCCCAAGGCAAGAGCTTTTGTGCGTGATGTCATGAGAGAGGAGTGGTGGGTAGAGGTTGAGGGGTTGATCAAAACTCTCAACCCCATCTACACAGTGTTACGCATTACAGACATGGAGGGCAGTACTCTAGGCCTTTTATACGAGTACATGGACAAGATTGGGGAGGCTCTCAACAAGCAAGACTACTTGAGAGCAGAGCAGTAAGTCTCCTCAGTCATGGCTACCCTTGCTTTACTTCTTATCTTTATTTTACTCTTGAGTCTTTACATTGGTCTCGACTCTTGACTCTTGTTTTTTGTCCTTTTTTATCTTATGGTTTGATCTCTAGAGGGTTGATGAAATCAAGGCTGTGTGGAATCGGCGATGGGATTGGTTTCACAGGCCGATTCATGCAGTAGCACATGTATTGCATCCTTTGTGGCGAGATGAGGAGCAATACGAGAACAAGGAGCTAGAAGAAGGCTTCATGACATACATCAGGAACTTGACATCTGGTAATGTGCACATGCTGAAATGTATAGAGGATGATCTCTTGGCCTTTCGCAACCAGACAGGGAGCTTTGGTCGAGAGACTGCAAAGCTTCGAGAGACTCAGCTACAGCCTGTCTCATGGTGGGAGCAGTATGGAAATTGTGCTCCCACGCTGGTAATTCACTACCCTTAACTACAGTTTACATAGTACACTGTACAATGTGCATCTTTCTTGTTTCCACTTAGTTCTAATTTCTAATTGTATGTGCATTTCAATAACAGAAACGCATCGCCATTCGAGTGCTCTCACAGGATTGCAGTTCGGGTCCATGTGAGAGGAATTGGAGCACTTGGGCCCTCTTCCATACAAAGAAGAGGAATAGGCTGAGTACCGCTCAGCTAGAGCGGTTGGTGTTTTGTCATTGCAACCTCCAGCTCCTTGAGAGGAATGCCCGACATCCGGAGCCTTCGCAGGTGAATGTGGATAAGATCGACAGCAGGAGGGAGAGGCTCATCCCAGAGATCCCACGGAGTGAGCGTGATATGTACACCTTGCTTTATGAGGAGCTGACAGTGCCGAGCCACAACACCCGCTGCACCACCCATTCTCAAAGGCAGAGGGGGGGATCCATCGCTTCCACTTCAGCAGAGGCAGAGGACCACGATCCTACTATTTCTTCATCTGAGCCTGACTCTCATGAGTCGGAGGATGACTCCTCCATGGATGATCTTGATGAGTGATTTTTGGAGCACTTAGCTCTAGGATTTTGTCATGCCAACAGCTGCTGCCAACCTGCCAACCATATGGATATTTTTTGATCATGTTTTGTATTTACTATATTCTATACATATGGATTATGGATGATGGATGATGGATGATGGATCTTGTTTTGTATTGACTCTTTTGAGGCTTGAGCCTTGAGCCTACAGTTGTCATTTCTAAATTTTGATCTATCATTTGAGTCTTTGACATTGAACTTGAGCAAAGATGTATTTTTCAAGCTTTTGTAATGTTTTTATTAATTATATATGTATGTATTAAACCCTAAAACCGAAACTCCGTTTCCCCGTTTCTTCCCGAAGGCCGAAACTCCGAAACTCCGTTTCCCGCCGTGCTCCGCACCCCCGTTTCCGAAACTCGTGGAAACTATGCTCACAGCGGAGGTTCAAAGGCCTTAACTGGCCAACGGCCGAAAGGCCGGAATAACAACAAGGGCAAGTCTTCTGAGAAGAAGCTTGACACAAATCGAGAGAAACTCAAGGCCGAGAGGTCCTGCAATGATTGTGGTGAGAAAGGCCACTATTGGAGGAAGTGTCCTAAGCGGACTGGGAAGAGTGCTGATTCTTCAGCCTTAGCTGCAAAGACTCCTGCATTTGTGCACTTAGGGATGATGGACTCAGATGCTTCATCGTCTTCGAGCGAGGAGGCAGTTAGCTTCACCGCAAAGGATACCCGAGAATGGATTCTTGACAGTGGTGCTTCCAGGCACATGACTTCGTCCTGAGACTTCTTTTTGAATCTGAAACGGCAGTCAGGTCGCATCTTCATTGGTGACAACTCCACCATTCCGATACACAGTGAGGGCAGATGGAGATTATTCCCGACGACAAGGGGGGCAAGCATGCCTCCCGTGTTCTTTACGTCCCTGCTCTTGATTTTCATCTTCTGTCAGTGCATGAAGTATGCAAGACTAGCTTTCGGGTGGAATTTGAGGAGCATTCAATTGCTCTACGGGACCGTGAGACTGGCCAGGTTGTTTGGGAAGGCAGTGTGGAGAATGGTATCTACAAGCTCTCTGCACTCTCCTCATTGACAGGTTCTCAGGTCGGAGATCTGTGGCACTTTTGTTTTGGCCTATTAAATGTGGATGCACTGCGGCGAGCTTTCCGGGACCAGATGGTGGTTGGCTTGCCAGATGTTGGCAGCAGGCAAGGACGTTGCAGTTCTTGCATACTTGGTAAGCAGCACAAGGAATCCTTTCCGAAGCAGGCTTCCAGGCGGGCTTCAAAACCATTGGAGTTGATTCACACTGACTTGTGTGGACCTCAGCAAACACCTTCATTGGGAGGATCTCTCTATTTCATGTTGCTTGTTGATGACTGTACCAGATTCACGTGGGTCTACTTTCTTTCATAGAAGGACCAAGCTTTTGCACGGTTCAAGGATTGGCACATGATGGTGGAAAAAGAGTCTGGATTGCAGGTAAAGACTCTCAGAGCTGACAAGGGGTGAATTCTCTTCGAATGTTTTTCTCAGATTTTGTGCAGATCATGGCATCAAGAGGGAACTGGCCAATACAAGATCGCCTTCATAGAATGGAGTTGTAGAACGCAAAAACAAGACTGTGGTGGAGATGGCGAGGACCATGCTGGAGCATCGTGATCTTCCTCGTCCACTTTGGGGAGAGACTGTGGCAACGGCTATCCATACCCTCAACCGGTCTCCAACGACTTCAGTACCTAATATGACTCCGTTTGAGGCATACTTTGGTAGGAAACCTGATGTCTCCCACTTCCGTGTTTTTGGGAGTGATGCATATGTACATATTCCGAAGAAGCAGAGGGGAAAGCTTGACTCCAAATCTCGCAAGCTTATATTTGTGGAATATAATTCTCTTTCCAAGGGATACAGATTGTAATCCAGAGAGGAATGAGATTGTTGTCAGCCGAGATGTGGTCTTTGATGAGCATGTTCCAGTATCCACTGTCAAGGAGCCGCCACTTCTTGGAGATCCAGAGGAGTCTGATGATGATTCCCAAACCATTGTTCCAGTTGATCAACCACAATCAGTACAGGAGGTTGAAGCTGGAGTAGAGCCCCTGCAATAGCAGGAGACTCCACGATCTGTTCGAGTACCCAGGTGGTTGATGGATACCCTTCGGGAGTCACGTGTCATGGAGCTACCCTTCGAGTGGACCACAAAGGACGGCCCTCGAAGATCGCACAGAGTCCGCGACAAAAGCAATACAGCGGAGCTTCTTCAAGTAAACTATGCTTTGATGTCTCGTATTATGCGGGACAAGGAGCCCACTTCCGTTAAGGAAGCCCTTTCACAAGATACTTGGTGGCCAAAATTGAAATGCCACAAATCACCGAGCTAAGTACCTGTTAGAGAAGAGAGTGCTGAGAGTTTGTAGATCCCATTCTCCACTCCGCCTTTCCAAACAACCTGGCCTATTGCTTTGTCCCGAAGAGCTAAGTACCTGTTAGAGAAGAGAGTGCTGAGAGTTTGTAGATCCCATTCTCCACTCCGCCTTCCCAAACAACCTGGCCTATTGCTTTGTCCCGGAGAGCAACATAATGCTCATCAAACTCCACCCGTATGCCAGCCTTGCAAACCTCATGCACTGACAAAAGATGAAAACCAAGAGCTGGGACATAAAGAACCCGGGAGGAATGTTTCCCCCCTTTACCATTGAGAATAATCTCCAACCTTCCCTCATTGTGAATCGGGATAGTGGAGTTGTCACCAATGAAGATGCGACCTGTCTGCTGTTGAAGATACTGTAATAACTCTCGGGAAGGAGTCATGTACCTACTAGAAGCACCACTATCAAGAATCCACTCCCGACGAGTATCCCTGGCGGTGAGACCAACTGCCTCCCTGCTCGAAGAAGATGAAGCACTTGTGTCCATAATCTCCAAGTGCGCAAAAGCTAGAGTCTTTGCAACAACTACAGCTGAAGAATCAACACTCTTCTCGATACTCCGCTAAGGACACCTTCTCCAATAGTGACCCTTTTGGCCACAATGGTTACAAGTCTGCTCGGCCTTCAAAGCATCACGCTCTGAGTCGAGCTTCTTCTCAAAAGACTTCTTCGATGAAGACTTCCCTTTGCCCTTATTGTTGTTGCGACCTTTAAACCGCTGGCCGATCAAGGCCTCAAAACCTCCGCCTTGTGGAGGGTTCGTAAACCGCTCTTCCTGGTCCAAAACCATAGGTACAAGCTCCTCCCATGTGATGGTGCTAAGCCTCCCACTGGTGATCAAAGAAGAATAGAAAGCTGAATACTACGAGGTCAGATGAGATAGCAAAGTGATGGCCATATCCTCTGAAGATATCTCCTTCCCAGTCTGAAGAACCCCTTGCTGAAGAGCCTGGAGTTTGTTGATGTGCTCCCGCGTTGTTGAAGACTTTGGAAGATTCATCACTCGCATATGCACTTCCAAGGAAATCCACTTCATGGGTGATACCCTGTTATACAAAGAAGCCAAGTGCTGCCAAATACGTTGGGCCAGCGTCATGTGTTTGATATGATTAATCACCTGGATTGTGCAATTAAGGAAGATGAAAGAACGCACACGAGCATTGACACGATCCCATAACCATGCCTGAGCCTCCCATTCTTTCCTAGTAGAAGGTAAAAGCTCCCCTCCCCATCCTCCAACTCCGGCCGTGGAGCACCAACCACAATGAAATCAGCCAAGTCATAGGACTCCAAGATAGACTCCATCATTACCTTCCAGGTGCCATAGTTGGTCCCGTCCAACTATCGATCCATCGGGAATGTGGGGAGAGTGGGGATCTTCACATGCTTCTCAACCATCTCAAGCAAATATGCCATCTCAAGGGTTCACAAGGTCTTGTGAAGGGAGGGTGGGTGGGAAAAAAAATAAAGAAGAGGCTACAAACACTTGTCACTATGCAAGGTGGCTGCCCAACAGTGATGGCCGCCTTCTGCCCATTCTCCAAGTCCCGAACAGCCCAAGAATTTTCCAATCAGCACCAAAAAACAGCAAACCCTCAAGCTCTCCCTGTCTCCAAGCTTCAAGCCACCTAGGGCTCTGATACCATGTCGGAATGCACAGCGGAAAATGAGACAACTGCTGTGAGAAAGGAAACGCAAAAGTATAGAGAGAGAGAGAGAAGCTGTATAAACTCTGCTATATACAATCAAGATCCAGTACAATGACAAGTGGGGGAGCAAGGGTGGTATTTATACCACCCTATGTTGCTGGTTGGCCAGCTACAAACAGCCAACAAACTACAGCCATGCCCACGACTGAATAAAACAAGTCGGCCAGCACATATGGAGTCGGCCAGGACCAGATCAGTCAGCCAACACAAGAAGTCCCCCACGACTAGCAAAAACTAGAAAAACAATGGAAAAAACAAGGAAAAATGGAGACTACTCCTAACTTGGGCGGGCACACCCACAACAAAGGCCCTCACTCCCTACTGAAGTAATATGGTACACACAAGAGATGACTGCTAACAGATGATGCCTAGGCCCCATCTATGGCACGATTGTATGATCACTCTCCAGGTCACCTTGGCTCGAGCAAGCCTCCCGTTTCAGAGCCAGTCCCAGCAATAGATGGGGCTCGGACTATAGCACAGCAATCGTCTCCTAGAAAGTGAAGATGTCGTCCAAAATGCTCCGATCCTAAACAAACCCTATCTGAGTGTCATGAATCAAGTTGGGGAGGAAAGGCTGCAATCTCCAACTAGCCTTGGACAAAATCTTGTAAGCGAGGAGGGTGATGGGTCTCCCCGGCCCCAAATCTCCAATATGCCATCATTGCCTCTTTGGGAATCAAGTAGCGGTCTCGAGGAGGGTGATGGGTCTCCCCTGCCCCAAATCTCCAATATGCCATCATTGCCTCTTTGGGAATCAAGTGGATCAAACCCTCTTATATCCTCTCTGGCATGGCATCCTAGTCATAATCTCATTGAAGGCTGCTCTAAGGCCGCCTTCTATGAGATCCCAGTGATGAAGAAATAAGGAGACTGGAAGCATGTCCGCTCCCAAGCATTCGCCCCTAGGAAGTGCCGCCATGGCCTCCACCAGCTCCTCAATTGTGAAGGGAGTCAATAGGAAAGTCCGAAGAGCAAGGGAAACCACCTCTCGTGTATGCCGCCAAACCCGCTTTCATGCATCCACCATCAGTGAGGATATGTGAGAACCCGTGAGAAGGGATCTGAAGAAGTCTGTGGCTATGACTCGCATGGGGGGATTTCAAAACAATAGATCCATCCTGGCCTCCCAACCTGCGGATACCATCTCTCCACCTGTGGGGACTTGTAATCTCAAAGAAATCCCTAGTGGTCATATCTCCTGCCTACGTCCAAAAGGAAGCTTTGGAATGATATCTGTACTCCACCCTCCACTCCTCTATGGATCTAAGTTCAGTACGGGCGGCAACCAACTGACCCTCAATCCACGGGCTATCTGGGGCATTCTCCTGAAGTCGCTAAAGAGAAGCTAGGCTTCTCTTGCTCACGAAATCCAACCAATCTGCTCTCTGTTGCCTCCTGCAATAAACTGCTAATCTCACCTAGACCTACATCCAAGGTGCCTACGGGTGGTAGATCCTGAGAGAAAATCCAGCCCCTCCCAAAGATGCTCTATTCTGTTGCATATCTCGAACTCGTGGATGAGGCTATCAAGGATCCGAGTGCTCAAGAGCATGTCCTACCTCCAAGGATCCTCAACAAATAGAATAACCGGTGCATGATCCGAGAAAGTAGTGCAAGCCAAAATAACAATCATGCCACCATGACCGCAAGCCCACTCATCCACATAGACCCTACCTGGTCTAGATAGGTTGAGGCCAGTGCTCCTCCTATCAGATCTCAAGAAGCACAAACTCTCGAGGCTACGTCCAAACTCTGGTAAATGCCAAGGGTCCTGCCCCCTAAGAGCCACAATCAATTTCTCCCAAGCACAATACTCTATGCCCAAAACTGTAGCCATGCCTCCTCCGAGTTTATCCTCTACTGACTCTAGCATGTTAAAGTCCCCACCCGTACGCCTGTGGAAGGAACTGATGAACTATACTCCAAAAGGTGGGTCTACCTACTGCGGCGTTTTGTGATATACATTTAAAAAGCCCACACGATGCTCTCCAATCTTGATGGTCACCCACACTGAGCCCGACCAGTGTCAATGGTGCCTGAGCCTACTACTGGCGGTAATACCTACTCACTGACAAAAATACCAACTCCCCCCAAGGGCCAAAAGAATGAGACCAGAAAGTGTGACTCCTGCCCGGTAGGATCTTCCCGCAATGACGGGTACACCCCTTTGAAAGATGGTGCTGATGGAGAAAGAGGATATCAATGGATCCCCCAACTACTACTCTATGAAGCTCTCCTCTAAGGACACCACGCCCCTTAAAGCATTGTTGCCCCCCCAAACCCTAAATGTTCCATGAGACAATCCGCATATCTAATCTCTATGGGAAGAGGAACTATCAGAGCTACCCTCCACTCGAAGAGTCTTAGGCATGGGTTTCACAATCGGTCCTAGGGCGAAGACACGCCAGGTGGGCGTGGATCCTGCCCTCCATGTGGTGCCACTCTGTCCAAGCCCAGGAATAAGTGTAGTTTGGGCTCCGCCTGTCTCAAAATGCAAGTATCTATAGGAGGGGACAAGGGGTGCTGCTACTGAGATACGAAGGAACACAAAAAGCATACGCAGTGCGACAGGGCTCAGCTGCATGACTCTGTCCGAAGTTGCTAGCAAGACGAACTCAACCTCGTAGTAACCACGCCCCAAACAATGATCTTTCCAGGCACGCTGTGAGGGTTCTAGCTATTGGCCTCTATAACAAAACCAGACACTACACAAGTGAGAGATATACAGATATAAGAAATTGGGGTTCCCAAATTATCTGTTCCAAGGGCATATATCTATCCAAATGATACCATCAGAGTTCTTGAGAATCAGAGGAAATCTGAACCAGCAATTACAACCTCCTTGGATGGATGGATGCAGCTCCTTGCTCTTCCCTAGTTCTCTAGATCAATGGGTTCCCAACCTATCTAGCTTGCTTGTCCTCTTAACCTCTGATACAACTCAAATGGGCTTCTCTCTCAGCTTTAAAACAAACTAGACTACTGGCTCCCCTGTAGAACAAACTCAGATTCAACACAATAGCATAAACCTGAGATCTTCTAATTCACATCCAGCTTTCCATTGTTGATCTCTCTTGAACAAGCCATAGAATTCAAAGACCCAGTGCTTGCTAGCAATGCATCCTTTACTTCTAAAGTTTACTCAATCCTTTGAATTGATGAGGATGAACTAATACAATCATAGTCTGACCTCTCTTGCTCAGGACATTCACAAGTCCAGAGTTCAAGATCCACAGCCAAGAATCCATTGTTCAAACATTGAATAACTAGATACTAAACATTTAGAACTCACTCAACGCATAGTTACATGGAAAACTTACCGCAGATCCTCTTCATTGGAGCTTACAGAAACAAGAGGAAAAAAACAATGGTACTTTACGCTTCTGGAGATGAGCAATTTGATAAAGCTGAAGAAGATGAAGTCCCTGTTTATGAGCATCCAGCAAACAGCAACCAGGCAACAGCTCCATGCACCAAAACAGAGAGCTTGAGGAAGAACCAAATTCCACCAAGGTAGATTTTACAGATGCTCTGACCCCCCAACTCACTTGGGCCCCAACCTGTATCTACACCCCTGCTCTGGCTCAGCATCCCACAAACTCAAATTCTCCAACAAAAGTCTGCAATTCTCAGTAACAACCTCTGAAATTGAAGCTACTTCTCCAATTCAATTTGAATTGAGCCTTCCAAGACTCAATTCACATACCTTTGTTGCCCAGCTCCATGCTCCCTCCCTTAACCCCATAGCTACTCATCACTTCTTCTCTGTCCACTGCTGCTCTGCACAAAACACAACGTTTTCTCTGTTCCCAGCCTTTTTGCTCAGCATCTCAGGCTCTTTATCATCCCAGCTCTCTCCCTCTTCTCTGCTCTCTGTTCTGTATGTTCTACCATCAGCCCAACATCATTTTTTCTGTCAATTGGCCAATAGCAGGCTGGGATTAGCCCTCCTCTCTCTCTGCGTGTAACTTCCCCTGCAAAAAAAAAACCCGACTTTTTCCCCAATTCTCCTGCTGGTGAGCATCCCCTGTTCAAATTTAGCAACATCACCCACCTTCCATTTTGAACTGCCAGTTCTTTGCCCCTTCCACAACTCATGGTGCCTCCACATTCTGCCAAGTGGAATATCTCCATGTATAGACATGGGATGTATATACCAATGTCTCAACCCATAGCATCTTATCATACATAATGACGGAGCAACCACTATAATTATGAAGGCTGAAACAGTTTAAAAAACAACTATTCCTGATGGACCCTTAGCAAAATGAAGCTCTTCCTCTGGATCTCTCAGTTTCATCTTCCTTCTCAGACTCACCTCATCCCCTTTACTCTCAAAAAACATAGGAAATACACCACCCCTATTCACATGATTAACCATGAGCCATCTTTAACATCAACATATATACACTCACCTATCTCATCATCCCTACATGATATGACTATTCACAATCATACTCACCCAGACTTGTATTCCCAACAAACCCATGCTACCCATATGAACAGACTCCATGTGGATGTCAGATGTATACATCAATGTATCATCATCATGCACATCATCCAACACAGCTTATTTCCAAGACTCTCTACATGCATTTCAGTCATCTACTGTCAAGCATCAAACCATAAGAATCTAAAAGCTGCCTAAAGCTACTCTTACCCATATTTACAGCATCCATGAGCTTCTAGCTGGGGCTCTGATCCCTCTTGCAAGCATCATGAAATTTCCCCTCACAACGCCAAGGAGGCTAGCCTATAACAGATCCCTAAGGTGTCCACGCACCGGGCAGCTACCCACAATCTTGCATACCAAGGTGGAGGCCTCTAAAGATGCAGAAGGTGAAAACGGGAAAAACGAAATCGCCCAGGGGGGCAGTGCGCAAAAGAAGGGGAAGGGAGGGAGAGTGCAGCTGGCGGAAAACCCAGAAAACAAGGCGCGGCAGGGTGGGAGAAGACAGTAGGCGGAAAGGAAGAAAACACCCAAGGGGGGCATCCTGCAAGAGAGGAGAAGGGGAAGGGAGGAAGAGGGCACAAGTGGGCAGATAGGCAAAGAGAGGAGAGGCGGGAGCAGCACGAAAGTGGACAAGGGGAGAGGGCGCAAGTTCACGAACAGGGGGGACTGCTCCAGCTCACGCTCGCGCCTCAAGCTTTTTTATTGAAAATTTTACATAGAAGATCAAAATCTTTGCTACTTTGCCAAGTTCGAATCTAAATCGTCCAGGCCATGTCATTGCAACAAAAATTCTATGAGGATATTTTGTTGAGTCTCTCATTGTGGTATATCCAATACCATCTTCAATCTCTAGCACATGTTGAAGCACATGGACCTAGAGAATCACCTAGAATATATTTTTTAAACCATGATTTTTTTTTTTAAGAGTGAATCTTTCCCCAAATTCCAATCCATAAATTCTTTTTCATCATCCAGAATAGCCCAGCAGTCGTAGCATTGGAAGGACCAAATTTTCATTCTTGTAACGATGAGAAGCTACATATAGAAAAGAACCATGTGTCCTTGAAACTCATCACATTGTCGGCGGACGGACTTTATTAGCTCAAGATTGTTTTGCTCTTGCACTTGCATCTTTGACTTGGGAAAAGGGCATCTTTCGTATCTCCAATAATGCAATCTACCAAAATCATCTTGTGATGAATCAAAAAATTTGTCGGAATAAGTAAAGTTTGACAATAGGTAGCTTGAAATAGTGTCATCAATAGAAATATGGTAAGACTTATTGTAGGCAACAAACTTGGTCAAAGGTAAATAATCTTCCCATAAATTCAACTCCAACTGAATATAATCACTCTCTCCTGTTTGAGGATGATAAGCATAGTTCCTAATGAGTTGAAAAACAAAGTCCAAAAATATTTTTTGCATTTTGTATCTCTATTGGATCTTGGTAACCCATGAATGTGAAAGACATGGTGAATGAATAAGGAAGCTATATCAGTGGCATGAGCTGATGTTTTAAAGTGAACTAGGTATGACGTCTTAAAGGTGATCCATGTTGCCTTGGAGGAAGTAATGAAATCGATTGTGATACTCTCCCATCTTGCATTTGCTAGGGGCAATGGCAGAAATGTCCAACAAGCGCTTACCAACTAGCCTTCATTTAGTGACAAAAGAAAACTATAACATGCTGACGCTTAAAGGCATTTTACTTGTAAGTACATTGAGAACCAGTGCATTATCTTGCAAGAACGGGAGAGAATAGAGAGGAAGAGAGAAGAATGGAGTAGTTGCACGGTAACCAAATGCGGGTCCCGAATACCCACTGAAGAGCACCTTCCCAAAGGAGTATTTACTTTGACTACTGCAACTAAAATGATAAAAAGAACAATGAGCGGGGCTGAATCCGCCCAAAGAACTGAATTGAACTGTTACCTCAGGTAGGGCTTGAGTTAACCTCTTTAAGGGCTGCAATTGGCTGCCAGATCTCCCAGTTTGACGACGACCTTCTAGACATTAATCTATGTGCAGGCTGCTTGGGGGCTGCCAAAGATGAAGCATGAACTGAATATGAAAATGGGTAAGAATGAGGATTTCTGCAGCTTTATACAGAACTAGGGGCTTCTCATGTAATGGCCGACTGGGTGTAGGGCCAGGCCAACTAGGGGAAACCCCTATATACTGGCCGAATCAGGTCCTTGGCCGTCGTGCACCCTGGGCATTGGCCAATGGCCATTGTGAGCTGCCCACAGTCCCTATACACCATGCCCACTTCCTCCACATAGATCTTATGCTTCCTGTGCTTCTTGGTTGTTGCTAGTGCCAACACATTTTACTTGGGTTGCCTTAGGCACCTAACTTAACAAGAATCTAAGTGTCTGGTTACCCTGTACATCATATCTTACTACCAATGGGTTACAATGATATATATATACCTAGATGAATCCAGGAACATGTCCAAATTCACCTTTTAGGAATGTGCATGTTATATACTCATGGTAGTCAACCCACAAGACTATATAACTATCAACTCTATTATGCATAGTATGGACTAGATACTACAACATCCCCACTAACATCATCATGACAGGCACAACCACACCGCACGAGACGTGCATTACACAACTTAATCACCCTCGGTGGTACACCCACGACAGGCCCCTGGACAAGGGCTCACAAAATGCTTGGTGTAGGGTCTCAGATCTACACTCGTACTATACAATCATGTCCACGTGGCATTCAAGCACAGGATGCACGTGGACGCACGTGACATTCCCTCCTACATAACTTGTTGACAAGATCTGCATTGCCTCCAGATAGTCAATCAACAATGCCGGATATTCAGTGAAGAACTCCTCGGCGAAACTTCGTGAGGAACTAACGCTTTCGATGGCCAGAGCCATGTTTGAAGTGGTGGATAACATTCTGTTCCAGTTGCAATACCTGTGCCTCGTCAATCACCTCCAGTTCAGGTTCACCCGAAATTTACAAAGGACAAGAGCGAGCAAACAGTTTTAGCGACACAGACAGATATGTTAAAACTTGGCCTAAAAGCACCACCTTATTTAGGATCAGACACATTAATGGTATAAAACATATTGAATATAGGTACATACAAATTGTTGCTGTTGATTACAAGCGTTTTTTTCAAACAACAAAAAGAAACCTGATTGTTTGCATCTTTGTTGATCTATCAAAAGAAGAATCTAAGGCTTGCACAAAGAGCCAAAGAAGCCTTAACTAAGCTCTTAAGATAATCGCAAGCAACAATTACCTGGGTATCAAAAACGTTGTTTAACCTTATATCACACTGAAAGTAGAGTGCCTGCTAACAAAAGCATTTTAAAACTAAATGAGCTGTTTATTATCTCACAAAACTTCTTGAAGACAATAAAAACCATCAGCTTACTTGCCTCACTGTCCCGCTTGCAGTCATGCACCACTTTGGTGACATTGGCAGATTCCAAAGCAGGCTTGCAGGCCTGCATCAAGTTACTCCCACCCTCAATAGCATCAACAAGATAGACCCCATCTTCAAATGCAATCTGCACATAACAAGAAAAACTTCAAATAGAATATGATCCATCAAAGTAAAAGAAAAAGACATCACTCAAACTCGCTTGCCTACAGCCCCTCCTATTGTTCACAGCCTACCCTGATCAGCTTCTGGTAATCTGTTGCACCTTTGCCCTTTGTCCAGGGACCCCCCTTAGGCATTGTTGCATTGTCTATCCAAACAAAACCCCCTGACCTATATCATTACTTTGCATACAGTATGGAGCATTCTATATGCCTTCAGAATGCAAAAATTCTGTATGGCCCATTTTGTTCTAAACCCTATCGAGCAAGCCATTACCTGTATATTTCATTCAGGCAGCCCATTTGCTTCCTTGTTCAATCTATCAATTTCCAAATATAGTGTATTTCATATTTGTGCTTTTATCGTTGGCACTGTATCTATCTAGTGTGCCTTATCATGATCATGATCAGTGTGATATCCCCGGGCAGGGTTGAACACTTTCGGAACACTACGCGTATTAAAACACTTACGTCACTTAAACAATGGACACACCACATCACAAAATTACAAAGCTGTAAACTGAAAATACACCTTCAATGAGCTGGAACGGCCGGCCCCTCCCTCAAATAAGCATTGCTATCTTGGAAGAAAAGATTACAAACTTCACAAGCTTCCAAAGCCAAATGTCCATGCACAATGCAGTGAAAACAATATCGAACAAGTGTTGTCATTGTTGGAATTTCATCCACCAGTGCCTACACTATCTCTCCCTCTACTCATCTCTGGCTACACACAAACAAGCATGGACCAGTCCCTAGAGCACTACAAAGTAATACACGGCTGGTTCCTCACACCCACGCAATGTGTAGGCCTTCACAAGGGCTGGTCGACTTGTTTCCACAGATTGTACAGCTACGTGGGCAGCCGGTCAACAAGTTCAATACGACCAACAAGTACCGATGATGATTTGACAGTTGGTACAACAGGTATAGCAATAAATTAGGGTTTCAATTGAATTAGGATTTCTACAAATTAAGGTTTCAACTGAATTAGGGCTTTTCCAAATTAGAGCTTCTGAAAATTCAGCAGTTCCATGATTTGGTGCAAGTGAGAAGCTACTAGGAAGTTGAATGAAGTTGAATAGCAAAAAATAGGGTTTCAAGTAGGCACCCATCTAAAATGAGAGAGAGGGAAAGAGTGGATAGACTTATGGGCTTTTACACACCAAAGAGAAAGAAAGAAAGATATATTAAGCGTCTACTAAAGACCCAATGGGCCTATGAGACCAAAGTGATACAATAATGTCCATGGCATATCTCATCATGGAATGGAAAATAAAACAAAAAGAAAACATAAACATAGCTATCTAACTTGGGTGATACAAAACTGTCCATGGAAACTCATCATGGAAATACTAAGAACATAGAAACATGAGAGCAACATCAACTCCGAGTAGATGGTATACCACTCTCCAAAATATCAAGCATGGGGCTAATGAGTATGACCGAGACATCTCCCTCAGCTATGTCATGTGGAAAGGTAGCTATCTCGGGCGAGGTAGGTCCGGAGCAGCGCGTGGAGGGTCCACAAGATCCGCTATATCAGTGTCCTCCACCTCCTGGGTCCCGAAGAAACTGGTGATGGTTGTGGCTAGTGAGGGAGGGGGTGGGATGGCTAGGACCGAAGCTCTCTCAAGAAGGTGTCCATATGTCTGCGGAGCTCAAGCAAGAAGAGGCATAGGCAACGCTGGTCCTAGAAGTCAATGATCCTAGAGAGTGGACCAAATCCCTCACGAAATAGACAATGAAACCTCCCACGGAGTATACTAGGCAGCGGCATATATAATGCTCCTCCATCTCAACCTCTATGTGGCATAATCGGCAAATCCTCTCCTCTCTAGGTCTCCGTATGAGCTTCTCGGCTCTGAAGATGCGCTCAACTCTACCTATCTCCACTCTGAGGCGGTGGGATGAAACCCGTATCTGGCCAATCACAATCCGCGTGGCATGGGACATGTGAACACTCAAGTAGAGCCCGGTTGCTAGATAAATCCATCCTCAAAGAGTGAGGAAGTGATCTCTATAGAAGTGCATCTTCGTGGGAAGCTCCGAAGGTGTGATCCATGTGCAATGGGTGTAGAGGCTAAGAAGATCTAACCGGATAACCTGGTTGGTATCCTTGTGAGGGAGCCAGAGAAAAGGGGAGTCTAAACTATACTGAAGGGGGAATAGGCGGTCCATGAGGAGCCCATATACTGAGAACCAAGTGGAAACTAGTGCATACCATACTCCAGAGTGGCCCTCAAGTGGTAGCTATCTTGAGGACTCTAGGGCAAGCCTCGGGTACTTGTGGGGATCCATGTGACTAATGCGATGGAGGTATGTGATTGTCTGGCAGACTGCATCAACTACCATCGGAGCTGCAGCAAACTCTGCCTGGATAATCTGGTGTGGGACTGATGGTTTGTTGCGGATCATACGGGATAACATCATGACCTAGGGCCTCTCAACTTGCTGCCAATCCTCATCGGATAAATCTGGCCCCAGAAGGCTGCTCCATACATCAAGGTTGGTGTGACGAGGGTGTCAAAAAGCCAGCCCTTTGTCCTCGGCTCCTGGAAATGTGCCTGGAAGCACTGCCGCTCAAGTAAGCTCAAGGCTGCATATCCCCATGTCACTCTGGCATGTGCTACGGGAAGCATGGTGAAGCGTGGGCCAGTGAAAGTGACACCAAGTTAGACATAGGATGAGACAATCTCCACAAGATCCCCTCTCTATGTGAAGCTCAATCTGGATGTGAAGGGGCGAGAGGTATTGAAGACCATTACCATGGTTTTACCAAGGTTAACAGAGAGGCCTCTATACCACCTCTCAAAAGCGGCCACCCCTCTCCCATAAGTGGAAAGGGTGCCCACACAAGTTCGCACTCGTATTATTATACACACTCAATGAGACCTTCATGAGGGCACGGGTCGCCAACTTCATGAGTCGGTCTCGTTATAAGGCATCCATGATTAATTGGTTGGCTTGCCATAACATTAATTGGGGGGTATGCTTTGAACAGTATTCATTAATTGAGTTTGTTCAAAGGTATGCAACCTTAGATAAAGGGTGTGTTCGGCCTTTCATAACATTATGAAAGGCCACCACCTTTGAAACGAGGAGGCACGTGGAGCTTTGAGAAGGCACCATCGTGCCCTCCTCTCAACACACAAACAGGGGCACCATCACCATACAGGCTAGTCGTCACACAGCATCACTATACGGCCTGGTCAAAACACACAGTAGTGCGCCATACAGAATACCGCGGGCCCCTCTCCATCGTCATTATCAACCATGCGCCCTTGTGCGTGAGCCAAGGCTACTCTTGGGAAGCGAATAGCCAACTGTTGAATAAAGTCAGGCTGCATACAATCCGGCTCGTCAGCGCTTGGTGTTGCTCTCCACCTTGAGCTAGGAGCCGGCTTGCACCAACGTAACCAGGTTGTACAGTTGGCTGGTTATTACCTAGTTCATGGGCAATAAGGTGGTCGCCACATCAAAGGTAGCCACCTTAGGTGTCTTCTAAGCATTATCACATAGGCGAAGCATATGAGAGGCTTATTAAAGGGCGTCAGCAGCATGGGAATTATTGTGTTTCCAAGACACCTGCTGGCCGACAGCAGTTTCCAAGACACCTGCTGGCCGACAGCAGGTCAGCCAGTCCACAAGTGTTTCAAGGGCCTATAAATAGCAAAAGGCTAGGCTCATTGTATGCATTCAGTCCTATAGGGGCCGGGTCATAGAGTAGGACTCTTTTGAGTCAAGATCACCTTTTCAAGGGGGCCGGGGCAGCCTATGGTGTCCCAAAGTTGTACACCTTTTTGTACTATATTAATATACTGAAAACTCAGCACCATTTGTAGCACCAAACAGAAAAATGGTGATTTGCAAGTAGTTACTAAAGGTAATCATTCCAACTCTAACTTTCTTGGCATAGCCAAAAATTCAAATCACTGTAAGAGATACGTGCATCATTCAATCGCAATACCTGCATGATGCAAAGACAACCATGTCGGGCCAGATCAACGCCTTCACAATCAAACCCTACAACAAGTTGCTGCTCTGGAGCGGGCTCCAAGAAACATCGAGGAAGTTGTGACGGCTCCGTAACTATATAAACTGGGACAGGTGCAACCCATTGCTGACATTCTGCAGTCCCACAAGAGACTTTTTCACCTACAATGAAGCATCATCATAAAAGTGGCTGCAGTTCAATTTTTACAAACACATGCATAGCCAACATAAAGAGGGCCAAGAAACTTTCCATACAAAATGAATGTGTAATCAATGCAGACTAAGAGATACATCCAAAACAAAGAAAGTGAAATCGTATATAGTGGAGGAGAAACAAACAATGACTGCACAATCACGCAACAAGATGCATTCAGGCCTTTTATATCTGCTGCTCTTCTTCTGTGCACCTCAAAAGGCCGATTTAAACTTACTGGTGCTGTTGAGACTGTTTCTTCCTGACCACGACTTGCTGCTCATGTGTGCGCCTATGTGCCTTCTACCTCTTAAGGCCAAGGCCTTTACCTTCAGCATGAAATCCCTGCCAGTGGCATGAAAACTCGGTGCAACCCTTACATGGCCTTCTTTCTTTGCATTCCAAGCCTTACTCCAGGCTTATGTTCTAGCCATCACCTAGCTATCTTCAAAAACACAAAAAGCAGAAAATCAGTAAGCACTCCGAGGTCACTGTTTTGGCGTTGGGAAGTAAGCAGGAACAGCTTACAGCAATTTGGGCAGCATACAGGCCGTCGTGGACAGGTACAACGGAGCACAAAGCAAGTATAGTTGTGCACGTTTCAAGCAACTAAACCATTGGATTTTAGGCCACAATTATGTCAGGAAAAAAAATTAGTTCCTAATCCACCAATTCAAGTGGGTCTTTATCCCCACCAATGTCAAGCAACGTGTCCTTGAAGAAAGGAGCATGGAACACCATATCAAAGGTCGGTGCTCTATGTCGTGGGAAGTAGACCAAAGTTACAAAGGCATATCTTATCAACTTGCTACAACTCCTGGTAAACCCAGTCCCTTCTAATGCTGATATCCAATCTCCTTGAATCAGCTTGCAGCTTGAGAGTCGAGACTATACCTAGGAATCACTCAATTGCATTCTTAAGTCCAAGACTTCCTCACACTTGACCTGTACCCTGTCTGAAATCCAAATCACTTAAAGCTACAATGCTGCTAATGGCAGGTATAAAGGAGGCAAGAAATCTTCCCATTTAAACACTCAAATACATCTGTCATCGGCAAGTACTTAAGAAAATCCAACCTTCATGCCAAAGTGCACAAAAAACAACTTCCAGAACCAACCGTTGCAAACAAGAATATCGCCAAAGAAACAAAGATGCAGTCCATGATGATGGAAAAGGTTTGCCATTCAAACTAAAGCCAGAAACAGGATCCGAGTCATCAACTGCTGAGTGTTATCTACTGCAGTCAGCTGTTAAATACTTGCAGAATGATGCCAAGTGCTGGGCCATGTATAGGTAGCTACCAGGATGGCATCCATGACGAGCAGCAAGCTGCTGGACCAGGTGATCAAATATGGCCAAGTTGCAGCTGTAAAAGGTGGTCCTGCTGCACGTTGATAATATAATTTCAAGCTGCCCCTGAAAAAACCTGCTCTTCATTGCTCAAGTGGCTGCTAGTAAGCCTTCTTCCCCTAAACCTATGGTTTTAAACCTCGGAGATGGTACAATCCCTGTGCTATAGGCATCTAATAGATGGATGTACGGGGCAACCAAAACTCATCGGCGTGATCTCAACGGTATATGATAAAAACAACCCTAAATGGTTCGATGTTTGCAACATCCGAGAAAAATCAAGCAGGGTTCAACCGAAAAGCAAGCACAAATCAACAGAAAGCAGGAAAACAGCATCAAGACAAGCGATCGGATGGCAAATGCATACAGAAAGCGTGCAGAAAAGAAGAATTTTAGGGTTCCGAATGCTGCATGTGTTATCATCGGAAGCAAAACGTAAAGGCAACAAATTCCACAAAATGCAAGAGAGAGCAAAGGTTTGCCGTTTCAGAAAGTCCATACGTAAGGAAGGCTAACCTGCGTCGTCAGAAGGGGGGGAAGCCATGGCATATCCTCGCGAGAACTCTGCCAACAACGAAACATCCTGCAAGAGTAGCGGTGTTCGCAGTTTATAAATGAAGCGCGCTCTCGGTCGCTTTAAATCTCCCGCCGCCACGTGGCTGGAAGCTTGACCGCGCAGTCTTTGCCAACAGCGCCGCAGCAGTGCTCGAAAAAAACCCTGGTTTAGTGTAATATCACCTTCGAATTTTAAAAAATACCTTCAAATTTATAGCTTGAAGGTGTCAATACTTGCAAAATTTGAGGGAATATAGTACAAATACCTTCGAAAATAATTTCTTGATTTTATGTATGAAAGTTTTCCAATTTTTGAGAAAACGGTTTTTTTTAAGCACTGAGTGGTTCCAATGTGTGTGTGTGGGTGCGTGGGTTCGAAACCCCCTGAGCACGGCTCTAGCGGCACTCCTAACCCTTCTTCCCTAAACTTCCTAAATAATAATAATAGATTAGAATATAAAAACTATATCCACTTTTTTTTTAAGAATTTGAAGCCCAAACACACAAAAAGGTGGTGTTTTGAGAGAGAAGAAATGAATCAATCAATCTATCTATCTATTACATATTATTGACTAACAAAACATCGCCTATGTGGCATGTTGGGAGATACTTTAGCCAAAACACAAGAACGTGGTGCATCGTCTCCCTCAACTCTTACGTGGTATGCTTGGAGATACTTTAGCCAAAACACAAGAACATGGCGCATTGTCTTCCTCGACTCCTCACGTTCTTGAATCAGGGAGGCCACAAAGGAAGAGACGGACCGCTGTGGGTGGTACTTTGTTAATCCCTTTCGACTTCAGCACCTTTACGTTATTTGCATTTTCGCGATTCCGAGCAAGTTGGGCTAAGATCGCAAGGTTCCTTTCCAATGGTCTCTGAGTCAAGGTCATTAAGAATGCCATTGACTGTAGGCTATCAAGAACTAAGGTACTTGACCAAGATGGGCCTTCATAGTAGTGTGGCAAGATGCTTCAGACCAACTCACTGACTTGCACATTTTTTGATTCTACCTGTCAAATGAAGTCTTTCGGTTAAAGAAATGGTGCTCTGAGAGCGAGACTGATGCAAATCTTTTGCAGACCGTATTCAAAAGCGTTGATGTGATTATAAGCCCAATGTGATGGAGCAATGCTGGCAATTGAGGGCTGATGCCAAATGGTGGTAGGGGCACAAATCTTGGTCGGCATCAATATAGAGAGGTTATAGTGATGTGTTCTTGAGGAGGAGTGAGAGATATATGGCTATAGAGAGGGAACTGGTTCTTTTCTGGAACCTTGGTCGCCACAGCAACATGCGGGTCCAATACTAGTATTTATTAATACTAGCCCTTCAAATTCGTATAAACAACACCTACAACACCCTCATGTTCTGAGAGAGAAGATTTATTAATACTAGCCCTTCAAATTCATATAACAACACCTACAGTACCCTCATGTTAGCACCCACCATCTATCACCTCTAACACTCAATCTCAACCGTTAAAGTCTTCACCCATCTCGGGTTAACCTCTAGCTTCCAAACTTACCTCGTTGCCTCCACCTAAAAGGCAAATTCCTCTTTGCTAGCCTCTCTACTCTTCCAATCGTAAAACCGCCCACCCCACACCAAAGTAACGCCTTCAAATTCATGATGCCTACAACACTATACTTCCTATAACACAACTAATTTGAATTTTGTAATAAACTCTCTCTCTCTCTCTCTCTCTCTCTCTCTCTCTCTCTCTCTCTCTCTCTCTCTCTCTCCATACACACACACACATACATATGTATGTATGTACAAACACACACACATATATATACACACACTTTTTTTTTTGTGAAACCAATGTTCTGATTATTTTATAGTACAACAGATGATGCCATCTGTTTGACTAGCATCATAAAAGATTCTCATAAACACTGGGAAAACACAGCTAAAATAGAATTGTGTGCATCCCTTATGGAAACGCAATCATATAACGACTGATGTAGGGAACATCGGAAATAAGTGACAAGCTGAAATCTGCTATCAGCAAAATTAGCATGATTTCGAGCCTTCCAAATAGCCCAGAGGGCCCAATATCTTGTCCAAGCAAAGAAATAGGCATGTTCTAAGAGGCGATTCGGAAATCTGCCAAATAACCAAAATTGCCTCCCAAAAATGGTGTTCAGGAACCTACCTCTTAATTGGGCAAACCAAGTATGCAATAGAGAGTGAGAGTGTGAACAATACCAAAGTAAATGTAGCACATGCTCAGTATTATGTCCACACCTCCTACATCTTGAAGAAGCAATTTTCCTTTTCTACAAGAGGACCCCAATAGGCAAAGCACCAACCAAACAGCGCCAGAGGAATAGTCTTTGTTTAAGGGGCAACTTACTTTTCCAAATCCGAGGAAGATTTGCCACCCACCACTTCTTTGGTTTCGATATATGCCATAAATGATTTGCATGATCCACTATCCATACTGAAGGTAGGAGAGATAAATATACCTTTTTGTCGACATCTAATCCACAGAGAACCTGTGGTCATGACCAACAATAGTCCAATCTACCATACAATGTGATGCATTGAGAGGAGGTATAGGCTCAAAAGGCTGAAGTAGCTCCTTTACCAGTCTTCCAGATAGGTCTGTGATGCATACGTAATCCAAATCGTCAGCAAGCCTGTGGAAAAGTAAGAACACACACACACACACACACACATATACACACACGAAAGTGGCTGGTTACGATCAAGGCTTAAGCCCATTGAATATAAAGGATGTTCATCAAAAGCCTTTTTTAAGAGTTTGCATCAAGATCATGGGCAACACTCAATTCAAACAATTCGTATGTCAGATGGCAACTGGACAAGAAATAAAGCAGAGCTTTATGATGAATGTCTAGGTCACTTCAATCACGTGTTTGCTACACCTGAGGCACTAGATAGACATGCATTAGCAGCAAGGCAAAAGATGATTGATTTGGTATAGCCTATTGTTTATGATGTTGATGCTGCCAATCTTGAAGCTCCCTTCACTTTAGAGGAATTAATAGTTGCAAAGTCTAGTTTGGGCAAATGGAAATCCCCAAGCTGGGATGGACTTACAATTGAATTCTTCCATGCATTTTGGGATGACCTTCAAGACATCTTGCTTCAAATAAAGCATGGGAGAATCAAGACATGCCACACGCATAGAAAATAGGGTTAGCTAAATGGTTCCCTAAAAGGGCTATGTGTTAGCGCCCTATCACCCTCGTGTCAGTGGTTTACAAGTTGATATCCAAGATGCTTGTGAATTGATTAAAAGGAATTTTGTTTACAGGATTGCAACCCTGACAATATGGGTCTATCCCTCGTAGACAAATGTGCTTGTGGGAATAGAATATGTCAAATACACAAATCAAGAGGTTCTTTTGATGCAAGTAGACATAGCCAAAGCGTTTAACTCAGTGCATTGGGATTTCATAGCACAAGTGATGTCAAAGATGGGTTTTCATGGCAAAATGGCTTATATAATATATTGGCTATATCGAGGTGGAACCTCCCAATGCATTATCGATAATGAGCTTTCTACACCCTGCCAGCTAGGTAAATATGTTCAACAAGGGTGCCCACTTAGTGCTCTCTTATATGCAATTGCCACTCATCCTTTGCTCCTGTATATGGATGTTTTAACAGAGGAAGGTCACTTGCATGGTTTGGCATGGTTTGGCATGGTTTGGCATTGACAGATGGATGTTCGACAAGGGTGCCCACTTAGTGCTCTCTTATATGCAATTGCCACTCATCCTTTGCTCCTGTATATGGATGTTTTAATAGAGGAAGGTCACTTGCATGGTTTGGCATTGACAGATGGATCCCAATTTACGGGTCAAGCCTATGCTGATGATTCTTTCTTCTTGCCTCAAGATACTAAACATAATGTACGTGTGCTTATGTTGGCGGCTCTACAATTATTCGGCTTGGTTGTAGGATAGAAAATCAATTTTGCTAAATCTAAATTTCTGCCTATAAAGAAAAAGCATTGGCACACTTTATTATGGCCAGGACAAATCACTGAACCAAATGAGATAATGAGACATTTGTTTCTCTCTCTCTTTCACACTATCCCCTTTCAAATTTTTACGTGCTATTTGTGCTGTTGACGTTCGCCCAGTGCTGTTATCGCCCCTCTGTGCCTTGCCCCTCGGCTTCCCTTATCCCACCCACCTTACTAAGGCCCCCAAGGCAACAACTTAGCGAAAATACCCAAGATGAACTTGTAAAAGCTAGATGGATACATCAAAACTGTGGAGGACAACACCAGGAAGGTGTTGGGTCAAGCAAAAGAAGGTGTTGGGGACAAGGTCTTGAATAACCTAAAAAATAGTTGGAAGGCCTCTGTAAGGAGATACACTACAAGAATAACAAGATTGAAGAACTAGAGGGGCAAAGGTGAACCACCAGAAGGAGGAGATTCGGATGTTGAAAGAGACCCAAACGCAACAACAAGCAATGCAAAGAGGCTGCCCGAGTGATAAGGAAAATCCAAGCAGAAATGGAAGCCCTAAAGGCTAATGCCAAAAGGACCATACACTAGAGGAAAGGGAACTAAATATTGAGGAGGGTCTAAGGACGAACTTGGAGTAGCTAAAGCTACAAGTGATAAGTTGGGGAAGAACTAAAGACCACCAAGAACGACTCGGTGGAGGTGGTGAAGAAGCACAAAGCCCCACAGAGCATCATACATGAGATCCTCAAGGAGGAGAAATGCAAGAAGGATAAGGCCCTCCATATGCAAGTGCAGGGGCTATAGGTGAGGTCTTTCCCAAGGCGGCAGATGCCATGCCACTTTGCCATATGACCGCCCCCCCTTTGCATATACATGGAGGGCAGGGAAGGATATGACCTGAGAGAGGCCCCTCATCATCAGATTCCCTGATGCCACCATTAAACATGCTTTCTTAGATAGACAGCACACATGTGTACATGGGGGATGATGTCACCCCAGCACACGTGGCACACCGACGTGAGGCTATGGTGATAAGTTTTGAGGGCCAGTAGAGCGGGCAAGTTGGCTATTTGCAATGGCATCCTATGGTCAAATTCAAGAGGTTTGAGCAAGATTCTTACATGCAAGGATGCTATTTTCTATACAAAGACTCATTAAAGCCTTGAGAGGGGTTTACCATACATAGTCAGGTATGAGTGGCCCCATCTCTGAAAAATTCTCAACATTGTCTACATAGTATATGTGGGTGCAGCTAGCTTAGCGCAGTGACAAAATCATCCACATTCTTGTGTGTTATTTTGCATCGAGCCACTCCCCTTACTACATGCACAACATGGCCAATCATCGTACTTACCATTTTATGGGGACATTATCGAGTTCTCATAGGCTAGGGGAAGTCCTCCTATTCAAGGATTATAAGGACGGGGAGTCAAAAGGTAACCACTACTCGATCTAGATGACCCTATCAAGCTACACGAGCTAGACATTGCCTACGAGAGATCATCACGAAACTGTGACAAGGTCATGGTGTATGGGAGGCATTTCGTAGAGCTGGGAGATGCACATGGTCTTGTTATCTATAACGTGGTGTCTTGATGGCCCTCCTCCGATGCCCTCACACCATGGACTACCATGTCATGATGTTCTTCCATATCATTCACAGTAAACCATCAATCCCACACGAGATTATCTAAACAAAGTTTGCTACAACCTCATTAATGGTAGTGGATGCACTCTTCCAGACACACATATTTTCATCGCATCAGTGAGATGGATCCCCATAGGTACACGCAAGGCTTGCCCTAGAGTCCTCAAGACAACTAGCATTCAAGGCATACCCTAGAGTATGGTATCCTCGAGTTTCTACTTGGTTCTCAACATATGGGCTCCACATGGACTACCTCCAAACTCCCCTTTTATCCATATCTCTCATGAAGACACCAACCAAGTTGTCCAGTTGGATCTCCTCAACCTCTACACATGGATCACACCTTCAAAGCTCGCACTGAAGATGCACTTCTATAGAGATCACTTTAAGAGGCTTATTGATGATGGGTTCATCTAGTATATGCACTACCGAGTGCTCACGTGTCCCATGCCATGTGAATTGTGATTGGCCAAATACAGTTTTCATCCCACCACCCTCAGGGAGAGCTAAGCACGTCTTTGGAGCCAGGGATCTCATACAAAGATCGAGGGAGAGGATCTGTCGATTATGCAACATAAAGATTGAGACAGAGGAGCATTGTACATGTCACTACCCATATTTATTGTCTATTCTATGAGGGGTTTGGCCCACTTTCTAATATCATTGACTTCCTAAACTAGTGCTACCTAGGGGTTTGGCCCACTTTCCACTATCATTTAACTTTCTAGACCAATGTTGCCTAGGGCTCTTCTTGCTCAAGCTTGATAGACATAGGGACGCATTCTTGAGAGAGCTCGGCCCCAACCATCCCGCCCCTCTCCCTAGCCAGTCAACCATCACTAGCTTCTTCAGGACCCTAGGAGGAGGACACCCACCAAGCCCCTCTCCTTGGCCAGCCAACCATCACTAGCTTTTTCTAGACCCTAGGAGGAGGAGGAGGACACCCACACAGTGGATCCCATGGGACCCACCTTGGGCTGTTTTGCGAACCCCTTTCCAAATAGGAGCTTTTTCTAGACCCTAGGAGGAGGACACCCACACAGTGGATCCCATGGGACCCACCTTGGGTTGTTTTGCAAACCCCTTTCCAAATAGGAGCTACCTCGCGTGTTGTTGTAGGCCCTCCTCTCCAAAGAGGAGTACCTCTGACTGGGCATGTAGACTCCAACATGAATGGCGCCCATGAGCCACAATCTACTCATTAACTCTAGTTCCAAGAAATGCTCCACCGCCATTGGTGTACTTTCCATGTGACGTAGTTGGGGAGACCTCTCGAACGTACTCTCATTAGCCCCGTGCTTGATATATTGGAGAGTGGTATACCATCTATTGCTCCTCTTATGTTCTGTATTCCTTGTATTCCATGATGAGATTTCCATAAACTTTTTTGTAGCATTCTAGTGAGATAGTTTTGATTTGTTCTATTTTATTTTCTATTCCATGATGAGATATGCCATGGACATTATTATATCACTTTGTTCTCATAGGCCCATTAGGTCTTTAGGCCCATTTGTAACATTCTAGTGAGATAGTTTTGATCTGTTCTATTTTATTTTCTATTCCATGATGAGATATGCCATGGACATTATTATATCACTTTGGTCTCGTAGGCCCATTAGATCTTTAGTAGATACTTAAGAGATTAAAACCTTGTAGTTGTTCTCCTTTATGCACGACAAAGAAAAATTTGTGAGCTTTTATTCTTCGTAAGGATAAAAAATGAGAGGTTGGTGATTACATTTTAATGAGTGGTGTGTGTGTGTGTGTGTGTGTGTGTGTGAGAGAGAGAGAGAGAGAGAGAGAGAGAGAGAGAGAGATGCGTGTGTGTTCTCCCCCATCAACCACCTCTACCTCCACCACCAGATCCTTGCCCCACCACCTACACCTTCTTCACAAAGGGAATGGTCCTCAAGGCCATCCGTAGACTACATAATAATGGGTGAGCACGAGGGATCTCACATGTTGATGATACCCTAGTGCCCCTACTAGCCTACATGTTCAATAGAGCCCTTTGTGAAGGATTTCCACCCTCTTGGTCTGCTAGCACCCCTACTAGCCTACATAATGGGCGAGCTAAGGATCATGAGGTACTCACTGCCCAACACATCTCACACGAGGTACCCTAGTGCCCGTACTAGCCTACATGTTCAATAGAGCCCTTTGTAAAGGAATTCCACCCTCTTGGTCTGCTAACACCATCACCCCCATCCTCAAAGTCGAAGACCCACTTGATCCGAATAATTACAAGACGATTATGATTGGCCAAACTCTATAGATTGATGCAAGAGAAAGAGCTCGGTTCATTTATTGAGAGATCAAGATGTAGAGACTTAGGATAGGTAGGCTTTTGGAGGATATATCCTTGACCACATCTCCACCCTCCATGCCATTATCAAGGAGAGTAGAGCACAACATTAGAGGATTTACTACTACTTTGTGGATTTTTGGAAAGCTTTTGAAATTGTACCCCGAAGCTAGCTCCTATAGCATTTGTAGGAGATAGGAGTCCCATTTGACAAGGTTTAGAGCATCATCGCCCTTCGTCACACTAGACAAGTGAGAGCCCCAAGGAGGTACATCACTTTCAGCACTATTGGGGTGAAACAAGGCTGCCCTCTATCACCCACTCTTTTTGGCCTTTACATTGATGAGATCTAGAGCTTCATTGACAAATTAGATGAGCTTTGTCCCACACTAGTAGGCATATTGATCCCCCTACTATGTTATGTAGATTCAACCGAGGGGCTTTAAAGACATTTGGATCCCTTAGAGGGCTTCTGCACTCAATGGGATCTTAATGCCCCATTGTGGCAAAGTGGGCCTTAGAACCTAAGATTCTTAACTAACAAACCACACAAGGTGCTGAGTGACTAGAGATTACCTTCAAAACTCTGAGAATAATATTCGATGTCTCATCACTTTGGATTACCCTTAAGCACGTATATAGTAGAACCATCTCAAGCATGATGTCCATGGAGCCCTAAACCGCCTCATAGTCAGCAACACCATACACAGCCCATACGCCACTATCGATGATCCACCTCTATGCTAGATTAATAATCCAAGACTCAAGCCCTATTTCATTGCTTTATTTGATAATAATACTCTCCCACAATTAATCCCAAGTTAGTCCATACTTTCCCTCTTAAGGGCTTCCTCCACAAGGTTAAACTCTAAGAAATGTCTCTTCAAGGCTTTGATACTCTCCCTTGAGTCATTATACTTGCCTTTCCAATAAATAAGATACTTATCGCATATACAATTTTCGAGATGACTTTCACATTTGCCCTATACATGTTTATGTTCCACTAGATTCTAGCTAAACCTTCCATTTGAACCAACTCACTTATAGATGCACGAGCATCTTTATCATGTAGATTGCCCTTTTAATCAACTCACATGAAATGTCAAATGAGTCCTAACCTCATAATGAAAGAAAATTAATAAGTTGCTTTATAAATGATAATGACATGGAAAGGTCCGTGATCCTTTTTTAATGGCTTGTACTTGTGACACTTTTAGTATACACAATCTCATACTTTGAAGTTTCTTTGTACATGCTTGGATTACTGTAAAGGGTAGCTTGATCTTAGCACTCATGACATTCTCTTAGTTTATTTGAGAATTTTAAAAAATCATGATGTTTTTGTAACTTGATGTCACAAGCTTTTGACAAAACTAATTGAAGGAATCTAATGTGTGAGCTAGCTCTAAAAAGGATTGAACTCAAATTAAGACTCACACTAAGGCTTAATTCATGACTAATGAGGAAACGGTCACACAAAGGACTTGAAATGAAAACAAAGCTAAGCGAGATGGAGTACTTTGTAGCCTATAAACAAGTGAACTTAAAATGAAAATAAAGCTGAGTATGAAGTGATTTGGAGCTTGTATACAAGTGAATTTAAATGAAAACAAAGCCAAGAGTGATGAAGTGCTTTACAACTTGTAGACAAGTGATGTTTTTTTTGACATAGCTGTCGCTTGAATATTAATTTAATAAAGAAAGAGGCTACATGCTTATAGCGATTTGGAGAAGCATCTCCATGGGACACATGTTCACCTATACCATATAGGTGTCCATCACATGTGACGTGACACCTTCTAGAGTATAATAAAAGGCCAATATGCAATTCCTAATAGATATCACTTTGAAAAAAGTTGTAACCTTAGAAGAAGAAAAATCATCTTATAATGTCACACATATGGATGAAGATCACCCATAAATTATGATGCTCTCTCATTGACATGCAAGGTATCTAGACTAACATGTGCCAAGACTATTGCCCACCACTTTTTTACAAGGAAAAGTTTACAAAATACCATCGAGACTGCAAAATGTGAGGAATCATGAAGTCAAGGGAAGATCCCATGAAAATAGAACTTGCAAGTCAAATCCACTCCACATGTGAAGAAGATTTGGTGCTAAAAAGCCCCTTTGAAAGTCATGGTTGATACTCCTAACAATGGTTGAGGTAACATCCTTTGTGGATAAACTTGTATTGAAGACAAGAGATTCACATCCATTTGAGACACGGGGTGCGTGCAAACATTCCAAGCACATATCTAACTAAGACGATAAGGATAATACTTAGACATCCTCCCTTCTCCCAAAATTTTCTTTTCTTTTTTCCCTTTTTAAAAACAAAAAACTTTCATTATTTTTTTTGAAAAAAGGTTCCTTGAGAATTTCTGCAAAAGGCACAAACATTTCTTTTTAGAACCTTATATTAGAGGACATATAATAACCTTAGCATGTAAAATTGAAATACCTAAAACAAGGTGGCAATATGGCAAGTTCGAGCCACAGGGATTGTATAAACTAGAGGAAAACGAGGCGACTCTCGAGGAGCAAAAGTGAGTGTGACCACAAGAGGGTCGAGGAGAAGAACAAGAAGGTGGCTAGAGAGTTTACCAGAGGGGAGAGTTACTGCAGTGGAGTGGACTCCTCTGTAGGTCTGTTTTTTTTATTAAGGTCGTAGGTAGGAAATCCTATAGATTTTGAAGATGGCAGAAGAGAAGTCCAATGCATTGCGAGAAGATTGGATGAGTTAGAGTAGAGGGTGTGCTCATGTTCAGAGAGTTGGCTAGGAGGTGCGTCCCCTAGATTCTATGTGTAGCATCTCTGTTAGAGACTTGGCTCAACTCAATACCTTCTCGACTGTAGCTATTGAAGATGAAGCTTTGAAGTGGTATTGCCGGTGTCTACCTGTGAGGGATCCTTGAGTTTTTTGGTGTTTTCTTCTTATGTTTGTGCCCATGTCTTAGCAGGGACATTGACATTTTTGTCTATATGATGAAGTCTGAGAGTTTGGATTGTGTCAGTTTGTGAGTGGACATATAGTCTTTTGTTTTGATGTTTTGATTGTGGTGATTGAGTTGTTTTCATTGAGTTCATGGGATTGGAACCCTTGTGTGTGTCGGTCTGGTGTTTGGTGAGCTCATGTGCTAAGTCAGTGTGCTAACTCAGTCAGCATTAGATGAGAGGATACAGAGTCAGATAAGGTCAGCTGAGCATCAAGTACAATCAGCTAAAGTGGTAGAGGGCTTGGTTTGACTTGTCTAGGTTTGAGGGAAGCGATTCTAAGTCTGATCTGACAATGAGACGACAGTCAATGGTCAGCTACAACAACCAAACGGGTTAGTGGTCTAATCAGTGATCTGACAGTTAGACGGCAGTCAGGTCAGCTGCAACAACCAAACAGGTCAGTGGGGTCAACTGCAACAACCAAACGGGTTAGTGGTCTAATGAGTGATCCAGAGTCAACTCTAATTAGCTGAGTGTCTATAGAGTTGGATACTTGCTAGGTTTGAATATTTTGAGGGATTGAAAGTGTCAAAGGACACAAAGGAGAGGAAATATGTTCCGGTTGAGTCGGCTTAGTCAGTTTTGTCAAGGACAGACAAGAGTCAATTGCAGTCAGTAGGAAGCAAGTGAGTGATTCAGAGAGGTTATGAGGGTAAGAACTTGAGGATAGTTGATGTTGGAGGAAGATTAGAGAGCTTGGAGGGCATTTATCTAACTGGGGACAAGAGGAAGATTTATGAGTAAGATTTTAGTCTGTTTTTGTACCGGGTCTGGTTCAGTCAGATCAGTCAACAAACATGTGTCAACAAAAGGTCAGCTAGATGTTCAGGAGGATGCTAGGGTTGTGGATTTCAGGTTAGCTCAGGCTAGGGCATAATAGAGGATCTTAAAGGACTTGTATTGAACTAGCGTCAATACCATCATTCTGGTTTAGTTTAGACTCAGCTGTGTGTCAGCTGGGGAGGTCAGCTGGCTGGACTATATAGATGGACGATCATAGGTGTTGAAGGTCAATTTTTACTTGGGAGGACAGCTAGAGGAGTTGGTTGGTTAGTTAGGGGTGTGACTAGGTGTTTGAAGACGTCGGCTAAAGGGTTGAGGACAAGAGCAGAGTTGATTGGAGGCTTTGAGCTGGGATTTTAGTGTCCCTCAATTTTGGTCCCTTTACATTTTCTTCTTGTGTGCCTACCGGTGGTGTTATAGATGCCATCACCCTCACCTAACATCCTCACAACATCATGATGGGCGAGAAATGCTCATCTCAGTACGAGATGATGTACCAACATTCCTTACATTTTATGTCATTCCATGGCTGTCCACATATTTGTTTATTGCTCAGGGTCATGTGGACTTTTTCCAGGCACATGTTCACATTGACTTACTTTGTTTTTTGACCCCCTTTCATTAACCCATCGCCCGGCCCCCCATTGCCTGAGGTCATGCAGGTTTTATCAATGTCACACATCTATTACCTGCATCACTTGGACCACATCATGGTACATAACGAGGAGTCCACATGCCCCTTATGGCCTTGCCATCGAGCCTTGTATCAACACATCTTGAGCCTTGGGAGGAGCCCTCCTTACCTCATATGTCCTCGCCCCATCGAGCATTGTGCCTAAGCACCCTCTTTCTCTTTTGGAGGAGAATCTTTCCCTTACCGTTGACACATCTTTTATGGAAACAATCATCTTTCTCTTTTTGGAGAATATTTCCCCTACCATTGCCATATCTTTTATGGAGATAAATGTCTTTCTCTTTTTGAGGAGGATCTTTCTCCTACCATTGACACATCTTTTATGGAGAATATTTCCTCTACCATTGACACATCTTTTATGGAGAATATTTCCCCTACCATTGACACATCTTTTATGGAGAATATTTCCTCTACCATTGACACATCTTTTATGGAGACAACCCTCTTTCTCTTTTTGAGGAGGATCTTTCCCCTACCATTGGCCTAACTTACACAATCAACAAGTAGGGGGATGCCTTTCTAATAAGGCACCATGCTATGTCTCAACTAAGGGGTCTCTCTTAAAAGGAAGAATGTAGCCAAATAGTGGACCAAATAATGGATGATCTCTTCAGCCCATTATATAACAATGCAGAGTTTGAATAGTGGAGCATCAAGTAGTTCATCCTCCACCCTTACTGGCAGTTCTTCATTAGGGATGCAATAGGGGCTCAGCATGCACATGCTATGAGCCCTTCCCCATGGTCACAACCGTGAAATCAAAATCTATCAAGAGAAAAAGCCATCGTGTTATCCTCCTCGTAGTGCAAGGCTTATTGACCAAATAAAGAAGTTCTTGATGGTCTACAAAACACACAAATTTATAAGCTGAAAGATAATGGTGGTATTTCTTACAACATAGACCATTCAGAGACCTTCTCTTTTGGTGGTTAGTTCTATTTGGCATCGTTCAATTGGCCCATTGACAAAGCTAATAAGGAAATCCATGTTATGCTCTCTTGGTGGTTGTGCCAATATGTAACCAATTGTAAAAGTCAAGGCATCAATGTGCACAAGGAAGATAATATCCTAGTTGGGAGAACTTATGATTTCTGCACTTGTTAAGGCTTTATTGAGAGTTTTATAGGCTTTTTGACACTCATCTTTCCACTCAATGATGACGAGTAGTCTATGAAAGGGTCTTGCTATGTTGACTTATAAAATTATGAATCTTTTGTAGTATTCGACATTGTGTCCCATGAATCGTTGGACACCCTTGAAGTCTGTGGGTGGTGGGAACTCAAGAATCAGCTTTACCTTGCTATCATCTATAGACATGCCATGTTCTAAAATGATGTGGTCTAGTATTGCCCCATGTCTTACAAAAAATTAGCATTTAAGTGGGTTAAGGAATATTCTATATAGTTTGTATTTTTCAAGTACCTTCCTCAGGCATAGGAGATGTGCTTTGGAGCCTTGGATGTGTTAGTTTTGTTGCTTTTGATTTTATTTAAAGCATATTTGCATTAGGGAATTTTATTTTTATATCTTAGAAAGGGAAAACCATGGTTTCTTAGTGATATGCATGAGTTTGGAGCCCAAAAGGCTTAAATTTCATTACATTAAGCCAACGAATAGTGTAACAATAATGATTAGGAGAGGAATCCACTCTAAAAACATGACTAGAATCCACTCCAAAAACATAAGCATTAAGCTCCATTAAGTGTGGATTAGAGTGGAATATGTAGTTTTTATTCATGATTTTCATATTTTTTAATGCATTATTTGAATTGGTAGCTTAGAAGCATGCAAAATAAATTTAAAAATAATGAAATAATAATAAAAAAATACTTAAATACTTGCATAATCACCATTAACTAGGATTTGGACGTATCTAATCAAGTCCAAAAAACCTTAAAAAAAACTCTAAAAACTAGGCCAAATGAGCTCTCATATTCAAAGACGTGAGCTCATAATCCCATAAAAAAAGACGTGAGTCAACATATGTGAGCCTAGAGATGTTAGTCGTGAGCCTTAGAGACGTGAGCTATGAGCTTAGAGATGTGAGTCGGTGCATCTAGACACTCGAGCTGTTTGAGACTAGAGATGTGAGCCAATAATCGTGAGTAAACGAGCTGTGAGTCTGGAGGTAAATATACCTAATAGTGTACCAACCAATTATTACTACCTTAAAGACTTGTAAGGACATACCTACTTATGTCCTTTAAGGATTTCCTTGCCATATAATAACTATGATTTTCAATAAAAGACTTGTAAGGACATACCTACTTATGTCCTTTAAGGATTTTCTTGCCATATAATAACGATGATTTTCAATAAAAATTCTTATTCTTTGTAATTATTGAGACATTAAAGGTACAAATTATTATTGTTGATTAATTGCACACTAACCTTGTCATAGGCCTAGTGCACAAAATTACATGCCCTAGATAGACCTATTTTATATAAATAAAGTACATGATCCTTGTCAAGATGTCAAGCTCAACACGATCTGACACTCATGATATGCCTGGGTGACCATTCCCCTTTTACACCATTGGTGTGTTTGATGAGATGGATCTTTGTCAGTGATTCTATAGCAGAGCAAGACTACACCTACCTAGTCCAATCGAGTTATGGCATACTTATCTTACCAACTCACCTATTTAGCATGTTCACATTATGGACCACTTATACATAGTACTCGACTACTTATGTTGGTTCTGATTTATCTTTAAGTAGACCTCTTTTGAGAGCAAGAAGAAAAAGAAGATTTTAGCCTTCCATCTTTGTGTCTATTTTCTCCATTATTGTGAGAGAGTGTGTGTGTGTGCATTGTAAGAGCTCAACCTCTCTCTTCTCTCCCAATCTTTTCATGATATCACAGCCTAGGTTCAGGCTAAGGAGCTGAGTAGCAAGCAAAGGAGGCTATGAAGGCAAAGGAAGCGGTACTACACATGTATTGTTTTGGTATGGCACCCCCTAGAAGTTACACATCTCCAATTAAGGAGATGTCTTTGTAGGTGCGGAGGTACTTGTATGGTGCGCATCACTTCTAGACTACTTCTTATCAAAATTTTACAGCCAAATTAGTGTTTTCGGGGTGTTTCATTAGGCCACTACAAGGTGTTTTCAGGCACTTCTGATGGGAAGTTTTGGTTTCGAACTGTGTATGTTCAACTTTGGTTATTACAGTGCAGCAGTACATTTTAGGTGTCCAGATAGTGATTGCACATATATTGTCAAATGTGGGTGTATACATGTACTCTTGTCACATGCTATGACATACAAATTGCACAGAAGTACTACTACAAGAGTTACAAAAGATATTGTTGTGTTGTAAGTTGAATAAAAATTTTGTTTATTTGTAGTATAGTTTTGGTTGTGTTGCAAGAAAACATGTCTGATAGAATCAACCAAATTGTCAGTGATTTGAGAAGATTGAAGAGAAAAAATTCCATACGTAGAAGTTCAAAATAACCAATTTTCTTATAGGAAAAGGATTTTGGGACTATGTTGAAAGAGAATGAGGAGTCTTTGGAACTGCCTGAAGAGAACACTACTCCAGCATAGATAAAGGCATTCTAATACTGGAACTAGGGTGCAAGGAAAGCTATATGTTGGCTTTCAATCTAGTGTGACACACTATTATAGGGCATATATATAAGATGCCAACACTCCAGCAGTTACCTGGAAAAACTTGGTGAAAATGGCCTAGATAACCACAAAGGCAAAGAAGTTAAAGCTAAAACAGGAGCTGCATATAGTGGATAAGAAGAACATCTCTATCAATGAGTATGCATTGAAGATCAAGGATATTGTTGAATCCCTTGGATTTATTAATGATCAGTGAAATACGATGGCTTGGTAAGCTATGTGTTTGAATGGGCTTGGAAAAGAATATAAGCCATTCAATACCTGTATTGTTGTAAGAGAGAATGTTCCCAACATTCAGGATTTGGTGTTTATGTTAATCGTAGAAGATAAGTCTTTAGGTGTATACTCTTCCTCCCAAGAACACTTCAAAACATGCCTTCTACTTAAATTCAAGTAAAGGTATAGGTAGAGGTAAAGGTCATGGTCGAGACCAAGGTGGTTGGTTGTTTTGGAAATCAAAATTATGAACAACAGTAGTCTAGGCCACTCTCAAGGCAAGGGGAGCCACACAGATTGAGGCAATTATGGGATCAGGCTCAGGATTGCTTTTATTGTGGAAAACTAGGTCACTTTGCAACAAAATAATGTAAGAAGAGTGGTATAAAAAATGGTAAATGGAAGGAAAAAAAATTATGCATCTTCAAGTAAGTAGGCTAAAGATGGATGTAAGTAGTTGTTTGTTATACAGCACATGTTAAATTTAGTGATTGTAGATATATCCACAAACGATGATGATGTATGGTATGTGGATTCGGAAGCCTCTAACACCATGACCTGTCATGGTGAGCGGTTTAGAGAGGTCAAAAATTTGGAAAAACCAGATTCTGTAGAGACAAGGGGGGATGACATGACTCATCATATTTCTCACATTGGGAATGTGCTATTGACTATGCGGGATGGAAAGATGAGGTACTTTGTTGATATACTTGGGTAGAGGTGTGAGCTGAGGAGACCTCTAATTGCTCACCATGTGGATTTACAGCTTTATCGACCTTTGAGTTGCATTGGGACTTTTGAGGGGGTATCGACCACCTCGGTTAGATGTAGACATCTACTAAAAAATAATAAGATTCAAAGTTAAGACCCATCAAAGTTAATAAGGTTCAAACTCACTCAATGACATTAATAAGTTACTTGGGCATTAGAATCCCATCATATGTTTGCAATGTAGAATCACGATAAATAGGACTACTACTTTCCCTTTGAGAACAAAGACAATCATGTAGATATTTATCAAAGTCCTGCTACATTGAGCAAAGGGAAGCAAGCACCTCAAGAACATTTGGAATGCTGTTTGAAAAGTACAAAAAATTTCTAAGAAAACACTACTTACTACCCCATGCTACTCCATCCTCTTGTAAAAAGAAAAAGTGGATGTATGATCAAATCTTCCCTAGTGACAGAATGTTAAGCTCCAAACTGTAGAAGACCATTGAAATGCAAATTGACATCATGATGAGTTAGTCATGCTTTGATCAAAAGATGGGACAAAATGTCTAGCGGACAAAGTTGCAAGTCATAAAAATCCATTGGTGCTAGATGGGACAGAGTGTCTAGCAGCGGACATAGAGATGAAACTATGGGCTCTTACTTTGGTCGAGTATTTAGTGATTGAGACAATGTTCTCAAGCATGGCTCAGATCACTCATGAAATTTGACCACGTGTGTGCAAGTGCACATGGTTTCAAATCATGTGCATTACATTACATGCAAATCAGAGCCAATGTGTAGACAAGGCTTAGACTTGCTGTAATCTCTCTGCCCCATAGTCCTCACAACTGTAGCAAACTATAGCCATTAGCCATAGATTAGAAACCCTAGGCTTGGTTTTTGTTGTATCAGAAACCCTACCCTTGGTTCTCTGCACCAAAAACCCTAGACCTGCACCAGTAGACCTGCACTAGAAGCCATAGACTCGGTTTTCTCTATGGTGACAGTTCCATCTTTGTTAGTGATCAGGCACCATCTCTGTCCTCTTCTTGAGATGGACAACATCCCCACAAAGGTAAACAAGGTGCAAACAAGGCAGGTCTTCTTGCTACGAAGACTTGGCCTGTAGAGATCACACCATAGCTACAATCTCCCCGCCACAGTTCTCATAACTGCAGCAAACTATAGCCATTAGCCATAGCCCAAAAACCCTAGGCTTCGTTTTTGATGTATCAGAAACCCTACCCTTGGTTATCTTGACACCAAAAATCCTAGACCTACACTAGAAGCCATAGACTTGGTTTTCTCTTGTGATGGTTTCATCTCTAAGTGATTAGGCACCATCTCTGTCTTCTCGAGATGGACAACAGCCCCACAAAGGTAAACAAAGCAATTAGGCACCATCTCTGTCTTCTCAAGATGGACAACAGCCACACAAAGGTAAACAAAGCAGCGTAGACAAGGCATGTCTTCGTGCTACGAAGACCTAGCCTGTGTGTGGGTGCTGGAGTTTAGAGAATCGCCAAAGGACTGGAAGGGTGAGTACTCTTACATGAGTTTTTACTTACGTAGACAAGGCAAGTCTTCATTCCATGGAGACCTAGCTTGTCTATCTCCATGCACAAGAAATTAGGGTGAAGAGCGAAAACATGGCCTGTATTTCTCTATGCACTAGAAAATTAGAGCAAAGAGGCACAATTTTGCTCCATCTTCACGACATGGTTGAGAATGCTGCAATGGAAACAAGAAAGAAAGACGAGCTTACCGCCACGATTTTTCTTGATCTTCATGACAGGGTTGAGAATGCTGTAATAGAAGAGAAAGAAAGATGAGAGGAAGAGGAAAAGAGAAGATAGTAAAAATTGAATATTCCATTCTAATTCACACCTAATGGAGCGTATCTCTCATGTTTTTGGAGTGAATTCCACTACTATCACATTTGGTAAGCTATTCTGTGGCTTAATGCAATGAAATCTAAGGCTTGTGGACTTTAAATGCATGCAAATCCCCAAGAAACTAGGGTTTTCCCTTCTAAGGCAAGAAAATAGAAAGCACTAATGCAAATAAAATTCAAATTAAAATCAAAAGCAACAAAAGTAACACATTCAAGACTCCAAAATCATATGTTTTTGGAGTGTGACCTCTAGGCGATTTGGTGATCCCAATAGCATGGAATGGATGGATAAACAAAGCTAAGCCCTAGGTTAGTCCCTGACAGTGGCACCAAATATGTTACCTTAGCCTTGCCAAAGCATGTGCCATTGGGTCTTGCTTTAGGGCTACAACCTACAACGTCCCTATGTGGGTGTACTAGCTCGTCATCCCATCAATTTCTCACTCCATTGTCACATCGAAATGCTCCTTACCAAAGCTCTACATGCCTAGATGGAGGCAAGAAGAGATGGTCCTTCGCAATGGCTCTCTCTCATAGAAGGTAAGAAAAGAAGAAATTAGGAAGAGGAGAACCCACAATCAAACCTATTCATAATACAATAACATAAAAGCAAACAAGAAAAGGGAAGAAGGAGATCTCACAATAAAACTATTGCAAAGGAATGATTGTGCATTGCTTATTGTCAAAAATGACTTATATATTAGTGACTAAGTTTGACACTAGGCCGGCAAAAATAATTTTATTTATTGTATAGGTGTCATCAAGACATGAGTTATGCATATATTGTAAAGACCTACATGACAAACATGTGACACTAACATGTAAGTGACCTTGATTATTATTATTTTGCGGTGTTTTGACTTTGAGTGCATTTCAAAACAATTACTAGAAGGCTGAGGAGGGCAATGAGACAAAATTGCAAGACACACTTAAACAAAGAAGATAGCAACATCAACGTGATATTGGTTGTTTAGGAGTTGGGTTCTATGTCATATTGCATTGTTGTGGTTGTTTGTTGAATGACGTTCAAACAGATTGGAACATACACTTCAAGAACTAAACAACCACAACAACATGATACTAGGTCATTCTACTGGAAGTATACCCCGTATCGCGTTGTTGTGGTCATTTTGGGGGTCAAGGAAAATGCACTTTATAGTGCCTCATCACACCATTAAAACTATGTTTGCCCTATGTTACGTTTGAATGCAAAATCTCATGTTTCGGTAAATGACCACAATAACATGATATGGGACATTCTACATGGACTTTTGACCCACATCGCGTTGTTTTGAGGCTGTTTTGTGTCCATATTTGTTTTGTCATTTGAACTATATTCAACGGAGATTTTGTCAAAAATTAACCATAATTTTTTTATGCAGGAATGAATATGGACTAAGGTGCCAAGTTGGTGCTATCTCCGCCAATTTTTTGAAGAATGCCGCTTCATGGCGAGATGGTTCGCTGCTGCTGTCTCACAAATAGCAAAGCACTGTGGCTATTGTGCTGCCCTCCTCAAATGGCTATCTGTAAATGTTTATACTTCAAGGTCACAGTTATTTTACGCAATGTGCTCATCACTCCTCCTCAATGGAGACTTTGCAACAAATTTTTTATGCGTATATAATGATATCTCAATTTTCATTTGTCACAAATTGGAAGAGATACGCTAAATGTGATTACATAAATATCTCAATGTAAGAAAAAGAAAAAGTAAAGTGAGACCTTGAGTACAACACATTGAAAACTTAAGAAATGTAAAAATTACAAAGGAATATAGGACTTATTATGATCGTATTTATACATCAAGCCTTGTCTTTTTTGAGGAGGAAGGTAGCTCTTCAACAGTGGGGGGAGCGAGCTCTTCTACAATGGGGGAGGGGGATCTTTGGTTGAGGGAGCGCTCTTGAAACGGGTTGCCGGAAATGAAGAAGCTCTTGTTTTCCATAGGGGGGAAGCATCCTGGGATCCTTCAGTCCACAAGCCAGTGCATAGGTTGCATAGGCTAAATAATAATTACTTCTTCAAAAAAAGTATCCATGGCCTTGTCCAAAGGTCCGCATAGCAACTTCCTTATCCAAAAGAAAAGCTTTGTCTGCATTCCACAAAGGGTATCTACCACATACAAGAACTCCCTTTCCTTGGGTTTTCTATCTATTTGGAGGTATTTGTCATCTCCATGCTGGACAAACAATTCATCTTCGTCGAGATGCTGAGCAATGACGAGGCAAGGCAGTAGTCTTGCCACAAATTGAATAGAGCCTATATGTCTGACAAGAGGACATAATGCTTGCCTTCAATTGGAAACGAGAGTGAAATTGACAAGGGCACATCCTCGATGTCTTCGTCCGCATGCTGGCATGTGTCCTGCTCTCGACAGGAATGATGGTGTCACAAATGAAGAGCCTGGATGTCAACATTCTGGGCCTCCCGCCTCTCCTCCTCTGGATCAATATCGTCCGCTATTTTTGGAGCTTCCTGAGCTCCATCTTGGAGAAGACCACCTTCACCTTGAGGTCCAAGAGAATCCTCAGAGTTCTCATCTAGTTGTAGATGGAGGTAGATGATGAATCCCTCATAAAAGCGAACAAAGCTGCATTTTCTTTTGTGGAGTGGGAATTTTTGCTCCTCACAAAGAGCACTGGATGGCAACCTGCTAAGAAGGCATCTAAGCTTTTGTACGACTTCCTTTGTTTGCTTTAGGTCAAGGGCATAAACGAATGGAATACCTTCAAACTCTACTTAACCAGCAGAAATAACATTTGTGAACTCAAGGTGTTGAGTAGCAAGCTGGGAATCAAGGGACCTCAGCACCTTTGCAACAAGAACAAACTCAGCGTTGAACATTTTAAAAATCTCTGGCTGGCAATCGTGATGTTTGACTTTGTATATAAAGTCAAACAACCTGATTTCAGGTGTTCATCCTCCTCCACAACTGCAAAATTGCTAGGGCCAGCCTATAAATCAGAAAACCTTCTCAAGCCTTTGTTGTTTAGGATTTTGGCTATTCTAGCATATTGCAAAGCTAAAGGGGGATTAAATTTATGAGTCCACCATATCCCTAGACACAACAGAGAATTTCTTGAGGCCCTACCAGACCCATCCCAAACCATTAATTCCAAAACCTCTTTCCATTTGGTGCAAAGCATTTTGCAAAATGAATACCCTATAGCAGAAGGAAGCCGCAAAGAAGCAAATGTAGAGCATAGGAAGCTCCCCTCTTGGAAGCAGTGGTATTTTTTATTTCCATCCTAGGCCTTGCCAATTATCTTCAAAATAAATAGCTGAACAATCCACTAACTCTTTTAGTATCCTTGTCCAAATCTCCTTCTACTAAAGGCACTTGGGTAAAAGAAGTGCCAACCTGGCAACTATGTGAGAGGTAGAGATGAAGAATGCCAAGGCCTCCTTCACATCTAGGAAGGCTAAGTCTATCCCAGGAAAGCCAGGCTAAGGCCTTTTTGTTAGAGCCAGCATTTCTCCATACAAAGTCTCTTCTAATCCTTACAATCCTCTGCTAATAATGAATTTTTCCTAAATCTAACACTAGGCAAATATATCCCCAACATAACAGCATGTATATTGTCATATATATACCTTCCCTTGATAAAGCCATGTTGTTTCTTAGATATGATGACTTGAAGTGCAGGAGTAAACCTGATGGCAATGGTTTTGGCCAGAATTTTGTATATGACAGTTACCTATGATTAAATCTATCACAAACATTTTGTTTGGGAATGATTTTCACCAACCTTTCCTTCAAGTCCTTATCCAAATTGCTTATCCTACAGATTTTCAAAACAAATTCCTTTAAGAATGGTCAGAAGGCAATGAAGGATTCTACAGATAAACCATCCCACCCAGGTGATTTCTCTCTTCCCATCTTTAAAAGGGCATCCCAACATTCCTCTATCTTAATATTTCTCTCCATCCATCTAGCCCTATCCAATCTATTGCTAATTTGTTGTAGAAATTTGGCTTCATTTTTTAATAATCCTCTTTGAGACTGAGGGTTATTAACTCAAAAACTCTACCCATTTTTTGGCTATTAACCTAATCCCCTCTATCTCTTGATCATTTTCATCCAAAACCCTCCCCATAATCTCCTTACCCCTCTTCCCCTCAGTCAACTTAAATAGATACCCATCTGACTTCCTTTTGTTTTTAAAGGTTTTCCACTTGTTTCTAATTTCCTCCCTGCTACTACATTTCTCATCTTCACTCCTCAACCCAGCTTGACATTTGAAATACCAAGTAGCCTCTTCATCAGTAAATTTCCCAATCTCTGTCTTTTTCTATAGAGTTTCTACAAGATCACCCCATCTCCTTCTTTCCTGTCTTTTTTCCTCAACTCTCAATTTCCCAACCCCTCTAATTATATGTTGCATTGCATTGGAAAAAATCTTCCATGATTCTTGTATAGTGCCTCTCCTCTTTTGAGTCTCTCAATTGCGTCTTCTGTTTGTCTAATAAATAGTTCATCCTTGAGTAATAAATTGTTTACCCTTAGTTTCCTAGTAGGAAACTTGTTTAACTTAGCTTCTTCCCATTACGTGTTATCCCCATTTTAGAGGCATATGGTCATACAGTGCAGTACTGGAATCCACATTTAATTTGAGAGTGTGAGGAACCCACACATCTTGTTAATTGAAAAAGACCCTATCTAATCTTGAAGATGACCCAAAATCAAGACTGAAATAAGTATGCCCAAGATCCGATCCCCATTCACCCATATCCCACCCATCCCTTAAACCCATTCTCCCTCTCAGACCCTCCCACTTGATCTTCCACTATCCCATCAAAACAATTCTACCCCCACACCTATCCCTATGTTTCTCAACCATGTTAAAATACCCCATAAGGATGCAATGACCCTGAATATTTAGGTTAACTATCCATTCCCACATCCCACTTCTGACTTTATGATTATGAGCCGCCCCATAAGCATTTATTACCCAAACTCTCTCCCCTTCTAGAAGTATTTCTACAACCAAAATTCTACCATTAGGATGATTAGCTATGATGTTAAGTTTCAAATTGCTTTTAACAATAGTCATAACTCCACTATACCCTCCATTCACACCCCCATACAACATCACTACCCAATCCTTAAATTTATCTTTCCTCAAAATTTTAGACCCGTATAAATTATGCACTTGAATAGCCAAAATGGATAGACCCCACTCTTTGACTAAGCCCCAAAAAGCAATGTTTTTCTTTTAATCTTTGATTCCCTTGACGTTCCTCGTGCATCGATTAATTTTTAATGCCTCTGTAGTATGCGGAAGCTTCGGAGAAGGATCGGTACTTCAAAACTCAAAAATCAGCACTCTTTTCGCGACGACGGAAATTAACGCACAAATTGAAAGGAGATGTGCAGAAAATAGAGAGAGAAGGGGGAGATGGAGAGGACACAGTATTGGGGTCCCAATTACCCTCTGTAGGGCCCCCACCACGAATGGTGTATTTGCTTTATTAGAATGATGTAAATCTGAAAACAAATACAGAAAACTTGACATTTCTTGGCTAGAAAATCCTGCCCTTGACCTGAATCCTTCACCCCTTTGCGTTAGCAAGTCCTTGGCTATCTTGGCCCCTTGGTTTGCTTGAGCACTTGGTGAAAAATGAGATGAATGATGGGATTGTGGACCTCTACTATTTATACTACCTTTCAGGGGGGGAGTCGGCCAGCAGCATATTCCCACGATTGAGCAAAATCAGCATAAAATGCTCCAAAAATCCTAATAAATGCTACGTAAATTCCCTAGCAAGCTGGGGAGGCTGGCGCTTGCTTCTAGAAGGCTGAGCATGGCCTTTGCCCACAATCCATGGACTGGGCAGCCTGTATGGGCTGCCCCATACTTGCCTTACAGCCCTATGTGAAGGCTATAACCTCCTGAAAATGGACTTATTCTTGCCTTAAGGCTATCCCACAACCCTTCCATGGCTGGTGGGTCAGCCTAGGCCTTGCTGACCCACCAGCCCTTCCATGGCTGGTGGGTCAGCCTAGGCCTTGCTGGCCCACATGGGGATGGTTTCACACCATTCCCATGACCATACTAAGCTCCAGGGTAGCCCTATGGGCTGGCCCCTTGTCCTAAACATACTCTACTTAGTGATCTCGCATCCGGTACCATACTAGATACACAGAACCACTGACATCATTCTAGAGGGAGACTCACAGCGTGGACTGGCACTGTTTCATGAAATACATTGTGCATATGGCTTTAACTAACTGACATGAAATACATTGTGCATAGTCCAACTTAGAGGTAGCTTTAATTGCATAGAGACCTCATTAATCTTTTTCCGGATGGGAAATGGTCCGAAGCTCCTGAAAGACAACTTTGGGCATCGCTTGCCCACCTGCTTCAATCTTTGCTTCATAATCCGAAGATACACCCAATCTCCTTCCGAAAATGTCATATCCCTTCGGTCTTTATTGGCCTGTCGCGTGTGGGCCTCTTGTGCTTTAGCCAATCTGTCTTTTACTGACTTTAGGATCTCCTGGTAAGACTCCGTCACTCTGTTTGCCTCCGGTACTGAAGACGAAGTCCTGGTTCACAAACAACGACTGGAAAGGTCTTCCAAACGCTGCCTCATATGGAGTCCTGCCAATAGCTGAAGAAAAAGAGTCATTCAAAACAACTTGAACTAAGGGCAAAAACGATTCCCACTTACCTTGCTGATCATGGACATAACACATCAGCACATCAAAGGCCAACTATTTGTATATCTCTGTCTGGCCATCTGTCTGTGGGTGGAAAACACGACGTTGGAGAGTGGGAACACTCCTCCAGAGCCAAGATCCGTGCCTTCTACTCATCCAACTTGGCTGTCTGTTCTGCGAGTGCTCACATCATCTGCTAGAACATGTCTGTGACACTCAAGCCGGCGGGTGTCCTAGCTAGGCTACCTGGTGCACTCTGGTCCCATGGTTCTGGTTCTCTCTTGTCGCCAAAGCTCGCCATAGTAGGAAAATGCGATTCCTTTCCGGAACGCAATCTGACCATCCACTATCTGTGTGGGAGACTTCCGGAGGCTTCCGGAGGCTAAAAACCAACCGTCTTTCGAGGGACAGGAGTCACTCCGAAAGGGGTAGTCCACCGGCATCTAAAAACCAACCACACGAGCGAGAAAAATTTTCTGGTTTTCTTTGCTGAATCTTTGTCCTTGAATTAGGCTCTGATACCACTATAGTATGCGGAAGCTTCGGAGAAGGATCGGTACTTCAAAACTCAGAAATCAGCACTCTTTTCGCTCGCGACGAAAATTAACGCATAAACTGAAAGGACGTGCAAAAAATAGAGAGAGAAGGGGGAGATGGAGAGGACACAGTATTGGGTCCCAATTACCCTCTCTAGGGCCCCCACCATGGATGGTGTATTTGCTTTATTAGAATGATGTAAATCTGAAAACAAATATAGAAAACTTGATCTTTCTTGGCTGGAAAATCCTGCCCTTGACCTGAATCCTTCACCCCTTTGCGTTAGCAAGCCCTTGGCTGTCTTGGCCCCTTGGTTTGCTTGAGCACTTGGTGAAAAATGAGATGAATGATGGGATTGTGGATCTCTACTATTTATACTACCCTTCAGGGGGAGTCGGCCAGCATAAGAGCAGGCGGCTAGCAGCATATTCCCACGACTAAGCAAAATCAGCATAAAATGCTCCAAAAATCCTAATAAATGCCGCGTAAATTCCCTAGCAAGCTAGGGGGGCTGGTGCTTGCTTCTAGAAGGCTAGGCATAGCCTTTGCCCACAATCCATGGGCTGGGCAGCCTGTATGGGCCGCCCCATACTTGACCTACAGCCCTATGAAGGCTGTAACCTCCTGAAAATGGCCTTATTCTTGCCTTAGGGGTGTCCCACAGCCCTTCCATGGCTGGTGGGTCCAGCCTAGGCCTTACTGGCCTACATGGGGATGGTTTCACACCATTCCCATGCCCATACTAAGCTCTGGGGTAGCCCTATGGGCTGGCCCCTTGTCCTAAACATACTCTACTCAGTGATCTGGCATCCGGTACCATACCTGATACACAGAACCACTGACATCATTCTAGAGGGAGACTCACAATGCAGACTGGCACTGTTTCATGTGCAGGATAGTGCACATCTGACCTTGGACTCATGTGTAGGACAATGCACACCTGACCTCGGACGACTGAGATGGATCCCTGGTTGACTCGTCCTGGACTGGGCTCACATGGGAGACCAGTTCACCATCCGAGGTCCTACACCTTCTGTACAGAAATGTCTACGTGGCATCCAAGTGCGGGATGGACGTGACATCCCCTTGTACAGAAACTTCGAGATGTGGAGGCATCTTGCTTGGAGTTATTTAGTCAATGTTTTTGATTAGATAGATTGAGCTCTCCTCTAATTAGATAGATTGAGGGGTGCTGCAGCTAAGGGTACTGCGGGTACTCACTGAGGGTGCCGCTAGAGCTACTGCCACGAAATGCTAGAAGACTGCTGGCTTCGATGGTCTACTGCTAGGCCAAGTCGATCCGGGGAACAATGCTTGATTGTGGGTACTGAAGGTTAAGATGCTGATACTGGGGTTGAAACATGATATAGAAGCCTTGGTAGAGGAGGGGAAGCGAATCTCGATACGAACTTTCTTTCAGTGAACTTGAAGCTGAAATTACCCTGTACACAGCTAGAGCAAGAAAAACGAGTGAGGGGAATCGAACCCCGACACAGCCATATGAGGCTATCACCACGAGACTCCCCACCACCCACCCTTGTTTTAGTAAGTTTTCAAAAGAATAAAAATCATGTCTTCACAATGAATTATGTTGAGATTAAATCTTACCGAACATAGGTTGATGATCCGCGAGTTGACACGTAAGACTAATAGTCCTCGTCGTCATCTCTGAGATTAACCGTCATTAAAATTTCATCTTCATTATCCTTGTTGACTTCTTCGAACTCTTCCATCATTAAATCTGTGTTGACGTTCATTTCCTCCATAGGCTCAACATCCATTGTTTCTTCCTCTTCGGTGTCTGTAGTGTCAGAGTCTGGATCGTTGTCGTTCTCATCATCTACAATGTCATCATCTACAATGTCATCATGATCGGAAAGAAGAATTCTACACCTCTCTGACGTCGATGTGTCTAGATTCGAGGACGTAATCAATTCATCTTGATCCGCTTTCTCAGAGTCAACGCTATCAAACAACTGTCGAGACCTCTAGGTTGGACATGCACAACTTGCCACCATGGATGAGCATTTGTATTCTTGTAAAAGAATGCTTGCTCAACATGAGTTGGCAGAATGTAAGGCTCTTTTGTTACACGCAATAACTTCGAGGAGTTGACGGACCAAAATCCGAACAGTTCTCTTTTCATTGTGGCATTATTGCCTTTATACTCGGCACAAAACCAATCCACCTTCAAAACCACCTGTCAAAATACACGAATCAAAACTTTAGAATTATGTATAGCTTCAAGAAATCTACATGTCATTGTTGCATGAAGAGAGATGTCATTTACTTGCTTGAAGATACGATACGATACTTCATAAATGCCGACTATGGTTCCCATGTAACCAAGTTCACTGTCAAGATAAGATTTGTGTCTCTTGAACTTGCACATGATAATTGCTTGAAAGAGGCAACAACGCAAGAATCTTGAGTTAGACGTAAGTCGTCAATAGATTTTATCCGAAGATGTTGTCCATAAGCCCACATGTTGGTATACATTCAAGCCTAGACCAATAAATAAATTATTAAAAAAAATGAAATTCATTTGTTTAGTTCAGAGTTTTCAAAACCCAACAAGTTACCTGTCTTTCACACCCGATCATAAACTCTCTTTGTTCCGTTGAGGTTGGCTCATGATCACTAACCGCCTGTTGCATATGGGTGTATAACCAATCCATGAAAGTAGGTACGTCCTCGTCGTTATTTACATTGGTTTGACGTCTGGATCTCCTCTTTTTACGTCTGCCAACCCGTTTGCTTGGAAGTTCCTTCTCGTACTCATCAATGAATTATTGCATGCATTCGCTATTATAGACAATGAAAGTAGAAATATCCAATTTATCTTGGACCTTAAGTCGAAAAGGGACTCCTCCCTCACCGGACAATACCTCATTTGACATGGTAGAAGACGACTCATTTGTCCATACGCATGGACAAATGAAAGTAGAAATATCCAATTTATCTTGGACCTTAAGTCGAAAAGGGACTCCTCCCTCACCGGACAATACCTCATTTGACATGGTAGAAGACGACTCATTTGTCCATACGCATGGAGCTTCAGAATCGGTTTTCTCAAGGTATTCACAAACGTAATACATGCATTCTTCAAGTATCCATCCCTCCGCCATAGAACCCTCTGGTCTTGCTTTTTGACGTACATAACCTTTCAATACTCCCATAAATCTCTCGACCCAAAACATCCATCGAGTGCTCACAACACCAGCGAGCTCTGTCTCATCCACTAGATGGATTAGAAGATGAACCTGGATATCAAAAAAGGAGGTTGGAAATTCCTTTTCCATAAAACAAAGAAGCTCTATACATTCACGCTTCTTTTGTGGAATTGACCCTTTGGCAATCTCTTTAGATGTAATCCATCTATCAGTAAAAGAAAGAAGATATTAGAGATATTTTTGTGAATTAAGAAGATATCAAATAAAATTTTATACTAAAAATTAATGACCGATAATACCTTGCAAGTGATCCAAGGCGATATATTACATCTTGGACTCCTCTTGTAGTATATCCCATCAATAACAAGGGGTAGAACATGCTGCATACATGATTAATCCGATCAACAAAACATGCAAGAAAATAAATACTTACAAAGATCTGGATAGATTTACCTTCACAAAATTATGCCAATCATGTGTTTTTAAACCAGACAAACTCTTGTCATCTTGAGTGAACATGTTCCGACAAGATGCTCCATATCCTGTAGGTGTACGAATCGACTGAATCTTCCTGTTGATAGTCTCTAGCTCTTCTGTCTTGAGCACCCATGGGGCAGGCTCGTAGGTTGTCTCACGTCGAGTTTCATCATAAAGTGGCCATAGATTGGGCTTTGAGTTTTGATCCTTTAAGTCATTTCTTGCTGCCGCTATGTCTTTCAAGCCAACGAGGTGTTGCCATAACGAATGACCAACATTCTTGAATGTGTGCATAGGATCAAGAAGATGACATATCCTCAAATCCTTCCAATATCCAAAGTATACCATATCGAAGGACTTTGAGCTAGAGCACGTTTTCCTCTCGCTCACTTCTTTACAGCGTCATCATCATCGCCGCTTATGATCTCCCACTCCGGATCGATAGTCACGTCCAACAGTCCACTTTTGATCCCAATCCTTTGGTGTCATTGGTATTGGACATCTCCCTTCTTCTACCTTTCCATTAAAATGTATGGCTTGCCTTTTGTCTCGTAGATAATGATCTTCAGATAAAAATCATCTATGTCGAAGATATATATTTTTGTTGAGGTTTTTGCTATAAGTCCATCTCAACCAATCACCACAAATTGGACAAGATTTATAACCCTTGGTACATATCCCTGCATGGAAAACATAACAAAGATGATTAGCGCAATGAACATCGTACAAACGTATGAGACAATATATATATTTAAACCATTTACCTGAGCAAAAACCATATCCTGGAAAGTCGTGGATAGTCCATGCTAAAATTCCATGAACAATGAACTGTCTTTGACTGATGCTTCTAGATATATCCATGACATCAATCCCTCTCCACAAATCTTGAAGATCGATGAGAGGGGCCAAATAAACATTCAGATCTTTTCCTGCTTCAATGTCGTACACCACTTACCCCATAGATATGTAAATACCTTCACAAAATCATCTAGTGAGTGATTGCCCATGGACCTGCTTCAAGATGCTCAACTCCTGCCAAAGCACACTAGGCTCCTCCACTTGCTGAAAATGCTCCAAAAGGCCTTCTTTCAACCTATCTAAGGTCAAAACACCATGTAGCTCATATGCCGCATCCTGTGCTTCAAAATCTTTAAGCCAGCTTCGGGCATCTTCCTTCAAAAAAATCTTTACTAACCTCAAAACCTGCTCTTCATCTGTAACATGATTGCTAATGCATGCCAACTCCATTTTCTCCAAGAAGTCAGACACATCCTCACCCTTCCTGCCATGAAATTCTGGATAGAACCACATCATGAAAATCTGCAACAATCCCTGAGCTCTCCTCAGTGGGGGCACCAGAAAGCTGTCGAAAATTTCGGACATGGAATCACCTGCCTCCATAGCTGTCCATCCAACAGCCTTGGAAAACACCACGAACCTGGGGCACCACCAGCACACTGGCTGGAACACTTCTCACACAATTCACCACACCGCCCACACCAGAAAGACAACACAAAGCAGGGGCACCATAATCAAAGTAAAAACCGAGAAAACACATACACTTATTCCCATGTGTAAACATACACAGCACCATCAACACCATAAAACTTTAGGAAAATCCAGTCCCATCTTCACCACACTTCAAATAAATATCAACCGCTACACCAACAACAAACACTCTGGCTTGGATTTACTGCCAAAGGAATTCAACCACGGCCTCACTGCCTCTTGAACTACGACCTTGCGTCTGACAACCAAGCCTCTTCAACCAGTCGGCCCTCTCATCTCCTTTTCAACCGACGACGCTCTCTGTCCCCTGTTCTGCAGTTGGCGGAGTCTTCCTCTCTCTCCTTTGCTACAGTTAGAGTCACCAGCTGCGTCGCCAGCTAAAGTAAGGCCACACCTTTGTTCAGCCCTCACCAGCCCTGCATAGCCAGCCGTCGTGCCTAACGGCAACAACACCTAGGTGGCTCCCCAGCCAGTCTCGCCAGCAGCTGCGCCAACCTCACCTTTGTCTGCAGTTGCTACCAGCCATACCCACAGCCACCAAAAACCTCTCCTCTTCGGTAGTAGCCACCGCCAGGCACCCTAAACAGTGACCCTCGTCTCACTGCATCTAGCAACAGCAACCTCCACACGTCTAGCTTCTCTCTCTGTCCGCCTCTGCGGGCTGCACCAACCACACGAACAAAAAACTAGCCACTGCAGCGATCCCTCTGCGCTGCTCGGCTCTATTCCCTCTCTTTTTTCTTCAGCTACCACTGGCGACCCAAAAAACAGTCCGAGCCCCTCGACATCCCCCTCCTGTCGCCCCAACAAAACAGCTGCAGCCAACACCCAAAACCCAACGCAACACCTTCCTCTCTAGCATCCAGCGGCGGCAGTCTCTCTCCACGTTGCTAAGCTGCCATCCAAATAGTAGGTGGCCTAAAACCTGAAAGTCAACACTTCCATACACGTTGGTGTCTCGAAAATCCTAGAGGATGGCCATGACAGCATTACAATAGGTGGCCTTCATGCATTACACCCACGATGCCAAGAGGGCCCCTCTGCGATCCCTCGTGCTTCACCTTAAATTGCGGTGCCCACCACGACTTTCCAAAACAAATGCAAAAGCTGTCCTTTTGCCATCGTCAGCATACCCTTTAGAGCTGCCACCATCAAAAGCCTTCCGCAAGCTTTCCACATTGGAGACCAACTTTCCTCAAGGCCAACACACTGCTGCAATAAAAAAAAACTTCCAATTTCAAGCACCTGCTCCCAAAAAAAACATGCGTGTACTAGCTCACTACCAAGCCATCCACTCTATACATCTGCCAGGGCATTCCAGGGCCAAGTCTTTTTACATGCCATGCATCCCATATGTGCACAAGCCCAAAAAACCTTACAAAATTTTGCCTGACACCAACATCATCAAGACATTTTTGTATATCAAGAGCTGACACCTGGCTTTTCTTTGAAATTGTTCTATGAATGTTTGTCGTACTTTCTTATACTTCTTCTCCTTGAGCCTCTGGCCCACCATCTTTGAAGATAAAAGCATGGAATATTGTCCAGCTGTTTTGCTGAATCCAATTCCATGTTTTCTTTATTTGGATGTAGGAGACACCTGAAATGAATTCGTCTTGTTATAAATTTACAAGTTACATGAACTAAATGTTGTATCATAGAAATGTAGAAGTTTATTACCTTGGAGCTTGTATTATTTTCTTAACTCCTCCACCACTTAGATTAAGTTGCTCTATGTTCCTCAGATTCCTTTCTCTTGCTCTCATGCCAATGCTTGTTGCTTTGACACGTGCACCCTGTAATTTCTTATCAAACAAGCTCCTGTATTATTTTATATTGAGACTCTATTTTGCACAAGAGCTGTGAACTTCTTTGAAGAGAGGTATACATTTGTTGCAAATGACTATACTCCAACTGTGCTGCACAATTCAAGTCTTTTAGAACTCTATTCAATTGGCTTAGTGGATTGTAATAGCCAAGTATTCTTGGTGACCATCACCAAGGAATACTTGATTAGATATGTTGGTGACCATCACCAACATATCTAATCAATGATGTTGGATTTGAGAATGAGGGTGTGCTTAAGGTTAAAGGATTATTTGGATACATACATCTCCATCACACCATAGGTCTATATGCTTTGAGCCTAAAGCTGGGGCTGATTTCTTTTCTTCCAAGGTGCATATTTCTTCTTCAAGCATATGATATGGCTTCCTCTTCTCTCCCATATCAATGTGATGCAACTAAGTCACAATGTAGCACAATGATAAGTTTGCAATAGCCAGAGTTCATGAGAAATGCACTTAAATGTCTAAAATGGGAGGGAAAGTCACTAGAAGGGAAATCCTTCACCACCAAAGAGGAAATAAACACGCTCAAAAAGTGCATTAATCAGAGCTCGTTTACCTATAGATAAATATTGCGCCTTTATTCCTTCGATATTTATTATGCACCCATAGGATGACGGTATATTCTCTTTGTTCTTAAGCATTTAAGAAGGTATGGACCACCGTGTTGATTATCTCTCTACAAAAATACACAAAAGGGTTGAAAATCCTTTCTTTTTTCAATTTTTGGGCCACAAAAAATAGGGTGACATGGATTATCTTACAAGGTCCCAAAATGAGTCCCAATTTCCCCTAATGGTCCAACAATTGGATTTGATGACCCTTGTTGTGTTGTAGTGATTTGGTAAAGTTTGCAAAATCACTACAATGTGATAAGGTTCCAACAATTGGACATGATGACCCATATCGCGTTGTAGTGATTTAGCAAAGTTTCTAAATCACTACAACACTTGGCTGAAGCATTAAGGGAGATTTAGACTCCAAAGTTTTCAAATCACTGCAACACCACTGACAGAAACATTAGGTGCATAATGTTTCCAAAAGACTAGGAAAACCACAACAACACGATATGGGTCCAATAATTGGACATGATAACCCCTATCGTGTTGTAGCGGACTAAATTTTGGGCCTTCTTTCTCTAGAGAAAGAAAGAGTTTGGACCACTAGGAAGAGAGTCCTAAGAAAACAAAGCCACTTTAACACGATGAGGGTCCAATAATTGGACATGACAACCTCTATCGCATTGTAGTGATTTGGCAAAGTTTCCAAATCACTACAATGCAATAAGGATCCAACAATTGGACATGATGACCCGTATCACATTGTAGCGAATTGGCAAAGTTTTTCAAATCACTATAATTATGTGATAAGGATCCAAGGATTGGACATGATGACCCCTATCATCGCGTTGTAGTGATTTGGCAAAGTTTCTAAATCCCTGCAACACTAGCAGAAGCATTGAGGAATTAGACTCCAAAGTTTCCAAATCACTACAACATTGGCAGAAGCATTAGGTGCATAATGTTGCCAAAAGACTAGGAAAACAAAATCACTACAATGCAATAACGGTCCAATTATTGGATATGATTACCCCTATCGCGTTGTAGTAATTTGCCAAAGCTTCAAAAAACAACACTAACGAAAGAATAAGGGGAGAATTGGGCTCGATTTCGGGCCTTTTTTCTCTAGAAAGAGTTTGTAAGAGAGCCCTTTGGAAAACAAAATCACCACAACGCGATAAGGGTCCAACAATTCGACATGCAAACCGCTATCATGTTGTAGTATATTGGCAAAGTTTCCAAATCACTACAACGAGATAGGGATCCAACAATTGGACATGACGACCCTTATCACATTGTAGTGATTTAGAAAAGTTTGCCACAAATCACTACAATGTGATAAGGGTCCAACAATTGGACATGATGATCCCTATCGCATTGTAGTGATTTGTCAATGTTTCCAAATCACTACAACACTGGCGGAAGCATTAGGGAAGAATTAGACTCCAAAGTTTCCAAATCACTACAACATTGGAAGAAGCATTAGGTGCATAATGTTACCAAAAGGCTAGGAAAACAAAATCACTACAGCGTGTGATAAGCGACAGGATGACCCCGACGCATTCTAGTGGACTCAATTTAAGGCCTTATTTCTCTAGAGAGAGAAAGTGTTTGGACCAATAGAAAGAGAGACCTAGGAAAACAAAATCCTTACAACACAATAAGGGTCAAACAATTGGATATGATGACCAATTAGGACATTTTGGAGGTCATTCATAGGGCCTTGGAAGAAAATCGTCGATTAATATTTTCTCTTTCTACAAAAAATCTTGGAATGCTAAAATAAAGAGAACGTAAAAGTTATAAAAGTGTAGTCTCTAAGCCAAAGATGTAAATGTTCTCCTAGGCGACTGTCTTAAAGTTCGTTGGAACCTTCTTTGAAATGATACATTCGAAACTGCAAGAATAAAGTTTATTCTCAGGAGGATATTATTGCACGGAAGAGAGTTTGGAGGGAATTAGAACCTTCATCTTCAATTTCAAAAGACAAATACAAGCCTTCTCTCACCATAGTGAGTCATATTCTTTCACTCTGCCTCATATAGTATACTTACTCATTCCTAGAACACTTCAATGGAGAACAACCATGTACACACTCATTCTATTAAAGAGTCTAATCATGAAAGCATTAAGAGAAAGTACCATCTGCACATTGATCTAGATAGTGCGTATGCGCCCATTCAAAAATGCATAAGTGGACAACTATTGCTCTCATCAGATGTCAAAGATCATATGAGGTTGTCGTGGGAAGCAACACATAGACCTTTGGTGTGATGGCTCCATCTATCCTATTGACACCCATACTACTTCACATCCTCCCTTTTCAAATCCCACAACTCTCTTGCGTTTTGCAGGTGATGGTGCCAAAGGCTTACTAGGATATTGCAAGTCAATTTCTTACATGAAAGAAAGAGAGAGGCATTATTCACAACACTTAGCAAATGAGCTTCTTGGCTTGTCTAGTAAATGCAAGACACTGAAAGTTAGATTGGAAGAACAAGAATGTCAAATCAACAGACTAAGAAGTGACCTCTGCAAACATACCCATACTACTTCACATCCTCCCTTTTCAAATCCCACAACTCTCTTGCGTTTTGTAGGTGATGGTGCCAAAGGCTTACTAGGATATTGCAAGTCAATTTCTTACATGAAAGAAAGAGAGAGGCATTATTCACAACACTTAGCAAATGAGCTTCTTGGCTTGTCTAGTAAATGCAAGACACTGAAAGTTAGATTGGAAGAACAAGAATGTCAAATCAACAGACTAAGAAGTGACCTCTGCAAACATAGAGAAAAAGACAAAATCATTGGACCACGCATACGAAGAAGAAAGCTCAAAAACGTCGAGAACTTGAGGCTCAGTTCTGGAGACCTGAAGAAGAGAATCCAAGCCATAAGGTAAGATTGCACTCACTACATTCCCATTCACATGTCTTTTATGTTAGCAATTAATATTATTTTATTTATTGGGCTACTTTGTGATTTACATGTTCTCTATGTTAGTAATGAGTAGTGTTGTATTTGTAGGGTTGTCATACATCCTGACAAAGAGAATATCAATCCCAATATTAATCCAACAAAGCAACTAAAACCATTCGTGACATCAAGAATGACAAGGGAAATGATAAAAGAGAAGAAGTTCAAGGTGGTTCAACGAGATATAGTGGATGAATTTGTAACCAACAATATAGTTTCGGTTGTGGATATTCAATTCCCCATGGATTCAAGTGGAGTTAGTCTTGTAAGGGTTATAGTGCCATCCAGAAGTCAGTGTCATCACTCCTTGAGGCCAAAGGCATTAAAGCAAAGCTACTTCCAACACCTACAAAAGTTTGGAGACATAGGGAGGAATTAAACACAGAACAGCTTCACTATGTTGGTCACTCAAACCACATTGTAGGAGACTTTAAGGGAGAAGGTGGCAGCATATTCTACAACGAACACAACAAAAGTTTGGAGACATAGGGAGGAATTAAACACAGAATAGCTTCACTATGTTGGTCACTCAAACCACATTGTAGGAGACTTTAAGGGAGAAGGTGGTAGCATATTCTACAATGGACACAACAATATATTCATGGACTTGGAGCTAAAGAGAATGGTGGAGTTATATGATATTTCATTTGAGGAGATAGGAGGTGTACTTCAGTTTTTCATCAAGCTTGATGAGTGTGAGATTATCAAGGAGAAAAAGATGGAAAGGATCACACTTATGAATAGGGCTCTTTGTAATTGCATTAGGGATGATCCAAAGTATTTTAGCATGCAATCCGAGACAAACATCTGGTGGCTAGGTTCATTTGAGGTCAAGAAAGAGGACCATGAATCCTTGTTTTGGGTATTTCATCAGACACATATCCCCAATCTCATCAAAGAACAGATGAATGCAACCAGGATGCTCCATGTAGAGAAAAGGGGGGACTTTCAAGTTCAACGACATCTTGCAGGTGACTTGAAGACTCTCAAGTGCTTATTTAATTGCAGAAGCAAAGGGGCCAATGCAAAGTCTCCATGCCTAAACTACATGGACTTCGCAGAGGTGATGGACTCTAAGTGGTTGGAGACGACCACCGAACAAACAAATTTTGGATAAGAACTTTAAACCAGTGTTTGAGATTCCTCTTTTCAATGTGCATATATGCACGCTTCATGCTTTGTGTCGTATCATAGAGAAACTGGTATATCTCCACATTGTCTTTTCTTGGAAGATCAAGAATGTAGCTGAGAGAAAAGAAGCCATCCGTGCATTAGAGAAGGTGCTATTATCAGAAATTGGACTACATGGATGTAATGTCCAGAAGGACACTAAAAAGTCATCTAATGAAAAGGAAGTTCCAATGAAGCCCTCTATTGGAGGTGTTAAGGCAAGAAGATTTCTTTCCAAGCCAATGAATAATCAGCAACACAAACCTACAAAGTTAGGAAAGCAATATACAACAACCTATACAAGTAGAATCGAATACCAACAGTGGAAAAAGCTTCATAATGTAGTGAAAGACCATGAAGGTGCTTCAAGGAATGTCAAAGCAGATGTTTGGCATTCAATTGATACTCTATTCCAAATGTGTGAGAAAGTCAACTACTCCCAGCAAGACAAAAAGAGCTTTCAAGACAAGTTCCAAGCATTCAAAAAAGCATTCAGAGATGCTTGGAGTAACACCAATATTACACACCACATGGTATGTTTCTAGCTTACTGTTGTTTCCTAGCCCTCAATACTAACTTACATTGTATGTTTTCTCTTATGCAGCATATTCTCTACAACCACATGCCTTACTTTATTAACAAGTATGGAGATCCTAGCATTTGGAACACACAAGGGCTTGAGAAATCACACTATATGGCTCGAAATGCATATTTCAGGCACACACAACATGGTGGTGGAAAAAGTAAGGCAAACAACCTACGAGAAGTGTTCCAATGGTTCTATAGAAGGATACTACAACAACTACACAAAAAAGAAACCTTGAGGTCATCCAAACTGATGCAGACACTCAGACATATGGAAAGGAAGAGATTAAAGCGTTCCAAAGCACTTAAAAACTTAGATGCCATACAAGCACAAAACAAATGGAGAGAACAAAAGATTTTTGTTATTCATCGTTGGACAGATAGATGTAGCACATAAGTCTTTTATAATATATCTTTCTATTCTAATGACTTTTGCAATTCCTGTGGTTCTGGCTTTTGTTTATACCTTAGCAAACAGTGTTTGCCATACTCTTCTAGTTCCTCTGGGTTCTCTATGCCTAGAGACAATGCTACTGCAGCATATGTATGAAAGTAACCCCTTCGGGTGCTGGCATAACCAGGGTAGCATCCAAAAATTTCTAAGGCAGTAGACTTCTCTATCAAAATAATCTTCTCATAACTTTTAGGAATAATTATTCCACCTAGGAATAGGTACAATATCTTGAATAAAAAATTTGCAACTCTCCCTTCCTGGCTCATGGCATTGTGGTAGATTATCATCTTTGCCTTAGACAATTTGGGTAGGTACTGAGAGAGAGCTGCGTCTCGGCCACAGTACTCCCTTTTATGCCGCTGCAAGAATTCATCATTGTTTCAAATGTACTTTGCAAAATAAAATAATTAAGGAAACATAAATCTACATATCACATTCACACACACACACATACAAAGAGAGAGAGAGAGAGAGAGAGAGAGAGAGAGAGAGAGAGAGAGAGAGAAATGAAATGATATATTAACGTCTTCAAAAGGCCAAAATGACCTATGAGACCAAAAAGGTTACAACAATTGGTGGATCTGATACAATGTCTGTGTAAGAAAAGCTAAAAACAACTAACTGAAACTGAAATAACTGTGAGGAAAAGTACGGTACTAGGAGCTCCTAATGGATAACATCTGGGAGGAAAACTCTAGCAACAAAGGTAAGCATCATACACATCACTATCCAAAGATGTCTCTCATCGGTCGGATGGCGAATATCCTCAATGTCCTCCCATGGTGAGTACTCTGACTGGACGTCTCCCATGCCGTGCTAGTATGGTCCTGATCCTCTGTTGTAGTCTCATCTATCACACGAACAGTTGGTCTTGCCAAAGGTTAATAGAACTTTTACTATCTTCTCCTACTCTGTTCATCCATTCCTTTGTGGAGTCATTCAACTTATCATAGCCATATTTGGCCTGGAGCTCCATGAAGGTTTTATCGTCTAGCACAAAGCCATCATCTTTGAACTTCTGTGCTTTGCCCAAACATATACTGAGACACTCTTTACTATTGTAATTTTCCTCCAATGCTAAGTCATCACTGTCATCTTCTGAGACAAAAACACACTAAGTCATCACTGTCATCTTCTGAGGAGACAAAAACACACACAGAGGGAGAAACATATACAACACACACACACACACAGAGGGAGAAACATATACAACACACACACATAGGGGAGAAACACACACACACACACACATACGCACGCACGCACGCACACACACACATGCACACACACACACACACACACAAGGAGAAACACATACAACGCAGACATACACATCCAGTAGTACTGCTACAGAGAGAGAGAGAGAGAGAGAGAGAGAGAGAGAGAGAGAGAGAGAGAGAGAGAGATGTGTTTTTATGGTTTGGCATGATATGGCGCTTGCAAGTCTAACACAAGTTTGCTGTCGTGCGCCAAACCCCACTAACTATGATAGATGCCTTGCTGGTGCAGTCTAACACGTACACACACATAGGACATACACACACACACACACACACACACACACACACACACACACACACACACACATGCACATGTAGAGAGAGAGAGAGAGAGAGAGAGAGAGAGAGAGAGAGAGAGTCTTATGCCTCTTTCTTCCAGGCTTATTGGTAGCTCATGGTGGCGAGGACAAAAGCTATTGCAAGGAGACAGGGTAAGGGGCTTGGATTGGCAGCAAAGGCTGCCTCTTAGAAGAAGCCAAGAAAGGGAAAGCCTATCCATATTCTGAAGCAGGCCAGAACAAGAAGATTTTCACAGAACTTCTACATTATGAGAGGGAAATCAGGAAAGCTCAGAATTGTGTAGAGTTATGTGTTCCAAAGCTTCCTTTCCAAAGGCTATGCAGGTCTATTTGTGAGAATTGGAGCCTAACTTTAAGGTGGAAGAGGACAGCCTTGCTCTGTCTATAGGAGGTTGCTGAAGATTTTCTCATAGAGTACTTCAATGACCTATGTGTTGTGTGTGCCCACGTGTATAGGATGACGATAATGCCCAAGGATAGTGAGACACTGAAGAGGCTTAGATGGAGATATGAGAAGCTTCTACACCCTGCAGAGCTTATAGATCCAAAAATGAGAGACATCCTGATGGATTCCACCAGCAAGAGCTCCACAAGATAAAATAAAAATTATAGAGATTACACATGATGTTAACACAAGAGCAAGGGCAGAACAGGAGGCCAGACGGGAGGAAGAGCACAATATCAAAAAAGAAAAGGATCAACAAGTAAAAATAATCCCAGCAAATATCCAAGAACAATACATCAAAGAAACAGAAGAGTTGGAGTCAGCCAACCTGGAGATGCTAAGGAGCTTGCAGAGGGGTATTTTTGTCTTTGTGAATATGGAAGATGGTGAGAGACAACTCTCCCTTGACCTGGTGGAAGATGGTGAGAGACAACTCTCCCTTGACCTGGTGGATGTCAGGACCTTGATGGATAGGACATCACAGATCTCAGACACTATCCTATGTGTGCCTAAAGTAAGTATGCAAATTGCATTTACTGATGATACGGTCCTTCCCTCTTTAGTTCTTTCCTTTTTCCTCAACGAGTGACCCTTGTTTTTTCAGTTTAATAAAGTGCCAGATTCCTTGAGAGAGCCATTCTAAGGTGTTTATTCTGAACTCGCAGTTGGCACCATTGCTAAGAAAAAGGAGCACTTCCCAGCAAGAGATCCAAAGTGGTTCATGTATTTGAACATGCTAGAGGTTACAGTAGTAATTCTTCCATATGAATCAAGGTATGTTACTTCTCTATCTTGTTAGTCATATGCATCTAATAGATAGGGGATGCCTTAGTTTTAGAGATTTCTACTTTTGCAGGAACCATTGGAGCCTTGCCGTTATAGAATTGGATAAGAGAATCGTGTGGACCCTTAATTCAGTGTACCAAGATCACATCCTAAGTTAGGCATGTAAGTAAACATTCCAAGCACCTTCTCTAGTATTTATGGGCTACTTAAAGTTGGCAATGTATCTTATTGTGAAAGCTTATTTATTATGCAGGTGTATAAAAGGCTTCTTCATGTTCTTGGTTCCCTATATGGAGACTATGAATTGTACAAGTCAGAGATCAAGCATGTTAAAGTGCCCAAGCAAGGAGACTCACATTCCTGTGGTTGTTGGTTGGAGGGTGATGATCCATGCAGAATATATTCTCCAGAGTCTCTTCTCTATATGAATCCCTTCATATCCAAGGTAAGTGGAAGAATCATTGGGTGGACATTGTTTTAGCTAGATTTGCGGTTTGACATTGTAAATTTTGTTTATTCATATCGCTTTACAGAACTATGATAACAACTATGTGGAGCGATATAGAGTGACCATGATACGATTAATACTAAAGAATGGCATGGAGATGTCTAAGGAGAACCAACTGGACTTCCCCGATGCTGCAAACGTCGAGGTGCTTCTTCAGGCTAAAGGGGGGGAGCCAAAACCTTCTAAGCACATAGAGGCAGAGCCAAGGCCCGATGACGAGGTTCACAATGAAGAACCCAAGGCTGATGAAGGAGAGCAAGCTGAAGAGGAAGAGCCAAAGCCTGAAGAGAAGACAAAGGCGAAGTAGACTTCAGAGACCGAGCCAAGGCCTAAATGTACCTGATGTAATGTAACCAACTCAATTTTAAGTATTGTTTCTATTAGGTGTTTTTTTTCCCTTAACAATAATTATAAGTTTCAATCACATTCATATTAATTAGAAGTATGAATCATGTTAATAATGGTTCCAGACGTTGAGGAGGCTTATCATCTTGGATGTTAATGGATTGTTGCTCAAAAGATAGCCTAAGAGCTTTGGACCAAGTGTTGCAGGGAATTACAAAGTCGGGGTCATGCATGTCATGCTAAGGCCCAAACTATATCAACTTATCAACTTTGTAACTAAGCACTTTAGATTGGCCATCTGGTCCTCAATGTTGATGACGCATAATTTGAGGCCTCTTGTTACGCTAGTTTTGAGAGAATCTAAGATTGAGGAGACAGAATTGTATTTTGTATATGACCAAAGGCACTGTTACATTGATCCAGTTGTTTGTCATCCCAACAAACCTAGGGTACTATTTCATATGAAGCGCTATGTGGATATCCAACATCCATATGATCCCACAAATACATTATTAATTGATGATACCCCTGAGAAGGCTATGTCTAATCCCATTGGAACATGGATATCACCCCTTTCTTTCGAAGGTAATGCAGACGATGTTTATTTGGAAGAACAATTGATTCCATATTTAGATGGATTGTACAAATCAAGATTATGTAATGAGAAATCCATTTTTGTAATGTAATGTCTTCAACTCAACTGTCCTATTCTTACTCAAGTAATGTGTCCTAGAAAATAGTATACATTGTCTTGTTTTTCGAAAATAAAAGTCAAACAAAAGGCTCTTGATTAATTATGTTAAGAGTACATTCAAATGGGTAATGTCAAGTAGGAGTGTCAGAGACTTGATTAATTATGTCAAAAGAGTACACTGAAGTGGGTATTGTCAAGTAGGAATGATCTTGACTGTGTAACCCAAATCTTTACATTGTATTAGTCGCTCCCTTCTAAGGAGGACCTTTCTTCCATTATAAATGAAAGTAAAGTGTGTCAGCATGTTTGCAAGGATTCTTCAACAATATCCTTCCTTAGCTGTTTTGTAGATTGCATTTCTTCCGTATAGAAACAATTGTCACCAGTGTTGAAGCTTCATCAATCACTTCAATGTCTATTATTTTGTCGTCCATTGCACTTGCGGCTTCCTGATCCATTGGCACCAACTCTCCATTGATGTAACGGGACCTGCTATACCAGAAGGACAAGATAAAAGTTTAAGTTGCAATTATGTACTTTGCAACTACTCTCTCCAGTGCAATGTTACAATGGATATCGTCAAAAACTTTACTCGGCCATCCCTCATTAAGAAGTCTTGCTAAGAGGAATGTATCCAAATCTTTGCAGACGAGCATGGTTCTCGCTATCTTCACCTGAAATAAGCTAAAAAACTCCACAAACACAATAATTGGTAGGTAAACCATAATTTTTACTACACGAGTTGGAATGCTCCCTCGTAGAGAGTGTTGCACATCCTTGAAGAGCTTGCTCTTTACTGACTCCATTACTGAGGGGTTTGGGATAGGCCAATCCATGTAGTTCCACTCAACACAAAGGTAGCTCTTCCAAGTGGCCACAATTGTGTTTCTTGTTTAGCAGACGGTAGAAATGATCATAGAAAAAGATTTCTGCATCTACAAGGCATTTGTTGCTCCTTCCATCATACTATAACCGACCAATGTGTGCATGAACCACATTCATAATTCCAATGATGCACTGAACTAGCTCCCATTCCTCATATGATGAGGGATACACATCTACAACCATAGATGTGGACAGTTTACATAGTTCATGAGACCATTATGAGAAAATGGAAGATTGACAAGTGATAGATTAACTTACAGTTTAGTATATGCGAGGGAAAATAAATGTCATTTTGACTCTCAAGCACAAGCTCATTATGCATATATATATGCTGCACTAGGACTTCCTGGTTGTCCTTCCAGCCTCTATCTTGAAGTCTTTCACTCTTCCTTTCCATGACACCCTGAAGGTATTCTTGGCCAATCCATGTAGTTCCACTCGGCTTGCAAAGGTAGCTCTTCCAAGTGGCCACAATTGTATTTCTTGTTTAGCAGACGGTAGAAATGATCATAGAAAAAGATTCCTGCATCTACAAGGCTTTTGTTGCTCCTTCCATCATACTATAGCAGACCAATGTGTGCATGAACCACATTCATAATTCCAATGATGCACTGAACTAGCTCCCATTCCTCATATAATGAGGGATACACATCTACAACCATAGATGTGGACAGTTTACACAGTTCATGAGACCATTATGAGAAAATGGAAGATTGACAAGTGATAGATTAACTTACAGTTTGGTCTATCTGAGGGAAAATAAATGTCATCTTGACTCTCAAGCACAAGCTCATTATGCATATATATATGCTGCACTAGGACTTCCTTGATGGTTGTCCTTCCAGCCTCTATCTTGAAGTCTTTCACTCTTCCTTTCCATGACACCCTGAAGGTATTCTTGTTGCTTGTCTTTCTTCTCTTCCTTGACTGCATAAGGACCCAGGTGCCCTTGGTGATTAGCACTTTAGTCCATTGATTTTGTGCATTGAGAGAGTTGGATACAAGTATAGCAAACACTGATGATCTTGGTCTCCTTGCCCTAGGAATTGAATCATCTATGATGGCATTAGTGGGGCAAAATCGGGATGATATAAAATGAGATTTGCTACCCATCGTTTCAAGAGGAAATGGAGTACAGAAGGCTGAAGCTTCAAAAAATGGAGTGCAGTAGAAGGTAGAGGAAATGAAAAGAGCGCGAGAAATTGTTTAAGCCCAAGAGGAAGTTTGAGAAGGAGGGAATTTTCCCTCCTTTGCAAAGATACATGTATTTAATATATGGATGAGAATAGAAGTTTCCCTCCCTACAAAAGTGTAGGTGTGTTTAATGCATTTGGGTGTGAAAAGTTACTATCAAGTGTAGGTGTGTTTAATGCATTCGGGTGTGAAAAGTTACTATCAAGTGTAAGTAGAGTACATTTTGAGGGGAAAAAGAAGAGTTTTTGGATTTAGGAAAAAGAAATAACCTATTTTTTAACATAACATTGCCTTCTTCCTAATTGGATGCACTCTCTACCAAAAGGCCCTACGAATGACCTCCAAATTGTCCAAATGCCTATCGCGTTGTAGTGATTTGGCAAAGTTATCAAATCATTACAACACGATAAGGGTCCAATAATTGGACATGACGACCCTTACCACATTGTAGTGATTTGGCAAAGTTTGCCAAATCACTACAACACAAAAAGGATTCAATAATTGGATATGACGACTTGCATTGTAGTGATTTGGCAAAGTTTTTGAATAACTACAACACGGAAGCATTAGGGGAGAATTAGACTATGAAGTTTCCAAATTACTATAACACTGGAAAAAGCGTAAAGTGCATAATGTTGCCAACAGACTAGAAAAACAACATCACTACAATATGATAAGGGTCCAACAATTGGACATGACAACCCTATCACATTATAGTAGACTCATACTTGTGTCTTTTTTCTCCAGGGAGAGAAAGAGCTTAGACCAATAGGAAGAGAGCCCTAGGAAAACAAAACCACTACAATATGATAAGGGTCCAACAATTGGACATGATGCATTGTAGTGATTTGGCAAAGTTTCCAAATCAATACAATGCGATAAGGGTCCAACAATTGGACATGACGACCCTTATCGCGTTTTTCAAATCACTACAACATGATAAGGGTCCAACAATTGGACATGACTACCCCTATCACGTTGTAGTGATTTAGCAAAGTTTCCAAATCAGTACAACGTGATAAGGGTCCAACAATTGGATATGACAACCAACTTTGTGTCTTGGCTGTAAAAGAATTTTTCTAAAACCTTTTCATTCCAATGAGCCTTCTACATTAGAAGATCCTATTAGTCACTATCCATGAAAATTTACGTGGTTGTTGGGAGGATGAGAGATCAAGTGGGTAAATTGATCCTTTTACCCATATATCAACATGCTTTCTTCCTAATGCCCAGGCCTATTGCATTACATAAGTGTTGACCTTAGAAGCCTATGTTCTCTTAGAGAGAGAAGCATACTCATCATCCAAGTCCACATGTATAAATCACTTCTTAGAATTTTTTTTAATAAAACAATATTGAAATTATAGTTAACTCCTTTCTTTGCAAAAATATAAGTGTAGTAAAACATTATCATTAATTTCAAATACTTACATTTCGAATAACATAAAATTAATGCCCTCCAATTGAGCACTATAGCAACACTTCTTGATGCAACAACACTTCTTGGCACTAGAGGAATTGGGTATAGAAAATCAAGGCAAATATGTCTTTTTGGTTCCACTTAATGGCATCAGAAAATCAAATCTCTCTCCATTGTTATCCATGCATAAATAGTATATGAGGAAAGAGGAGATTCAGGTGAAAGCTTAGAGGCTTTCTTGAGAGATTGAAGATTTGAATGGAGGGAAATTCAAATGGAGGCTGGGCCTGAAGAGTGGCTATTAAATGAGGAAAACTTGCCCAACAACAACCACCATAACTTCATGAAAATACACTAGAATAGAACTTAAGCATGTTTATATGTGCTAGAAAAAATAAATTCAAAATACTAAGTTTGCTTCAAGATATATTCGAGTTTTTTTAAAAAAAAACTCCACTTTTTCCAATCGATATCTTTGAATTCCATATTATACTTGAAGTTACATAGTTACTTATGTTAGAAGTATTCTCATACTTGTTTTCTTACTTTATAGAGTACTAGCTTTTCACATTTATGGATTTTGACTCACAGTGATTGAAGTTACGTGAAATTTAAACACATTGGAATAAAATAAGCATTGAATCTCTTTAGAAAATATAAAAAAATATGAATTTAGATTTTAAAAGTAGAGACAGAAACCTAATACAATAATATTATTTTTACACTTAAAAAGCCAAGAGAAAGCGTGTGCAAGCTCTCGTGTTCCTCCCTTGCCTGGCGTCAGCGCCCTCCACCCCCACCCACTGTGCACCCCCGCCTTCCCCCTCTATCGCGGTACTGTTGCCTCCCCCTGCTCGTCCCCCCTATTCATGGCTTTACTACCCGCTCCCTCCTTCTTTGATCTGTTGCTAGCCCTCCCCCTTTCGCTGCACCTTCTTCCGCTGCCCCCCTCCCCCCCTATTCACTCCTCTGTCTGCCCCCCTCTCTGCACGATCCTCCCCCCGTTCGCTCCATGTCCACTCTTTTGCCCCCCCCTTCCCTCTATGCGCTGCTCAGTGCCTTCCCCCCCCTCTCTCTTCTTTCTTTTGTGGATAGCCTCCCTGTCTCCTGCCTCCCCCCCTTTTTTCTCTGAGCTACCCCCTCCTTTTTTTCTTTCCATCCTCCTCTTTGTTTCCCCACCTCTCTCCTCTCTCCCCTCCCAAGCAGTTTGGTGCTTCCTAGCTTCTAGGTTTTTCAGCTTTATTCGGCAAGCTTCGGCATATTCTGGTCTTCACCCTCAAGAGGAATCCATGGCAATCGCTCCATCATCCTCAACCGAAGCCGCCATTGCTTGCATTTCCTTCTCCAAAGCAAATCTACAGGTTCTTGGCATGACTGTTGCCTCACTCGAGGCTTCCACCCTAGTCTGCAAAATTGTTGGTAGCCGCCCTGCACGCAGACAGCTCAGGGATCTTTTTCAAGTAAGCCTCATTGGTGAACCTGAAAAGATCACCAATATTCACCCTCTAGGGTGCGGATACTACCAGGTGGAGTTTGACTCACCATCGGCATCAGACCGAGTCATGCAGCTAAGTCCCCTTGCAGCACTGCGTACTTAGAGCAGGCCTTCTTTGCACAGGTGGCAGCATGGCTTCGATCCAGCGTCTCACCCATTGGCTGGCATTTCGGGCTTCCCAATGACAGTTTGCTTCCCAGGCCTTAGGAAGGAGTACCTTCCTCTTCTCCTGGTGAGTGATGTGGTGCCATCGGGAGAGTGATGGAGTCCCCCCCCACCGCTGCCTCAACCCTCGCGAGGGCGGCTAGGATTCCATCCCTCCATATGTGTGGCCTCGCCGAAGTCTGTAGTACCGTATTCTATATCTATTCCTAGCCTCCGAGGCGAACCCATACAGCAGCGCGTGGAGTATTCTAGCCTTCTAGGCCAATGCTTCATTTACAGACAGATGAGTCATTTAGCTAGAGCTTGCCCTCAACAGCGTCGGCGGCAGTCCAGGAGACCGCCTTCGGTGGTTCCTCCCCCTGGTTCTCGTGCTGACCCTCACCATGGGGGTAGAGAGAGAAGCAGGCCCTGAAGTGGTAGAGCACCAGGCCTCGACTTCGGGTGACCTAGCGGGAATGGCAAGTGGCAGACGATTGGGGACCGTGCCTGGCGGGCCGCACAGATGACCACCAGAGCTGAGCGCCACCGTCGTGCGCACGCCAGGCTAGCAAATCTCAGGAGGATTTGGTTATGCCAGAGAACCGTTACAAGCATTTATCTTAACATTTTCCCGTTAGTGACACGCCCTCTCCAGTCCCGGAGGCGGACCCCTCCCGCCCCATTAGTATAGCAGTTGATCCCTCGTTTGAGATCCCCCCAACCCCCAATGTTCGAGACGCTAGCCGGCCACTCTGAGCCCCTGGTGGGCCCCTCCCCTTAGCTTTCCTCTTCGATGGATCCCTCACAGCAGCACCCCTCCTCGGCCTCTCTCCGCCCCTCCACCCTCTCTTGCCGCCTACCCCACCTCCTCGCCCCTCCGCCTACCCCACCTCTCTCCGCCCCTCCGCCTCTCCGCCCTCTCTTGCTGCCTACCCCACCTCCTCGCCCTCCTCCTTCCCCATTCTTGACACCGACTTTAACCACGTAGCACACTCCACCCTACCTTTATCATCCAAACCCTCCCTTCCCCCCCTTCTGCCTCTCCAAAGCACTCTTGTCGCCCCCCAGTAGCCTCCTGACCTGGAGCGAAGGAGTTGGCGGGATCAGTCCCCGGAGGTTGCCAAACCTATTTTAAAATTGAGATGATTCTTGATTCACCAATTTTTCGAGCCAATAGAGATGACCATTGCCGCCTCCCCAATGAGGGCTCTCCTGCCATAGTCCCCAAGTGGGGTCCCCAAGATCCTAGGATAGTCTATGGACTATAGTTTCTTACAGTGACTACCGATGGAAGGGATCGACATGTTTGAGGAGACACTAGCCCCTATTTGGGTATGTGTGGTTTTTCACCACTCCATGCACTCTATGCTAGTTAATGGCGCGATGATCTTCTCTTTCCCCTTCAGTGCAACCTTGGGGATAGAGTGGGATCCTGAGTTGGTGGTGGCAACTGCTATCTAGGGTCAGGCAGTCAAGCTCTCCCATGATCTCCACATCACCAACATTCTCACCCATTTTTGGCCTCTAGCTAGGATGGAGCTTGGAGGTTCAACCCATGGAGGCTAGAATGGGGAGATGGTAGTCTCCAGTCTGGAGGTGCTGTTCTTTGTGTTCATGCATACTTCTACTGAGGTACCTCTTCCTCCCTCTTATAAATACCTCTATTGTGATCAATTGAGTCCGGAGCATGCATATGCGCGCACTCGTGCTGCAAAGTGGTGTCACATGGAGGGACAGGATTAGTGCCCACCTGGCACGGCTTCGCCCCTGCATGGATTGTGATTATTCCCTGTCTAAACCCTTGCCCAAGACTCTTCGAGTGGAGGGCAGTTCCGCTAGTGCCGCATCACACGGAGATTGATATGCGGATTGTTCCATGGAACATTTAGGGTCTAAGAAGGGGGCCTCAGTGCTTTCATAGTCGAGGTGTCCTATGAGGCGAGCTTCAAAGGGCCATAGTGGGGAGACCCATAGACATTCTTTTCCTCCAGGAGGAGCATCATCTCTCATAGGGGCGCACCTGCAACTGTTGGAAGATTCTTCCAGACAGGAGTCACACTTTCTATTCCCCATCCTTCGCGCAACAGGGAGGGTTGTGTATATCTGTCACACTTGCTGCTACCGGTAGTGACTGGCTCAGGAGTCATTATCCCGCGGCATACATAGTGGATTACCATTACTATTGGAGAGGATAGCATTGGCTTCCTCAACATTTATGCTCTAAATGCTACTACAAGTAGAGCCCTCTTTTGGAGCTCAGTACAGCAGGCCCTCCCTCGGAGATTAGATCCATAGAGAAGAGGGTGCCAAGGCCTCTTTCTAGACTCAAGTAGGCGACAGAGTCGCAAGTAATTTCTTTGTGATAGCCGACCTACACACAGGAGGAGAGACGATGTTCGGGTTGCATGGCTAGGATGGACTATGGTTTCAAACCCCCCCAGGTGAGAGTCATCACCACGGACTTTTTTCGATCCCTCCTCACTAGTGCCCCAACATCTCCACAGGTGGTGGACGCACACAAGAGGGTCTGGTGGCATACGAGGGAGGTGATTCCCCCTTCTCTTCGATCATTCTTATTGACACCATTTATAGCTAAGGAGTTGGCAGAGGCATTAACGGTACTTCCCAAGGGCAAATGCCCGGGACTGACGGGCTTCCAGCCCCCTTCTTTCTTCCCCATTGGGACCTCATGGAAGGTGGCCTTTGAGCTGCCTTTAATGAGGTTATGATCACAGGTGCCATGCCAGAGAGTCTCTCAAAGGGCTTGATTCACTTGATTCCCAAGGAGGGTGGTGACAGATTGGAGATCCGATAGTGGAGACCCATCACTCTTCTAGGGACAGCCTATAAGATCTTGGCCAAGGCCATGAGTGGGAGACTACAGCCTTTTCTCCCAGACTTGATCCACGACACTCAGACCGGCTTTGTTCAGGATCACGACATTATGGATAACATCTTTACCTTCTGGGGGCTGCGACAGCTTTGGCCAGGATGCGGTAGCAGGACCTCATTGTGCTACTCCTAGACTTTGAGAAAGCTTATGATGGGGTGGATTAGAGCTTTCTGGAGGGCACTATGAGCTGGATGGGATTCCCCATGGAGTGGATTTTGGAGTCTCAAGACTTTACTCAGCCTCACACACCTAGGTTCTCATTCAAGGAGCCCATGGCGATAGATTCCCCCTCTCCCTAGTAGAGCAAGGCTATCCTTTTGCACCTTACCTCTTCATATTCGTCGTCGAGGCCATGAGTAGTTTTCTCTCCACCCAGGAGACTAGGCTTCAAGGATTACATCTTCCCCTCCAAACGCAAGAGAGCTACTGGACTCAGAGTTTGAGATGACATAGCAGCTTTCCTTGCGGGAGATGTGGAGAATCTACAGAGGTTTGCGGAGGCGATTGAGGTTTTTTGCCGTGCATCATGAGCACAGATCAATTGGCACAAGTCGTGTGGTTTTTGGGTAGGCTTGGCACCCGCCACCGCAAGCAAGGTGGTGGTGGCAAACCTATTGGAAATTAATTCATCCCCAGATGGACTTTCCCATGCATATTCATGCTTGTATTTGGCTCCATATGAAGCTCTGCATTGGCATATCTTAGCAGAGATTTTTCAACATTTTTTCTACCATTTCTCTGGTATTTTTTAGAAATTTTTAGCATTTCTTTGCTATAGCCAAGCTGTCGGCATGCTACAACTAGCCGACCAGCTCCTCTCCTACATATATATAGGTGGCTTGGCTTAGCATGCTGCTCCACATGATGTACTACCTTTTCAGTGATATTCAGGTGATCTTCTTTTCTCCTTTATGCTTGCTGTCCATATATAGTGTTGTACAGTTCTCGCAGCATTTCTGAGTGGGTATCTCAGCATAGTACCCATTCTTTCATGGTATCAGAGCGGGTAACATCTATAGGAACCTGCGTTTTTTTCCCATGCTGCTGTTGATTGTTTTCAACATATAGGAGTTGTTTGATGCTACGTTTCTTCATCAATAACCTGCGTTTTACAGTGGAGCTGCGGGACTGCCTCAAGTGGTGCAATTTCTTACTACTGTAGGCTACGTTTTCTGTATAGCTTCTACCTTTTCTACATAGCTTCTGCATTTTTACTGTTATTAGATGAAACCCTCTTCATAGGTGCTGAGGATAGGAACTCTGAGATAGTCTACTTCTTCTATTTTCAGATTCCCCACCTCCCTTCCCTTTCTTTCTTCTTTCTCTTGCTATGCACAGCTTGAGAGGAGGTACTTTGTTTTTTTTCAGCAGACATGGCATCAGGAGACCACTTCTCTACAGCCATTCCTTCTCCTATCTCTTCTCCCACTCCATCACAACCTGGATCCCCTTCTCCCGCCGCTCCATAGGTGGCTCCCATTCCCAATCTTTCCTCTCTGAGTTTCTCTCATCCAGGTCTTGCTCCCACCCCTGCCAACATACCATCCTACAATCCTCCCCAAGTCAATGACTCCATGAAGCTTAGAGTAACCAACTATCATACTTGGTCTTTCTATACTCAGTTGTTGCTGGAAGGAGCCAATGTGTGGATGGATATTGTCACCATTTGGCCACCCAATTGATCCACCCGTGCTTTCTTATCATGTATGTACATTGGACTGGTGTCCATGGCAGTTGTTTATGTCGAGGATTGATGCCACTCATGTGATACTGTAGACTTGGCTTTTTGTTGGGACTTGTGCCTCCATGTACATGCTCGAAAATGCTTGGTGGATTGGTGTTCCATTGGGTCTGGTACCTCGTGTACTTGCCTGGAGCACGTCTATTTTGGTATAGTCTCATGAACGGGGATTGCCCATACCAATGCTGCATTGCATAGCATCTTTATGTGCCTGCCTGCAAATGAAATTGCATGCTGTTTTCATGCTTGCATGACCTATGTGTAGTTCCGGGCTAGGGGACGCCCGCCCGTGAACCGTGCATGTGAAACTATCTGCTGACATGGTTGTGTGGCATGTGAACAGGTGGTAAGTATTACTCAATCTAGGCTCAAATAGCCCTTAGGACTTAGCCAATATTTATAAGTGAGTGCGTTCCCACTTCATTAAAGTTTGGGCGCCCAAAAGTCACTTATAAATTATGACCGCTTTCAAGTTCACACTCACTGAAGTCCCGAGGTGGACAAGACTCGATGTCTAGGACCTGATCCTCCCCTTTTACTCATAATATAAATGGCATCTCCCCATGTACCTTCACCTGATTGGACCCCAATTCACTTATTAAGAGAAAATTCGTGTTTTCCCTTCATGAAGATTTTGGAGGCTGAAAACTCTGTTTTTCCACCATTTCTCTCCATTTCCAAGCTCTCCACAGCCATACCCAACTTGCTAGGGTGTTTTCCAAGCTTCCAAGAGTGTTTCCAAATGCTAATCACTCCTACACACTCCCAATGAGACTGAAATTCAGCAAAACAACTCTCTTTATTGCTGTAATTTTTGGTCTTTTTACTGAAAACCCTAATTTCAGGTCTCCTTTCTCAAGTTGAACCATAGGGGATGCTTTCCCAAGGTTCCCTTCATCCTCTTGAAGACTTTTAAAGGTGACAAATCAAAGATCTCAACACTCCAAGGACTTCCATCTCGCGAAGACTTCCGCTGTCATTGACTCTACTTGCTATTGGTAAGCTTTTATGCTTAAATATGGGAGCAAGTAGCAGGAGGGAGGAATCGGATTACAAGATCACATACCCTTTGTAGTGTTCTCTTGTCCTACGTGCTCTCTTGCAGATTGTTGCTACCATGTGTTGGTGGAACAATAGAGAGCAGATGGTAGGGAACATGGGCACTTGAGAGGGTAGTGTGGGTTGCAAGTCTACATCGACAACCACTTGTTTGCAATACTGTATTCATATGCATTGGTATCAGAGCATACAGTTCTCTTTCACTTCTATCGTGAGAGACGATCACCGTCGTGAACACTAGCTATCTCTACACTTAGAACATTATGGACAGCCATACAATGAATGTTAGAGATGCTAATACAAGAGGCAGGGACAATGAAATGCATGCCTCCAATGCTTACAGGATGAGCAAACTCATGTGGTGCACAATAGGGAACATGATATGTGGGACAGACGTCCCGTGGCAAAGAGAAGATGCAGGAAGAAGAGTCCATAGTCTTGAGGGCTGAACTTACTCGTATGCAGGCTCTTCTCCATGCACAACAAGAAGACCGCGAGTATCCATTGGTACATGACCGTTTGAAGGCCAAGAAAGCTGAATCTTATATGGATCATGCAATGGCAATGATTGCTCAAGAGTTACACATGCAACTGAGGGATGCAGCACATGCATACTTGGCTCATACCGAGGATGCCTATGTAGAAAAGGTAACCATCCCACATGTCTTGGAATCCCCACACGTGTCAAATCTTAGTGTATTTAAGTGTATTGATTAGCATTGTGTTCAACCAAGTTACATGGATATCTCCACACCTCACTTGGTGGACCCTGCTTTGCAAAGCATATTGGATGCTCGAGCTCATCTTATCATCATCCATTGCATGACTCCATCCATACAGGCACAGTTTGTCTCCTCCCGGAGTAATGCTCATCAGATGTGGACAGAGATCCAAAGGAGGCATGGGAGAGTGATTGCCAAATTGGAGTCAAATCTGGAGAAGCTTACCATCACTGAGTCAGATAACTTGATTGAGAAGATTGGAGAGTTCTCCCGTATCAAGATGCAACTTGAGGAGTACGGGAGCACCATCAACAATCCCATCCATAAACTTCTTGGTAAGTTGCGTGCTTCCTTTGATTCTTTCAAGGATAATATTTATTTCTGTGATCCTCTCCCCCCTTTTGAGGAAGTCGTGAGTTATCTCCATGACAAGTGCATGCGGAAAAGGCAAGTGGGAGTCTGCTTTTGTTGCAGGGCAAGGTTAAAGGCAAAGGCGGAAAAGGGAACTCCAACAACAACAAGCAGAAAGTCACCACAGTCATCTTCTAATGACGACGATCTGACAATTCTGACAGCATCCTGGTGGTCGCACAGGAGACTTTTGATTCAGAAGTCAGTGCCATAGAGGATTATTTACAGGAGTTTCTGACAGTGACCTTATCAGTTCCTCTAATCCCTTTGGATGAGTATCTTCCTTCTCTTGTGCTGTTACATGCTAATGCTATTATTGCATATTTTCTCTCCTCTCTTTCAGAGGAGGATACAGAGCAGGTGGATGATTTTGTTGAGATATCCTCACATATTCTGGAGCTTCCTACTTTGACGGCTTCTCTCCTAGCAGTTGCTTCTCCTTCTTGTGTTTCAGAGGAGGCATCTTCCACTATCTTGGAGCTTGTTCCTGCTTCGAACGTGGCAATCACTAATAATCAGTTTGTTCCAGTGGTTGTTTCATTTCCTTCTTCTTCAGAGGAGGATTCTACTTCGGTCCCAATACTTGCTGCAAATGCAGAGGAGGTACCACGTTTTTCGGAGTCATCTATGGTTCCATCTCTTGAGGGCTTCTCTCTCCAGATTGATCCTGTTGTTTCGTCTTTGATATCTTCTCGATCTTCTCGTGGCTTCTTCGCGGAGAACTTCTCTGTATTCAGATGCACCATATCTTCGTGAGCTTTGGGCCTTTTATGAGGGAGTTGTTCCTTCAGACTCTTTGGAGGATTTTTTGTAACGTGTCGGAGTTGGTCCACCCATCTGGCGCTGAAGAGGAGGTGTTGGAAATTATTTCATCCCCAAATGGACTTTCCCATGCATATTCATGCTTGTATCTGGCTCCATATGAAGCCTGCATTGGCATATCTTAGCAAAGATTTTTCAACATTTTTTCTACCATTTTTTTGGTATTTTTAAGGCATTTTTAGTATTTCTTTGCTATAGCGAAGCTGTCGGCCTGCTATAGGGCCGACCAGCTCCTCTCCCACATATATATATAGGTGGCCTGGCTTAGCATCATTTTCATCTAATTTTTTCAACTTTTGCAGTGATAGGCAATGATAGCATCATTTACAGCTGGCCGACCAGCTCCTTCTCCCACATATATGTAGGTGGCTTGGCTTAGCATCATTTTCATCTCATTTTTTCAGCTTTTGCAGTGATAGGCAGCACCCACGGGACCTCCCTCATGCTGCTCCACATGATGTACTACCTTTTCTGGTGATATTCAACAGTGATCTTCTTTTCTCCTTTATGTTTGCTGTCCATATACAGTGTTGTACAATTCTTGCAGCATTTTTGAGTGGGTATCTCGGCATAGTACCCATTCTTTCAGAACCAAGTACTTCTTGCCACCGTGTGGTACATCACTTCATGCTAGGCCTTTTGGCCAGGTACAACGATTGACCCAGAATTTCTTATGGGCCGGAAGTGATGGGAGGCCAGTCAAGGCCAAGGTGGCATGGAGAGTGATTATTTAGCCACGTTGCAGAGGGGGCTAGGCCTCATTGACCTGGCTATTCATAGACGCGCCTTGCTAGGCAAGCCAATTGTTAGATGCCTCCTTTTCGATGGTGAGCCCTGGAAGGATCTCCTATTGGCCTGAATTTCAACCTGCACTCTGAGTCTTGGGGGCCCTTGGCCGCAGAGTACTAGGTGGATCTTTACAAAGATGCGAGCCCGTGGCTTTAGCCTAGCTTTTGAGGACAAATTTGCAGCTAGTTTACTTCGTGCTTGGGAGCACCTTAGGCCTGCCCTCAAACAGATAGCTCAAGTTGCCTCAAAAAGGAGCGGCTTTGGTAGCCTCTAGTCTAGAACCCCCTGATCCCTTTACCCAGTGGCCACATGCTAGGGGCCCCCAACCGCGTGTTTCTTGGGGTGCCTTGAGCATGGGACCACCAGCCAGGTCTCTTGGAGATCGCCCATAGGGCAGTTACCCTCGGAGGTGCAGGAGAGAGGCCTGCATGTTTCTTGGGGTGCCTTGAGCATGGGACGAGCATGGGACGAGCCAGGCCTCTTGGAGATTGGATCGCCAACAAACAGTTACTCCTCGAGGTGCAAGAGAGAGGCCTAACAGGGATCCGAGATAGAGATAGGCTCAGCATCGATTCAGCTATCCGTGTCAGGAGTGGCTGACTCCCCCAGACCCGACCCCCCAGTGTGGCTAGACGTGTTTACCAAACACGATATCCTCGTGGTGGTCCACAGAGCAGATGAGGATAGTGGTCTGCTCACTTTCTCTATTGGATCCCATGGCAAACTAGAGAGATTTAAGCTTCCCTTGGAGGGTTTTAGTGGTTGCACCTTGCATAGGGTGAGGGTGATTGGTTTTTGGGCAAGGGAATGGCATATTAATCCTGCACCGGCCAAGGTGTAGCCAGGGAGAGATTATGGCGACTATGGAGTAGAATAGCAACCTAGCACATTTGGCATGCTAGATGCATCAAGGGTACCTATACTTCGCCGGCAGAGACCATCAGGAGCATATGGCTTGATATCATTCACACCCTCCACGGTCAATGGGGGAAGTTACAAGGAGGTTCTTACCGCATGCAGAAGCGGTGGGAAGCTTTCTTGAGACTTTGGAGGCCTGGCCCTTTCCTCACAAATAGAGGTGGTGACCCCATTTGGCATTACAGACCACCTATGTGGTTGTTCCCCTCCCCCTCCCCTTGTATGAGATAGCCTTCTCCTCACAGAGCGGCCAGCCCGAGGAGAAGCATCTCTTTCCCTCATGATCATTAGATTCCCGTCCTTAAATGAGGCAAGTTTGTATGTAGCCCTTTGTGGTTGTGTCTAGCTCTTTGTGGCTATTTTTTCATTAACTAATTGAAAGATCTTTTTCTCAGAAACAAAATATTATTTTTACGCTTTTTCTATATTCCAAGAAGAGAGAGAAAGCCCTTAAAGGGCCCATTTGGAGCCCAAATTTACCCTGATGTGTAGAAATCGATGATAATGTTGATGATACTCTTGATGTTGTTGAAGATGAGCTCGAAGATGCGAAGCAGACAATAGCCATGTCTGCACACCAAATGCTATTGCAATGCAGAAAACCCACAATTGAACAAAGACAATTCAAACTGACACTCCCTAGAAAACCTTATAGCATGCGAACAAGACCCGAAACGCATCGAAATCGCCCCAAAATACATAAAAACTTTATTAATGTAGTTTAACACAGTTAATAAAACAATGTAGGGTATATCTTCTCCACCTAAGAGGATAGCTCAATCTAACACAATCAAAAGGGCAAGGAGAAGATAACAAGGGGATAAGAGCTACGAGAACCTGTTCTGATTCCAATTATTGGAGAGGAGATCAAGGTAGCTACACACACATAGATGTAGCAAGCAAGGAGAGAGAAATAGAAGCACAACACTCAAAGTAGATTGATGAGAATGAGTGAAGTATAAGTGAAGTGACATAATATGGTCACTTACACACACTCATAAGAGTGTGTACATATGCTCGAGGGAAAAAAAAACTCCTAAAGATGAAAAAAGTGCTACAGCCCATTATTAGCCATGTCCATGCATCACTACCATATAAATGGCTACAACATGCACACAAAGCAGGGTAACTTTACATAGAACTTTAAGATTATTAACTTTCACACATGTGCCCAAGTAATAGAGTTTTTCTAGAGCACCAACCTCCAAAGGCATGTAAACATCACCATTCTAACAAACTATCACATTCTTCACTATGCCTCAAGGATTTATTTAGAAGCCAATGAGATCAATAAACTATGTAACCCAAAAAGGCCATCATCCATCTACTCATTTTAGCCCACATTGATCTTAGAGCAAGGCATCCCCACTAGAAACCATGCCAATATCCTCCAATTAGCTCTACATCTAGGGTATCTCCCAGAATCCGTATTTCTTTAAAGCATTGAGGGAGAACCCCCCCATGAAAGCTATCCACAAAAAGCATCTTGACTACTGAGAGAGAAATGGGATTTCCAAATGGCCTTCCATCACCTAGTCACTCTAACCAATTTAACCTTCAAAATCTGTTGAGGTATTGGAAGTTCCATTCTCTCCCCCCTTCAACACCTTTAGATAAAGACTTAGTTTGAGGCTGAGATTTGTTCTCACGAGACCATTGCATATCCTTGAGCTAGAGATCTTGTCTCCTATAAGTGTTTACCTCCAATACTTGTACTTCCATTTCAGTCAACGGTAAATTGAACATCACCTTAACTTGATGACCCTCCCTCTGTAGTGGGCCATCCCAAAGATCTTCTAAATGAGTAATCTATTTACTCTTCAATCTCCTTGGACCCCATTACAAACAACTTGTGATTGATCCACTATTGAATGATCATCAAGGGCCATGGTTGATCCATTTTAACAAACTTAGCAAATTGAGAAGCTAGTCTAGCCTGGACATGCACTTGAATATTCGAAATACCCGAACCTCCTCTTATCATTGGGTTGACATGACTTATTCCATGTCAATTATTGAGAAGGCCTTTACTGAAATTGTCAATTGTTGAGATAGTCTTCACCAAAACATTGCACCACCAAATGTCTCACCCCATTTAATTTCAACTTAAGGATGGGATGGTCTCACGGTGGAGTTATTTGAGGTTTTGGTACCTTCTCAAAGATCATGTAACCTTAAATTGATTCCCATGCAGATGGCTTGTGACCAATCTTCCCATTGTAGACTAATTATTATAATATACAAGGTATTGGCCTAGGCTCAAATTTCAATACACCCATGACTTGCTCCTTTAAAATAGTGCATTTAATACCTTGCCATGTTTCTTTTTTGGACCTTCCCTTTTTTCTTTTTTCTCCCTTGCGATGTTAATGACCTCTCTTAATACCTTCATGTTTTACCATTTTTCTTCTCTCCCTTGCCATGTAAATGACCTCTCCTAACTCCTTCATGTTGGACCATAGTTGGGTATGAGCCTCGTTGTCTACCTATCCTTAGCATGGTAAATCATGCCTACATCCCATTATCTAAGATGTGGTTGCGTCCAGAGTGCATTCATTGCACTCTAATGTAAGACATTTCAAATGGTATAAGTATCTGCAAGATACAGTGCATCTACATAAGCTTTTTACACTCCTTTAAGAAAACATGTGAGCACTGTAGATCTTTGGAAATTTGACATTGCACACATAAAATGGTAGCACTTATACGTGTCCTCCAATTTGGAGACGAGGAATTCAAATACCAACTAGGCGTTGTGTATCTGTTCTTCTAGGTATGTTGCCTTAAAGCACAGATACATCTCCAGCTTGATGAACAGGATGCATCATTCTTATACCCATGCATATGCTAATAGTTAGCAAGGGTCTTTAACTAACTAGCTGAAGCTAGCGGCTATAGTCACTAATGAAAGTTTTTCAGTTGCTAACTATGTGCTAGCTGGGTTTGGGCAGTGCTCCTACAGCGCTACTTGCACACTGGCTGGAAACCATGGGCTACCCCATCCCATGGTTAAAAGTATATCCTCATGGCAGATATGTTACCATTACTACAAACTGTGAAATCTCGACAATCATGCTACATAAGCAGCTTAAATAACAGCCCTTGGGGCAAATGTATATATTTCTAACCAGCACCCAAAAGCCAGGAGTTCTGGAAACAAATTTGAGACAATGCCAGAATATATTCACGCAATCCCAAGCAATCTAACAGTAAGGGAGGCACAATCAGGGATACTAACAATGGAGATGCTACCAAATAAGCCAAAGGCTCAACAGCTCAAAAGCTCAACAGAAAGAAACAGTCACTTCTCTCTCTTTCTCTCTCTCTCAACCGGCAAGCCAACAAGCAGAGAGAGTACTCCTAAGATTTAATCCTATCAATTCATACAGCCTCTGATAAGAGTGAAGCATTCATCTTCCTTTCTCAACCGGCAACCCAACAAGCAGAGAAAGTACTCCTAAGATTTAATCCTATGAATTCATACAGCCTCTGATAAGAGTGAAGCATTTGTCTTCCTTTAATGGCATGCTGAGACGTACTGTCTATTAGACCGCCCAAACGTAACTCAAGGCAACCCACCATCCACACCTCTTTCATTAGAAAAGAACTCTTGTCCAGAGAAGCTTGGATCCCAACTTAAAATGAACAATCTTGATCTCTGAAGACATACTTGTCAGCACATCTCACCATATATAATAAAAGTGTCAAAGGGAGATTTTTGCATTATGCTTTTACGTACAAACCATATGTTTCTGTGCATGCATGCACACGGGAGGCTGCACTTGTTAGCACTAAATATTAACCATACACAGGTTTCATAAAAATTAACCATCGGGCACAACCCTTGATTAGACACCCATGACATCTCAATGTGTAAATGTAACAGCCCGGCTTAAGTCCACTAATTCACAGAACCAACTTTTCACATCCTCCATGACATTCCAAGGCATAAGAAAAAAAATATGTGACCAGAAAAAAGGCGCAAAACATAGCAAATTTATCCCAAAATTCAGTTGATAGATATCAAAAATACTAACCCAACCCCTCTAATTCTTACCCCCCAAAAAAAACAACCCCTCTAATTTAATACGTAACTTACCCCCCAAAAAAAACATAGTACTTGAAGTGGTCACATACTACCACAAAATTTTAAGATGCGCAAGGTAGATCTACTATTCCAAACATTCCATCCAACTTAAGCATTCAATTTTCTAAGTTTTGTCATCCGCGAACAAATCAAAACTGCTTGTATACTTCTGGGTATACACATATAAGCACATGGAAAGATAAGGAAAACATATCAATTCTTGCCAATCTTAAGAAAGACTACAAAACTGAAGCCGCTCTACCCACAAATCTATTTCCTTTCCAAAGCATTGCCTTCTTTGTCCATCTCCCCTGTTTGGTCAAGCAACCTTCCAGCTTCCTCATCTACCTCGCCAGCCTTCTTTTGAGCCTCCTTTGCCCTCATCCCTTGAAGTTTGCAGTGGTTGTAGTAGCAGACGCCAAGAAAAGCAAGTCCGTAACCCACTAGATTGATGGCAGTAACCCTGTCCTTGATCACTGACCATGAGAAGGCAATGAGAAGCCAATCCTTTACCACGCCAGCCACATTCATGGTTAGGGCAGAGGTTTTGCCCACAAGAAGAAACACCGCTAGGTTGAGTGCGAAAGCACATGCAGAGTTGGCCCCGAACACCATGTAATCAAGATCGAAAGAAGATGTTGCTACGAGGGCAGGGTACTCCACCAGAAACCATGGGATGGAAAGGAAAATAAAGCAACAAGGGGCCACATAATAGAGGGAAGTGATGGGATTGAGAGTTATGCCTTTGGATGTAAGGAGGATCTGGATCAAAACAAGGCGCGTGGCTTCAAACACAACAGCCCCAAGCTGCAGTATGACACCCCATCCATTGAACATGGCCTCTCCATATGCTGCAATGGCTACCCCAACAGAAATTCCGACCATGTTGATCATGGTATAAGATTTGAAGCTCTCCTTTTTCATAAATACTCCAATCGAGTACACGGCTACTGGCATCAAAGCCTTCAACATCTGAATGAATGAAACGGAAAGGTATATGTATGCAGAGTTGGAAAGCCATAGACTGAGAGAGTATAGAGCACCGATGGGAACAACAGAAGACAGGTAAATCTCCTTGGTCATGGTGATGGTGTCGACAAGCTTGAAGACCCGCACTAGTAAGAAAGCAAGGGTTGAGCAGAAACCCATGTGGATCATAGTAAGGCTGATGGGGTATGGCCAGTCGTACATCTTCTTGTCTAGAATGTATTTGTTGAAGACGATGACAGTGAAGCTCAAGAAGATCCACACCGCGACATACAGGTAGCTCAGCAGGATCTTCCTGATCAGGCCAGATTTCCCTGCCTGGACCAGGCCCCCAAAACCCTTCCCCATCGCTGCACAAAAATACAGAAACCCTCACACTAGCAAGGAGAAACACTCCTGCCGCAAACTATCCACAGCAGGATCCGGAAACCCTAGCCCAATGCAAAAAACACTGACCCTATGATCTTGCCGAACCCTAAAAGAAGCATTTCTGCGGCACTAATCTGAAAAACCCTAACCCAATCCCAGACGTTTGACAAAACACACACCTGCAGAAGCCTACAAAAGCAAAACCTGACCCTAGAAAACTGCAGGTTTGAAAACCCTAACTCTAGAGAAAGGGAAGCTGAAGCAACTCACAATGTAAGGATTTGTTGGATCTTCGAGGGGAGGTTGATCTTCGGTGCAGTCGGGACAAGAAAAGGCCGTCTGTTGGTGCAGGCGGGAAGGACTTTTTAGCCCATTAGGTACCACCTAGTACACTACAGTGCGCGCGTGTGAAAGCGAGTCTGTCACGTGTGTGAACTCCGAAGAGAATCAAAGGTCACAGGCTCCAAGTCACTGAACCACACAAATGATCCTAACATTGAAGTTTGAACTCGGTTTTTTGAAGTCTTAAAGCTAACTAGTGGGCAACCCGTGCTTCGCACATCTTTTGAGACTTCAAATTCAAAATTTACCGAAACCTCCTCTTGCCCTTCCCGAACCTCCAAATTCTTGCCACACGGCAGCTTTATGAAACTCTATAAGCTTTCCTACATTTCCATGATTTTCCAAGACAGCCAAGCACCACAAGTTCGCGCGATCTCTCTGTTAGGAGCTTCACATGTAAAGTGATATCATAAGGTTAGTTAGCATAATCTTTTCATCATCATCATGTTGTTAATTAGGTTGCACCAACCATAAGATTAGTGTTCTTTAATCATGGTAATTAGGACAAGTACACCATAGCCATGCATGGTGAGGATTCATCTTTTCTGACATGGTATCAGAGCCACCCCTCTCCATTAGCTTAGCTTTAGCTCACATTAGTCTAATTATCTCACTAATCATCTAATTAATTATCCATTAATCTCAATCTTATCCAATCTTTCCACTTGTGGTCCAAATTTCAAATACTTGCCATTCCTCATTCTCTCATCCATTAGCCAAGATACTTTAGTAGGTTGTTGCTCAATCCTAGGTGAAGTAACAGTTGAGAGGATCTGATCAATTTTGCCTGCTACTACCCGAAATCGTCACATTCATGACTACTAGTTTTTTCTCTTGTTCTCCGTCTGTACAACAAATTGGGTAAAACCCCTCTTTAGCCAAGCCTTGGCTATGCCCCAAGCTCTCTTCAGTATAAGTGTCAAGACCATTGGCATTGTGTACGCGAGACCGGGGAAGAAAAAAAACCAGGTGGCAGTTTTTGTAAGATCCCTGTTCCCACCGACCAACGGATTCGGGGTACTAGCAGCGGAAGTAGCACTTCTCGCGTGGGACAGGGGTCCCACACTCGGGGTCTCGCCCACGGATATCCGGACAAGAGACTAATCCGTCGGTTTTTCAAAAACCGAACCCGAAAAAACTTCCTTCACTCGAAAAGTACGGGCGATTCCACCAGGATAACTCTTTACTCTAACGTAGTCAAGACCATTATTGATTAAGCTGATCCGCCGACTGCACCTATAAAGATACTTGGTCAGATCAAGGAAGAAACTTGCACTTGGATCATTGGGATCAACGCTTTTTTTCCCCATTAAGAGGCACAGCTGTTGATTCCTATCCATAGAACAATTAAGCTGATCCGCCGACTGCACCTATAAAGATACTTGGTCAAATCAAGGAAGAAACTTGCACTTGGATCATTGGGATCAACGCTTTTTTTCCCCATTAAGAGGCACAGCCGTTGATTTCTATCCATAGAACAATTACTATCCGGGATTTACTTTATCTATCGTAAACAGAAATTAAATCTCGATTTACGGATCTATCAGTCCAGCCTAACCCCATCCATTCCCATGGGTTAGCCAACCTCCCAACCACTGTAGTGATGGGATCCAATTAGAAATTTGGTTAGGTTTTGTCCCGGGTACCAGGGAAAAGAGTTCCTAGGCCCCCTAGCCGGAAGTTCATGCAAGTCTCTAGTTGAATCCTTATTTCCCGTCATTCATTCATCGGTGTACTTATGGCATCATTGGCAACCAGAACGCTCACCACCTATTCACTCAGGGGCCTTTTCCATAGTTCCTAGCTCATAGTAACCGGCAATATATTCATACAACAGAATGGAATCTCCGTGGAAGATTAGCAAGATCAATCCACAGATCCATATAAAAGAGCCATGGACTCATCCGTTGAGGACCAGCAAGGTCAATCAACCAGATCCATGCCTGGTTTCAGAAAACAACTCTTACTCCTTGTTCCAATATCTTCCACGACGCACGTGTGAGTATCTTCGCGGTGACCCAGAGCCCGAGCACCGTATGGTCAGCACCCTCTAGGATCCTTCGCAGGTGACCTAGCGCTTCACTCATAGGTCGCTTCCTTGGTCCCTCATCCACCGTACCGGAAGCTCACCATTTAAATCGAACCGAGGCTAGTCAAGACCTCGGTCGACCTTGCTACGCGAGACGTCCTCCATTGACTCTCCGTCAGCAGTTGCAACTTTAACAGTTAGGTCTTCATGACCTTAATCCACAAGACGGTCAAAATGCTTCCCCAGCATTCTTGACATAAAACACTCATTTACAAACAGTCACGAAATACAGTTTCTAAATCGAACTCTCGTCTTTCCACATTATCCCTCATTAGTCCACATTACTTATTCCATATTCCATTCAATGTGTACTCATTCTCATCCATTTCCTCATATCGACAACACATTAATTCATATACACATTCACATTCACATCCATACATCCACATCTACATGCATACATCCATTTTACATCCTCATTTATACATCCACATCCCATATCCACATTCATACATACACATCCATATCCACATCCATACATCCACATCCACATCCATACATCCACTATCACGTCCTCATTCATACATCCACATCCACATACATACATACATCCATATCCACATTCCCATTCACATCTATACATCCACATACATACATACATCCACATCCACATTCCACATTCACATCTATACATCCACATTCACATACATCCACATCCACATTCTCATTCACATCTATACATCCACATCTACATCCACATACATACATACATCCACATCCACATTCCACATTCACATCTACATCCACATTCACATACATCCACATCCACATTCCCATTCACATCTATACATCCATATCTACATCCACATTCACATCTATGCATATACATCCACATTCACATCTATGCATATACATCTTCATGCATACATCCATTTTCACATTCATACATCCACACTCCCATCTCCACATCCACACATCCCCATACATACATCCATTTCCACATTCCCATTCATATAACCCCATATGCCTTCACATCTAATCTTTTACATCACATCCATTCTCGCCCTATCACAACCCATATACATCTTATCCTATCACATACACTTCTTACCTCATCCCATACACATCTTATCACCTCCTAATTCATCTTATCACCTCCTAACTTATTTCATAAGCATCTTATCACCTCTTATCACATCTTATACACCTCTTATCACATCCTATTACATCTCATATCTATTTATAGAATACAAGAGAATTCTTATATTTGATACAAGATTTCTTTACACATTTATTTATGCATAAATTCTATTTAAAGAGATTAATACTTTCGAAGTAAAAGTCAATCTTTTATGCATCTTCCTATGCATAAATTCATTTTAAATGAAAATGACACTTTTGAATTAAATTTCAATCTTTTATGCATTTTCCTATACATAAATTCAATTTAGATGAGAATGACACTTTTGAATTTAAAATCAATCTTTTATGCATCTTCTTATGCATAAATTCAATTTGGTAGGAATTACACTTTTAGAATAAAAGAATTTATCTTATGCATCTAAGTTATGCATAAAATCCATTTATGATGAAAAATCACACTTTTAGTATAAAAAGAATATCTTTTATGCATACCTCTATGCATGAAATTCCAATATGATAAAAGTCACACTTTTATAATAAAATAATCAACTTTTATGCATACCTCTATGCATGAAATTCAAATATGATAAAAGTCACACTTTTATAATAAAATAATCAGCTTTTATGCATACCTCTATGCATGAAATTCAAATATGATAAAAGAAACACTTTTATAATAAAATAATCAACTTTTATGCATACCTCTATGCATGAAATCCAAATATGATAAAAGTAATACTTTTATAATAAAATAATCAACTTTTATAATAAAATAATAATCTTTTATGCATACCTCTATGCATGAAATTCAAATATAATAAAAGTAACACTTTTTCATTAAAATAATAATCTTTTATGCATACCTCTATGCATGAAATTCAACTATGATAAGAGTAACACTTTTTCATTAAAATAATAATTTTTCATGTATACCTCTATGCATGAAATCTAATTACGATAAAAGTAACACTTTTATGTTAAAATAATAATCTTTTATGCATACCTCTATACATGAAAATCAATTATGCATAATATAAAAATCAATTTCTCTATGCCATTACAATGAATATCTTCAATTAATCTAGGATGATAATTCCTAGAATATGGTAGGAAGTCCTCTTTTCATGCTTTGAATGAAATTATTTTATGCGTAATTTTTATAAAAATTTTACCATAGCTCCGCTGCTATGACTGATAAATCTCAATTTTTCTAATGGATAAAGCTTATCATTAAGGAAATAATTAGAATGATCCCTAATTGGATCAATAATCCATAATGGATTGAATCATCAATATTCATGAAATACATAAACTAAAAGCATAGAAAAAAAAGCCATTAATTTGGCCTCAAGCATAGATTAATCTTGGATTAAGGGAAACTTAGCTTTATGAAAAGCTTCATTTGGATTGAGAATGGGTCATGAGGATGACCATTTCTTGAGTGAGAGAGAGAAATTACATAAAAACCATTTGAATTAAGCATAAATGAAAATTTATGTAATTCTTAACTATCATTAATCAATTAACTTCAATAGCATTCATCAAATTATGTAACTCTTCACTACCATTCATCAATTAACTTCAATAGCATTCAAAAACCATTCCAATTAAGCTTCTCATGCTTGAGAGGGGTTGAGAAGAGAGAAACATTGAGAAATTATAGAAAAGATCAAAATTCACCATTTACCTTACAAATTGCTTGATTCTTTGTTCATGGTAGAGGCCCCCAACCAATCAATTGGTTAACTATGTTGATGGAGCCACCAATGGGGATTGAAGAAAGAGGGAAGCTCCAATTTCTTCAATTTGGAGAGAATTTTAGAGAATAGTAGAAATTAGCATTATTTCAGCATAACTCTAGTATAGTAAAATTCTTCTATTTTTTTCAAAGGATTCATGTTCTATTTATAGGAGAGGGAAGCTCTAACCAAAGCTAACTGAATTCTAGAATTTTCCAAATTCAATTTGGTTGAATTTGGACTAGATTTGGACCTAGTTTGGTTACTTTTTTATTCGGTTTGGTTCCATTTTGATTTGGTTCGGTTCAAGAGAGAGGAGAGATAAAAATATCACATTATTTTTGAGTTTAAAACTCATTCAAGCATGTGAAATATGCACCTTCTTTAATGGACTCCCCTTCCTTACATATGTGTCAAAATGGAATCATTATACCCAAAATATCTCATATTTTTAATATTGCTCATAGTTTTTTACTAATAAACCTTGTACATTTTCAACTCTTCATCTTATGTGAGCATTTACTCATTTTTGGATACCCAAAATATCTCATATTTTTGATATTGCTCATAGTTTCTTACTAATAAACCTTGTACATAGTCAACTCTTCATCTTATGTGAGCATTTACTCATTTTTGGGTATCTTCTTTTACAAATTGGATTTATCTCCTCCCTACACATGGATTGATGCTATTGGTCCATAGGAACCTTAATTGGACCATAATCCAAAAATTTCTGAAAATCTAGACCCTTAGGAGGCTAAGGTCCTTCATATCCATTTCCAATTAATTCTAATTGCACATTGGAAAGTTCTTTTTGAATTTCTGTTTCAGGGGAACTTATTTTAATAAGATGAGTTATTTTTCTATCCAAAAATATTCATAATCTGAATGTTCTCTCTCTAGAATATTTTCTCTCTCGAAGTCAAAAGAGGCAGAGACGAGATCTCTTATATTTCTGAACAGGGAATTGATTACAGGGGAATATGCTGGACATTTTGAGAGGGTGGGGAGGAATCTTACAGTTTTGACGCATTCTCTCACCTCTAGGTGAAGCTTCAATAAGGGCAACAAGTAGATGCCAAAAGCCCCTTCAAATCTTGCACTCATAAGCTCAATTTTGGCCTCCACATTCTATTTTCTCTAATCACTCTAATTAAGTACTAATTACTATCATTAGTGTAATATTAGTAGAAATTGGGCTAATTAGTGTTCAAAATTAAAAAATTTGGGTGTAAACACACTGTGGGAAATCATCTCTCGTATCAAATTCATCGCATCCATTTGCATTACTTAATTGAAGAGAGATCTCATAGCCAATCTTGTATTAGGACTAGACACTGGCTATGAATCATTATCACGTGCAAAGACCTTCCCAACTTTCTCATTGCATATTGTAAAGGAATAGACATTGTTAATACTGTCAGTAAGACCCCTCATCGTACATGATGGAGAAACTCACATTAGAACAAAATAAATTTAATGGGGATAACTTCTACACCTGGCAATTGAAAACAATGTACACATTAATGAAAAAAGGGCTATGGGATCTAATTGAGCCTAGTGAAGATAGTGATAGCTCATTACTTAACACATTTAACAATCACAAAGCACTTGGCATAATAGCTCAAAGTTTGGGAATGCATCACATTGCAAGGATAAAAGATTACAAAAAGGCATGGAAGAAGAGGCTGACAAAATGGTGGCTTACATCAACAAGTTCAAGGCACTCAAGTAACAACTAGTGGGAATCAAGAAGAAGGTTGAAGAAGATAAAGCGGTTGCAGTACTCCTCTCAGCAGTGTCGACAAAACCCCCTATGATGTTCTTGTGTCCACACTCAAAAATTTCAACAAAACTCTAACTAAAGTTGAATCTTCACTTAGTCTACTTGAGCACGAGTCTGAACTCAAAAACACATCAAATGTCACTCAAGAAATCAGTCAAAATGCTTTGTGAAAAGCTATCAGATGTAATCACTATGGCAAGCTTGGTCACATGTTTGTAAATTATCGTTTCAAAAATAAACCAAAAAGAATTTGTAGTGCTTGTGGAAGGATTGGGCACTGGAAGAACATTGCTACTCCAAACAGAATTAAGAAAACAACTATGTGGAAGATGGTCACTTTTTGGCAGAAAATGATGCCTCTAGCTCCAAACATCTTTTCTAAAAACATTGTATTCCTAGTCTCTGGCACTAATGATACATAGCCAAGGTAGAAGAAATAGCCAAAATTTATAATCCTACTCTTAGAAGTGACCTCTCGACCTCAAAGATAGGTCAAGTCTCTTATCAAGGGGAAGACCTCACTCTTAGAGATGACCTGTAGGCCTCAAAGCTAGGTCAAGTCACCGTCAAGGGGGGGTGTTGAGATTTGAGGTGACATGTGAGCTAGAGAGAAGAGTGGAGACTTATCCCACATTCAATGTACAAGCCCAAAAGTGTACCTCCTCGTATAAAAGGGGACCATTTCAAGCAATGAAATATGAAGCAAGCTCTCAAGCCTCTTTATGAGTACAAGTCTCAATCTTGTAACCTAATTGTGCTTGAGTCTTAAGATTAGTTAGCATAACCTTTTCATCATCATTATGAGTACAAGTCTCAATCTTGTAACCTAATTGTGTTTGAGTCTTAAGATTAGTTAACATAATATTTTCATCATCATTATGTTGTTAATTAGGTTGCACCCACCATGAGATTAGTGTTCTTTAATCACAGTAATTAGGATAAGCACACCATAGTCATGCATGGTAAGGGTTCATCTTTTCTGACACTCTCTTGTGAGAGAGAACCACCTCCAAGGCTCTTCTCTTCTTGCCTCCATCTTGGCAAAGAGAGCTCTTCCTTCACGCCTATTGCAAAGGAAGCATTCTAGTGTGACAATGAAGTAAGAACACATGCATCCACATTGGGAAGTTACGTTTTATAGCTCTAAGACAAGGCCAAATGAAACTTGTTCGCGCGGTAAAGGCTAAGGTAAGCTCTTGACATGAAGGTGTGAATTAGCGTGACAAAGTTGTGATTTTTATATATGCATTTTATAAGTTTGCATGCATTGTTAAGTGAAAATTTAGAGGATCTTTGGAGGCCCAAAGATAATGATTAAGATATAATAAAATCACACTAACTAACACTTAAATGGACACAATAATATGTCGAACCAAGAGGCTATTTACATTACTAATTCTTTTAACTATTTCATTAGATAGAGGCCTTTATATAGGCTTGGGTACATCTTCATTAGCCACTAATAGTGCCCCAAACACTTGATTAATCCATCCACTAATCTTATATAGATTTAAGGACCACCTCCCCTGAAGTGAGCACCCACTTCTCACCTAACTCTAGGCACCTTCTTTTGGGGCTCTGGACATTCCATATTCTCCTTCACATTTAAATCTCTTTTGGGCCTTTGAGCCTTAATCATATGACTAGTACAATTTTTACTTCATTTGAGGGTCACACAACTGTCCCTTGCTCCTAACATTCACCCAACATCACTTGCTATTTTTAACACTCCCCCTCAAGTGATGAACTCCTACCACCATACAGTAGATCTGCACTCTTAGTCCTCTCTCTCTCTCTCTCTCTCTCTCTCTCTCTCTCTCTCTCTCTCTCTCTCTCTCTCTCTCTCTGCCTAGAGATGTGAGGATAGAAACATGAGCCATGAGTCTAGAGGTAGCCATGAAGACATGAGCTCTGAGTCTAGAGGTACATGAACCTAATACTGTACTAGCAATAAATTCTAAGGAAATTTCATGTCCTTTCTAATTACTAAAGCATTAAGTAAAATTTTTGCTCAATAATTGCACTCACCAACCTTGTCATAATCCATGTGTCACACACGCCACTTGGACCCTATGCCCAAGTTGCCCATTTCATAAAGAAACAAAATTTGTGAGCCTATTTCATACAAAAAATTTGATAGTGTAGTAAGACATGATTTGTAAGCCAATAAGCATAAGCTCACAAGACATGAGCCATTCGTAAGCCAATAAGCATGAGCTCACAAGACATGCATGAGCCCGTAGACATGAGCCCACAAGGCATGAGTCCACAAGGCATGAGTCTGCAAAACATGAGCCCACAAGGCATGAGCATACAAGGCATGGGTCTAGCTAACCAGAGCTACATGAGCCTATTTCACACAAAAATGCATGAGTCCACCATAGACATGAGCCCATGGGCATGAAACGTGAGGTGTGAGCCAACAAACATGAGCCCATGGGCATGAAGCGTGAGAAAGTAATCCAACGTGTGTGAGCTCATAGATATGACATTAGCCTTTTTTTTAAAGAGTTTAAAAAACAAAAAAAACTCGAACTTAAAAAAAAAAACTCAAACTTGGGGAAAATACATGTGTCTAAATCCATTTAGACCTGCTTCACGAAGCAAGGAGATCAATTCATCAAAGAGAAACCCTTTGATGTGAACTCAATCCACACTAATTATTATAAAAATGATAATCCAATCGATTATTGTGCATCAAACTATACCTCCTCAAACCCACCTAGCCTTTTATCTCGGTAGAATTCCCCAAACCATGTTAGATGCCACATTGTTCCAAAAATTTGGTGTCAACCTTGAGTTAGGTTTACCCCAAGATTTCCATGGCTAAAATAATTGGAACATGTCTCTTTTGTAGTACCATGAAATCTACAAACCAATCATCAAGCACACATAGTGCAAGCAAGAGTTCTGTCTCCTTAAGGAACCTATAGAGAAGCTTCTTCAGCATGGAACTAAGTTCCAATTCCTCTTCATTCCAATAAGGAACATGGAACGTGGGGAAAGGTAATAAGCCTATTACAAGGACTACTTCCAACCCATATGTTCCACAAAGGCATTGACATAATGTGTCGGCCCATCGCAAGCTTGTAGCCTCAAAGCTAGGCAGACATAGCATGTGTCATTGGAAACTACATACCCCAACCCCATGGGGCATGAAACTCCAAACCTATAGACTAATGGTTTTGCATAACCATTCCCTATACTCCACTGCCACACAAATATGCAAAAGACATGTAAGGATGGCATTTGAAATGGGAAGGGGGGTTGCCACAAACATACACAGAGGCTCAGACTTGGGCTAGATAAAGCCAATCCACATCTCAAGGATGATGACCAAATTTGATAAAACTAGAGATCCCGTTTAGTACCTAGAGAAGTTTGATCGAGTTTGTATATGTTCCAGTGCCGTCTTACAAAAGATAAGTGCCTATTCAAGGAGTAGGAGGTTGAGTGGGAGTGAAGCCACGTTTAAAGAGAGTGTGGGGGAGAGAGAGAGCTTGAGTTCCTTGCAAGCAAACACACACACACACACAAACAAGAGAGTGCAAGACACAAGAGAGAGATGGATGGCTAAATTTTCTTCTATCTTCTTCTCTTCTCTACAACCATATAACTCAAAGATAAGAGTACATACATAAAGGGAAAGTACTCTCTTACAACAACATACAAAATGGTCGGTCTATAATGTGAACCCGACTATATGATCTGGTGCTATAACTATGCCATAACTCTAGTACTCCAAAGTGGCTGTCACACAGCCTATCATCCACTAGCGGCATATCGACCATAATCTCACCAACCATGCCAGTGGCATAAGTGTGAAAGCTGTCACCCATGCGGGTCATCAATGTTCGCTCTGTAGCACTAGTTGAGCTCGATATCTCAACACTCCTCCTCGAGCTCAACTACTCCACACACTGCACTCCAAGTAAACTCCTAAACATGTGGAGCTTCACTTGCTAGAACCTTGTCCCTCACAAAGTGATAGTGCACCTCAATGTGCTTCGTTCTAGCATGGTATATTGGGTTACTAGCCAATTGTATGCTATTCATGTTATCACTTTGCAGACCCTGCTCAACCATCTGTCCAATAGAAACTAAGTTCTTTGTAATATTTGGAACATGAAGTACATCTGCCAAGTACTTCATTTTGCCATCTTGCATAAATAATGGCACTTTACCAACATGCACAATGGGATGCGTAGTATCATCACTTGTTTCTACATAACCTGGTTTTTCCATTTTCTACATGCCTCTAAACCACTCAGCATGACTGGTCATGTGGTTAGAGGCGCTAGAATCCACATACCATGTATCTTAAGACCCTAACACAACTCCTGTTATGGAGCTGAGCATGTTCTGCATTAGAAACTGCTCACTTCTATCATCACTTTCCTATTTACTAGATGATGTATAGTTGCCTTACTCTGTAACTTTTTACTTTTAATGTCATTCTGCATTTTATAGTAGTCCTTTGCCATGTGCCCTAATTTGCCAACCACCTCGACCTCTTTGGCTCCCCCTGCCTCTAGAATGGCCTCTTCCACCTATGTATGATGATTGAGTAAGTAAGGACGTCCAGGACTATGTCTTAAAATGCCAAAAGTGCCAGGTCAATAAAGCAGAATGCCTAAAGGTAGGTGGTTTACTAAGTCCACTAGAGATCCCGAATGGCAAATGGGAGAGTATCTCAATGGACTTTATAGTTGGATTACCTAAAATGAACAGAGGCCATGATTCAGTTTGGGTGGTCGTAGATAGGTTGACAAAAATGTGTCGGTTTCTTTCGACAAAAACGGCAGTGACTACGCCTCAGCTATAGCAAGGCTATTCATTGAAAATATCTATCGATTATATGGTTTACCTACCAATATAGTTAGTGATAGAGATACAAAGTTTAATAGTCATTTTTGGCATGCTGTGTTCAAGAGATTGGACACCATGCCAAGTATGAGTACGACTAATCATCTTCAAAGCGATGGTCAAACCGAGAGAGTCAATCAAGTCTTGGAAGACATGCTACGAGCATATGTAAGCAAAAAGCAAACCAATTGGGAAGATTATTTACCCATATTGGAATTTGCTTATAATAGTGCCAAACATTCAACAATGGGATTTAGTCCATTTATGTTGATGTAGGATTTTCAACCATGAGCTCCAGTGGCCGTTGGACTCGAGAAAGAAAAGATATAAAAAGTTAAAGATTTTCTTCGATCTCCAAGAGCTGACAAAAATCGCAAAAGATAATGTTAAGAAGAGAGCACAGGACCATACTAAACATTATGCACACAAAGATTGTAGACAAATCATCTTTGAGGAAGGTGATAAGGTGTTTTTAATGGTTCTGATACACTCCAACTCTTTGAAAACAGGGAGAAGTCCGAAGCTATCTCCAAGGTATTGTGGTCCATTTACAATACTTAAAAAAAGTAGATAGTGTTGCTTATAAGTTAGCTTTACGAGAAAGATCTAAAGTTCATCCAGTTTTTCATGTCAGTAGACTGAAAAAGAAGTTAGGTGATGATGATAATCTCGTCAGTCAAGAGATCTTAGTAGAGCTTACCGAACCCCCATCCTTACCACATGAACTAGAAAAAGTCTTGGATTTCCAAGAGAAAAGAACTCAACACTCTGTATGACAGGAGTGTTTAGTCAAGTGGAAGGATAGACCAGAAGAAGGTTCTTCTTAGGAAAAGGTAAGCACACTTAGAAAGAGGTTTCCAAATTTCGTTTTCGAGGATGAAAACTCCTCTTAAGGGTGGAGTAATGTCATGACAATGGAATTAGTGGGAGCCTAGAGAGCTCGATCGTCCGAGCAAGGCACGGGTGGGGTTTAGGGGAGCCAGAAATGACCGAATATGGACTCTAGGGTGACCAGGCACTAATAAGAGTGGCCGGGCACATGTGAAGCGTAACTAGCCCAATAAAAGAATGGGGTCCAAGGATAGAAGGTCTTGTAGCTTTTTGGCTATGGGTTGGGGGGAGAACTAGGAGCTCAACACCCTTGCCTTGGGAAGAAGTCGTGCAACTGAGGAGGTTGCCTCAGCACAGAAATGTACCAAGAGGGGTGGCATTGATGAGGTTAGTTGTGCAAGTACATGTGTTTGTGTGTGCCATGATGCATGATGTGAAAAAAATGTGATGCTCATAGTGAATTATGGCCAATGTGTGTATAACTCCAACTTGAAGATATCTCCAACTTTGCTGCTCTTTGTTTCTTCACGACATTTACTCGTCGGCATATCTTTTCTTGGGAAGTCAAGATTGTTAGATTGTCAATGCATGATAGTGGGCCTTGCATGATAGTGGGCCTTGCCCATAGCTGAAATGGAGCTGAGCGACCTCTATGGCTCGAGGAATTCAGCATTAGTGAGCACTAAGGATAGAGGCAAGGTGGATCAATAGAGCTGGTGTGGTTGAAGACGAGGCCACGTAGGGTTGTTTTTGTTGATTTGAGGAGGATCCAAGTGACCTGTGTCATACCATGGGCCAGGCTTGCGTCCACCATAGTCCCCCATCTAGACGGTTGTTGATGAGACTTAATGCATGTGCTTGAGATATCGGTGCCTAGATGTGTCTATTAAATGCAGAGCCCGTGAGTATATTATAGGTGTTGCATGCATGGACATGGGGCTAAAGGTGTGCCCATTTAGAAGCTCCTTTTGGTGAAAACTCTAACACACTACTTTCTTTGACTCTTTTGTTTCTATTTTCTTCTACTCTCTTTTCATGTGTGGCACCCCTAGACAAGGGTTTTATACCACCTTTGGGCCCATAAAATTTTTGAAAGTAGTAGATGGGCCCCAGTGTGGGGTGAGACTTACCAACCCACATAAAGTGGTATTGACTTTGGGTCCATAAAGAATTGGTGGTGGTTTTGAGACGATAAGGAAAAGTGCATGAAGGTAGGAGTACTTATGTACAGTGTCAAGAACACCAAATGAATACTCAAGTACAGAGGCCGAGGTCCCTACCAAGCCACATAAATTGCTCCTCAAGGTGCAGTAAAGATAGAGACCCTAGATGGGGTTGACATAGAAGGAAATTTGTAAGGTTAAAGTGGTACTATGGACCTCTCACCTAGGATATGCTTTAGCAAATCCACATGCAAAAAGAGTAGAAATGATAGGTTAACAACAAAAATCGAAAGGTACACCTCAAGGATATTTCAATGGTAGTAAGCTGGAAGGGCTACTATGGACCTCTCACCTAGCATATGCTTTAGCAAATCCACATGAAAAAACAGTAGAAATGAGAGGCTAACAACGAAAATCGAAAGGTACACCTCAAGGTGAACATGTGACAAAAAGAAGAACCAAAGATGTTGTAGGCCCCCCAAGTGTACATATTTTTATACATGATGTAGCGACCCTTCATGATTTAACCAAGATAGAAACAGTGGTGGATCCTTGTCACCTTGACCTAGAGTTCCCATAGAAAGACCATCTAATTGTGTGGCCAGCCTTGGTTGACATCACGGCTAACCATAATGTTTTATCTTGGGATACATGGGCCTCGTTATACACACCCCTCATACCATGGGCCTCGTTATACACACCCCTCATACCATCCGCAATAACCCTCACCATGGTAAACAATTCCCAATCCATAACTATTGGTTATTTTGCCTCCGATGCCACCCCAAAAGTTTAAGCTGGAATGGAGAGCAATGGTAACGAGCCCACCAACGAAGCAGTCAGAAGAAACCATGGATGTTTCACCAAGTTGATGCAAAGTGGTTGTTACCATATTATAGTAGTGATGTGTGTGAACACACTTAGGACCGCCGGGGCACTTTTTCCCTCACTAGGAGGTTTTTTCCCCCGTGCATTGTATATACGCCCATTATCTTTTAGGGTTGGTTATCTTTCATTTTTGGCACTCATAATACACTACAGTGTTGTGCTCAAGCTTCCTCATCTTCTTGAAGTTGTGTGTGCATTCCTGCAACCCTAATTCCAACAATTGGTATCAGAGCAGGCTTCCTCCTCCCGGGCAGCATCACCGGCACCTGCCGCTTCATCTCCTCCGATTGCAACGAGGTTTCACGAGCGTCTGCAGGTTAGTATATGCCGTGGGAGAGCCCATAGGGCTTGTTCGTTTCAGAATTTTGATCTGAAGTCATTTCGCCCTCCGTTTTTGCATTCCAAGTACTGCGCAGGCAAAATCGTCCTACTGTGCAGATTTTCTGTCAAGATTAAAATCTGCAGGACAGGTGCCCATTCGTCTGTTTTGGGCTGTGCTACATAGCACAGGTCGATTTTATACAGGTTTACCTCTTACAGACAGCATTTACATCTAGTAGTACAGTCATTGGCCATGGCTGACAACAATGATGTATTCCGCATGTTGGCTGCTGAGGATAAGTTGGATGGCACCAACTATCCATTGTGGGCATATATGATGCGACATGTATTGGTAGCAAAGGGGTTATGGAACATTGTGCAGGGTATTGATGCACGTCCTATTGTGGCTGGGAATGCTGCAAACACATCAGAAACAGGTACTGTTGATGATGGTGCAGGCACAAGTGCTGTAGCAGCTGTTCGAGAACCACCACTTTCAGCAGAGCAGATTCGTTGGGATGGTAGAGATGCGCAGGCTCATGCCTTGATTGCGCTGTCTGTCAAACGTACCATTATCCCACATATTCGCTCCTGCAGGACTTCTAAGGATGCTTGGGATGTACTTGCCACATTGTATCAAGCAAGAAATGAGGCTCGTGTTGCTTATCTCCGAAAACAGTTGGAGAGTGAGCATATGAACGAAGGTGATTCTATGGATAGCTTTTTGACAAAGATCAAGGATTTCAAAGAGCAGCTCATTTCTGCAAATGAAATCCTGTCAGACAGTTCACTTGTGCAGACTGTTTTGAATGGTCTACCAGATTCTTATCAGGGTTTTGCTTCCACTCTTCGCTTGATGATGAAAGGCAATCCCAATGCCTTATCATTTGAGGAGTTAGTTTCTGTTTTGCTGCAAGAAGACCAGTCAAGGCAAAACAGGAATATTATGCGTGTCGCAGATCAAGCTTTCGTTGCTAGTCAGAGAAGCGGGAAAGGTAAAGTTGGCTTTTCTTCTAGTAAGCAGAAATCTGCAAATGCTGCGCAACCAAAGAAGGAAGACAAAGATGAGAAGAAGGGTGACAAACAGAAGACATTTTGCAAGTACTGTAAGGGAAATGATCATGTCATCAAAGCGTGTCCTAAGCTGGCTGCGAAAGAGGCTAAGAAGAAAGAGGCTGGTATGGCTGTTGCAGATGCCTCTCCTTCTAACAATGAATCTGCTAATGTTGTGCTAGATACAGAATGGGCATTCAATGCGCAGTGCAGTTATGACTCATCTTTGCATGACACATGTATGTCTGCAGTAGATTCAGATGTATGGTACTTTGACAGTGGTGCCACTAAGCATATCACCTCGCAGCGCAGTTTATTCACTTTCCTTGAGTCTACTCCCACAGGGAATACTGTCACTTGTGCCAATAACTCCTCTTATCCCGTTGAAGGAGTTGGACAGATTGTGCTGAATGTTGCAAATGGCAACACCTTTACACTTTTTGATGCATTGTATGTGCCAGGGATCAAAAAGAATCTGCTGTCAATCTCCGCATTTGCCAAAACAGGTTTGGTTGTAAAATTTGTGGATGACAGATGTACTGTTCATGATCTCTCTTGTGGTGACATCATTGTAGCATCTGGTTCACTATGACGAGGGCTGTATAAGCTCAATATGGATGGCAAATGTGTAGAGGATTCAGCATGTGCTATTATGGATACGCAGGCTATTTCAGATGCAAAACTGTGGCATGCACGTTTTGGTCATCTGAATTTTGCAAGTTTGCTGCGCCTGCAGAAATCTGAAATGGTGTCTTCTTTGCCTAAGCTTGAGGCACCTGTCAAGCATGTTTGTGAGGGCTGCATATTGGGTAAAATGCAGCGTGCTTCCTTTCCCAAAGATGGATCAATGAGAGCTGAACGCAGATTGCAGCTTGTTCACAGTGATGTTTGTGGTCCCATGCAAACTCCATCATTTGGAAACTACCTTTACTTCGTGACTTTCATTGATGATTTTACCAGGCATGCATGGGTATATCCTTTGAAGGCAAAGTCCGAAGTGTTTTTGTGCTTCAAACAGTTTTTGGTTATGGCTGAAAATGTGTCAGAAAGTAAGATGGGCACCCTCCGTTCAGATCGAGGGGGGGAGTATATGTCTTCAGAATTTAATGCATTTCTGGCTGAGCGTGGGATAAAACACCAATGTACAGTGCCGTATACACCACAGCAAAATGGTGTGGCTGAGAGAAAAAACAGGTCTCTCATGGAAATGGCAAGATGTATGGTTAAGAGTCAAAGTCTACCACATGGTTTTTGGCTTGAGGCTGTCATGTGTGCCACTTATGTACTAAACAGGTGTCCCACCAAAGCATTACAGGTTGTCACTCCATATGAGGCTTGGCATAGCCGCAAGCCATCTGTTGGCCATTTACGTGTTTTTGGTTGCCTGGCATATGCATTAGTGCCTGTGCAACATCGCAGAAAATTGGATGACAAAGCTGTCAAATGTATTTTTGTTGGATATAGTGCTGAGAGCAAAGGCTATCGTTTGTATCATCCACAGACAAAGCGCATTTTGGTTAGCCGTGATGTTGTATTTGTGGAAGATGCAGTTCAGCCCTTGGTTTCATGTACTAAGGAGACAGATATCAGCTCACGTGATGTCTATGATACATTGTTGCCTCTTTTCAATGGTGCACAGTCAAGTGCAATACCTCATGAGGCAGTTTTTCAGCCTATGCAGGTTTTAAATGATGGCACAGATCAGCCTATATCTGATGCAGATGTGCATGATGCACTTGAGGATGAGAGACAAGAGATTGAGGGCTCTAGGAATATGCCTAGATGGCTGGTGCAGACTTTGCGTGACAGCAAGTTGGATGCCCCTTTGTCTAGTCGCACTCGTTCTGCTCATGGTGCCTCTTATGCGTTAGATTGTTATGCATTGGCTGTTTCTAGTATGTGCGATGAAAGTGAGCCTGTTTCATTTGATGAGGCACAAAGTTCAGAAAATTGGATGGCTGCTATGCAAGCAGAATACGATGCTATTATGAAGAATGGTACATGGTCTTTATGTGACTTGCCCCCTGGCAAGAAGGCCATTGGCACTAAGTGGGTATACAAATTGAAGCGTAAGCCTGATGGCACAGTGGATCGCCATAAGGCTAGGCTTGTTGCAAAAGGTTATGCTCAAGAGAAGGGCATTGATTTTGATGAGACTTTTGCTCCCACATGTCGTATGACCACTGTTCGTAGCATCTGTGCAGTAGCAGCTCATAATGGTTGGAATGTACATCAGCTGGACATAAAGACTGCGTTCTTAAATGGAGATTTGCATGAGGAGGTGTATGTATCGCAGCCTCGTGGTTTTGTTCAAAGAGGGCAGGAAAACAAAGTGTGCAGGTTAAAAAAGGCTTTATATGGTTTAAAGCAAGCTCCACGAGCTTGGTATGAAAAAATACATGCATATTTGACTGCACATGGGTTTCAGAATAGTCCAACAGAAAGCACTTTGTATGTTAAACGTGTGGATGGTGTACATCTAATCATTGCTCTCTATGTCGATGACATGCTGCTCACAGGACCAAATGAGAGTCATATTGCTGATTTTAAGGCTGATTTGAATGCCTCTTTTGAGATGTCAGATTTGGGGCATTTGCATCATTATTTGGGGATACAATTTAAGCAGTGTGATGGAGGTATTGCTTTGTGTCAGACAAAGTATATTGAAACATTGTTGCGGAGATTTGGCCTTGAAGACTGCAAGCCTATTGCGACTCCAATGGAGACAGGTTTGAAGTTGAGTCTTCATGATGCTGGAGATCACTTTGATGTCACACTCTATCAGACAGCTGTTGGTTGCCTCATTTATGTATGCATTACGAGGCCAGACATTCAGTTTGCAGTCTCACAGGTGAGCAGATTTATGCATAGCCCAGGCATTAAGCATTGGCAGGCAGTGAAGCGTATCTTTCGCTATTTGAGTGGTACTCGGCATCTTGGGTTGTTTTATCCCAAGGGGGGATCATTGCCGCCAGATTTACATGTTTTTTTCAGATTCTGACTGGGCTGGTTGTTATGACACACGCGTGTCCACGAGTGGTTTTTGCTTCATGCTTGGAAGCTCATGCATATCATGGTTGAGCAAGAAGCAGCCTACTGTGGCCACTTCTAGTTGTGAAGCTGAGTACAGGGCAGCTTTCACAGCTACGATTGAGTGTGTGTGGCTCAGACGCCTTATGGCTGATTTGGGTGTTGGGCAGCCATCTGCCACCACCATCTTCACTGACAGTCAGAGCGCATTGGCAGTTGCGCGGAACCCAGTGTTCCATGCTCGTACGAAGCACATTGAGGTGCACTACCATTATGTCAGGGAGAGACTCTCTGCAGGAGAGATCAGTTTGGCTTATGTGCCAACACAGGATAACCTTGCAGACCTTTTCACAAAGGCTCTGCCTCGTGAAAAGTTCGAAGCTTTTCGCAAAGCTTTGGGCTTACTCCCTTTTGTGGATTCGTCCACATAGCTAGACACTTCCCTATACATGAGTGCTAGCTCTTGTTCACCGCATCACTCCAGGGGGGATTTGTTACCATATTATAGTAGTGATGTGTGTGAACACACTTAGGACCGCCGGGGCACTTTTTCCCTCACTAGGAGGTTTTTTCCCCCGTGCATTGTATATATGCCCATTATCTTTTAGGGTTGGTTATCTTTCATTTTTGGCACTCATAATACACTACAGTGTTGTGCTCAAGCTTCCTCATCTTCTTGAAGTTGTGTGTGCATTCCTGCAACCCTAATTCCAACAGTGGTCACACCCATGTCAATTCCAATCTCAAAAGAGCTATGAATATGAAGAGTGTTAAGCACTCTAAAGAGTTGTGTACACACTCCCTTGGAACCCCCAATAGATGCTCCCCAGACCCAAAGGGATCACCATGTCCCATAACACCCCTGTACACCATGCACAACATCAAGTTACTAGAAGACAAGCACACCAATGAACCCCGATAGTAGTAATGTCCCAAATTTCGGTGTGCAGTTCTCTGTCTTCGCTCATTGAGCTCACACGATAAGCCATAAACCCTGATGAACCCTAATTGTATATATGCAACGTAATATCCCCACTCAAGGATACATTTACATTTACCATTAAAAACCCAAAAACCCAAAACAAAGCTAAAAATGATAAAAAGCTACAAAAAATGCACATGCACACCTGCTACCCACACGTGTGCACAAAACACAATCACCCCTACATGCACCCACACTTGCACACACACGTGTGCACAACTCATTCACATGTACACAAAACATAATACACGCCTACATGTGCACCCATGCTTACACATGCCCTCTCCACATGCGATGTATCCACACATGCATGCACGCACCCTCTTTGCACGCTATGCACCCACACATGCATGCACGGACATGTAAATTTTGTTTCCCATGTGCACACTAGACACGTGTGCATGGTTCTTAAAAAAATGAAAACCCTCGCATGCACCCCCCACATTGTACACAACACATCCACATACTCTTGTGCACATAAAACACAATACATGCATCCACATACACCCACACTTGCATGCATATGCATGCACATACAATCCAATCTTGTGCACACAAAACACAATACATGCATGCACGTACACCCACACTTGCACGCACATGCATGCACATACAATCCAACCCCCCCCCCTCCTTTGAGGGCTAATCTTTTTTTAAAAGTCTTTGCCTTCCCCTCACCCTCAAGGGCTAATCTTTTTTGAAAGTCTTTACCCCCCTCATCTCCCTAGTCTTGTCTTATTATTTTATTATTTTACATTTTATTTTTATATTTTTATTAGATTTAAATCCCTCCTTATAATTATTTTTTTAAAACATGCCTTCTTATTAAAAAATAAAAAAGCAAAAAGCAAAAAATAAAAAATAATGATAATATTTTAAAAAATAAACAAAATAAAAAGTGTTGTGGCCACGTGCCAAGGGCCTTGATGCCTATCACAACCGTGCCACTCACCTCGCCACCCCGCCGCTACCGAGCAGAGGGGAGAGAGAAAGAGGGTCGTGCCATGCCATTGCCGAGTAGCAGCAGTAGCGGGGGAGAGGGAGAGGGAGAGAGAGAGAGAGAGAGGGGGGGGGGGGGGGGGCGGGGGGCAGGGGCAGGGGCGGGGCGGGCTGTGCTGCCGCGCCAAGCAGAGGAGAGAGAGAGAGAGAGAGAGAGAGAGAGAGAGAGAGAGAGAGAGAGAGAGAGAGAGGGCTACCCACCAATCCAAGTGAGCAAAGTAGAGAGAGAGAGAGAGAGAGAGAGAGAGAGAGAGAGAGAGAGAGAGAGAGAGAGAGAGAGAGAGAGAGAGAGAGAGGTACTTGCCTCAATAGTCTCACATAGTGCAGCCCAAAAGTCCAAGAGCTTCCACCCGTGACAAGTCCAAAACCCCCATTATCAACCTAGCCTACCAACAAAACCTACCCACCAAGTCCCAAACCCCCATTCCGAACCTAACCTACCCACAAAAGGCAACCTAGCCTACCACCAAAACCTACCCACCAAGTCCAAACCCCCATTCCGAACCTAACCTACCCACAAAAGGCATTTTCATGCTCTCTTATGTCATGGCACTAACCCAGCACTTCCGCACATACTCAACCTCAAGATCTAATCCTTGCATTAGGAACATTCACACTGACATCATGGTGGTTGATGGAGCCATGTCCACATCATCACCATTGCATAGGGAGCCTCGAAAGCGACATTTGGATCTTATTGTTCCACTCACTAAAATAACAACTCACCATTCGCGAGCGACTCATGCTCCCTAGCTGCCAACATGCTTTGCAAATTCCAAGGAACCCTCATTCATGCCCAAGTCAATACCCACCAAAATGGCACTCACCATTTGAGACGATTCATGCTTCCAAGACGTTGACATGCTCTGCAAAGTCCAAGGAACCCTCATTCACGTCCAAGGCAAAACCCCCCTTGAAAACTGCTTTAGGGTTGCCTATCCATCGTCGGTAAAATTTCATGCCATTTTCCAACTACCCAAAGTAGCCCCTCATGCCTCTTCCGTAACCAATCACCATGGTGGTGGGGCCAAATCTCCTTCTCACCTTGCACTACTTTGAGTCCTACCAAAATACGAACAATTCAGGGGAGGTCGAGATGTCAGATGGGTCGCATTATTGGATCGAGGATCTCATTATAGAAGTGCTCTACACCTCCCATCCCATGCATCAAAATTCCACAGTGGGAAGGAAGCCATGGCCGAGGATCTACACCTAATTAACAAAGATGGTCTTGATTCCAATGGGGCTACATTTGATGACATCATAGTCCCCAAATGGGTGCCCGTGGCCTGTGTGCACGCTTTTATCACTCACAAGAAGGATAGGGATTGATGCAATAAAGTGTCCCTCACTCTCTTAGCCAAGCTACTTTCTGGCCATCTCGCGAATTGGGAAGAAGCCTTTATTAGTGAACTCCAAAGTTCATACAAAAACTCCAAAGTTTATGTAACAAATCGGTAGCAAGCAAGGTACCTTGTTGTGAGAGTGTGTGTGTGCTTGCAAGAGCTCAAGCTCTCCCTCCTCCCTCAAACTTTTCATGGTATCAGAGCCTGCTTCAAGCTAAGGAGCTGAGTGGCACAAGCAAAGCTACAAAGACAAAGGAAGCAGTACACAAGTAAGAGTAACATCATCTCTTCTCCTTCTTGTTTTAGTACGACACCCCTTGGGTAGCTGTGGGAGCTATACGTCTTTAATTGAGGAGCTATCTTTGCATGTGCAAAGGCACTTATTTTGTGTGGAGTACTTTGTATTGCACTTTATACTGAAGGTTTGGCAACCATATTTGCGTTTCGAGCACGTTTTGGCCTCCGTTTGGGGGCATCCCTACAAGGTGTTTTCAGGTACTTCTAGAAAGTTTTGATTTAGAACTGTCTCTGTTTGAACTCTGGTTATTGCATGTAGTGTAGCAGTGCATTTTCGGTGTGTAGACAACGATTGCACATATATTGCTAGTTGTGGGTGTATGTACGTGTACTCTAGTCACATGTATTGTGACATACATATTATCTAGAAGTGCTACTATTATACATGAGTTACAATAAATACTGTTGTGTTGTAGGTTACATACAAAAATTATCTATTTGAAGATTTACATGGTTGTTGTAAGAAAAGATGTATGACAAGATCAACTAAATTGTCAGTGAGATGCTTGACAAGAGCAACTTCCATGCGTTGAAGTTCAGAATAACTAATTTTCTAATGGAAAAGGACTTTAGGACTATGTTGAAGGAGACAATGAGAAGCCTCCGGAATTGCCTAAAGAGAACACTACTCCAATAGAGATCAAGGTATTCAAAGACTAGAACTAGGGTGTAAGGAAATTCATATATTAGCTTTCAACATGTGATAGACACTATGATAGGGCATATACAGGATGCCAACACTCCAGCAGTTGCATGGAAAAACCTGGTGAAGATGTTTCAGACAAACACAAAGGCGAGGAAGTTACAATTAAAACAGAAGCTGCATACAGTGGAGTAGAAGAACATGTATGCGTTGAAGATCATTGGTATTGTGTGTTCATTGGTTACTCCTTTGAGAAAAAGGGGCATAAATGTTATGACCCTATCACACATGAGATGAGGGTGAGTAGGGATGTTGTCTTTGATGAGATAAGAAGTTAAGACTCGATTAGCTAATGCACATGAGCAAGTGGTTGTGCATAATACAACAATCACAGTCATTGAGTGGACCGAGAGAGTCCTCAAGTAGTGGGTATATTGATAGACCATGGAGTGGCAGGCTACGTCAGAAAATTAGCCCTACAGGTTCAGCAAGTGCATCACATAAAAGTAAAGAGAAGGTTGATGAGTCTCTTGGTATGCCTGACATTTCAGCAAGGCATTCATATGTTGTTGGAGAGTCTAGTGGCTCAAAGTAGAGCCTTGATAATGAGAAGTTTGGGATTCCAGCTACTATCAACACACCTGGTGCAAGAAAGGCTAAGGTAGCCGCAAGGATAGCAAGGACAGATCCAAGACCATGTAGATCGGGTAGGGTCAAAAACCTGTTTAGAGATTGATGTATGATGGTTATATAGCTCACCATTATACATACATGGCAAAGGTTGTGCAAGGGGTTTGAAAACCCACATTTTTTTGAGTATGATATTGGGCATGTACATTGCGAGAAAGTCATGGATGAAGAAATGTGTACATTGAATGCAAATAAGACATGGGAATTGGTGCCTTTGCCTAAGGGTAAAAAGGCTATTGGATGCAAGTGGGTCTACAAAATAAAGCACAACTAAAATGGAAGAATTAGTAGGTACAAGGCGAGATTGGTTTCCCAAGGTTATGCTCAAACCTACGACATCAATTATGAGGATACATTCAGCCTTGTTGCTAAGATGGCAATCGTGAGAGCTATTATTATAATAGCTACGTCAAAAGGTTGGGTTTTGCATGATGGATATAAAGAATGCGTTCTTGGATGGTGAGAAGAAGTATATTTGGACCAATCACTTGGTTACGAGGATTTGGGTCACCCCAGATTATGTGTGCAGGCTATGTAAAGCCTTGTATGGCTTGAAGCAGGAACCAAGAGCATATGGCATGATAAGATTACATAGTATCTTATCACCATTGACTATCATATGGCAGATGTTGATCGTTCACTCTATGTGAAAAAGAGTGATAAGGGGATTTTGGCCATCACCATCTATGTGGATGACTTGATTAATGGGGGTAACAATGAAGAGGAAGTTGAGAATGTAAAGGGTCTCCTCAAGAAGAAGTTTGACATGAAAGATTTGGGTGAGCTGATATAGTCTCTTGGCATTGAGGTCATCAAGACACCGAGGGCATATGGCTATCACATAAAGACAATATACATTAGAAATGTTGTCCAAATTGGTATGGCTGGCTATAAGCCCATTTCTATATCATTGGATGAGAATGGCAAGTTGAGTACAAATGTAGGTGAGATTTTGGAGAATGCCAGTATGTACAAGCAGATACTGGATAGCTTGATCTACATGATGATCATGAGGCCAGACATGAACTACACAGTTGGGTTGGAGAGACAATTTATGCAGGTTCCTTGGAAACTGCATTTGGATAGTGTGAGGTGCACACTATGCTACATGAGGTCCATAGTGGATTATGGCCTCTTTTATGATATTGGTATACAGTTTACAGGTGTATGGATACACTGATGTAGATTGGGTTGGTAGCATCTTGGATAGAAGATCTACTAGTAGGTTTACATTTTTCTTTGGGAGTGGTGTTGTTACATGGAGCAAGTACAGAGCTAGAGTACAAGGATGCTGGGATGGCAACATGTTAGGTAACTTGGTCATGTAAGCTACTTGGAGATTTAGGATTGCATGTGGACAAATAAGCTGTCATCTATCGACAACCTTAGTAGCATACAATTGGTCAAGAACCCAGTGTTTCATGTGGACAAATAAGCTGTCATCTATCGACAACCTTAGTAGCATACAATTGGTCAAGAACCCAGTGTTTCATGCGTGAACCAAACACATAGAGGTCCATTGTCACTTTAGTTAAGAGAAGGTCTTGGCAAGAGATGTTGATCATGTTGATCTTGTATACATTAGCACAAAGGAGCAGGTAGTTGACATTTTCACTAAGGCCTTGGGAATAGAGAAGCTTTACAATTTTTATGCTTGGAGTCTTGGAGATCGAGTTGATCTTGAGGGAGAGTGTTGAGATGTCAAATAAGCTCAACACGAGCCAACACTCATGACGTGCCTCGGTGACGGTCAGCAGTCCCCAGGGGAGCGTCTTACGAGAGATGTTCCACCTTTACACCATTGGTGCAGTTGGTAGTTGACACGATGGACCTTTGCCAGTGATTCTACAACTGGACTACACCTACCTAGTCAGCACAAAGGAGCAGGTAGTTGACATTTTCACAAAGGCCTTAGGAGTAGAGAAGTTTTGCAAATTCCACGCTATACTTGGAGTCTTGAAGATGGATTTGAGCTTGAGGGGGAGTGTGAGATGTCAAACTCAACACGAGCTTGACACTCATGATGTGCCTAGGTGACCATTTCACCTTTATACCATTGGCACGTTTGACAGCCAAAATGATGGATATTTGCCAGTGATTCTATAGCTAGACTACACCTACTTAGTTCAATCGAGTTATGGCATACTTATCTTGCTTGCTCACCTGCTTTAGCATGTTCACATTATAGCTGGACTACACTTACCTAGTCCAACTGAGCTATGGTATACTTATCTTGCCAGCTCACCTACTTAGCATGTTCACATTATAACTGGACTACACATACCTAGTCCAATCGAGTTATACCATACTTATCTTGCCAGCTCACCTACTTAGTGTGTTCACATTATGGACCGCTTGTACATAGTACTCTAGTACTTATATTGGTTTTCACTTATCTTTTGTAGACCTCTTTTGGAAACAACAAGTACAAGAAGATTTCAGCCTTCCATCTCTGTTTATCCATTATTGTGTGTGTGTGTGTGTGCTTGTAAAATCTCTCTTCCCCCTCAATCTTTTCACGAATCATTCCATGAGGGGCCAGATCTCAATGAGCACCACCACTAACTACTCAAAAAGAAGTCAACAAAGACAACAGGAAGGACCACGGGTGTCCTTGCCTATCCATGAACATCAACTCACATTACTCGCCCCTAATGTATAGTATAGGATCTTATATTCCAAGGAAACTTCCATAACTGCCTTGATACAACCTTCAACATGGTTGAAATCCATCTCTAGTGAATCAACTCACGAATCACATGTTTGCTCAATGGAAGATTGACCATGTCCGCGGCACAAAAGAGGAGGCACAGCACAAAAGAGGAGACGGGCACTTTGTAGATCCCTGAGACTACCCAATTGCTAGCTTGACCATGTGCGTGGCACACCAGAGGAGGCGGGCACTTTGTAGATCCCCAAGACTACCCAGTTGCTAGGTCACATGTTGCCCCACCACAATGGAAGATTGACCCACCCACCATGCATCACACCAGAGGAGGCTGGCACTTTATTTATTCCCGATATTGGACTTCAACCCAATTGGCGCACACACTCCCTATCTCCTTAGTGACTATCAAATGTGGCAAGAGTACATGTCCACACCCAAAGAAGTCCACATCGACCCCAAGTACATGCCACCCAAAAGATGTCAATCAAAAGAAGGTGGCCCTGCTAGAAGTTCTTGCGTGTGGAAGGCAAAGGAGCCATCTATAGATTCCCATACATTGATGGCCTTGCACCACTCACCAGCATGGAGATATGCGGCTTTGAATGAAGAAATTTAATGACCTCTACTACACCAGTAAACTGACCACCTCGCTATACTAGCCACATGCCAGTTCTTCTAGCTCATCATCCTTATTCTTGAGGAGGTGGACAAGCAAAGAGCGACTGGTCTTTGACCTCAATGAAGGTCCAAAATTCCAGTTGTAAATAGAACTTTAGGGCTATGGCATGATCAAATATATCCATGGCCACAAGGTGTTCACTTTCAAACACAGGCCTTGGAAATAAATGGAGAAACCAACTACCTGCATCAATTGTCTTTGAGTTCAGGTTGGTGCAATTCTTAGAGAAACTAGTTGAGGTGGTGGTACGAGAGGTGGTGGCAATTGTCTTTGAGTTCAGGTTGGTGCAATTCTTAGACAAACTAGTTGAGGTGGTGGTACGAGAGGTGGATATGGCAATTGTGGGGGTCTATGCATACCTCTTGGTAAGGGTTTTGATAGGTGGGCACCAGAGCTTGTGCCTATTGAGGAGTGACAAGTGGGGCTATCAAGGCCAATGGTTGCCTTCGTGTGGGGAGAATATGTCATGGTGCTAAAGTCCGCCTTGCTGGGTTACCTTAGTACCACCAATAATGAGCGGTGTCATGATTCTTGTGGTGCTAGCAATGAGCATAAAATTGTTGTTTGTCTAGGCCTTAGCATAGGACACTCCATAATTATATGATTTTGGTAGTAAATTATGTGCCAAACCATATCTCTCCATAGACATAGTGTGGGTGTCCTATTTGAGGAACTGGTGGCTAAGGCTAGTGCAATGGTATAAAATTGTTGATGTCTAGGCTTCAGTGTAGCACATTTCATACTTATATGATTTTGGCAGTAAATTATGAACCAAACCATATCTCTCCATGGTGTGGGTGTCCTATTTGAGGAACTAGGGTTTCCCTTGGCTTCTAGCCTTGCCACCCCACTACTAGCCTAAATGGTTAAGTATTCTGTTGACTCGTCCATGTCCATGTCCTTGACTAGGACTTTAGCTGGTGTTGGTGGGGCACTATTAGCCATGGAGGCTTTGGATGACACATCCCCTGTCTCTTGGTTCGAGTGGACAACTTCTACAACCTTATCTTAAAGATTTTCTACTAGGTCTATTGCCTTATGTAGCAACACTCATCAAAGATGTAGTGCCTAGACTTGTAGAGGTGGTCATGAAGCCTCTCTCTCTTGAGACTGATCATAAAGAAATCGATGCATAATAAGTCATCTAGCCTTTTGAGAGGGTTACATGTGGAGATACTTGGTTATAGCAATATAGTCACACATTATTTCTCCCTCTTCTTGCTAGAGGGTACCACTAGGTGAGATTCCCACAATGAATGTGTGCCTCGAGCCGGGGTCAGAAGCGAGCAAGCTCATTTTGAGACTTAAACAAAGATATGCCTTTATAAGGTTAATACTGGTCTAGTAATACCAATCTATAATACAGGGTTCATAAAGAGTTTGATACCGGTTTATACCGATTTTACACCGGTATTATATGAGTCTAACTTAAGTACTTGCCTACCGATAACAAACTTGAGCTTTTGTTATCAAAAGATAAGCTTGTGTGTTAAACTAGTATAAATCAATATTAAACTATGTATTATAGATGGGTATCACTAGTTTTGTAACAAGACACTTCAATGTCCTAGGACACTTTTATGTTCTGTTTACTAGCAATGTTTGAAGAGTTTTAAGAATCAAAGTATAATGTATTTTCTTACTCTATTTTTTTAGTCCTCTTTCTAAAGACTTGAAATTTCATGGAAAAATATGAGGTTAGCTATTATGAAGCCATGAAGAGAGAGAAAAAACTTATTATCACCTCTTTTATAGTCAGTAAATAAAAGACAACAAAACAAGATAAAAATAGATTTTGAGTATGAGTTAATGGAGTGGTCTTTTTTTCGCAAAATTCATAGCTCTTTCTTTTTCTCTAGCTAGAAAAAGAAAAATCTAGCCTTCACTTTAGGAATTTTATCTTCAAGAAAATACAATTAATATCTAGTTTTCAAATAGAAACAAACTCTTTCTATTCTATTAAAGGTTGTATTAGTTTTTTCTTAAGGCTAACTAGCCAAATGGATGTCTCTACTTTAAAGCTATCAAAACTATACAAAACAATAAGAGCCTTGTGAAAAAGTATAAACCATATAAGATGTATTTTAATTAATTTTAAATCTACTATATATAATAAATTATTAATTGAGATATTTTAATTTATTTTATATATTTTTTGAATTTCAATTTAGATTAATAAATTATAAAGCAATTCATGAGCTCTCTTCATGTGAACCATTCAACATACTATTGTTTTCGATAATCGTTCTCGATATTATATCATAAGAAAAGATTTTCATTAAAAAAAGTCAAACTTAGATGGCATAAATATCTAGGCAACCTTGCAAATGTTAACAACTTTATTGAATTTTAAATGTACATAAAGAATTTTTTCTATCAAAGTTAATGCATAATATTGAATGGTTGGGGGAAGGACCCACACTTCTACAAAAATATAAATAAAAAAACTTGAATCCAAATGTGATCGTGACTATGTTAAAAATGTTTTTTTTACAAGTTCGATTTTTTTGAAGAGTTGTACGTGTAGTCGATTAAAAAGAAGTTCAGCAAACATGGGTGAAAGATAAGTAGTGCACCTTTACATGACAAGAATGATGTCATAGGAACCTTTATCTATAAAACTATTTTTTACACATCATTCTAGTCCTATTTATTATGCAGCTTGAAGGAGGGGACCAATTTCTTTGTGTAGGTCATGAAAATTATTTTTGTTAACCCTAAAAAAGGAGACTTTTATGTCATGTTAAGCTACAAAACTAGTGTTAACAAACCAATATTAAGCCAGTAGTAAACCTTGTAACACACTATACCGCATTACGATTTAAAGACACTGCCCGCTTGTTTATTAGTAGTCGGTTGATAGGCTTATAAATACCTGATATTGTTTATTAGTAGTCGGTCGATAGGCTTATAAATACCTGCCTGCTTGTTTATTAGTAGTTGGTTGTGGTTGATAGGCTTATAAATACCTGATATTGTTCAAGAAGGTGCATTGGATGCTTGACATAAGAATTTCTTCCAAGACGCTTGCAGCAGCCACATCCTTTTTCTTGGGTGACACACGAGTATGGGCCATCCAAAAGGAGGATATGAGCTCTTTAACCTCATCAAGGATCACTCCAGATGTGCGTGGTTGTGACAATGGCAATACACCATCAATTTTTGTTTCCAAATGAGTTTTGGTTGAATAGAAATTTCTTCTATGTATGTTTAGCAATCTTGATGCTGTAGCAATGTTTGGTGTGGATGTTTCTGTAGTGGAAGCATTCATTAACGTCATAATGCTACAAGTTTTCACAAACAATTCCTGTTTGTTTTTGGGTACTTTGACTCTATCAAGTGTATTGTGTATGCCATCTATTAAAGCTGTATGTGCCCCCCTGCACATCTCTTTGTGGAAGATCATTGTAGAATTCCCTCATGGAATGGAACAATGATGGACTACTTAGGAAAATATATCAAACCTTATCTTCATATCCAAGCCTTTTGTATGCTGGTTGAAAATTTGAACACCCTTGGTGAAAATTCTTCCAAAAATTATCCTCATCCACACCATGAATTTCATTCTCTTCCTCACCTTCTTTGATCTTCAACGCTTCTCCTCGTCTCAACAGCACATGAGTTGCATTCTCTTCCTCAGTTTCTTTGATCTTAAGCTTAAAATTACCTCATTGCTCCCTAGTTCTCTTTGCATGGTAGTATTTGATTGCATCATGTGTAAACATCACACATGATTTGCAACCACCTTCACAGCTAGCTAGAGAAAGTCTGCATAGTTGTTATAAGTCTATGATGCCTTCACTAGGAATTGATGGATCTGTCTTTAAGAGAGAGAGAGAGAGAGAGAGAGAGAGAGAGAGAGAGAGAGACCTTCCAAATGTAGCTTCCAGCAACACACACAAACATGCAAGAAGAAGAGATGCGGAGCTTATTGCACATCGCACACACACAGAGGAATATATATATATATGTATATATGTATGTATATGTATATATATGTATATATGTATATATGTATATATAGTATATATGTATGTATGTATGTATATATATATGTATGTATATATGTATGTATATATGTATATATATATGTATGTATATATGTATATATATATGTATGTGTATATGTGTATATATATATATATATATATATATATATATATATATGTATGTATATATATATGTATGTATGTATGTATGTATGTATGTATGTATGTATATATATATATGTATGTATATATATATATATATGTATGTATGTATGTATGTATGTATGTATGTATATATATAGAGAGAGAGAGAGCGCACTTGAGCTTGAGCTTACTAGACAACACACACATGTAGAGGGAGAAAGAGAGAGGGAGAGCGCGAGATGGAGCTTGAGAGAGAGAGAGAGAGAGAGAGAGCGTGAGATGGAGCTTGAGAGAGAGAGAGAGAGAGAGAGAGAGAGAGAGAGCGTGAGATGGATCTTGAGCTTGAGAAGAGAGAGAGAGAGAGACAGAGAGAGAAACACTTGAGCTTGCTTGACAACACATGCACACAGAGGGAGAGTGAGAAAGAGGATGCAGGCATCCCATCCCCTAAACAGTGGAAGCATGTGATAATCATTTTTGTGTATAACTCCCTAGGTACACTGTTTTTTTTTTAAACAAGAAAACACTACAATAATCTTTTTTCTTTTTTCTCTACAAGACACAATTTTGGTTCTTCTTTACTCCCACACAACCTTTTGTAAAGCATTTTCTAGGACATATGTTTTGTGTCCAACCTAGCCATGTATTTAGTGATATTGACATACATGATGTTAGGATGCTTTTTTGAAGCATAAGCTTGAGATGAAGGATTTAGGTGAGCTAATATATTTCTTGGCTATATAGGTAGTGAGATCACCTCATGGCATTTTGTTGTTACAGAGACAATATGGCTTGTGTCAAAGTATGCCTATGTAATAGACTATAGCCTATTTTAGTGCCATTGGAGCATAACATAAAGCTTGTCACATATATATGTGAGCTTTCGGAGCACCCCAATATGTACAGGTGCATAATGGGTAGCTTGATCTACATGACCATTATTAGGCCATCAAATTTGAGGTATGCTATTGAACTTATGAGTTAGTTTATGCAAGTACCCAGGAAGCCTCACTTGGATGTGGCTAGATAAATTTTTAGATACATAAAGTCCACAGTTGATTATGGACCTTTCTATGAGCCTAGCAGAGAGATACAGCTACATGGGTACATGGATACTAATTGGGCTAGTAGTGTCATAGATAGGAGATCTACCAATGGCTTATATTTTCTTTTTGGAGTGTTGCTGTGAGTTGGAGTAGCAAGAAATATAGGGGCACCTACTATGGTAGCATCTTATGAGGTAGCTTGGTTTCAAAAGCTACTTGGTGATATGGGTGAGACCGTGGAGACCATGGATATGTCCGCTATCATTTATTTTGACATGAGTAGCATATAGCTAGCCAGTATTACCAATCTATCACGCTAGGATGAAGCACATTGAGGTGCATTATCACTTTATGAGGGAGAAGGTTCTAGTAGGTATTATGGAGTTTGTATATGTCAGAACAAGGAATCTGGTGGTGGCTAACATCTTCACAAAGGCATCGGGTACAAAGAAGCTCGGTTTAAGAGCTTACTTGGAGTACAATGTGTGGAGTTGAGCTCAAGGGGGAGTATTGAGATATCAAGCTCAACTAGTATTATAAACATTGATGACCTACCTAGGTGAAAGCTCTTGCACGTATGCCACTGGCACGGTTTATGAGATTATAGTTAATATGCCACTAGTGAACAACAGGCTATGTGACAGCCATATTTGGATTACTAGAGTATGGTATAGTTATAGCACCGACTCATATAGTCAGATTCACACTATCGACTGACCATTGTATGTTATAGTAGGAGAGTACTTTCCCTTATGGTATATACTCTTATCTCTTTAGTTTAGAGAAGAGAAAAAGATAGAATAAAATTTCATCATCCATCTTCTCTTGTGTCTTTCTCTCTCTTGTGTTTGTTTTTTCTTGTAAGGAACTCAAGCTCTCCCTCTCCCCTGCATTCTCTTTACTTACCCCTTCTTGCAATGTGTCAAACCCACCACACCTCCTCCCTGCTGTCTCTCTCCCTCCCTCTATCTTTTATATTTGATATCTATGCACTTCATTTAGTTTGTCACTCCATATGATCTATGCTCACTCTAAACAATCTATGTTCACTCGCTTTGGTTTGTTCACTCCATATGATCGATGTTCACTCTAAATGATCTATGTTCACTCCCTTAGTTTCTTGATAGTATGCATCTCCTTGTATACTTCCATATGCATGTATAGTATGTACGAGTGGCTCAAACCCACCTTTAGCAGGTTGATTGTGCCCATTAGTATTTCTTTATCTCTAGTTTTTCCCTTTAAAACAGAACAAAAAAAGTAATTCTACTCTCCCTCCCTCTTTCTCTCTCTCTTCCTTCTCCTTTCTTTTTACCATCTTAAAAAAGGCTCATTTTTTTCCCATTTAAAAAATACATTTTTAAAATATATATATATATATCTCTCTCCCTCTCTGTAACTCTCTTTCTCTCTCTAACTTTCTATCCCTCTCTATAACTCTCTCTCTAACTTTCTATATCTCTCTCTCTCTCTATAACTCTCTCTCTATCTTTCTAAAATTCTCTCTCTAACTCTCCTAACTTTCTATACCTCTCTCTGTGTCTCTAACTCTCTCTCACTCTCTCTAACTCTCTCTCTAACTTCTATCCCTCTCTTTATTACACTTTCTCTAGCTCTCTCTCTCTCTCTCACTCTCTCTAAATCTTTCTAACTCTCTCCCCTGTAACCTCTCTCTCTCGCTTTCGCTCCCTCTAACTCTCTCTCTCTCTCTCTCTCTCTCTCTCTCTCTCTATATATATATATATATATATATATATATATATATATATATAACTCTCTATCTATCTCTCTAAAGCTCTCTCTAACTTCTATCCCTCTTTATAACTCTTTCTCTAGCTCTCTCTCTCTCTCTCTCTCTCTCTCTCTCTCTCTATATATATATATATATATATATATATATATATATATATATATACAGTACAATATTATAGAAGTATAGTATAGAAGAGTAGTAGCATAACTCTCTCTCTAACTCTCTATGTCTCTAATTCTCTCTCTAACTATGTCTCTCTCCAATTGTGTCTCTTTCTTTCTCTCTCTAACTCTTTCTCTATAAAACTCTCTCACTCTTTATCTCTTTCTCACTCATTCTCTCTCTACCTCACTCTCTCTCTATATATTTCTCTCTCTAACTTAAATCTCTCTCTCTCTCTCTCTCTCTCTCTCTCTCTCTCAACCTCTGTTCCTCTCTCTAACTCTCTCTATTTCTCTCAAACTCGCCAACTCTCTCAAACTGCCTCTAACACACCCTTTCTCTAACTCTCTTTCTCTCTCTAACACTCAAACTCTCTCTCTTTAACTCACTCTCTTTACCTTTCTCTAACTCAATCTCTCTCTCTATACTCTCTTTCTAACCCTCCCCCTCTCTCTCTAACTCTCTCTCTTCCCCCTAACTCTAACTCTCTCACCTTCTCTCTCACTCTCCCCCCCTCTCCCTCTCTCTCTAACTCCCTCTCTCCCCCTAACTCTAACTCACTCACCTTCTCTCTCTCTCTAACTCTCTAACACACACACTCTCTCTCTATCTAACACTCACTCTCTTTCTCTAACTTTCTTACTCTCTCTCTCTAACTCACTCTCTTAACCTTTCTCTAATTCGCTCTCTAACTCTCGCTTTCTCTAACTCCATGTAACTCTCTCTTTCTCACTCTCTCTCTAACTATTTATCTCTCTCTCTCTCTCTCTCTCTCTCTCTCTCTCTCTCTCTCTCTCTAATAGTCATTGTAAGACCCCTACCCTCTATTCTATCATAATAACTATAGGAGAAGACTAAGCTAAGTAGAGATACTCACTCAGGGCCTCTATACATCAATATCTACTTCCACAAAATTTGCAAGGGAAAGTGTTCAAAAAGGCTCTCCTAACCTTCCCACAACTTTACCCAAGGGAGGATGAATTTTGGACTTCTAATTTAACTTTTAACATAAAGTTTCAAGTTTAGCCTAAGGTTAAGTTAAACCAAGTTAGATTAACCTATTTTGAGGTTAAATTAAATCAATGGCCTCTCTGAATTATGATTTCCTACTCAAGAGTGATTTTTGTCAACAAACCCCTTCTCTAAATTTGTTACACAAGTAAAGGATAATAACCTAGTAAATTAATTAAATTAAAGTATGGCTAAGGCTCAATTTTAGGCCATAAAATATATATTTTCTAAGCCTAACTTGATCCTTGACTCAAATCTATGAATTACTATTCATCATGATGGACCTTAGAATACAAAACCATGCATTTTTTATAAAATTGTTAATTTATGTAACTACTGTGCATAGGATAAGTCACAACGTAAGGTGTAATATTAAATTTCTACTATTGGATTTCTCTAATCTTGCAAGATTTTAGAAAATGCAATGAGAGAAATTACAGAATTAATGAAGAAAAGTGTAATTTCAAGTACTATAAGTGAAAGGTACCTTGCTGTAAGGTACCAACTACTTGTGTAAGGCTGTAAGAAGATGAAAATGACTACACAAGGCTGTAAGATACTTGTGTAAGGCTGTAAGGAGATGAAAATGACTACACAAGGCTCTAAAGACTCCATGAGTTGTAGAAGTACACTCCTCAAGTACTGCGACCTCCAAATACTTTAAAGTATGTGCGAAAAGTATACTAGACTATGACCAATGTGTAAGAGATGTAATATTTGTTCTTTGTGTGAGAATTTGTGCAGCACCAAGCCTTCAATGCTCACAATAAAATTTCATGGATTTCTAGCTAGAGGGGAGAGGTTTATATAGCAATTAAAGCCCACACATGCATGAGATTACTTGAGTTGTCTGTGGTGGCTGGGAGATCTCATGCACCATCCACTTCATGGATTTCTAGCTAGAGGGGAGAGGTTTATATACCAATTAAAGCCCACACATGCATGAGATTACTTGAGTTGTCTGTGTGGTGGCTGGGAGATCTCATGCACCATCCACTCCATGTTAACCTTTGATTTTGGTGGCTCAACTTTAGTGGACTCCACTTACTTCTAGTTCACTATTAGAATTATGTACGACACCAACCTATGTATGCATACAAAAACCACATACCACCGTATGGCCCATGGATTTGATTCCAACCACCTACATACCCAATTCCACTTGTTTTTCGTCTAAACCATGATTTTGCCAACCTTAGGAATAATACCCATAGTCACATTTAATTAATGTGCCCCTACACCCATTTAGCCTTATTTTATTTTTTAGCCAAGTAAACCTTAGGGATTTTAACCCAACCAATTTAATAGGGTATTTTGCACTACATTTAATTGTTTTTTTTCATTTAATAATTTAATTCTCTTAATCTTAATTTTCACATTTACCCAAGGGTTTATGTGCACACAAGCATCCCTAGGCCATAATTTAATTTTTCTAAGCATGACACCCTTACCAAACTTAGCCAATACTTATGTCTTAACTTAATTAGAAATTATTTCCAAGGTTTATAAGTAATTCACATGTGCACACACCACTTTCTATTTCCTAAATGTACACAATTTCATTAATCAAGAGAGCAAAATTTTATATTTATTCATCCCTTTGGACAAACGATAAGAGGGATCTTATAGTCGTTCTCTCTCTAATTCTCCCTTTGCCTCTTTCAATCTGTCTCTTACTCTCTTTAACTCTCCTTATTTCTCTCGAACTGGCTAGCTCTATCTAATAAACACACTCTCTCTAATTCTCTAACACTCACTCTCTCTCCAACTCTCTCTAACATTCACTCTCTCTCTAACTCACTCTCTTTACCTTTATTTCTCACTCTCTCTCTCTTATTTCTCTCGAACTGGCTAGCTCTATCTAATAAACACACTCTCTCTAATTCTCTAACACTCACTCTCTCTCCAACTCTCTCTAGCATTCACTCTCTCTCTCTATACCTTTATTTCTCACTCTCTCTCTAACACACACACTCTCTCTCTAACACTCACCCTCTGTTTCTAACTCTCTCTCTTTAATTCTCTTTCTAACTCTCTCTCACTCTCTATGGTTACTAACTCTCTCTCTCTCTCTCTCTCTCTCTCTCTCTCTCTCTCTATATATATATATATATATATATATATATATATATATATATATGTAACTCTCTCTCTCTCTACCTCACTCTCACTCTAACTCTCTCACTCTATGTAACTCTCTCTCTATCTCACTCTCAGAGTCTAATCATGATGATGTACTTTGTCTTGTATGCCTTCCTGGCATTCTGCAGATGTTTCTTTGACTATATTTCTTTCTTTCTCTCTATCTATCTCTCTAACTCACACACTTTACCTTTTCTCTAATTCACTTTCTTTACCTTTTCTCTAATTCACTCTAACTCTCTTTCTCTTTGTAACCCTCTCTCTCTAAGTCACTCTCTCTAACTCTCTAAACCTCTAATCTAACTCTCTCTCTCTCTCATGCTCTCTAACTCTCTCTATTTCTCTCGAACTAGGTAACTCTCTCTCTAACACTCTTAAATTGGGCAAATCTCTCTCTCTCTCCCCCTAGCACTCAATTTCTCTATCTAACTCTCTTTCTAACTTCTCTAACACTCTCTCTAACCCTCACTCTCTCTAACTCTTTCTTTCTCTTTCTAGCCCCCCCTCTCTCTATATTAAAGAGTGTGGTATGTCACACTTTGTTGTATTTCTAAAAAAGCGATAGTGCTAGTGATGTATTTCAAACGTTGGTTTTGTAGTTGGTACCGAAAGTATTGAATGAAAATGTTTTTATTTCAAGTGACTTGCGTAGTTCCGTAGTTGGGTCCATGTTCTTATACCAGGTACTACTCGAGGTGCTGTGAGGTATTTCAGAGGTTGGTTTTGTAGGTAATGCCAAAATTAATGGACAATAATTTCTTTGATTTTCCACCCAATGGAATCCCTCTGTCACTTGAGACGTGAAGCTTGAAAGTATTTCATGGACACGGGCTATGCGGTTGCGGATGCCAACGGACGTCCCCTTCAGGTGGTGTGCCCCAGCGCAAGGAAGATCAAGCCCAAGAGTAGCAGGTTGTTAGCTGCCGAAAGTGAGCCCAAGCCCACCTTAGCATCAGTCCCGTTGTTGCCAAGGTGCCCTTCCAATTAAGGGGCCATGCCCTGAGGGTGGTGGGAACAATGAAGCATGCACAAGGGAGGAGGAGGAGGAGGAGGGGGTGGCGAGGGAGACGGTTCAGTAGTGTTAGAGAGGGGGTGGCTCTAGAACAAGGGTGGGGCTAGTCCGGCTTGGGGTGCTAGGAAAAGTACAGAATTGTGGGGGGACGCGGTAGTGGCTCACCATCGATTGAGAGGGGGTGGGTTCGAGGGACCTATGTAGTAGTAGTAGTAGTATGTGGCCATTGCATGGTCGCATTTTATAGGACTAGAGCTGGGTTCTGGGTCGAAGGGGCACTATGAGAAGGTGAGGCTGGCCGTAGCCCACAAGCTATGCGGGCTACAGAAGGAGACGGAGAAGGAGAAGGAGAAGGAGAGGGAGGGAGAGAGAGAAGGGTCTGAATTACCCGCGCTGGCGTTTGAGAGAATAACAAAAGTAGCCCGCCGACGCGAGCTACGCAGGCTGTTTTTTTGGCGAATTAACCGCAACCGGTGCAGGCCATCAAAGGGACTGATCGAGAGGCCGCTTGTTGCCCGCAGGCTGTTTTTTTGGGGCAAATGAACCGCCAGCCGTCAAAGGGGCTGATAGCGGACACAACAAGCGCGACGGGACAGCTCGACCACGTCAAGCAACACAGAGTCACCACCACGCACATCCAAATGAGACAGACAGAGAGTGTTCTCTCTTCCTTTCTCTCTAACAAGTTGAGAGCGTAAGGTATCTAAAGTTATATATTAACCTTAGTTTCAAAAGCCATCAACGCTATAATATTGGGATTTGTCGAAACTCCATGTGAAAGTTTTGTGAGCTTTTCTTCCCTTTTTTTTTAAAGATATTAAAAAATCATGAAATTTTATTAATTTGTGTATCTTGAACATTGAGAAGATACATACTCCATAACGACAACACACAAATGGATTCAACAAAAAAACTCAACGAACGGAGATAAGCTCTTCTTTTTCTTTTCCCTCCTCATTTGTGATAAACATTGATGAACAAACACGCGACACATAGCATGCCTAGGGAGGACTCTCAATCAGTGGCCAAAGAAAGACAATTGAATCAGAGCTTCTAGACCATTCGTGGAACTGAGCCGCGGAAGTTACATGTTTTGGACTTCTGGAAGAGATTGGTGGGTGATGTGGTGCTTTTATTAACCCCATGGGTAGGTTTAACCAGGAGGGAGTGCCAACCTCTTGTTTTTAGGGATGTCGCACTTACCCTGGTGATATTAGAGAGGACTTTGTTTGATTATGTAGTTCTAGTAACACACACTCTTGGAAAGTAAACACTATAAATGTCATTGGACCACCAAGGCCTGCTCCTGGGCTTGTGGCCCAAGGAACTAACCAAAATATTGATAAAATAGCAAGTTTGCAATCTGTAAGATTTATATTTAGAGACAAGTGTAGTTGTCTTGACAACTCCAACAACGAAGGAGACCACTACTATTGCACTCGGACTCTGTCGAGCAAAATATAGGGATGGCAAGATAGTGTGCTGGAGAAGCAAGCAAGCTAACTAAAGAGTTCTATGAGAACATCAAGAAATGTCGGTCTATTGCAATTGAGATCCTAAGGAAGGTGATTATCCTTTGTAATGAGACACATTTTCTATGTCACCACAGAGGGTTCAAAGACAAACGGTGTGAATTACTTAGTTATAATTTTGAATTCCAAAGATGTACATGTGCAAACTTCCAAAAGAGAGAGGCTAAGCACTCGATATCCTTGCTTTGCAAGCACCTCTACTATGTATTCTTACAAGTGCTGAACTTAGATACTACTACTCATGATTTCATGCATCAACAAGCACTCACAAAAGTTGAATTGTTCCAAGCTTTGTCGGAGCATCGTTATCCCACATCTGCTGAAACTACCTAGCTACTTCCCCATCAATGCTACATGCCTTTAACTTTTTGGTAGGAGTATCTCCAGATGATAACTTTAGTCCTCTCAATTCTGCCTATGTGGCATACATCTTTTGGTATTTTCATATAGCTAGTTCTAATATTTCGGTGGAGTTTTAATATTATGATAGATCGATGTAGCTACTTCGGATATTGTGGCGTCTATAGTTGTCCTCAGATAACTTATGCTTCTCTTTTTAATAGTCTACTTATATTGTGAGATGAATAGTGTTATGTTGATCAAAATTTCTGCAATTCCTCAGTTTTAGTCTCGCTTGTTCTCGCTCGCTCGTGAAATGGATATTCCCTAACCAAAGGTAAGAAGAGTGTATGCACACTACATTCACTTCCCTTAACACAAACCCCCATCTCTCTCTCTCACTCCACTCACACACATTGTTACATAGGATTGCTTGTTGACGGGCATCATGCCCATTTTTGGGCATTTTGGCCATAAAATATCATCACTTATTTTGGGTGAATCAGAAAATAAGGTAAATTGTAAAAAATGGGCATTATTTTTACTAAACCCTTCATTTTGAAGGGTGACCGCCTTCAAAAGAAATCAATGTGTGTACTCAAAAGCCTTCAGAAACTGTCTGATCTGGTTAGCCCAGGCCTTGCGAGCATATGACCTCTTTTCACTCACTTCCAAGCCTTTACTTTAATATCCATGCTTCACAGAGCAACCTCTCAGTCCAAAGATTTTTTTCTTCTGTCGGATGCTCTGTGACACTATCTTCCCCTATAGTAAGCATGATCAGCAAGGGTAGCTTTTTGCTTACAGGTGCTGAGACACAACTTAGCATAGTTTCAATAGAATAGACTGAGACCTTGAGGGTTCCTTCTCCACATATAAACTCCTGCTTCTTGTAACCTCTCTCAAAGACCACCATAAGAAGGGAGTGGCAAAAGCTGCAAACCCCATAATGGCAAAGGCTCTGATTATCCCATTTCTGTAGTAAGGTGAAGCCATAACAACCAGACTCCCAAAGGATAACAGCCAAGGAATCAAGACAGGAATAGCAGGCAAGTGGAAAGCATGCATTGTGCCCATGAGAAGTGCCAAGGATCCAAGAAGGGAGAGACCCCATCCTGTCAAAGGGTGTGCTGTTATAGGCACCAAAGCCATCGGCAGGAAAAAGCTTCCCACAATGCACATAGGCGTCAGCAATTTCTCGATGAAGATGTGGAAGTAAAAACCATAGTCTACCCATAAGGTTCTGGGTATGCAAATGCTGCAGAGCAGTGCGTGCTCAGCTCGTCGCATGCGGCACATGCTGATCACGGTGATCAACAAAGCTGTGAAGAAGATGGCTTCACCAACAAGGGCAGGGAGCTCCTCTTGATATCTGTCATCAGTACACCACAATAAGTTACATTAACAGAGAACCATACACTATCTAAGATAATCAAGCTTCTTGGATGTAGTCAATGGATACTTGTAAGGACAATAGAGCAAAACTGAATAAAAAATGTGCTTGAGAATTTTACCCAATGGTGGATGCCCTCAAGTCATGCCAGGACAAACCCAAAGGCAAAACAGGCCAGGACCACCAGTACCAAGGTTTAAGCCAAGATGCCCCCGGGAATGTCATGACACTGTTGGGTCCACATGGAACACGCCATTTCAACCGCAAATCTGGAGAGAGAAAAGAACAAAGGGCATGGGCATACAGTATCAGAGGGTGATGAAACACTGTCTGCATTTGTATGCTCACTTCAATCTCAAGGCAAAGTTCCTGTTCATCTGGAGCATGAGAGTGTTACTTACAGTAGTAAGATGCATCCATCTGGTATCCGAACGGTAGACGGTAGTGTCCACTCAACCTGGACCCATTACTCGGAGGGTGAAACATCGGCATGTCTAACAAGTCCGGAAAATAAGCCGCCAGAAACCCTTGGTCTGCACCGTCCCTGTTTTCCGCCATCGTGGTCACACGTTGGAGCATTTCATTGAACACATCTGAGGATGGCTGCATTTGATAGTGTGACCACTTATTAGATCTCAACTGTAGAACTTTTATGGATGTAATAAGACACTTTGGATCTTTTTAACAAGGGGCTTGCCTGTAGAACAAAGAGGCCTGTGTGGAATATGCATGGGTCAATGAAAGCAGCACAGAACTGCCCACATTGGAAAAGCTCATCCATGTTGTGCAGGACCAAGTTGTCGGCATCCAGCATGATGACACGTTCGTATTCGACCAAATTCCATGCCAGCAGCTTGTTCAAAGTGTACATGAAGCGTCTGTTGAACCCATTTTGTTGTGCATATGGGTTTGGGATGTTCTCCACTCGAATAACCCTGACCCCTTCCTGCACACTGCAACATGTTGTGAACACACACGTGGGAATGGCAAACACATGTGGGAATGCTTCACACACGTGTGGGAATGCTCAGAGTGCAAGATCCGTCTTTGAAGTGCGTCCATCTACATTGGGAGATTGTCACATACGTTGGATCAGATTAATAATCTAAATACAATTTCGATTCTGGAAATCTTATTTTGGGAGTTAATTTACGTGGATTTGCACAGATTTTGTCAAGAAAAACACCTACAAAAATTTGGATAAAATAAGATTTAGTGAGCACTTACAATTTGTTCAACCAGGGTGCGGGGATGTCTCGGGAGGCGATGAGCACGAGGTCTGCTTTCACACGGTGGGCGGCTAGGGACTGCAGGAGGACACGGGCGGCAATGTAGTACTCGTAGTCGCGTGGGGTGCCCACGTACAGGATGGTCGCATAAGCAGTGGGAAAGCTTGCTGCCTTACTGCTGCTGCTGCTGCTGCTGTTTGGAGATGATGCCCACGCATGAGACTGGTCACCACCAAAGGCTACAGCACAAATCGCCCAAAGCAGAAAGAAATCCAGTCTCCATGGAAAATGCCGCCTAATGTCATGTTGATGATGAGATCGCCCATTGCCATGATGATGATTAAATCTCTCCATCTGTACTACCTGCTTATTCTGTTGCTTTGTGCTGACATGAGAGAGAGAGAGAGAGAGAGAGAGAGAGAGAGATTATTGAACAATATTCTCAAAGATGATTTTGTTTAGGGGTTTTCCTTCAATCTGTTTGCAAAATGGGAGAAGAAGCTTGGACATGGCCTTGATGTGGGCAAATCCTGAGCTCAGGAGAGAGATAGAGAGAGAGAGAAAATTGGCAAGAAATCATATGAATGGGGGGTGTGAGAGAGAGAGAGAGACAGACAGACAGACAGACGTAGATGAAAGCCAAGAAATTCTCAAGAAATCCACCAACCAATCAATGGGTGAGAATCACACGCGAAGTTCTGAAAACAGGAAGACACTGTAATCAAGGGTCAATGCAGGAGGAAAAGCACATGGAAATGAGTTGACTCTATTTAGGGCATGAATGCTGAATCTCAAAGAGCTGGAAATGCATTATTTCTTAAAACAAATTACACCAGAACGTGCCTTGAATTAAGCGGGAAATTGAATAATTGAGAGAGAGAATCTCCCTCAAAACAGAGAAGCTTAGATTAGATTAATGAGAATATTAGAGAGAAGCTTAGATTAGTGGGAAGACTTGCAGCAGCGAGCATTGATTAATAGGCGAAGACAATCAAAAGGCGTGTTTTTGTGCGCTTAACCTGCTGCGCTAGCTGCTAAAAAACGGAAGCTTTTCTGAAAGAATGATTTAGAAGAGTTTTCGGAGGAACCTAGGGTGTTAAATTAAAGAGTTTTTGCCCTTACTTTAAAGAAGAATGCTTCACGTTACAAGTTGATATGCAAGACAAAAAAAGAGAGAAACAGGATTAGTCGGATTTGTAAGCCCCGTCAAACTAGATAAACAGGACTAGCCCGATTCCGTCAGTGCATAGTTTAAAAAGTTAAACTTTGGTCCTGCCTTTTTCAAACAAACCAAAGCAGGAATATGCCACAGCATATTCATGTTCTCACTTGTTAACACTCTCTCTCTCTCTCTCTCGGATGCCTACACGCACCGCATACAGCTCTTCCCATGAAGATTCCTCTTGTCTCCGTAGTCGAGTTGGTAGAACGGTTGGGTCTCATGATGGGGCCCGAGTTCGATGCCTGTGAGCTACACGGTAGGGGCTGCTTGTGCGAGCCGATGGATTATTCCACCTCCTAACACAAGATTCCTCTCCTCCTCGTAGGTTTCGGTGGGATCTTCACCAAATCCACCGTCGACTGGAACAGAACACTTTTGCATTTCACAGTTGATGGGTCGATAGAGATTGGGCCAATCAAATTTTATATTTCCCTTTCTTGTTAGCAAAATACTCTCAATCTTACCTCCACAAATCCTTGCGGGAAGCACTTTCCTCTTCAAGCCATGAAACGAGTGCGGCTCTTATTGGCGAAAACTATTTCAGTTGCGAGTGGATCCCTTGTTTGATCGGTCTGCCACCATGCATGTGCACATGTTATCTCTCTCTTCTACACTTTCATAATGAGAGGCTCTTCTTAATTTTTATCATCATACCAAAGGGGTGGCTAATGTTCCACATGGTTGACTAATTTTTATATCCTTTCTTCTTTCTAGAATAAGATTTGCCCCAAATCACTGCATACCTTTGACTTCAACTTTAGTACTAGCAAGTACTTAAATAATAATACCTCACACATAAAGATCTAAATGAAAGCTCTTAAGTATGCACAATACTCCAAGACTTATACTAGGCTAATGTTGTCATCATTGTATGAATCTACATTTGCTAATATATCGACATTTCTTAAACACCCTGTGAGAAAGGAGTGAAATTTAAAGCTCAATAAAAATTAGAGCCGCTAACTTAAATTTTAAAAAGATTTCCTAGGTAAACTTTTAAAAGGAAACTTTAAAAAAGAGGGCCTTGGGTGACCATGTCTAACTATCTAATTTTCTAACATATCTTTCCCACCACACATCAAACCATGCTATTTAGCCTAGGGTAAAGGACCTCCCTGTCACCTACAAGGACTCCATGATCTTTTTTTTATCAAGCTTTGAATGAGAAAAATGTTAATACTCACTAAAGGAGATGAAACAAATAGTCATTCACAATTGATATTTAAGGGAAAAGAGGGTCATTAACATGCAATACTCTCCTTTATACATTCACTAAATATAAAAGAAGAGAAGCCCACCAAGGTCTTGATTCAAGCTCCCTAGAACCAATAATGGAAATTTAAGCAAGATAACAATCAAAAACTTGAGTGCCCTAATATTTGTTGGTGATACTTGTTAGAAGTAAAGGAGAAGCATGCTTGCATGTATGCTTATATACCAAATGTTTGGAATCAATATATCAACTTAAGTGTAAACATGTAAACTTAAATGTGCACATAGTTCATGTAGAGACTTAATTCTACATGTTCACATGTAGACTTAAATGTACAAAGAATTCATGTAGAGACTTAATTGTACATGTCCACATGTAGACTTAATTGTACATGTCCATAGGTAGACTTAATTGTGCAAAGAATTCATGTGTGAAATCAAGAATTTTCATAGGTAGAATTTCAAGGGGCATGTTCATGTGAGTAAATGTGTAACACTCATGGTATAGTAAAATTCCCATGGTAGATCAAGCCACCATAATGTCACCATAATGTTCAAAGATACATTTTCATAAAGATTCACACTCATGAATCCATTCTTCTCAAATATCTCGCAAACTTGTAAAAATTCTTTATTAGGCCTAGTAGTTCACCATATGGAGCACTTATTCTTCTCGTAAAGAAGAATGGAACGTTTTACATGTGCATAGACTATCGAGCTTCAAATAAGAATACTATCAAGAATCGATATCATATCCCATGTGTGGATGATCTCTTAGATAAGTTGAGAGGAGCTGAGGTATTTTCCACCTTAAATCGGGTTAGAATGGCCAAAGAAAATGTCTATAAGATTGCCTTTCACACGCAAATGGATCCTTATGAGTTTATAGTAATGCCTTTTCGACTTACTAATGCTCCGGCTACATTTAGTCGCATGATGAACCATGTATTCTTAAAGCACCAAAATTCTGTGGTTGTTTTCTTCGATGACATCTTGGTCTATGATTCACGAAAAGCATATAGAGATAGTATTCAATCTTTTGAGGGAGAATCAACTCTATGCCAATCTAGGCAAGAGTGAATTAAATAAATAAATACCTTGTGTATATTGTGTCTGCCTGATGGAATTTATGTAAATCCTAAAAAGATAGAGACCATTAGATCATGGCCTAGACCAATGGACATTCATGAGTTAAGATCTTTTCTATTCTTATTATAGAAGATTTATAAAAAACTTTGCTTACAAAGTGCATTACTTGACTGAATTCTTGAAAAAGGGTAAAGTTTTTCATTGGACTGACATGTAAGAAAATTCTTTCAATGCTCTTAAATATGCTTAAGCCATGCACTTGTTTTTACATTACCTGATATCCTTAGACCATTTTGTTGTAGTGAGACTAATGCTAGTGAACATGGTATTGGTGCTGTGCTTATGCAAGCTAATCATCCACTTGCTTTTGAAAGTAGAAATTTGAAACCATTTGAGCTTAATTATAGTACTTATAATAAAGAATTGATTACTATTGTCTATTCATTGAAAATTTGGAAGCATTATCTTATGGATTCTGGGTTTATTATTAAAATTGATCAACAAAGCATTAAACATTTGCTTTCTTAACCTCTAATTTCGGATAGACATATTAAGTGGACATCTTTTATTCAAAGTTTATTCAATATACACATGGTCATGAGAATGTTGCTGGTTCTTTGAGTAGGAGACCTAGCATTAATAATATATCAGTTTATTGAGGGAATTTCTTTTGATAACATGAAAGGAACTTATGAAAATGATTCTAATTTTTTCGATGCATACAATAAGATGAAAGATAATGATTGGTTACCTCATTTAGATTATTCTTATTATGATGGTTTTTTTTTCTTTCCAAAGAAGTTGTGCATTACTAGACCATTTAGGTGAGTTATTATAGAAGAATCTCATCAACCACCTTTTCTTGGTCATAGAGGAGTTTCATCTACTTTGCAAATTGTTGATAGTGATTTCTTTTGGACTAATATGTGTAGAGATGTTTCAAAGTTTGTGTATAAATGTGTTAATTGTCAAAAGATTAAGAGTCATAAAGGAAAGATGCCTATGCCATTACCTATTCCTAATGAACCAAAAGAATAAATATGAATTTCATTATTGGCTTTCTTTTAATTGCTCTAATAAGAATGATATGATTTGGACTATTATAGATAAATTTAGTAAACATGCTTATTTCATTACTTATAAAAAGACATTGATTTCTTATCAAGCTGCACATGTTTTCATCAAAGATTGTACATCATGACTTACCCCAAAGATCATTGTTTCTAATAGAGATAGAAAGTTTTGTAGTGATTTTTGGATTATTTTCTTTGATAATCTTAGAACAATGTTGCCATATACATAGGCAGTGATGTGTGTGAACACACTTAGGACCGCCGGGGCACTTTTTTCCTCTTTAGGAGGTTTTTTCCCCCGGCTTGTATATACGCCCATCATTCTAGGGCTAACTTATCTTTGTACATTGACACAATCTAATACACTTTGTGTTGTGTGCATTCTTGCTTCTTCTTCTCCAAGCTTTGTGTGCTTTCCTGCAACCCTAATTCCAACAATTGGTATCAGAGCAGGCATCGGCTCCCAGGGCTACGCCGCCAGAACCCTCCGACTCACGTTCTCCGATTGAGGTGAGTTTTCAAGAGCGCTTGCAGGTCCCTATACTCTGCAAATAAGCCCGTAGGGCTTAGCGTTCTCAGAATTTACATCTAAGGTCGTTCGGGCTCCGTTTTTGCATTTCAAGTTCTGCATAGGTGTTTTCGTCATTTTTTGCAGAAATTTTGACAGTGCAATTTTCTGCAAAACAGGCATACATACTCTATTGTGGACCGTGCTACATAGCACGAGTTGTTTTCTGTTCAGTCTTTGCTTCATTACAGGTAGCTTTTGCATCAGTTTCAGTCAGTGGCCATGGCTGATAACAGCAATGATGTATTTCGCATGTTGTCTGCTGTGAAGACAAACTGGATGGAGACAGCAACTACCCACTTTAGGCATACATGATGTAGCATGTTTTGGTTGCAAAAGGAGTGTGGAACATTGTGCAGGGTATGGATGTACGTCCAAGTTCTGTTGATGTAGGATCTGTTGAGGATGTTGCAGGTTCTAGCAGCTCTACTGTTGCTGCTGTTTTACCCACTGCTGTACAAGCTCGTTTGGGATGGTAAAGATGCGCAGGCTCATGCCTTGATTGCACTTTCTGTCAAACGTAACATCACCCCACATATTCGTTCAGCTATAACAGCAAAACAGGCTTGGGATATTCTAGCTAGTTTGTATGCAGGTCGTAAAACGAGGCAAAAATCGCATACCTGCATAAAGAGCTAGAATTGAAGATTATGCAAGAAGATGATGACATGAATGTTTTTCTTGTTGAGATTAAAGATCTCAAAGAACAATTGATTTCTGCAGGTGAGATTATTCCTGATCATTCTCTTGTGCAGACTGTTCTTGATGCTTTACCTGAGACATATCAAACTTTTGCTTCCACGTGGAGACTTCTTAATGAGGACAGACCTGATGTTGTCAAGTATGATACTTTAGTCAACAAGCTCTTGCAAGAAGCGCAGTCCAGACAAAACAGGGCCAAGCATCGTGCAGTTGATCAAGCATTTATTGCTGCCCAACAGAGCAGAGAAGAAGTGGTAAGGCAGCCCCTTCCACTGTTTCTTCTCCTATAAGTAGGTCTGCAACTTCTTCTCCTTCCACAGGTAGCAACAATAAGTTTGAGAAGGCTCTTGATAAAGGCAAGAAAAAGACCAGGTGCAACTATTGTAAGGCAAATGATCATGTCATTAAGAATTGCCCTAAGCTAAAGGCTAAAGAGGCAAAGAAGAAAGAGTCAAATGCAGCCACAATAGCGGATGCTTCTACAAATGCAGATTCTGCAAATGTTGTGTAGGATACAGAATGGGCGTTTAGCGTGTATTGCCAGTATGACTCATCTGTACATGATGCATGTTTGGCAGTTTTTGTTGACTCTCATGTTTGGTATTTTGACAGTGGTGCTACAAAGCACATTACCTCGCATTGTGATATGTTCACTTTTCTTGAGGCTGTCCCTAATGGGAATACTGTCACATGTGCCAATAATGCTTCTTACCCAGTGAAGGGTGTTGGTAAAATTATGCTAACGGCTGCAAACGGCAGCGCTTTCACACTTTCAGATGCTTTGTATGTGCCAGGGATAAAGAAGAATCTATTGTCTGTCTCTGCGCTTACTAGACTTGGACTTGTAGTCAAATTTGTGGATGACAGATGTACTGTTCATGATTTGACTTCTGGTGATACGATTAATGTATCTGGCACCTTGTTTCGTGGGCTGTATAGGCTCAATTCTTATAACAAGTGTGTGGAAGATTCAGCAAATGCAGTTTCTGATGAAAAGGCAGTTTCAGATGCAAAACTATGGCATGCTCGTTTTGGTCATCTGAACTTTGCTAGTTTGCTGCGTTTGCAGAAATTTGATATGGTTGCTTCATTGCCCCCTCTTGAGGCTTCATTGAAACATGTTTGTGAAGGCTGTATTTTGGGCAAAATGCAGCGTTTTGCATTTCCAAAGGATGGTTCTGTGCGGGCCACTCGCAAATTGCAACTTGTACATAGTGATGTATGTGGGCCTAATATGCAAACTCCGTCATTTGGTAAACACTTGTACTTCGTGACTTTCATTGATGATTACTCAAGGCATGCATGGGTATATCCACTGAAGGCAAAGTCCGAAGTGTTTTTGTGCTTCAAACAGTTTTTTCTTATGGTTGAAAATGTTTCCAATTGTACTGTGGTGGACACCCTCCATTCTGATCGAGGGGGGGAGTACATGTCTAAAGAGTTTGATGCATTTCTGGCTAGTCGTGGGATAAAACACCAATGTACAGTGCCATATACCTCTCAGCAAAATGGTGTTGCTGAGAGGAAAAACAGGTCACTTATGGAGATGGCACGATGTATGGTCAAGAGCCAAGCTTTGCCACATGCGTTTTGGCTTGAGGCTGTCATGTGTGCTGCATATGTACTCAACAGGTGTCCCTAAGGCCTTGCAGTCTATTACTCCATACGAAGCTTGGAATGGGAGGAAGCCTTCTATTGGTCACTTGTGTGTCTTTGGTGGTTGCTTGGCCTATGCTTTAGTGCCTGTGCAACAACGTAGAAAATTGGATGATAAGGCTGTCAAATGCATTTTTGTTGGTTACAGTGCTGAGAGCAAGGGTTACAGATTGTATCATCCGCAATCAAAGCGTATCTTGATTAGTCGAGATGTTGTTTTTGTGGAAGATGCTGTGTAGCCTTTGTTATCATGTACCAAAGAGACAGGTGTGAGCTCACGGGATGTATTTGATACATTGTTGCCTCTATTTACAAGTGGGAATTCAAATGTAAGTCCTAATGAGGCAAATATTCAGCCTATGCAGATTTCAAACGACATCATAGATCAGCCTATTTCTGATGCAGATTTACAAGATGTAATTCATGAGGATAGGGCTGAAAATGAGCAGGCTAGAGGTATGCCAAAATGGCTGGTGCAAACCTTGCGTGATAGTAAGATTGATGCACCTATGACTAGTCGTACTCGTTCAAGTTTTCAGCATGCCTCTTATACATCAGATTGTTATGCTTTGGTTGTGTCTAGTATGTGTGAAGAGGAAGAACCTCTTTCATTTGATGAGGCACAAAAATCAGAAAATTGGTTGGCTGCAATGCAAAGTGAATATGATACTATAATCAAGAATGGTACATGGTCTTTGTGTGATTTGCCTATTGGTAAAAAGGCCATTGGATGTAAGTGGGTTTTTAAGTTGAAACGAAAGCCAGATGGCAGTGTTGATCGCTATAAGGCTAGACTTGTTGCAAAGGATTATGCTCAAGAAAAGGGCATTGATTTTGATGAGACCTTTGCTCCCACTTGTTGTATGACTACCATTCGTAGCATTTGTGCACTGGCAGCTCATAATGGTTGGAATGTACATCAACTGGACATAAAGACTGCGTTCTTGAATGGAGATTTGCATGAGGAGGTGTATGTATCGCAGCCTCGTGGTTTTGTTCAAAGAGGGCAGGAAAACAAAGTGTGCAGGCTGAAAAAGGCTTCATATGGTTTAAAGCAAGCTCCATGTGCTTGGTATGAAAAGATACATGCATATTTGACTTCACATGGTTTTCAAAATAGTCCAACAGAAAGCACTTTGTATGTTAAACGTGTGGATGGTGTACATCTAATCATTGCTCTCTATGTTGATGACATGCTGCTCACAGGACCAAATGAGAGTCATATTGCTGATTTTAAGGCTGATTTGAATGCCTCATTTGAGATGTCAGATTTGGGACATTTGCATCATTATTTGGGGATACAATTTAAGCAGTGTGATGGAGGTATTGCTTTGTGTCAGACAAAGTACATTGAGACATTGTTGCAGGAGATTTGGCCTTGAAGACTGCAAGCCTATTGCTACTCCAATGGAGACAGGTTTGAAGTTGAGTCTTCATGATGCTGGAGATCACTTTGATGTCACACTCTATCAGACAGCTGTTGGTTGCCTCATTTATGTATGCATTACGAGGCCGGACATTCAGTTTGCAGTCTCACAGGTGAGCAAGTTTATGCATAGCCCAGGGTCTCAGCATTGGAAGGCAGTTAAACGCATCTTTCGCTACTTGAGTGGCACCATACATCTTGGGTTGTTTTATCCCAAGGGGGGATCGTTCCGCCAAATTTACATGCTTTTTCGGACTCAGATTGGGCTGGTTGCTATGACACAAGAGTGTCCACAAGTGGTTTTTGTTTCATGCTCGGTAGCTCATGCATATCTTGGTTGAGCATTTGAGTGTGTGTGGCTCAGACGGCTTATGGCTGATTTGGGTGTTGGACAGGAGTCTGCCACCTCTATCTACACTGACAGTCACTGGCAGTTGCGAGAAACCCAGTTTTTCATGCTCGCACAAAGCACATTGAGGTGCATTATCACTATGTCAGGGAGAGACTCTCAGCAGGAGAGATCAGCTTGGCCTATGTGCCAACACAGGACAACCTCGTCGATCTTTTCACAAAGGCGCTTCCTCGTGAGAAGTTCGAAGCTTTCCGCAAAGCTTTGGGATTTCTCCCCTTTGTGGATTGATCTACTTCGGGCATGGCACTCCCCTATACATGAGTGCCAGCTCTCGTTCACACCATCACTCCCAGGGGGGATTTGTTGCCATATACATAGGCAGTGATGTGTGTGAACACACTTAGGACCGCCGGGGCACTTTTTCTCTCTTTAGGAGGTTTTTTCCCCCGGCTTGTATATACGCCCATCATTCTAGGACTAACTTATCTTTGTACATTGACACAATCTAAAACACTTTGTGTTGTGTGCATTCTTGCTTCTTCTTCTCCAATCTTTGTGTGCTTTCCTGCAACCCTAATTCCAACAAACAAAACTTGGTTTTTCTACTATTTTTAATCTTGAATCAAATGGAGAAACCGAAGTAACAAATAGTATAACTCTTGATTTATGTAGATCTTATGTTTCATCTCAGCCTAAGTAATAGCATAAGTATTTACACATTTTGCAATTTGTATATAATAATTGTCCTCACACTGCTACTAAGAAAGCACTATTTGAGATAGTCTATGGGGTAAGTCTTTGCCGACTCCTACTACGACTCGTCTTTCACATTCTATTGAGGCTACATATTCTTTTATTATAGACTTTGACCAAATCCATTAGTTAATGAAGTCGAACATTCAAAAAGCTCAAGAGACGTACATGAAATATGCAAATCATAAACGTAAACATGTCATCTTCAACCAAGGCAACTATGTACTTCTTCACATTGACAAAAGGAGAGTTAAGTCTGTGGAGATAAGGGTGGTTGTATCATAAGGGTCCTCACTTTGGATCACCTTCAATTTTTTTTTGTAGTAAAAAATAGCCATTTTTCACTAAATTTGGCTAACCTCACCAGGAATTTGACATTGAGCTCTTCTAATGAAAGATCACATTGTTAACCATGCACTTAAACATATGGTATGATCGAAATTCGAATATTTCAAATGCCAAATTTCCTGCGTCACAAATATAGTGTATACAGTATATCCCAAACTTAGACAAATAGGTAGTACGATTATAAAATGTTAATAACTTCTTGGTTTTAACTCTAATTCCATCCCCACTTTGCACACAAGGAAGGCATGTAATGGAGATCTTAACTTGATTTGTTGAGTAATTTTTGCATGTAATTTCTATTTTAAATTAATTATTTTATGTTTTGAAAGTATACAAAAAGAGTAGTTTTTTTATACAACACATTTCATTATGTATTTTTACTTGATTATGATCCAAGGATAGACCATTATGTATTTTATGTTTTGAAAGTATACAAAAAGAGTAGTTTTTTTTGTACAACACATTTCATTATGTATTTTTACTTGATTATGATCCAAGGATAGACCATTATGTATTTTTAATTGATTGAATGATCCAAGGACAGACAATTATGAGGACAATATGACCACATGGTCAAATTATGCATGTTTACTTGATTGAATGATCCAAGGATAAACAATTATGAGGACAATGTGACCATATGGTCAAATTTCATTCTTAACAGTTAGATTTTCTAAGATCTCCATTGGAAATTTGCTTCGAAGTTCCAGACCAGCTGAACATAATTAGTAAATTAATTATAAAATTTATTTTTATGAGATTATGCAATAATTTTATGTGAGAAAGTAGTGTTAATCATGGTGAATCTATGAAAAAATTGGTTTAATTTGAGTAAGAAAAGGTCTATTTTCATCCAATTTATGTGAAAATAGCTCTACTTGAGTAGTTTCTTTCCTTCCAAGCCTAAACCCAAGTCTAGCTAGGCTTGGTAAAGTAGGTTAGGTAATGTACCAAAACTAGGTGACCCCTAAGGTGGCCATGTATGTGGCCACGTGTCTGATATGTCACCTACACATGGCATACATTCCACCTCAATGTGCCTCCTCACTATGCCACCTCATCACATTGATGACATAGCATGACACCTCATTAGATGTCATGTCACATGCATTAACACATCATCAAGGAGGGAGAGCTACCATCTCACTCAAATTACCACATCATTAGTCTATGTCATCAAAACATCCACCATGGATATATCACATCGTCTTGAGTTGGTGCCACTTGTCACACACGTGTATGCCACATCAGCATTCCACCATGCCACATCATCAACCAAGTTTCCATGTCATCATCGCCAACTATGCGCATGGGTGCATCCATTCATAGTTTCACATACATGTAAAATATATACATATTTTACATACATATAAAATATATACATATTTTACATACATATAATATAATATATATGTATATTATAGATAATATATACATATATATGTAAAATACTCTTATGATATTTAATTTTTTAATAAAATATAAATCAATTTAAAAATACATTATTACACCTATATGATTTTTAAAAATTTAGCTATCTATTAATTTATTTAATATATATATAAAATTTAGAGACATGTTTTTATTTTTTAAATAGATTTTAATTTAAAAAATAAATAATATATTATTTTATAGATAAAAGAAATATACTTTATGGCTTCTTCTTTAAAAAAATATTTTATATCTTTTTTAGAATTATTACTTTAAAATATTTAAAAAATATCATATCAAAATTGTCCCCATTTTAAAAATCTAACCAAAGATATCATGTAGATCTAATTAAAAAGATATATCTATTAATTAATAATCATCCAATTAAATAAGAAAATCTTATGAATTAAAATATCCAGTATGTACAATGCAAGAGATATCCAATTAATAAGAGAGTATTGAATGCAAGAGCCACCATAGGTAAGTTAGCCATACGTCATCCAATTGATAAGAGAGTATTGTTTTCTACAAATGCACACTTCTATGCTTATTTCATTCAATCATAGCTTGGTGTGTAGAGAATGGGCTCACAAATTTGTAGGAGTAATAAATCTGATAAGAATAGGAAACGCCCTACTCATGAAGCTCAAGAAGCGGAGAGAAAGAGGATAGATAGCTCATGAGCGAAAAAGAGAGTATAGCACATGAATGTGCAACCGCCAATGTTGGGGGGGCTACCATCACTCTCACCTCCTCCACATCCCCCTTGGTTTGGATGAAGCATGTGAGCCTCCTCCTCCTCCTAGTGAGTGTGAATGCAAGAGCCACCATAGGTAAGCTAGCCGTACATCATCATGTGTCCAAGGTCATTCACAACTTTTTTCAAGATCTCACTCCCTTGTCACAATATATTGTTCTTAATAGTGTTTGTCCCTCATATGCATCCATCAAGAAGAGGAATACCTTAGATACATTAGTTGCTTGTTGCACTATTGTAGTAGCGGCCATATCAATATGAGAGCTACCTCTTGCATTCATCGCATAGCACCACATAATCTTAGAGGTGGTTCTTTGAGGAGACAAAGTCTAGATGCAAATGATACTGGGGTACTGTGGGCCTTCTAGTGGCCGTGCTCCTAGGTGTAATCCTTTGATTAACGATAGCACTAAGGCACTTCTAGAGAAATTTTGGGAGGAGAATTGTAGAGCTTCGCAAGTGTTCAAGAAAGCATTGCAAAAAAGAGTCTTAAAGGGTGTGTTCATCGAACATGGGACTTGCTTTCTTGAGGTGAGTCAAACTGAGTTATATGCTCAATTTGTGGAGGCACACCCTCACCTCAAGATTAGCCAAATATCTTTTGGAGCGATGCAAGCCATGGTTTATGCGCTACTCCCATCAGCTTGATACATGTTGTCCATACCGTGTGGAGTTTCAACTCTACTATTATGTGTTTCATTCCCTTAGTGGAAACAATGGGAGGCTTACTAGCCCATGCAATTTCATACACTCTCTTTTGTGTCCACGAGAGCCAAATGCACTATACCATCACCTTTCGTGTGTCGAGGTGGTGTATGTGGGGGGTTGGTAGCACTACCTATACTTAAGGGGGATGTTAGTAACATTGAGATACTGCATTGACAACAACAATATGAGTATGTAGTACGCTAGCTCGATGGTGGGGGGCAATCCAAGAGGTTGTAGCTCATGGAGAAACATACTCCATGTGCATTATTTCACTACTACTTTTAGAGAGCACATCTACCCTTATATACGACACCCATTGTGCTAAGTGGTAGGACTGTGAGTTTCATGGGTGCTTGGAGAAATTTCCCATTGTTGTGGTTATCTTAGTGGTGGACTTTATTGAGAACTATACTTTCTCGCCCTACCAAGAGATACAATCTGAGTACTACTTTTCAGAGCAGGTATCATATCTTTGATTGCTTTGTGATGTAATAGATCGCTTCTGACCATTGTATTAAGATAAAATTGAATTGCACTTTAGGTGGCTTATTTGGTGTATATTAGCTATCGTCATGCAGAGATACACTTGGATGGAGTTTCCAGCACCCTCAACAAGGCTCGTAGCATTATCAAGGAGTACCATTTTTATAGAAGTGATGATCGCTCGCATGATGCACATTTTGTACAACATTGTTTCTCCTTCATGATCCATTTATGATGGATCGTGGAGTCACATGGCATGAGGGGTGGATTTGGTCTGCCGGATATGGTGGTTAGTTCAAGTCTTTGAGGCAGTTCTACTGGCTTTATAGGTGGCACTCGGAGACTGAAAGGTCATTTGGAGTTTTTTGGCCATGGGAAGGGTGAGCATGATGGTGGTGGTGCATGCATGAAGCGTGCTGGTGCATGGAAAGAGGTTTAGAGATGCACAGCAAGTGGTGGAGTGGTGTACAGCACTTGAGTGCTAGTGTGACCTTTTCTTATCCCTCACGTGATGCGAGGATGGTCAGGAGATATTTTTGGTGTGTGAATGGTAGCATTGTGGATCGCTTGGTGGCATTCGACTATCAGACAGTTCCTGGCACTTTGGGCATTCACTCCATTCGGAGCACCTCTCGCATGACCCCACTATCTTCACATAATAGTTTACATGCTTCTATAAAGCATGCATTGATGGTGACGGGTGCGTGTGTCATGTCAGCATGGGCAGATCCTTGGACTGAGCGAGTGATTACACCTGAGCATCCAATGTACGTTGTACCCATACTACATGATGTTGGTGCCATATTTACGGTTGACTATGACGAGTTTACAGGATTATTAACTATGGATGATATCTTTGTTGTCATTGCCCCCGATGGCTATGAGGAGAAGGTGGACTACTATTTGTTGAGATGCTCTATGCCGACGAGCACTCTCAACGAGGATGTCATGGATTGTCATGGGGTTTAGTTTAATGCACATAGTATGGTCGTGGCAGGCTACTAGGCATGGGAGATACATTCATTTCTAGTAGTATGAGGTTAATTATGAGGCCTACATCTTCTCTGATCTTGATCGAGTTTATAGCTCCAAAAGTGATGCTTGACCTCCCTGATGGCTTTATGTAGATGAGCACGACAGCATATCAAATGTTTTGAGAGCTAGAGAAGGTGCTAATGATAAGATTGATATCAAGTGTGGTCATCATCAGAGTACATTTGGTTGTAATGTGCGTAACACTTTGAAAATTGGGCGTTTGGCATGTATATTGTAACAAATGTGGTCCAATGGTGACCAAATTTTACAAGAGCAAGGGTGGGGTCCACAATACACTCTTGCGAAGTTTGGTCACCATCAAAGCATATTTGGTTGCAATGTGCATGCCAAACACCCGATTTTGAGAGGACTCTCTAAGGCCACAACACATTGAAAATTGGGTCTTCGGCACTCACATTGCAACCAAATGTATTGTGATGGTGACCAAACTTTGTAAAAGTGTATATGTAGACTCCACCCTCACTCTTGCAAAGTTTGGTCACTATTGGAGCACATTTGGTTGCAATATGTGCGCCAAACGCCCAATTTCGATGGTGCTCTCTAGGGCCACACGCAACCAAATGTGTTTCGATGGTGGCCCACCCTCACTTTTTCAAAGTTTGGCCACCATCGAAACACATTTGGTTGCAATGTACGTGCCAAATGCCCAATTTCAAGGGGCTCTCTAAAACCACAACACATTGAAAATTAGGCCTTTGACACGCACATTGCAACTAAAGTGAAAGAGAAACAATATTAGGTGGGTGTGTGTGTGTGTGTGTGTGTGTGTGTGTGTGTGTGTGAATGCCTATGCATTATGTAGGTGTATATGTGTGTGTGTGAATGCATGTGCATTATGTAGGGAGGGTGTGTGTGTGTATGAGAGAGAGAGAGAGAGAGTGTGTGTGTGTGTGTGGATGTTTGTGTGTACATGTGCCTTGGAGAGAGAGAGAAATGATACACTTCTATGTAACTAAAATGGGATGATGTATAAATATAAGAGAATAATACATGGGATGATGACGGGACAAATCATGAAACTACAACATTAGGATCCTAGGCCAGCTACTCTAGGCTTAGCCACTAGACAACAATAAAGAAACATCATGTAATGATTACAAAAGTGCGTGCTAACCCAGCCACTTTGGGTTTAGTCACTGACACTCTCCAACTCTAGCCAATTCGGATCATCATCTATGAACCGATCTTGCCTATCGAGGAGTCTCTATAACTTGTTGTGCAATAGTAGAATCTCGTCGTACAGCCTTCACCCTAGGTGCACACGATGATAGTACACCTCAAATGCCCTTTGTGCGTCTGTCTCTCATAATGCCCACAATACGGCTTGTCTCTATAGCCAAAGAGTAAAATCAATATGCACACGTGTCTTCCACTCTACACGAGTAATCTGCTTAATAGTATCGATAAGTCTTCGGCATATGTGCCATCGGTCTAGCACAACAATTTCATTAAAAATTCTCGAATAAACCCCCCTTGGCCCATATTCTTTTAAAACCCTCCCCATCTGTGTGAACACCCTTACCCCCCCTCCCCCTCTTTTTTTTAAAAACCAACCTCCTTGGCCGAGTCCTCATTCTTATTCCAAACCAACATTTCTTTATTTTTTAAATGCCCCACATTTTTTAAAACCGCCCATCATCCTTATTCAAAACCACATACTAACTCGCCAACCCCAGCTTCGCCCTCACCAACCCCCCCCCTTCAGGCAGCCCCCACTAACACGTGCGTATGCACATCTGCCCCCCTCTACTACACGCATTCACCCACATAAACGCCCCCACCCCTAGTGCCCCCAAAACCTGCAGAACCCGCTCTCTGTCAACTTTGGTATAAGCACAATGACATTAATTCTGTTGAATGTTTTTGTAGATTGTCTCCATCTCAACTCCCAAGAGATTTAAAAACAAGTAAGAAGAATCCATGTAAGCAACAGCTTCCAAAGCACATCAAAAGTAGGTTCGTCCAAATTCATTATCGCACAGTTAGTTACCTTCAAATAAATACTCACAATTTTGTATCTTAATGAGGGCCAACAATATCTTTATCCCCCTCTCACGTGTTTTCTTGCTTGGAGGAATATTTAGTATTTCAAAGATTTTTTGATCTGTCCATGGACCGAGCTCAATCGAGCTATCAAATCTATAATACACACTTCTTAGAGAGTGTATAGAAAAGCATTCAATATTCCTAGAAGAAGCTATTAACTATAATTAATGAAAACTTTTCCCCCTCAACTATAAACACAGAAAAATGAGAAGTGAGTGCCAAAAAACTATTTTTATTTGATCAATTTATGTTTACTAGGTGTTGAGATATCAAGCTCAACTAGTGCAAATATGGATGACAACTCCTCACTTATGCGACCGGCATGATTGGTGAGATTATAGTTGATATGCCACCAGTGGTTTACAGGCTAGGCATCCACTTTAGTTTACTAGAGTTATGGCATAGTTATAGCATGAGCTCATATATAATCAGGTTCACACTATATAACTTGTATTAATTAGTAGTAGACTACTTTATAGTATGTCCTCTTATCTTTCTGTTATGGTTATAGAGAAGTGAAGAAGATAGTGAAAGAGATCTAAGCATTTCATCAGTTTTTATCGCATTATAGTGATCAACACTAATCACTTTGAGTTTTTTGGGGGTGTCAAGCTTCAAATCACATGTTTATGAGTTGGTCTAATTATGATTTACACCATTATAGTGATCAACACTAATCACTTTGAGTTTTTTTATGGGGTGTCAAGCTTCAAATCACATGTTTATGAGTTGGTGTAATTCTGATTTACACCATTTCTCAAACCAAGCATTGGGCCTTCATTTAGTTTTTTAGGGGTTTCAAGCTTCAAATCACATGTTTATGAGTTGCTCTAACTTTGATTTGTGCCATTTCTCAAATCAAGCATTGGGCCTTCAGAAGTCTATGAGAATAGTAGACACCAATGAACTCTCTACATAGGCCTCATTAATACATGCAAGCTACTCTATGAGATCTTTGACCCTTGTGATAAATTCATCCATTAAGTCTCTCGCATTCATATGCTTGGACTCTAACTTCTTGTGCAAGTAGGCCACAAGTATCTTGTTACACACCTAGTAATGTGCATCAAATGCATCCCAAGCCTATTTGACAATTTTACATGCAAGCTACTCTATGAGATCTTTGATCCTTGTGATAAATTCATCCATTGAGTCTCTCGCATTCATATGCTTGGACTCTAACTTCTTGTGCAAGTAGGCCACAAGTATCTTGTTACACACCTAGTAATGTGCATCAAATGCATCCCAAGCCTATTTGACAATTTTACATGAGCAAATATGAGGAATAATGCTCCTTTTCATGAAAAGTGCATCTAATGGATGTCAGTGTGCATTCCTACCATCCCACGATTAAATCTGAACCAATATCACCATTTGAAGTACATGTACTATCCTACACTGGCAAGATAAGGAGTGCATTAATGCCAATAATAACATTCTAAAGCCTTGTGGCATGATGCATCATGTAGGACCATAACGGGTCGTTGGTCCCGTCAAGCTTATCCTCATCCAAAATACATCACTGCATGTCATTTCAAACAACCTGAAAGTAACCAATATCTGACATAAAATGCAAATATCCCTACACAAGTACATGCCCAATGAATGCAACTGAATCACTGATGATAAAGAGACCTCCAAAGTGTATGAAAAATGGCAAGAGTGTAGAGTGTAGAAATGTTGTTGGAAAGGATAAAAATTCATTGAAAATAATGACAATGCCGACAAAGATATTGATGATGAGCTCAAAGATGTGATATCAATGAGACGATCATGGCTTTCCACTGTTGTGTGGCAAGTGAAGGTCCTGCCTCCTACTCTGCCTCTTCCTCGTCATCCTCGAGAGAATCCTCCTCAGGTGAAGAATGCTTTTTCTTCTCCTGCTGACTCCAGCTATTTCTTCTCTTTGCCTCTGGTCTCTTACTCTAGTAGAGCTCCTTCTATCTCGTGTAGCTTCAATTCAAGTACATTTTTTAATGTTGCTATAATGGTTTCATATTTACCTTTGTCCACACTCTTCAGAAGCACTGCTAGTGCCTCATCATCTTCTACCTTTTTGCCAATAGCTGCCAGTTGTTGCTTAATGCTTTTATATCTGTTCAAGTGTGTGATTAAAGGTTCACTTTCCTTCATATCCAATTTGTAGAATTTCATTAACAGATTTATCTTTGAATTTTTAGCTTGTGTGCCAAATAATTTATTGAGTTCATCCCATGCATCTTTTGCCCATTGTATCCCTGTGATGTGATGAATGATTTCATCATTTAAACTGCTTGCGATAAGTCCTAATGCTTTCTCATTCCTTCTCTTCCACTCATTTTCCCCTCTCACCTCTCGGCATTCATCTCTTCCCTCAACTAGCCCCCACAGATTTTTCCTCATGAGCAGATACATGGTTTTTGTCTGCCATGTGTACTGCTATAGCAAACCTAGTGGAGAAGGAACGACATCAGCAAACTTCATGGAGGCTCCTAAAGAAGTGGAGTCAGATCATCTTTTCAGAGGGGGAGAGAGAGAGAGAGAGAGAGAGAGAGAGAGAGAGAGAGAGACCCCACAACCCAATGTAACCTATCCCAACAGAGTAAAACCACCTCTGAGCCACCGATGATGTAGGCCATGTGGTAGATGTATGTGTGAGCACTTTAGTCAAGGTCACGGGCACTTGTAGTAGCCTTGGACACATAGAGAGAGAGAGTGTCAAGGACTATGAGTTTAGGGACTTGAGGCCCTGGTCGCGGACTATCAAGTAAGAGGGAAACTTGGTATAGGGTCCAGGTGTGCTAGGAATATTCACTTGAGGGGAGGTGTTGAAATATACAAGTGAATAGGGTGTGTGGGGGAACAAGCCCTTAGCAAGAGGCTGTAAAAGAGAATCTGTAAATGTGAGAGAATCTGTGAAAAGGTGAGAAGTATCTACTAGGAGAGAATAAAGGGTAGCATGAGGAGATTTAGGAGGTGTGGAGATATTCTGGGAGAGGTGGAGAGAATCAAGCAAAACAGGTGGAGTGAATCAAGGAGAAATCAGTGGGATTAGATGCTTAGATGTAAACCCTATAAATTGAGGCATTGGCCTAATGAGAATTTGCTGGTTTTTGATTATCCATGTCTACATTAAGCTATTAGTTAATTGCTCACTAATCACATCTTAATTATCATCTAATCTCTTTTTTAATGATGTTGATTCTAGCATTTGATCCACCATAGCTCATCACATTGCTGCAAATTTAACAAATTGTCAAGTCGGTTTTGTGATAAAGCATTTGATATTCCTGTGGGGATGCAAAATCTGAATGTCATTTTTGTTATGTGTTGGGGATGGAATCTGATTGTGTGGGTTACATGAAGATGGAGGATTGTACAGATTCCTAGAGTGCAGTTTAGTTAATGGTAGTCATCAGATCTAAGGGGGAAATCTAGGATCTAAGGGGAAAATCCAGGATCAAGTCTAAGAGACCATAGTGAAACAAAATCCAGGATCAAGTCTAAGAGACCATAATGAAACAAAATCCATTGCATTGGGGGGAGCAGAGAGAATTCAAGATGGGTGTTACTGAGAAAATTCAGAAATAACAGTCCAAGCATCCACCTATTTCTGATCAGATGATATATCCTCCCATTGATGATGTTCTTCCAATGAGTGAATAGATTTCTAAAGAATTTTAAAAAATTTGTTGATGAGAAGAAGAAGGGTGTAGATGTAGCAATAGAATATTCTTATCCTATGTATGAGGGCCCTAATACAGACTCCACTTCAGATGATGGTGGATCAAATGTTGAACTTAGTGCCTACTTTCACGGACTTGGCTATTCAAAAATTAACCCAAAAGAGAATGGAAGAAATTGTATCTAGAGTTATAGTTTTGGGAGTTCTTGAGGTGTATCAGGCCACTGATGTTGATTTATAAGGTTCCCACTATTGATGTGACTTTCAAAAAGGAAGTAGTTAGAGGGGCATTACTTGATGTTGGTGGATTAGGGGTTTAAATACTTCATGAATCATGTATAAAAAAATTGGGTTCTCAAAATTGGAACCTGCACTATTTCAGGTAAAGATCGCTAATTAGAGAAGAATTCAACCACTTGGTATTCTTAGAGGAGTTGAAGTTTCCAATTAACTTTGTGGTTCTAAGATTAGAGGATGGAGTAAACCCTTACTCAATGGTGTTGGGGAGACCTTGGTTTAGGACAACAAAACTCAAACAAGATTGGGGAGCTCGAAGAGTAGTTATCAGACAAGTGAAAAAGAAAGTTAAGCTGGTGCCCAAGGTGGCAATCAAACAATCATACAAACCTAATGCACTTGTTGTACTTTGGTGAAGAAACCTCATTTAACCAAGAGATTAATTGGGTGGATGCTGTTGCTACAAGAATTTGAAGTCACGGTAGTTCATACACTTGGGAATGATCATTGCAGATTTTTTGAGTAGAATTGAATCAGGGGAACTAGCAGTAGGAGTTCAAGATCAACTACCTCATTCAAAGTTGTCTCTTGTTTAGACAATGTATGCTAATGATTGGTATGATCAGATGCTATTTTTTCTGATAGATGATGTGTTTCTTGAAATAATGACTAAAGATCAGAGAAGGAAATTGGCCCTAAAAAGTAAGTCTTTTTTGGTTATTACTGGATTTTTGTATAAGAGGGGTGTTGATCATATTATCAGAAGGTGTGTTTCTGAGTATGAGCAAAAGATAGTGCTTCAAGAGGCCCATGAAGGAAGGAAAATTTTGCAAGTTGGTCTATGGTGGCCAACTGTTCTGAAAGATGCTCATACATTTGCTAAGGAATGTTTGGTTTGTCGGAGATTGGGGCAACCCATTCCAGTTAATGGGATGCCTCATCATCCTATTTTGCCATTAGAGCCATTTTAGAAGTTGGGATTGGATTTTGTTGGTCCTATCAAGCCAGTGGCATGGTTATCAAGGAATCAATATATCTTAGTTGCAACTGATTATTGTACAAAATGGGTAGATGCAAAGGCACTCATAAATAACAAATCATCCAGTGTGGCTAATTTTCTTTATCAAAATATTATGACCAGGATTGGTTGTCCCATAGAGTTAGTTAGTGATCAATGTGTGCATTTTTTGAACAACGTGATTTCTAAACTAACAATAACTCATATGATTAACCACAAGAAGTCAACAGTTTATCACCCTCAAGAAAATGGTCAGGCAGAGAGTTCAAATAAAACTCTAATTTGGATGCTTAAAAAGATTATTTCAGAAAATGAATCAGATTGGGATAGGAAGCTGGATTCAGCATTATGGGCTTTCAGAACAACTTTCAAAGTGTCTACAGGGATGACTCCTTTTAGACTTATGTATGGGTTGGAGGTTGTGATACCAATGGACTTTATAGTTCCCAGCTTTAGGGCTGCTGTATAGGAAACATTATTACCAGAGGAGTCTCTCATGAATAGAATGGGTTAGTTGTTATAATTGGATGAAGATAGTGTGTGGAGTTCTTATATTTATAATGTTTTCTAGCAAACAAGACGAGCTTGGGTGAATCGGAATATCAAGTTCAAAGTCTTTAAGGAGGGTGATCTCGTTATGCTTTATAATTCCAGAATCCAGGGAAATAAAGTTGAGTTATCAAGGTCATTTTCTGATATCAGAAGTAATGGGTCATGTGACATTCCGATTATTTGATTTGCATGGCAATCTATTTCTTAATCTGGTTAATGGGTTCTAACTTAAAGCCTTTGTGCGACCCAATCCATAGCTTAGGAGCAATGGAGATGTCCAAGTCATCAGGGAGCACTAATGATATTTAAGTCGGTTTGATTTCACCAGTACTCAAGTTTTACAAAACGGGGCATGAATTATTTTTTCAAGTGTGTAACTAGTCAAATTCAAAATTTGGGTTTTTGTTTCCCATCACACTTTGTTATTATTGCATGCACCTGTGTGTGGGTATTCTTCATTTCATGCAAAAGGAAATTGGTGCATTTTCTATCATGAATATGCGAGAATTGCAAATGCCAATGGGGAAATGTTTGACGAAGAAAGAGGCTGTAATCCATCAGTTGCCTCACATCTTGAAGCAGATTAATCAAGAGGAAAATGAGATTTCAAGCTCTAGCGGGGGAGACTTTGCAAAGTGGCACAAGCTTGGCTCATACGAAGATGGTGATCACAGAACTAATGTGTCCATTTCAACATTTTAAGTACGTTTTGGATGTCATCAAGGAGACCAATCAAGTATGGTTAAAGACTATAGGTCTTTATGAGTATGCATGTTTACCTTGGGATGATTGGAAAGAGAATATTATGCACCTTAGCAAGAAAAGATGTTAAAGAAAAGTAAGATGTAGATAGCACTAGGAATATTCTTGACACACCACCAGAGTTTATGTCCAAAGTGTTTCACTTGCCCAATGAGGTATTTGCCAAGTGGGAGAGGTGCTCGAATGATGTTATGTTTAAAGAGTTTGGGCATCCCGAGGGTACTCACAATTAATTTGGGACTAAGAATATTGTAGACCCAATCAGAAGAAGCCAACTATCAACTTGGTATTTGGAAAGGTGCTCGAATGATGTTATGTTTGAAGAGTTCCATTGCATGATTTTACAAAGAAGAAGATTGCTTTTGTTTGGGGTATTTGAAATGGGACCTTTAATCTTCTTGAAGGGAATAATCAAAAACTCATAAAAATACATCAAATATTAAAACAACTACTTGAATTAAATTGAACATTAAAGCATATAACAAAACATAAGGCAAGAGAAAGAAAAACATCACCATCAACACCATGCTGGGTGCAATCTTCCCCCCCTTGTGCGTGGCCTTCCCCCACACAAGAGTATTTTTATTAGCTTTCTTGCAAAAATAGGCCATAGCCCCCAAAAATATACAAAGTGTGCTTTTTAGAGAGCACGACACTCTTCCACAATAAAAATAGAGTGTCCTAAAAAATTGGGGCTAGGGTAAAGCCATAGGCTTTAATAAATTCCACATTATAAATGTATCTTTCCTAAAGTTCAAAATGGAAAATTCAACTACTAAGGTTACAAGCTATGCTTGTAAAAATAAATGTGATGCACATAAGAAACATTCTCCTCAACATTATTTATCAATCCTCGTAATCTTCTTCACCTGAAAATATAAGCCCAATTAATAATTAAATTAATCCCACAAATATTAAACAGGCACAAACCATAACCAACTCATGACTACCAAGCGTAAGTACTTCCAGGAATCACCCTACCAATACAAACCTAACTGAAATAATCATAGACGGCCCCAAACATATGTCATATACCGTACGTATTAATATTTATAGTGGTGTCACCCACGATATTAACCTAGCCGGCATGACGCAAGAGTAACCTAGGCGTCCCCAAATTACTCAAGAGGGAAAAAATAATATTCTTAAAGAGAACTTAAAATATATTCTCATAACATCCCTCTTGCTTGAGTTTGCAATTGTCCTCAATTGCAGGTTTGCTGGGTTTGAAAAGAACGAAGGATCTCAGCATAAGCTCGGAAAAATTTCTCGGCATCCATTTTGCATCTTCTTGAGGATGGTTTTTGAATGTCAAAAGGTATTTAACTAACATGGATCATAACAGTCCCCCCTGTTGGGAATCAACTGTCCTCAATTGCGCAATCAATGAGTGGATGGCTTCATGCCACAAGTGGAGGACAAGATCATCACATTAAACAATTTCTGAAAATAAAACCAAACAAGTGAACGCATGTGAAATGTATCTAAGTGTCCCATACCACAGAGGTACCTTCCACATACAAACACTCGCTGGTGAAAGATAGAAGACATAGATACGGCTGGTGTAGCCATGTAAATAGGTCGAAATGGAAATTCTTATCAACTTAAGATTGAAAAATAATCACTTACATTACTGTCAATAACTTGATGAATTCTGGGGATTTGTTCTTGATCTTAATCTTGTAATTGTCTAACTAAATTCTCGGGATTTATTTTTAATCTTAATCGTGATAAATTCTCGAGATTGATTTTTGATCTTAATCTTAATCTTGTAATTGTCTAACTAAATTCAAAAAATATAATCTTTGAATAGGTTTATAATTCTTGAATTTGTGAATCTTACTTGTAAACAATGAAATCTAAAAGGAATCTTGATTTTAAGCTTAATCTTAAACTTGAAATCGGAACTTGAATAATGATAGACATCTTGCGCCCTAGTTAATAGCAAGAACTTGATATACTAGTAAATAATGAATGTTGGCTTAGATTAAAAATACTTGAATGGATGAAAATTTAGAGATTAGTCTTTAATTAATTATAATTGTAATTTTTGAATAAATCTTGTTCTTAAGGGGTTAAAATCTTGTGGTTGAATATATCTTTGACTTAGAGCAATTCTTGGTCTAGAAAGAATCTTGTACTTGGATAGATCTTAAACTAGAACACTTGAAAATTTAAACAAAACTTTACTTAAATTGGTATAAACTTCATAATTGTGATTGGTATACAACTTAAGCTTGGTTTCTAGTCACTTGAGAGCTATTTCTTTACTTTTCTCATCATCACTAAATTCGATGGTGAAGCAATTGATAACTTGAATCAAAGACTGGAGAAACTTGCTTGGTTCTTGAATCTTCAAATTGGTCTTAATCTTCTATGAAATGTCTAGCAATCATTTTTACTTGAATTTGGGCAACTAGATTGAAGATAACTTTTGATAATCTTGTCTCGATCTTTCTAGTTAAGTCACGGTATCTAAAATTCTTTTCAAGAGCTAAAGTTTTCTAACTAGGTCTAGTAGGAAAGAATATTCAGAAAACAGATACAAAAGCAAACAAGAAATTGTATACAATAAATAATTTTTTCACACATACCTCCACCTTTGGTTAATGTGTCGAGTGCGTTAACCTCTTCGGTGTCAAGCTGTTCTTGAATAGTACGATGGTGCGGATATTCTCCCATTTCTTGATAATTAAAAGAATAGGAAAAATTTAAAACAAGAGGAAAGATAGGGTTTCTTATCTCATATGGAACATTGAACTAGATGTGAGTCCTGCCAAGTTAGCTCAATACACAAATGCATAATTTTTCAAGAAATAATCCATGTACTCTTTAAAATTAGAAAACTAGTCGTAAGTTAAAGTAACATTTTAATGATATCTTCACTAACAAGCTGTTTATATTTTTCGTATTTCATGAGGATTTAGAAAACAATATTATTCACAAGAATTTGACAACTCTCAAAATTTCTCTTGAGGTAAGTTCTAAAAATCTGCAGAAGAAATCCAAACTAACTATATGTACATGGGATCCTTTTTCATAAAATATGATGGGAATAGTCAAAAAATATTTTTCTTTTATAAAACATTTTACTGATCTCATTTATAAAGCTTTAAGCTTATTTGAAAACTTATTTGAAAAGCTTTAAGCTTATTTGAAAACTTATTTGAAAGCTTTTAAAGCTTAGTCAAAAGCCTAAAAATTATATATATATATATATATATATATATATATATATATAATCTATGGAGCTTTTATGCTCATTAATAATCTTAATAAAGCTTTTTTTTAAAGTCAATCCAAGCTTTTATTATTAAAAGTTTGTAATGCCTTTATCTGAGCGGAGCTCCCAACACAACGGGTAAAAGTAATTCCAGCAGCAGCTGAGAAGAAGTCGCCCACCACCGCATCTAATATAAAAATAGAAATAAACAATTTAAGCTTATAAAGCTTTTAGCTAATATAAGCTTTGTAAATCAAAGCTTTTTAAGCCTCAATAAGCACAATTAATTAAATTGTGGTCTAAAAATTACTTCACCCCCCTTGAATTCGCAGCCATCGGCGTCGCCGACCGGATGGAGACATTAGCGTGCTGCCGTCCGTCGGGTATGAAGGAGGAAGAGAGAGATAAAAAAATCAATTGAAAATTTATATATATATTTTTTAAAATCTATGAAGCTGCCCTTCAGGATGCGCAGGGCGCAGGCCGTCTCGCGGCCGGATGGAGAGAGATTAGAAGGAGAGAGAAGCGCGGGGTCTAAAAATTCCTCCCCCTTCTGAATTCGCAGTGCTCGCCACCGGGGTATGAAGGAGGGAGAGAGAAAAAAGATCAATTTCAGATTTTTTTTTTGTTTTTCTCTCAGAGAACTTATTTCTCTATAAATTAGCTCTTGGTGAATTATACATCGTCCATTATAGATTGCTTTCTCCCTCAATGGTTTAGCAATTTGAAAGCTAAGCAGGATTGGCTATCAATTTTGAAGCCCATCCATACAGACAGATTAGGAAGAGGATTAGTGAAGAGGAAGGTGGTTTTATGGTTTTGGAAAACCCACTAATGGTTTTCATCTAGTTTTACCCTTTGGGCAATAGATTGATGGAGATTGATTACCCAATGGTTAAAAACAAGCTTTATTTCATCCATACATAAACAAAAATCCCTAAACGTGTTCTTCTTTGATTTAAATTCAAGAAAATTACCAAAATCACCAAGAAAATTACCAAAATCACCTCTTTTTTTTGTCTCTTTCAACTCTTTTGACCGCCTTCAAGAAAATTAAATTACACCAAAGCTCTGATACCACTGAAATGGGATCTTTAATCTTCTTGAAGGGAATAATCAAAAACTCATAAAAATACATCAAATATTAAAACAACTACTTGAATTAAATTGAACATTAAAGCATATAACAAAACATAAGGCAAGAGAAAGAAAAACATCACCATCAACACCATGCTGGGTGCAATCTTCCCCCCCCCCCCCTTGTGCGTGGCCTTCCCCCACACGAGAGTATTTTTATTAGCTTTCTTGCAAAAATAGGCAATAGCCCCCAAAAATATACAAAGTGTGCTTTTTAGAGAGCACGACACTCTTCCACAATAAAAATAGAGTGTCCCAAAAAATTGGGGCTAGGGTAAGCCATAGGCTTTAATAAATTCCACATTATAAATGTATCTTTCCTAAAGTTCAAAATGGAAAAATCAACTACTAAGGTTACAAGCTATGCTTGTAAAAATAAATGTGATGCACATAAGAAACATTCTCCTCAACATTATTTATCAATCCTCGTAATCTTCTTCACCTCAAAATATAAGTCCAATTAATAATTAAATTAATCCCATAAATATTAAACAGGCACAAACCATAACCAACTCATGACTACCAGGCGTAAGTACTTCCAGGGATCACCCTGCCAATACAAACCTAACTGAAATAATCATAGACGGCCCCAAACATACGTCATATACCGCACGTATTAATATTTATAGTGGTGTCACCCACGATATTAACCTAGCCGGCATGACGCAAGAGTAACCTAGGCGTCCCCAAATTACTCAAGAAGAAAAAAATAATATTCTTAAAGAGAACTTAAAATATATTCTCATAACAGTATTAGACAAAAGATAGCTTTTCAAAAGCTAAAGGATGCCATTAGTCAACCGACCAGTTCTTATTGTACCGGATTTGCATAAATCCTTTATTGTGGAATGTGATGCAAGTGATGATTGTATAGGAGCAGTGTTAAATCAAGAAGGCCATGCTGTGGCTTTTGAAAGTCGAAGATTGCAAGATGCAGAGACACATAGTACCATCTATGAGAAAGAATTAATGGCTGTGATTCATGTTTTAACCATATGGAAGCACTATCTCTTAGGTGCTGAATTTATGGTCAAAAAAGATCATCAGAGTCTCCGACACTTTCTCACACAGAGAAAAATCTCAGAGAAGCAGATGCAGTGGGATAATTTTCTTTCCATGTTTCATTTTCAGATTCTTCACACTTCTGGAAAGAATAATTCAATAGCTAATGCATTATCTCGTAGGTCCAAGGTGAATGTAGAAGGTGGAGTTCCACATCAGCCTGTTGAAACCATATATTGGAACTCTACCAGAAGTGGATGATTTAGAGGAGGTACTACAACCCGAACAAATTGTCTTCCATCAAGAGCGTAAGCTTAAGGGAGGCAAGGTCAGACGCAAGTATGACCTTAAATTCAAAAACTATTCTCCTATGGATTCAAGGTGGATGCAAGAACAAGATCTTAAAGAATATCCCGATCTCCTCAACAACTACTTGGAAGCTTTTCAGTTGAGGACAACTGTTTAGAAGCCGGGGGAATGTAACTACTCCCTAATTTCTCGAGATTCATATTGTAAATTCTCTATTATCCGTGGACATGGGTGTTGGACACTACATGTAGCCATGGAATGTTTATGGTTCACCTTTCCATGTATGTGTATGCTAGCTATATCTACGAGATCCTAGCTGCATAGAAGCATGTTAAGCATTTGATGGATCTTGGAGAACCAAATGCAATACATAATGCCATGGATATTTGATGGATCTTAGAGAGCCAAATACCATAGCCCTTGTGAATATCAAGTACATATAAATAGATGGGGTTTCTTCTAAAATATGTGTTTAAATGCATACATTTGTGTACATGGCTTATTTTTATGTGCGTGTATTGTTGTGTTTGCCTGAACAATGCTTGTATTTTATTGATGAAGCTCATGGATCTGGGGATGCCTGGATTGCACCCATGGGTTAGTATGTTGCATAACCTGTCTTCAATTAACTTGTATTGATGGATTTGTACAGGAATAATTGACATTTTGAAGGCAGCCCACTCTTATGCGGGTTTTCTATCTCTATGCATGCATGCATAATAGTCTAGCTAAGTATTGTTGATAAACTTCTTCTCCATGATGAGAAACTCCATGCATGTGACATGCATAGTCAGAAACCCTCATGCATGTGACATGCATAGTCAAAAACCCTCATGCATATGCAACATGCATAGTTATAAACCCCCATGCATGTGACATGCATGGCCAAAAATCCTCATGCATGCAACATGCATGGCCAAAAACCCCCATGCATGCACTATGCAAGCTTTTTCAGCTACATGCATGCATCATGCAATGCTTTATCTTTTCATGCATCTAAAAGTGTGCCATGCAAGCTTACTTTTCGTAAAAGTAAAGCATACAAGCTCACTTTTCACCAAAAGAGTCATGCAAGCTAGTTAACACAAAAGAAAAAGATAAAAAATAAACTTTTCCTCCTCTTTTAGCTACACGAGTTGCTACTTTGCTAATATCCCTTCTTTGATCCAAAAGTCTTGCACAAACCTCTTCCTACCACATGTTTTCATGAGCAATAACCTCCACTCCTTCTCTTCATCTAGGCGCCTCCTTCTAGGCTGAATAGAACTCTATAAATTCAAATTTCCAGCCTCATTCAAGAGTACTTCTTGGCCTTTGTTTATTGCTCTATCTAATGCACTTATTCTAGAGTATTTTTCCAGCCATACCATAGTGTTTTTATTTCCTCAAAACACTTAGAAGTTGGCTGAATTCTGATTTTCAGAATTGTAAGTCTCCATTCAAGCTAGAAGAAGAAGAAGAAGAAGAAGAAGACTATTCCCAAGATTGAAGCTGTGGAAGAATCATCTTGGATCCGGTTGCTACACGTTCTATGCGGGAGAACCCTTGGTGGGAAATGATGGGCATTCTCATAAGGCTGATTTTTAGCCATTAGGTGGTTGATTTTATTGAAGTTAAGCTACATTTGAAGAGACCGGGATTACTGGGCAATCTTGGTGAAGGGTGTTGGTGGGCACCATATTGCTAACTTGTAGCTAGGCTACTTGTAGGCAAGTATAGTGTGTGCAAGTTGTTTTCATATTCAATCATTTTGGAAGAAACTGTGGTGTATGGCTGGGCCAATCCACCCATCTAATGTACTTGTAAAATTCTTACTCCCTTAAGGAAATACATATCCTTTAAGGGGGGAAGGGGGGGGGACCAGCCCATCTTCTGGTCCCTAGTGCAGTATCATTTCTTTTCAGTACTTCCACATTGTAAAATCAATTGTTATGGCTATGTATGTGGGATATGGTAGTGATCAAAGGATGATAAATCTTATGATTTCAGTATTAAATTCTGTATAACCACGCCCCTGTTTGTGACAATGCAGATGGTAATGATGTTGAAAATACTGAGGGAAAGGATGTGTCAGAATAGGATGTTCACAGTTTATTGCATTTGTAGGGTTCTCAAATGAAGATGATGGGAGTCCAATTTTCTGAAGCACTTATGGCCATTTCCAAATTATCTTCTTTTGTGGAACAATTTTCTGAAGCACTTATGGCCATTTCCAAATTATCTTCTTTTGTGGGACAGTGGGAATGTAATCTACAATTATCAATGAAGAAACAAAAAGCATTGGAGGTGCATAAGATAAAGCTAGATGCTCACTGCTGTGAAGCACAACTTAGAAAGGAACAAGAATTTGACAAATTGAAGAGTGAATGTGATTAGTTTAAGTTAAAGGTTTGATCGGATATGCAGGATAAAGATTTGCAGATTTCAGAGTTGAAACAGAAACTCCTGAAAAGGTTAACTTCTATTGACATGGTGAAAGGTTGGATTGATGACATGCAACATAAGTTTATGATGGAACTTAGTATATTCTCTAATCACAATATGAAATTACAGGTGGATAATGAGGTACTTTTGCAGCCAGAGAGTAGCAATTAAGAAGTGTGATGGATGAGGATGTGGATGTTTAGGGAGTGTTCATAGCTAGATCCAAGGGAGATTGAACCTTGGAGGGGAGATTAAAGAAATAAAAAGGATTGGGAGGATTTTTTAATTAAGGAGATATTTTTTAGTAGGGGAGGTAAAATGGAGGGAGGGGGATTTCATTTCAATAAGGGTAAGGGGAAGGGCACTACTGTGAGGGTAGCCCTACTGAAAAGATTAGGCATAGGTGGGCCCAATGAGATCCACTTCTCCAAGTTATCAATACTAGCTCTAGTGTTATGGTCCTCATCTTCTTCAGTGTCTTCGCTTGTGACTAGCTCTAGTGGCATCATAGTCCGGGTCCTCATCTTCACTATCCGACAACTTGTTGCAATGTTTATAGATGTTCAAACAATCCAATCAAACTTGACCCATTAGATTAGTCTTCCTGATTTTTAGGTCTAGTTTGGCTTGGTCACCACATATGTAGATATGATTTGTTTCCCAATCATGAACTAGCATATGTAAATGTGATTTGTTTCCCAAGCATGAATTAGCATTGTACCTCTCATGTAAGGCCTTCTGAGGATCGCATGGTGATACCCTCTTATCTAGAAATCCATCACACAATGAGTGGTGGACTATGGGGCAAGACTTGGACTTTTGAGAATTACTAGGTTCCACATGCGATATTTTCACTCACTGAGAATTAGGCTAGGACCTGCAATCATATAAAGATGTGCCGTCTTCCCTAAGAGTCAGTGCCTTTGAAAGGGATGAAATGAAGTTGTCGTCAATGACCTCGAAGAAAATAATGTGACAACCCATTGGAGGTAAAACTTTGGCCTTTCTCTGAGCTCTCATCAACTACATCTAACAATGTGGGGATTCGTTAGATTGGTTCTAGAGCCACAGGCTTTGAAATAATCTCTTTCTATGGCCTCTAAAATAATGGTCATGGATTTGATCAAGACCTTTGCCTGGCTCTAAGGTTCCCTTACTAGTTTTGGGGTTGGATTCTTACTCATCAACAATGGCTCTATTTCTCAGCCCCCACAACTTCTTTATAAGATCTTGGGCTTGTTTCACTCCCTCTTCAATACCAAGTTAGGATACTCTTTCAACTTCTTGGGGAGGTTCAACTCTTGAACAATTCTCATCCCTCCATTATAGAAATTGAGCAGAGGGAAGGTTTAGCGATTCTGATTATGGCTCTCAATGCTCCTTTCCTTGCTCTTTCAATCCATACAGACAGGTTAGGAAGAGGAAGTTTTGTGGTTTTGGGAAATCCACTAATGGTTTTTCACCTAGTTTTACCCTTTGGGTAATAGATTGATGGAGATTGATTACCCAATGGTTAAAAACAAGCTTTATTTCAACCATACATAAACAAAAATCCCTAAACGTGTTCTTCTTTAATTTAAATTCAAGAAAATTACCAAAATCACCTCTGTTTTTGTCTCTTTCACCTCTTTGTCCACAAGTTTTTGACCATTTAGTGAAGTTGCTTTAATTTTGCCTAAGTGATTGAAGCTTTAATTATTAAAGCTTATTTTAAAGGATACATGGATTATTTCTTGAAAAGTTATGCATTTGTGTATTGAGCTAACCTAGCGAGACTCACATCTAGCTCGACATTCCATATGAGATAAGAAACCTTATCTTTTCTCTTGTTTTAATTTTTCCTATTCCTTTTAATTATTAGAAAATGGGTGAATATCCGCACTGCCCTACTATTTAGGAATATCTTGATTCTCTCCATATTCTTTTGATTCAAGAACGAGAGCATCGAGACAACTTTCAAAGAAAGATTGAACGGCGTATGTCTAGAATGAACAAAGATATTAGGAAGAAAGTGAAAAATGTGGAAGTATCTGACATGCATAGCCCGACCAATGACATCGTATCCAAGCTGTCTATTGTCAAGTGTTTCAGGTGTAAGATGATGGGACATTATGCTAAATCTTGCCCAACTAAAAAGAAGAACCAAATTGCACCAAAGGACCTTGACACCAAAGAGGTTAACGCACTCGACAGATTAACCAAAGGTGGAGGTATGTGTTAAAAATTATTTATTGTATATAATTTCTTGTTTGCTTGTATATCTGTCTTCTGAATATTCTTTCCTTCTAGACCCAGTTAGAAAATTTTAGAAAACTTTAGCTCCTGAAAAGAATTTTAGACACCCCGACTAACTAGGAAGATCGAGACAAGATCAGCAAAAGTTATCTTCAAGATCTAGTCATTTTATAGAAGATTAAGACCAATTTAAAGATTCAAGATCCAAGCAAGTTTTTCCAGTCCTTGATTCGAGTTATCAATTGCTTAACCATCGACTAGTGATGAGAAAAGTAAAGAAATAGCTCTCAAGTGACTAGAAACCAAGCTTAAGTTGTATGCCAATCACAATTATGAAGTTTATACCAATTCAAGTAAAGTTTTCTCTAAATTTTCTAGTGTTCTAGTTCAAGATCTATCCGAGTGCAAGATTCTTTCTAGACCAAGAATTGGTCTAAGTCAAAGATATATTTAATCACAAGATTTAAACCCTTTAAGAACAAGATTTATTCAAGAATTATAATTATAATTTAACTACAGACTAATCTCTCAATTTTTATCCATTCAAGTATTTTTAACTACAGACTAATCTCTCAATTTTTATAATTATAATTATAATTTACTACAGAATAATCTCTCAATTTTTATCCATTCAAGTATTTTTAATCCAAGCCAAGATTCATTCCTAGTATATCAAGTTCTTGCTATCTAGGACGCAAGATGTCCATCTTTCTTCAAGTTTTGACTTCAAGTTTAAGATCAAGCTTAAGATCAAGATCCCCTTTAGATTTCAATGTTTACACAACAAGTAAGATTCACAAATTCAAGAATTATAAACCTATTTGAAGATTATAATTTTTGAATTTAGTTAGACAATTACAAGATTAAGATCAAGAATAAATCCCCAAAATTCATCAAGTTATTCACAGCAATGTAAGTGATTATTTTTCAATCTTAAGTTGATAAGAATTTCCATTTCGACCTAATTCATTTTTGGAATAAGACTTGTAGTCTAAATTTAAGGATAGAGAAAAGTTGTGTCAGAATGAAAGTTTCAGAGGGAATTAGCTACTCCATCTCTCAAACTTCTATTCTTAAGGTAGTGTCGTGTGGAGTTAATCTATGGTATGGGACATTAGATTGGTTTCACATGGCCACACCAGATGCATCTATGTCTTCTATCTTTCACTAGCCAGTGTTTGTATATGGAAGGTATCTTTGTGAAATGGGAGACTTAGATCCGTTTCACATGCGTTCACTTGTTTGGTTTTATAGTCAGAAATTGTTTGATGTGATGATCTAGTCCTCCACTTGTGCCATGAAGCCATCCACTCATTGATTGGCGCAACTGAGGACAATTGCTTCCCAACGGGGACTGTTATGATCTGTTATTTGATGGATGATAGTCATGCTCATTTATAATTTGACGGGGATGCCCGAGTATTTTTACTAGTCAGTAATGGATGGATTTCCATGTGTGGGTGGACTCCCACGTGTATTTGGTGACATTTTGGTATTTGATTTATATTTTTTTAGTGATGCCTATTTCTCATGAATGCGTTAGGATTGATTGATGCGATGTCAATTGACTGACATGGTTTATGTTTATGAGTTTAGGTGATAAGGTGTGCAAGGGTACCGACTTAGGTGTTGCACAGTGCGAGGGTACCGATTTAGGTGTCGCATGGATGGTGAATTGAGCTGTGGTGGCGTGTGGACAAATCTCATTATTATATTCACAATATTTTGTGGCCCTATGATGGCGTTTGATATTATTTTGACATCATTGTGATGTGTGTGTGCACATGCATCAATTTATTCTACATAATGTGCGTGCAAGCACTAGTCGATTTATTTTGTAATGTGCATGCATATGTGCATAAGTTAGATTATTTTATTAGAAAATTGTGCAAACCTTAGAAGGCTTGAGGACAAAGGCTAATTAAATGGCAAAGTCCAAATATGGATGTGTACTCTATTTTTGGCTTAAAGCCTACTTTTGGAATATATCACAAATACCCACGCGAGAATAAGCCACTCACATTGGGGGGTGGGGGGGGGAGATTGCACCCAGCCTTGTGTTGATGGTGATGTTTTTCTTTCTCTTGCCTTATGTTTTGTTATGTGCTTTAATTTTTAATTTAATTCAAGTAGTTGTTTTAGTATTTGATATAATTTATGAGTTTTTGATTATTCTCTTCAAGAAGATTAAAGGGTCCTGTGACAAGGCACTAGAGAGACAATGTCCCTATACACTCAGTTTCAGGAGCCGCGCACCAACAAACTCTGGTTGTTTGACACATTGGTCACACCTACACTCTTATATGGCTCACCCATATGGGGACCTAGCCTCTACCACACGAGGAGGGAGCTGCTTGCCGACCAGGTTGGGCCAGAGAGATTTCTATGATGGATGGCAGGTACTAGAGAAACCACTGGTGACTATGATCGCATGCATGATTCAAAGCAAACCATCGGTACCTCATGAGATTGTTAGAGCAGAGATAGGAGCCGCACCAATGGTTACCGAAGCCCTGTTCCAGTCAGTGACATTTTTGTAGAGGATATGGGAGCTCCCCAGACAGAGATACCCACACTATGCACTCCCTCCATATGATTACAGCCTGGACTTCCCCTTCTTGGACCTTAGTAACTCTGAGCAGAATAGGGTGATCAAGATGGACATCGTGAGGCTAGATGCAGAAAGGACATGGTCTAGCCCCCTCCTACCACCACTAGGCACGAAGATGGCCCACTATCAGGGCCATTTTCTACATCTCTCTCCAAATGGCTTTGTGACACAGTCTACATACATGGACACCCATCTCTCACATGGCATTCGCAGTGCCATTGGATAGATCCGCACTTCATCACATCAGGTGAGGGTAGAGACTGGCAGATACGAGGGGATGAAGCCAGAAGACTGCATTTGTCAGCTATGTCACTAGGAAGTGGAGTCAGAGTAGCACTACATATGCCGATGTACTGTGTACTATGAGATACGAGGGAGATACTGGTGTCTCTTTTGAGAGGGTTTTGGACCATTATGACATGTGATGGAGTTTGAGGATCAGAGGTTATGGGGCTTTTCTTATTGGAGTTCAGACACCATCGAGAGGCTCTCCTACGAGCCAGGACATCACATCGGGATCCACCCCGCTAGCGAACCATGACATATTTTTTCAGGGCTAGGACCACCTCGGCAGATATACGACCAAGACCTCCAGAACCCCCTTGGCGAGCCGATCGTCCCATAGACATCCTTTAGGAGGAGTCACCCTTGACAGAGCCATAGCACTTTGTCGAGCGAGATGCCCACGCTTACTAGGACCTCGTCCAAACAGACGCTTCATCACCGGTGGATTAGAGCCATCCATCACCCGCCCACAGGAGACAACTGCCCCACCACTTTAGTTTCTCTATCTTATAGCACCCCATGAGAGAGATACTGAGATGAGCAGATTACACTAGTCTTATGCTAGTTGTAGATATTATACACTTTTGTTGTACCTCAGTAGGAGTTTTTTCCTTTCATAGCTGTTTAGGACTGTTTTAGGACTTTTGTCCTTTTTGTCTTACTTTTGTTGAGACACCATCAACTGTGTACTATGTTTTGGTCTCATAGGCCACTTTGGCCTTTCACAGACGTTAATATCTCTCTCTCTCTCTCTCTCTCTCTCTCTCTCTCTCTCTCTCTCGTAGGCACTCCTTTTGAGAACTTGGATATTGGGTCATGTTTTCACCCTTGGAGTCATCATTGAGGAGGCTAGATTATGCGAATGCATCTATTGTTGATTTCTATAAGGCCTTTGACTAAGCATCCAAGGAACAATTCTTTAGGCATCTCCAAGAGATTCATTTTCTATGCTAGATCATGGCATTGTATGAGTTGATGAATGGTTGGTTTTGGGCTCTAGGGGACTCATCCACATAGTAGCATGGTCGGGATCAATCACGGATGTTCTCTCTCCTAATTTCTTGGGCTATATATGATGAGAGAGCATATTTTATTAATAGCAACACGAGGCACAAAATGTGGCTAGTCCAAAAGTAGTGTCCACTCTCTTGTATGTAGATGGCATAGTTCTCACATCTCCAATTCAATAGAGGGATTCCAGAGATATCTATAGGGACTCCAAGCCTTTTGTGACTAGAGAGAGCTCACTCCGAAACTAGGTAAAACCAAGGTGATGTTTTTGAACACTTCACACTAAGTAGCACTTTGAAGGTCCTTCATATAAGCTTGTTGATATCTTGTCACTTCATACATCTACTTAGGTATCACTTTTATTGGATTGATCTTATCATGTGATCCTTAGCTCATGCTCGGTTTGGCAAGAGATATGTCATATTTTCACGAATAGGGAACCAAGAGATAGCCAACGACAATGCATGGAGCTTTGTTCTGGATCAAAATGATTTGAGGAGGAGAAAGATTACGGATGCTGATGTTCCTACGCATGATCTGGAACAAGATGTTATTAGTGCCTCAATAGAGTGTCCTTGCCATGATTGGTGCAGCCCTTCTTAATGCTAGCGACTTTTTTTCTGGATGTGATGCTGAATATATCATTTAAACACTTTGAATAGAGAGGAGGTGATCTCACCACCTCTATGCCCGCATCTAACCCAAATCCTTCATCTCAAACTTCTGCTTCAAAAGCCTCTTGACTTCATGTATGTCAGCATTACTATTACTAATGATAATCAAGTCATCCACATAGAGGACTAATAGCATGATCTCTCTCTGTCTTTTTCACATAAAGTGAAAAATTTGCATTAGATATCTAAAATCCAATGGTATTAAAATACTCCCCAATCTTGTTTGACCATGCTCTGGGTGCTTGTTTTAAGCCATACAAGGCTTTGCGTAACTTGGTTACAAAATCTGGATGTACATCACTCTCATAACCTAGTGTGGCTGATCATGTATACTTCTTGCAAATTGCTGAAATAAAAAATAAACAAAAGGAAATATTTTTTGAATAAAAAAACCCCACCTCCCCCCATCCCGAATGGCAAGCTCGCTACTTGGGGGACTGGGGGGAGAGAGAGAGAGACAGAGACAAAGATGAGAACAAAGAAAAATGGAAAATAACTAAATCTTAAATGATGTCAGGTGTGAGGTGTGTTAAATGATCTACATTCCTATTATGAATACTAATTGGCCATTAAATTCGTCTAATCTTAAATTCTCTTCGATATCTCTCATTCCTTTTTGCACTCAGACATTTAAGTCTGAGAACACAAAATCTTAAAATTTGCACTCAGAGATTTAAGTCAGAGAACACAAAATCTTAAAATTTGCACTCAGAGATTTAAGTCAGAGAACACAAAATCTTAAAATTTGATTTTTCTTTAGGACCAGAAAATACAATTCAAGTTTACATCCTCCTCTTTGTGTTACATGTTTTCATCATCTTTGCTACTATCTTTGATCCTCCTTGCTCCTTGGTTTCTCCACTCCACCACATTTTGCTCCATTCTTTCCTTCACTTTCGCTCTTGTCCTAAAGGATAGATGTCTCTATCTTTTGCGTGATTTCATCAAGTTTAGGAAATGAGGAACTCTTTTCAAATCCCATGGGCAATATTAAAGAAAAATGGATTTGCAGTGTAAACTTTTTGACAATAGTCAATCCAATATCTCAGTGTTTGCAAACAATAAGATATACAATGAAAATGGTGCCCAACAACCATCACAATAGAAGATGATAGTAGCTCCCACTGACCAGAGTACATGACAAAGATTGAACCTTGAAATCTTCATGGTCGATGTTTGTAGTTCAACTATCGGGCATCCACAGGGTTAGAGAGGTCGCGACTCATGATACCATATGGGCAACTCCGATGTACATGTACTAATAGTAAAGTTGCATGCAAAGCATTGTTAGGGGAGCAAACATGTAAGTGCAAGAAACCCATCAGTAGTTAAGCAAAGGATTTCCTACTTCAAGCTTCTATAGATTACGAGAATGAAGTGGTGGACAATAGAGGCAGTTTATGTGGTTTTGCAACACTACCATAGACCACACATGTCCACACATAGAGAATTTGCACAACGATAACAAATGCTTTAGTGAGGCTTCCGTCTATGTGGCCACCATGTGGCCAGTACTAAAGGGAACTAATCCAATGGAGATAGAGGAAGCAGCAATAGAGAAGGCACATGATTAATGTAGGATATTTAAGATAGTGCAAGGGAGCAAGATGCTAGACATGCACAAGCATCAAGGAATAGGACCAGGGTTTATGAGGCTGCAACAAAAAGGATTGAACATGCCTTACCATTATCGTGCACCATTGTGGCTAAAAGGGTGATTAAGAAACTGGAGCATGAGATCTTTGTAATGGAGACAAGTAATTCTACCATGAGGTAAAATATACAATTTAAAACACCCCGGTTGTACAAAAAAAATTGCCATTATAGAGGTGAAAGATATGGTATCACTATTGCAAAACATCCCATGGATAATTGCTAATACTTTCAAATAACGGCACTTGGGGGATATGCATTCATAGCATGCAAGCACCAATACTTTATGTACCTTCAAATATTTGGCCTGGATGCCCACCACAATAGCTCAAAAAGGAAGACCTAGTTTCCAATGGCCTTAAGAAGGTTGGTTTCATGTCAAGCTTGGATATAGAGTTCCCCTATTTGATAGATACATTGAGGTGGGCCTTTGGTTGCAGTTACCACATGATGTCTTGAAGGAGAAAATTGTTGCCTTCTCCTCTCTTCATGCTTCTTGCTATTATGTGGAATTAGAGTAAAGTTGGGAACGTTCATGTAGGACTGGTTTGTTTTTGGGTAATTCACTCCAATTGGAGAGGTCGGCTTATGTATTTTAAATCTTATACTTTTACACATCTATTAAAAAAAAGTTGACATACAAAATAAAACAAAAAATTGCTATGACAAGGCCCCAAGAAGCTAAGATAAGGGTAGTAGCTAAGGAAACTTCCAAGGGTGCAAATAAGTCGAAAGCTCGAGTTCAACCTTGAAGCCTGAGTATGAGCCCCAAGGCTAGGATAGCCCCAAAAAATCTAGAGGATCAAATATAGGTGTCTAAAAGAAGAAGTCGTCGCTCACGAAGAGTACATACAAAATAAAACAAAAAATTGCTATGACAAGGCCCCAAGAAGCTAAGATAAGGGTAGTAGCTAAGGAAACTTCCAAGGCTGCAAATAAGTCGAAAGCTCGAGTTCACCCTTGAAGCCTGAGTATGAGCCCCAAGGCTAGGATAGCCCCAGAAAATCTAGAGGATCAAATATAGGTGTCGAAAAGAAGAAGTCATCGCTCACGAAGAGTACATGAAGTTGCCTGCCCAAGTGCTCTGAGTCCATGTGTCTCAGCCCATCTACTCAGATCTCGATCCAAAATAGATTCGAATATCTTGGCCAAGCAATGGCCAATCATGATGGTCCTATAGTTCTCTGGTATCATGGGGTCACCACTCTTAAATAGAGGTACAATAGTATGTGCCGACCAACTATCTGGGAAACCTTCGCAAATGGCCCTGTTAAACATGTGTACTAGCAGCGGTGTCAATACATCTCTGGCATGTGAAAAATGTTTTGCCACCAGACCATCCTGGTCTTGGGCTCTTCCATTACGTAGTATGTCAATAGCATCCAAAACCATCCGAATGGTGACAAAAGTACTATGATCCCGGCGAGTCGCTGACGGATGAGGGACGGGGCACTGCCCTGGTACTTCATATAAAATTCTTGCATATTCATGCCATGCCTCAGGTGCTGTGATAAGTGTGGGTGGCTGTCGCTCATGGAACATCTTCCACGCCCTCTTGTTGTCTTGTCCCAAAAATAGTTGGTATATCTCCCTCTCAAGCTTGGCCAGGTAATCCCGCTTCTTCTTCCGCACAAGGCGTATGAAGAGCGTTCTAGGCCGTCTATGTGTGTGGATGCCAAGGGTGATCTCTTACTGCAAGCGGTCACGATTCTCGCAGCATTCATCATCGTACCAACCATTCTGTGGGGCTGTATGGCGAGGGGGGGTAGAAAGAGGGGGATTATATGGGAAAGCATATGCTGCTGAACCATGTAATACATCTGCCAACTCTTTCGTAAGCTCATCAAGTGGACTGCTCGGGTCAAGAGCGAACAGACCATCATATACTGCACTGCCATATACCCTAGAGGTCTCCGGAGTAAAGTGATATCTTGGGTATCTGGTATGACTAGAGGGTGGTGTGCCTATCCACAAGTCACAGAAAATGTCAAATATGCATGGTCTGCTGCTATCCCAATGGGTCTGCCCGAAATGGAGAGATCTTGTATATCATGTATCAAGGTAGGTGAGCCCACCAGGTAATCCACTGTACTAGCTCCTCCCTTTTTGTTCCAGCATGTGAGAGCATCTGAACCTGGCCAACGGGATAGGCCATTATAGATAGCTAGCCCATGTGCACTCCCCAAAGCTAGGAAGTGTCTCCCATATTATGTCACCTCTCCTATGTCCTAGGCAGATCTCTGCATCCCTATCTCACCCGCTGCTAGCTCGCGGTACATGGGCTCATCCGTAGCATAGAGAGCTGATTGTTCCCGGCCCGTACGTGCTTTAAAGTCCCCCGTTAGTAGTACATCTCCCAAGCTCGCAAATCTCATGATGTCCTCGTACAGCAGCATATATGGTGATTCTCTTGGCGTAGCGTATCTGGAATGTGCAGGTGGGAAGTAGCATACTGCAATGTAAATGTCTCGAGGTCTCACTTTGATCCACATGTAGCATGCGTCTGCACCTCTATGCATCACAAGTACTGCCTCCCGTAAGTCCTCCCTTAACAGTACTAATGCCCCCCCACTTCCTCTAGTCCCCCCTGCTATGCGTGGTTGGGGTCAACATACTGATTCCCATCTATACCCAGGAACCTCCGGTAATTTACTCCGTGCACATTGGTGTGTCTCTGTATACATGGCAATATCCCGACCTTTGAAAGTGTCCTCAAAGTACCCTGCATCTACCCGTAGGGCTCCATTGCAATTCCACACCGATAGCTTCAAGGTCCCATAGGCCACACCCCGTCAGGATGACTGGCGCTCCCGGATGAATACTTGCCCATCTCTATCTACAGCCCACTTCCCCTCCTTACGTGCTTCGAACACTCGAGGCATGTTTTCCTTCCTGTGTGCTACCTGGGCCAACGAATGTTTGAGTTGACCAGTGTTTTTCCTGTGTATTTTACCGAATCATAGAGAAAGAACCTACTAGCAAATATGCCATTGCCGCTTCACAACACGGATAACATTATGTACTGGCCATTAAAGTTCCATCTACAATTCCTTCAATAATAATCCAAGACAGACTCTCATCAAATACATCACATTATTTACTCTCAAAGCAACAAAGACGTCAATTGTCAGTGAGCTCAAGTGGGTGTTCATCTCACCTCATTGTCTACCAAAAAGTTGACAAGTTCATATCTTCACATCTTTAATGGCTATCTAACACTATGCAAACCTAACTAAGCCATTTACAAATAGTATGGCTACCATTTGATGTAAAATGCAAGGCCCAAAGGCTACCATTTGGTGTAAACACCAAGGCCCGAAAGTCTAGGGCACCTTGGCTTCCACACTGCTCAACCATGGCCACTACTCATAATGGGAGCCTTAAATACATCAACTAGCTAGAACCTACACACTACACCTTCCTAATGCGGACATTAAAGCTATATGCACCACCACACAAAGAGGCAAATATTTGAGAGTCAGATCAGCCTATGTAAACACTCCACTGGTTTTGTGACACAATCTACCTTTAAAAACATCCCTTTATCACTAGTTTTATGACACAATCTCCCTTAAAAACTATCCCTTTACCTGAACAATCCTTGACTTCCCCTAAGGGAAGGATTGCTCTTCATAGGATATCCAAATTCTAAAATCTCACAACTACATCATATCGTTCCCTTTTCACAAGGATAAGGAAGTGGTCTCAAACTCTGTTAGTCCCTCTACTCTGCAATGAGGTAGGCAATCCAAATCGACCCTCACAATACAAATCGACCCTCGCCTTTTGAGAGTTAGACACAATCTTTTGAAGCTACTTCTTCACCATTACCTTCCCCCTTAAGTTTGGGTCAAGCCCCTCCATTCATCACTCTAATGTTAATGACCACAACTTGAAGTAGATCACCTTCTCTCGCAAAAAGCTCATACATCACCACCACTTCAAAAATCACCCATTAAGTTATAAGAAAAGCCTTGTCAGATTATGTTCATGCAGCCATTGTTGAAGTTATCAACTCAAAAAAATACTTTTCTACTCCTGCTCTTAGCTCTGTCTGTGATTGATCATGTGAAAGAAATGACATTGAAAAATGGACGACTCATGCTTGTATACAACAGTAGCATGTGTCTCTACATTCTTACAACAATACTTTACATTCTTACAACGTGATATCCAAGGCTGGTGATGAAAGGACTCTCCACCAACCCCAAAAGGACACCCACTTGATCTAATGATTCTGGTTATGAATCATCTGGGCCGGAGGCTCCTGAGTCCTACCCCACCATGCATTTCTTTAGAAGGGCATCAAGCATGGAGAACAATGAGGAGCATGTACAATGCAGCATAGTACCCACTAAGAGAAGAGAGACTTCAACCTAAATGGGCTGCAGAGTGATGTTTCGTGGAAGCGGCGTAGCACCTACACACTGTAAATGAGTGAGCCTTTAAAGAGGTGATTTTCCCCTGGTGTTGGTGATTCATAGGCCATCTCAGACGTGCTTATGTGATTTCGTATAATGTAAGATGGTACTTCAGCCCTTCAGGTTACATGTGAAGTACCCCTCAAAACTGTCGTGAATCAAGCTACCAAGATATTCCTGATTTGTTCCATAATATGAATTCTAAATTCACTGCTTAATGGACCCAATTCCGGTTTCTCAGTAAACAAAAATCTGTATATTTCCCACTGACGATCCCCAAACACATGCCTTTCAAGGTCTGCCTGCAGCATAAGGGAAAAAACAAACATTAATAACAAATTTTGGTGGTTCAACAGATCCCTATATATCCCACATTGCATTATTTTCAAGCATCTGCAATGTGCAAACCAACACTCAACAAATTCTGAATATTGACATTAAGTAAGAGAGTCAATAGGTGAACCCCAGGCAAGGTGCCGGCACACATAACCTGTGACCCCTTTCACAAAAAAGAATGGGAAGGTCATAGTTGCAGTTTTTGATTTCCTTTGACTCAAACACATTTTGGGTGGCCCAAGCCCACCCAAGTGGCACAAGGTTGGTGTGGGGACTGGCAAGCTCATGCACGCCTCCTCTCTCCCATGTATCATTCAGGCGACCATCCTTGTGCAAGCTCTTTCTTCACCGATTTGTTCCTACCAGGTGCTACAGGCATCCTTTTGCAAAACTGAGCACATATCTGTGATCAGGAAGTTGAAAGCATCTCATTTCACCTCTTGCTGCTGCAAATCGTCATCCTTCATTGCTACCCAGCTGATCATCGTTTTTGCTCATGGAGGGCTGAATTTTCATCTGTTGGTGAAAGGGAGCATATATATGGGGTCTACAGGCTGAGGGCGCCCCATTCCATGCCTCAAACATAAGTTTTCTGCAAACCCTAAATTTGGTCCTGTGCAGGCTGCCACATCAGCAACCAACCTGTAGGGGCTGCCACATCAGCAACCAACCTGTAGGGGCTGTCCAGACAGCTTGTGTGAAGACTCTGATGCGGCCGGAAGGTGTATCGCTGCTGGTCCACTTCATCTACAGTGCTGAATTCTGTTTTGGAGCTGTTTCGGGCGGCCAAAGTGCCGGATTGAGTCTTTGGGCCGCACCCGTGACAGATAGGGAGACTCTAGTGCGGCCAGAATAGTCTAAGTACTAGCTGCTGCTGGAGATTGGGCTCGGGAATCTTCTCCGGTGCCAAGAATTGAGCTTTCAGCCGAGATCTCATTGTGAGGGGTGCAGGTTGTGCTAGTACTGGCACACCAGACCAGTGTGTGGACCCGGAACACCACGGAAAGGTTTGCATTACTTCACGAACTAACGAGGTCTGCTGGAAGGTGGCTACAACTATGGAAACCATCTCCGACAAACTCTGGTTTGATGATTATGTTTTCACATTTCATTATGGCAAATTTGGCTTAAAAGCCCGTGCAACATAGTACCAATAAAATACTCCAATAATATACTTGGTACTTTTGGGGGGGGGGGGGGGGGGGGGGGGGGGGGCGGCCCGGGATTCTGGCCCCGATGTGGTGTTACTAAGCATTTTCTCTTTTTCGGTTTCATCTATGTCTTGAGCTGTCTAAGTATTGCTAAACCACGATACGGTGCCCAATACGAGCTTACATATTGAGGGGTGTATTACATCGGGATCAAAGCACGGTTATTTCCCTCTTCTCATAAGGGAAACGATCTTGTGGCCTTGGAGTCTCGACACCGTGTTGATAGCACACTTGACACTATGGACAGCCAAGCAAGACGTGAAGAGGTGCCCAACTCTAGAGGGTACTCTAGTGCTACACATGCCTCGGATGCATCTCATGGCCGATATGTGGCAAGCCTCATGACCAAATGTGGTTTTGGTGGGACAGCCGCATGGCCAATATGTGGCAAGCCTCGTGACCGAATGTGGTTTTGGTGGGACAGCTGCCCCGTGGCAAGGAAAAACTTTTTGAAGAGGAGCCCAATGCGTTGAGGGCTGAATTGGATCATGTTAAGAGGCAGTTGCAGGCAAGAGAAGAGGAAATGAAGCTTCTTCATGAGAACCCACAGGTTCACAAGCTCATTGAAGCCACCAAAGCTGAATCCATGGTGGACCGTACTTTTGACTCCATAGCCAGGGGTTGGATGTGAAGCCAAGGGAGTTGGCCCTTACTTATCTTTTACGCAATGGAGATGTAATGGAAAGTGAAGCAGGTGTTCTTAAGTTCAAAAAGCCTCCTTGCATAGAGCCGGGTGGTGCCATTTCTCGCAGGATTAAATCTTTTGTACAACAAGAAGAACCCTCCGTGACTTCTCGCCATGCTTTTTTACCACTTAATGCAAGGGGAGAGAGACATGCTTATCCCAAAGAGGGTGGACAGCCAGGTGGTTATGCACACGCAGGACATATTACTTTGCTCATAGAATTGGCTAGTGGAGAAACCACACATGGGCTGAAATTTTCTCGCTATAAAGGTGATGAATATGATGAAAATTCAGCTCATGGTACTCATGCCAAAGAGTATTCCTGTGAGCATGGTGATTCAAGAAGAGATGTATCTGTGCATGCAAGTAGGCCACCGTTGCCAAGGCCACCAATTCAAAGGGCACAAGCCACTGTGCCTCATGTATCTTGCCATAATGTGCAGGATGCCCATGCATCTAGGGCTGCCCCATTGGATAGGGGTAAGAGAAAGAGGGAAGAGCAAAAGCCTAATACAAGAAGGCTCAAGGACTTTAAAGTAGGTGACGAATCCGTCAAGTTTGAAGCTTACCATGGAGAGTATGATGCTTCCAAGGTGATGGCTTCTGTTGCTCAGTTTGATATTGCATTTAGTGATGAGGCTTTTTCCGAGAAGTCAAAAATAAGACACGTAAGCATGTTTCTTAAGGGGACAACTGCTCATTGGTGGATCTCGGAAAAGCTCTCAAGAACTCCTATTGCCAGTTGGGAGGAGTTCAAGGAGAATTTTTATGCTCAATTCCTACCTCCAAATGTAGTTAGGTAAATCACTAAGAAGTGGGACAAGCTTGAACAAAAGGACAATGAGTTGGTCAAATCCTATGTAGCCAAATTTTAGAAGGTTCTTTTGGAAGTTTCCCCATTCATGTATATTGGAGAAGCTGAGAAGAAGTGGAAGTTTAAGTCGGGTCATCATCCGGTGTACCAATCAGGATTGAAGTTGCATCCAAACCACACCTTACAACAGCTTATAGCTTCCACATTGGCTATCGAGCAACTGGAGTTCAAGATCAAGCAATCTTAGAGGGATAGCCGTGGTTACAAAGCAAAAGAGAGGGCTATCCCAAACCTGCAAAAAGGTGGACAGCCACCAAAAAAGGGACTTTAAAGAGGGCAAAAGTGGAGGGAAAGCTCAAAATCTATGGTCCTAGCAAGAGGCACAGGTTTGGGATCACTCCGGAGCAAAGAGAACAATATGCAAAGGAAGGTAAGTGCTTCTCTTGTGGAAGTAAAGACCACATGTTTCGAGATTGCTCACAACGCAAAAAGAAAGAAGAGGATAAGAAACCAAAAGTAAATGTACATGCAGTTCCAGATGTACAAGGAAATACAAGACATGACAATAAAGAGAGCGTTGTATGCAAAGCATGGGACCAAATTAAGGATCAGCCTACTCTTTTCATGTTTGATGATTGTGCCACCGACAACCTTATCTCCACACGTATGGCAGCCGCATTGGGCATTGAGGTTGGGGACATGCAACCCCAAATTGAAGCAGAATGTGCCTTTGTGGGAAAGGAGGTGGAGGTTCCTCCTCTTATTGGAAAGTTACGTGTGCATATTCAGGGATATCTCGACCATGAGCATTTCTTGGTTGCTCCACTCGATGGATGTGATGTGTTACTTGGCAAACCATGGCATCACCAATGACCATCTTGAGCCTTTCAAGGACTACAAGACAAATAAGATTACTTTCATGCATAAGGGTCGCAAGCATGTTATTGATGCTGGCAAGGAAGGGGATTCAATCCCAATTGTATCCCACATCCAGATTAATAAAGCTATGAAAAAGAGCCTTTCCACGTACTTGGTTTTTGTTCGAGATTATGTAGAACATAGTGATGTTCATGTGGATACTTTAACACAGGATAGGCTGAAATTCGTAAATGGCTTTAAAGATTGTTTTGCTGACACATTGCTTGCGGAGCTACCTCCAGAAAGACCGGAGGATCTATTTGGTCACATTGTCTCAAAAGATGGTGTCCGCATGGACCCAGAAAGATTGATACAATCCAGAGTTGGCCAAAATTATCTAATGTACACCAGGTTCAAAGTTTTCTTGGTCTATGCTCTTACTACAGGCGATTCATAAGGCACTTTTCTCTTAATGCCTCGTCATTACATGAGCTGACTAAGAAGAGAGCATCGTTCAAATGGACTAACAATGAGAAGGATGCCTTTCATCATCTCAAGGATGTAATCATACATGGGTCAGTATTGATCATTCCAAATTTGCATAAACCATTCAGTGTAGAATGTGATGCATGTGGGGATTGCATTGGAGCTGTCCTAAATGACATGGCTTATAAGAGCCGATGTGTGCATGATGCCGAGGTTCACTTGGACGTCTATGAGAAAGAACTCTTGGTTGCCATTCATGCCTTAAAAATTTGGAAACATTACCTACTTGGGATTGATTTTATAGTCAAGACAGATCACCAAATTTTGGTGTACTTTCTCAAGCAAACGAAGCTTTCTGAGAAACAAATGAGGGTGGCAAATTTTCTCTCTATGTTTTATTTTCACATTGTACACACTCCGGAAAAGAAGAATCTAGTGGCAGTTGCATTGTCCAGAAGACCATATATGGCTGCAGTTTCAATTGCCTCACATGGAGACTTGTCTGCCATGCGTGATTTGAACCCCCAAAATGCTGATTTTCAACATTTATGGACTGATTTGATGGCTGGTCATGCACATGCATCTTATGTGATAAAAGAAGGATATCTCATGAAAGATAATTGCCTCTACATTGTATCTGACATGAGGCAAAAGGTTATGGACGAATGCCATGCTCCTCCTTATGCTAGTCATAGAGGTATATTGCCTACTACGCACATGATTGAGCGCTATTTCTTCTGGTCAAGTATGTGCAAGGACATAGAGGCATATGTGCGTGCATGTATCACCTGTCAAAAGGTGAAATTTGATACGCAAAAAGCTCCAAGTTTGCTTCAGCCATTGCCCATTCCTTCACAACCATGGGAAAGCATAGCTATGGACTTCATAATGGATTTGCCAAGGACCCAGTAGGGTAATGATGCCATTTGGACGATCCTAGACAGGTTTAATAAACAAGAACATTTGTTGCCTGTCAAGAAGACCATAAAACCCGAGCATATGGTAAAGGTGTTCCTTGCACAAGTGTTCAAACATCATGGTATGCCGAAGTCCATTGTGGGGGATCGAGATCCCACAACTACGAGCCTCTTTTGGAGGGCTCTCTTTGATAATATGGAGACCAAGTTAGAGTTCTCGTCAGCTTATCATCCCCAAGCTAATGGCAAAAGTAAAGCTGCAAATTCAGCCGTGTTAGATCTTCTCAAATGCTATGTTGCATATCAAAAGACAGCATGGAAGAAAAATCTACCGCTTGTAGAGTTTGCCTACAACAACACAGTACATGCATCCACAGGGAAGGCTCCATTTGAGATTATATATGGCAAAGTGGTTCTACCTCCCATCCTTCGCACTAAGGATGAGATCTTTGCTGCTGCTGATGAGTATGTAAAGATCTTGATGTAGCCTTTGCACAAGTACATGAAGCCATTGCTAGATCTCAAGATAAGCATAAAAAGACTATTGACAAACATAGAAGGTAGATGGACATCAAAGAAGGAGATTGGGTATTGCTGAAATTTGAGAAAGCAAGACTTCGCAAGAGGCCAGGTAAAAAGGGAGCATATCCTAAATTGTCTACCAGGTATTATGGTCCCTTCAAAGTAATCATGCAGATCAATGAAGTTGCCTTGAAGTTGGCATTACCTAATCATTCGAAGATACACAATGCTTTTCATGTGAGTTTGTTGTGGAAGTACGTGGGGCCAAAACCGCAAGAGCCTGTCACGAAAGAGCCGCCAAAAGTTGATGTACTAGAAGAAATACTTCAACCAGAACACACAGTCTTCCACAAGGAGAGAGCTAGCTGCAAGCAAACTTTCCAAGCGATACCTTGTCAAGTTTAAAAACTACCTTCCCATCGATGCAAAGTGGGTTGACAAGGACTTCTTCACCGACTATCCACAACTTCTACAGGCGTACCTCGACGCTTTTCAGTTGAGGAGTCGGGACAACTGTTTAGAAGCCCGGGGGATGTCATCATTTGTCCATTTATATGGTTTTCTCCAGTTTCTCATGCCCAAATGTGGCTAGTTTCTAACGCCCAAATGTGGCCAGTGTGTGGATCCGAGTGTTTTGGGTCCCAGTTCCACGCTTTCCAATGTGCCAGATTCATGCCTGAAAATGCCAGTGTTGTACATATTCCATGACCGGGAAATTTGTCCATAAATCAAGTGCACATGCACACATGTTTGCATGCATGACATTGTTTTCGCGTGATCTATATTTGCGTGTTTGCTTGCTATGAATGTCCAATTCATGGGCCTGGGACGCTGATGTGTCGGGGAGACCTACCTCTATAGCCCGTCCAAAACACACCACCGTGAGGAGGGAACTACCACCTAGCACCACAACCCAGCACAAACACCAAATCCAAGCACCAATCCACCCAACTGATGTCCCCTGATTCTCAGCTGACCCAGGCAGATGCCTGAGCACTCTCCAAACTCTTCAAACTGTACCGCTGATTACTCCAAAGGTCCTCCCAGGTCAGCTCTGACCTCCCAGAGCTTTCATCTTCACTTACAAACCTTCAGCTGACTATCAACTAACCAAAAACAACCCCAGCTGACACAAACTGATCAGATACTGACTGTAAACTCTGTCGGACAGTTACTACTGTCCCCAGTTAGAAATGAGTCCTCCAAGCTTCCTCAGAGTTCCTCCAGCATTATCAAACTTCAAGAACTTGCTTCTGGACTTTACTGAGTCTGTCAGTTCCCCCTTGCTGACCCTTGCTTACTGGAAACTCACCCACCTATCCACTTCAACTGACCCAATTCTGAGTTAGATTTCAACCCTCTAGTGTCCGTTGACACCTCCAATCCCTCAAACACTTCAAACCCCACCAAGACTCAACTCCCTACATTCATAGCTGACAGTAGCCGACTCTGTTTCGACTCTGGAACACCTTTCCCTTCAACTCTGCCTGACTGCTAACAGCTGACTGTCAGACCTGACTCAAAATCTCTTGGCTCCAACCCAAAACAACTAGATCTGCCCTTGAATATCCTCTATTGATCCTTCTAAGCCTCAACTGATCCTAGCTAACTCCCTTCTGAACTGATAAAGCCCTCGGTTTTGACACCTAGACCACTAGCAATGCCCAACCTATTAGACTGTCTTATGACTGGTTTCGATTGTCAGCCCAGATCTCACAAGTATTAAACAAAACCAAACCAATGCTTCAACAACATCAGCTGACCTATCTTGACACACAGCTGACCAAGCTTTCTTTGTCAGAACCTGCTGACTGAAACAACTGACACGGTTCTAATTCAACACAAGTTAGCTCTTCACTCACAGTTGATTCTTTTCAAAAAACTCTATCAAAACAGCACAGATAAATCCAAAGCATAGGAACTCATCAATTCAACACAATCAGACTTCCCTGTGAATATAAAAAATTGAGCCGATCTCAACAACCCTGAGATTTTGGAATTTAACAGATAAGAGAGAACATCATGGAACCAAGGGACCTCCACACAATTATCCCCAACAAAAATCCTATATTTCAACTCCCCAAGACCAACAACAACAACAAGAGTTGCAGCTATACCCTGCAGATTTCCACCAACAAATACTGCAGAGGCTTGTTGAGCAAGGCTTTGAGCTGGTCCAAGTTCCAATAGAGTTGCAGCTTTAGAGGTCCTACGGAACCCACCTCCTACAAGACCCTCTAGCACCTCTACAACCTCTGCTCTGGGCGGACCCAAATCTCCTCAAACAAATCCTATGTCGCCTTCTTCTCACAACAATACAAACTTCAATAGCAAGCTATCTCAGAGCTGCGTCACCACAAAAACACCTTGGCTCTCTCACAACTCTCTTCTTTGCAACCAGGCTCACATACCATGCAATTCTTCTCTCTCCTGGCTTCCCACAACTATGCGCTTCTCCTCCACTATCAAACATCCACCTAGCCTCTACTGTACATGTAAGTATTCTTTCTTCTTTTGGCTGAAGTGGCAATGGCTAGTTCTAACTAGCAAGTGGCCACGCAACACTTATCTAATTCTAAGGTTTCTAACCATGCATCGGCGATTTATTTCATTTTCTGGGTTTGGGGTGGACATTTTTATTGGGCATATTCTTTGGGCACAAAAAATCCTATCAACGCCTACCCGTGAACTATGCAAGTGCCTTGTATTCTAACGTGTCTTGTGGCCTGTGAATAGGTAATAAGTATGTCTGAAACCTTTGTTTATTTCATTAAATGTTCTATGTAATGTTATAACATTTGTAAGTTCACACTCACTTTTGTTTTCCCCAGGAAAGAGACTTCTATTAAGTATGAAAAAAAGCATACATCAATCATAGCTATAAGCCGGAATAGAATAGAATCACTCCAATATGTAAGGTGATCTCAACCACTGAAGAGCATCATGGTGCCATGAAAGCCCTGTGGAACTAGAGGAAAAGAAAATGCCATGGTCCGACTCCCACATAAATACAACGCACTTTGCCTGTGCGGAACGAGAGGATCCCTGAATACGAGCCCAAGTAGCCATGAGAGTATGGATGATATCACCCCATATAGTGCTAATGCAGTGAGACTCAAAGATCTGGACACCTTCAATAGCCTCCATGCATCTAGCTCTCCAAATCTGCCATGTTGTAATACTGGCAACAATCTCCCAACTAGTGTCAATCCTCTGTCTGGGGGATGTATAATGTGAGTGAGGGACATCCTGCAACAAACCATGCTGGCCAATACCTCTACGAATGAAAATGGCAGTGTATGTATCACTGCCTTCGTAGAAAAGCTGCGGACCAGACTCAGAAAACCAAGCAATTGGCCCCCAAGTAACATGCATAGCACAGCTACTCAATTTTCCCATAAGTTGGGCTATAGAACCTCAAATACACTGTGCAGTGCTACATCCCCATAAACGATGTTGTATAGTCTCAGAATTTGCTGCACATCTCAGGCAGGTAGGTGCTACACCGAAAGATTGGTGGGAGACCACCATGTAAAAATAACCAAAAGAAATGAGAGATCTGGCTCCTTATGTATGAATGCCAAAGCCTATGCCAATATCTGCACTGTATCACTAGAGATGTCATAACTCTCCCAATGAGAGAGTAGGGATCCTATGCATCTGTCGAGTGATGAGAAGCTTGGCATTCCGGACCATGAAACTGAAAAAGGGAAGTCTTTTCAATGGATCAGAGGCATCAATCCACTCCCACTCACCTAGATCCCACTAAAGATATCTCATAGGACTGCCACCATACAGCCACCAACACCAAGAGCCATGAGTCACTATCTGAGGAGAAGGATCAATGAACCAGTGCTTCCTCGAACGACCAACAATCCTCACTTGACTAAGCCTGGTATCTGGGATGATCCTCTCCATGCTACATCTCCTCAATCTCCGTCCAAGCATGATAGAATAGATGATACAATCTGTAGCCTCCTGGCTCGGGAGAGGAATGAATTAGGCGGACACTTTATTAAAGTGCCCAGGGCCCAAACTCACTAGGCACCCTGTTTGGGCACCCACGTGACCAGAGGGTGTGGGCTGGGCACCTGACAAGTGGCCCAAGCCCACCCATGTGGCACAACGTTGGTGTGAGGACTGGCAAGCTCATGCACGCCTCCTCCTCTCCCCCACATATCATTCAGGCGACCATCCTTGTGCAAGCTCTTTCTTCATCGATTTGTTCCTACCGGTCTACAGGCTGAGGGCACCCCATTCCATGCCTCAAACATCAGTTTTCTGTAGACCCTAAATTTGGTCCTGTGCATGCTGTTAGAAGTCATCTCCTGTCTTTGTTGTGGGTGTGCCCGGCCTTATGAGGTGTTTTATCATTTTTCCCCACACTCCGTATTTTTCCCCTATTTTTCGCATTTTTTCTGTGGCTTGGGAGGCAGTCTAGTAGTGGCAGGTGGACCCAGAGCCTGGCCGACTGCATCTCGGACATGGCCGACTGCACTGTATGAGTCGTGGGACTCCTCTGCTGCTGGCCGACCTATTGTGATGCTGGCCGACTGTATTTATCAGTCGTGGAGGATTTCTGTGTCCAGTCGGCTGCCCTATAGCAGGCCGACTGCTGATGTGGGGGCATATATATAGGCCCCCAGCCCCATACCACTATTTGTATCATTTCTCGGGATCTTCTTGTGTATATAGAGCAGAGTTACACGCCTATATCTCTCTCTCTCGTGCTGTTTTGCTGCCTGCGTTTTTGCTCGTGTTCCCAGATTTGGTCATCATCTCCGCTGCGTATTCTGACATGGTATCAGAGCCCAAGGCTCTAGATAGGTCTTGGGATTTGTGTGAGCAAGAGGGGGACTGTTTTTGTGGCTGATTGGTGGACTGTTTTGGGCTGATCGGGAAGAGGAGAAGTAAGAGGAAGGCGGCTGATTTGCTGGACAGCCACTTGCAGGTTTTATTTCTTCTTTGTTCCCACCCACCCACCCACCCTTTTCAGAGTACATCCCCGCTATGGCAGATCTGTTTGAGATGGCCGAGAGACATGTGAAGATCCCGACACTCCCCACGTTCCCAGTGGACCGTCAGTTGGACGGGAGTAACTACGGCATATGGAAGGTGATGATGGAATCTGTTCTGGAGTCGTACGACCTCGCCGATTTCGTCATTGTTGGTGTTCCACGGCCGGAAGTAGAGGAAGGGGAGTTACCGTCAACCCGAAAGGACCGTGAGGCTCAGACACAGATGTAGGATCGTGTCAACACCAGGGTCCGTTCGTTTATTTTCCTCAACTGCACACCACAGGTAATCAATCATGTAAAGCATATGACGCTGGCCAGAGGTATATGGCAGCATTTGGCCTCACTTTACAGGTTTGGGCTTCCACTAGAGAAACCCATGGTCATCCAGAGGCACTTTGTTCGTGCACAGATTGTTGCTGATGACATCTTGCTGGAGTTCTGTTCGACGGAGGACAGTACGGTGGACCTCTTCACGAAGTCGCTCTCTCAGGATTTGCTCAGGCGGCACCCCAGCTCCCAGTGGTTGGTTACACAGCCAGGAGCTGAGAGGGGGTGTTAGAAGTCATCTCCTGTCCAGTTTTATACACCAGGGCCTTTGTTGTGGGTGTGCCCGCCCTTATGAGGTGTTTTCCCATTTTTCTGAGGCTTGGGAGGGCTGCCAGGTGATGCCAGGAGCACCCTATTGCTGGCCGACTGGATCTACATCAGTCGTGGGCTTCAGGGCTGCTAGCCGACTGGATTTGATCAGTCGTGGGCACCTGTTTTGCTGGCCGACTGCATTTATGCAGTCGTGGGTCTTTTTTATCAGTCGTGGGCACTCCTGATGCTGGCCGACTGCCCTCTAGGGGGGGTATATATAGGACCCCAGCCCCCATGCCTTATTTGTATTATATCTCGGGATCTTCTTGTGTATATAGAGCAGAGTTACACGCCTACATCTGTCTCTCTCTTGTGCTGTTTTTCTGCCTGCGTTTTTGCTTTTGCTCTTGTGTTCCCAGGCTTGGTCATCATCTCCGCTGCATATTCTGACACACACTTGCCCTCTTCGTACTCAGCATTTTACTCCTCTTTGATTACCAGTGGCAGGCTCAGCACCATCACGTGGGAGGAGCTTGTGCCCATGGTCCTGGACCAGGAGGAACGATTCACGAACCCTCCTCAGGGTGGAGGTTCGGAGGCCTTTACTGGCCAACGGTCGAAAGGCCGTAACTCGGGCAAAGGGAAGGCTTCATCGGAGAAGTCTTCTGAGAAGAAGTCCGACGCTGACCGCGAGAAACTGAAGGCAGAGAGGACCTGTAATGATTATGGCGAGAAAGGCCACTATTGGAGGCAGTGTCCCAAGCAGAAGACCGAGAAGGGTGAAGATTACTCAGTAGCAATCATGAAGACTCCGGCTTTTTGTGCACCTCGAGGTGATGGACACCGATGCTTCATTTTCTTCAGGCAGGGAGGAGATTGGAGGACTCTCCGCAACGGATACTCGGGAGTGGATTCTCGATAGTGGTGCTTCCAGGCACATGACTCCTTCCCGTTCCGGTTTACAGGATCTCTACAAGCTTTCTGGTCATATTCTTACTGGGGATATGTCCACTATCCCAGTTCACAGTGAGGGCAGGATGGAGATAGTTCCCGATGGCAGAGGGGGGAAGCATTCCTCCCAGGTGTTGCATGTTTCGGCACTTGGTTTTCATCTGTTGTCAGTGCATCAGGTTTGCAAGACTGGCGTACGGGTGGAGTTTGATGAGCATTTTGTTGCTCTCCGGGACAAAGCAACAGGCCAAGTGGTTTGGGAAGGCGGAGTGGAGAATGGAGTTTACAGGCTTTCAGCACTCTCTCTCCCATGTCCTCAGGGTTGTGATGAGTGGCAGTCTGGTAATGGCTACTCAAGTGTGGATACGCTGCAGGTACGGGCTTTCCGAGACCAGGTGGTGGATAGCTTGCCAGTAGATGGCAGCAGTTGGCAGGAACTTTCCAGTACTGAGGTTGGTAGTTCTTGTGTTCATGAGTCAGAGGAAGTTGAACGGGTCACTTATGCTTTGATGTCTCATCATGTTCAGGACATAGAACCTCTAGTAGATGAGGATGTTTTTTCCACGGGGACCTTTCGGAAAGCCAGGCAGGTGACAGGTGCTTACTTGCAGGTGGAGGTGGTTTCTCCAGGCTTTGTGGTTCCGGATTCAGAGGGGGTGGGTGACGGGTTTCATCAGGTTTCCAGGACTTGTTTGTGCACCGTAACAAGTGGTGATCCTTGTGAGCAGTGTGATGTCTCTGTGACTCACAAGCTGTATGGTTCATGGCTCTGGTTGATGGACACCAGATTGGACGGGAGCTTCCTGATGAGGCGGTTGAGCTCATGGTTGCAGATGTCTCTTTGGGCGGCAGGATTGCGTTTCCTGTGGTTTCTGTGGCATGCAAAGGATCATGGACTCTTGTACACAGGAGGGGGATTGTTGGATGGAGTCCGACTCCGCTGTTGGAGTGACTCGGTTTCGGGAGGAGATCCGGACACGAGGGGATCTACTTATGGCCCAGGAGCAGTTTTACGGAGCAGGAGGAGGTTACATTGCAGGTTTGGGTTTCCACTGGAGGAACCCATGGTCATCCAGAGGCACTTTGTTCGTGAACAGATCGTTGTTGATGACATCTTGCTGTTCGACGGGGGGACAGTACGGTGGACCTCTTCACGAAGTCGCTCTCTCAGGATTTGCTCAGGCGGCACCCCAGCTCCCAGTGGTTGGTTTCACAGCCAGGAGCTGAGAGGGGGTGTTAGAAGTCATCTCCTGTCTAGATTTATACACCAGGGCCTTTGTTGTGGGTGTGCCCGCCCTTATGAGGTGTTTTATCATTTTTCCCCACACTCCGTATTTTTCCCCTATTTTTCCCATTTTTTCTGTGGCTTGGGAGGCAGTCTAGTAGTGGCAGGTGGACCCAGAGCCTGGCCGACTGCATCTCGGACATGGCCGACTGCACTGTATGAGTCGTGGGACTCCTCTGCTGCTGGCCGACCTATTGTGATGCTGGCCGACTGTATTTATCAGTTGTGGAGGATTTCAATATCCAGTCGGCTGCCCTACAGCAGGCCGACTGCTGATGTGGGGGCATATATATAGGCCCCCAGTCCCATACCACTATTTGTATCATTTCTCGGGATCTTCTTGTGTATATAGAGCAGAGTTACACGCCTACATCTCTCTCTCTCTTGTGCTGTTTTTCTGCCTGCGTTTTTGCTCTTGTGTTCCCAGATTTGGTCATCATCTCCGCTGCGTATTCTGACACAAGCTGCCACATCAGCAACCATCCTGTAGGGGCTGTCCAGACAGCTTGTGTGAAGACTCTGATGCGGCCAAAAGGTGTATTGGTGTTGGTCGACTTCATCTACAGTGCTGAATTGTGTTTTGGAGCTGTTTTGGGCGGCCAAAGCACAGCCAAGGAGACTCTAGCGCGGCTGGAATAATCTAAGGACTAGCTGTTGCTGGAGATTGGGCCCAAGAATGTTCTCCGGTGCCAAGAATTGAGCTTTCAGCCAAGATCTCGTTGTGAGGGGTGTAGGTTGTGCTTGTACGGGCACACCAGACCAGTGTATGGACCCAGAACACTAGGGAAAGGCTAGCATCACTCCAGGAAGAACTGATGAGGTTTGCTGGAAGGCCGCTACGACTATGGAAGCCATCTTTGACAAACTCTGGCTAGTACCAAATCCAATATCGAAATCCAAATCCTCATCCAAGTCCAGATCCAAATCCAAATCCAAATCTTGATCCAAGTCCAAATATGAGGTACACAAGAAGTATGTGTAGATGACAAAGCTTATTGTGTCTGGTTGTAAAGCTTGTTGCCCAAATCTGAGGAGACAAAACCTTGAGAAGGTCGCATAGGAAAGCAGTGCTAGCCAGTAGATGATGAAAGAGGCCAGTAAGTATTTGGCAAGCAGCCAGGAGGTAGGTACAACTCAGTAGGCTGGCGGTGATGTCTGTAGTAGGCGGTAGCTCAAGTGGCGAAAGTGCTGGCACTAGCGAGAGGCGGTCATAACATCACAGGTACTAGTCGTGTCAAATATGTCGATGTAAGTCAATGTTGATGTCGATGTCGAGGCACAAGATCTTTGATGCTCAGCACACCACGAGGATGACCCAAGAATCTCTCACCCGGCTAGTACCAAATCTGGTTGTAAAGCTTGTTGCCCAAATCTGAGGAGACAAAACCTTGAGAAGGTTGCACAGGAAAGCACTAGTAGCCAGTAGATGATGAAAGAGGCCAGTAAGTATTTGGCAAGCAGCCAGGAGGCAGGTACAACTCACTAGGCTGGCAGTGATGTCTATAGGCGGTAGCTCAGGTGGCAAAAGTGCTGGCGCTAGCGAGAGGCGGTCATAACAGCACAAGTACTAGTCGGCACTAGCAGCGCTTGCTGGCAATGGTGCTGGCATTGGTTGGTTGGCTGCGCTGCTGGCGTTGGTTGGTTGGCTGTGCTGCTGGCGTTGGTTGGCGGCAAAAGGTGTAGAGACATAGATGGCAGTAGCAAGTGCTAGGCTGGAGGCGGCAACAGCAACATGCCTAGGCAGTGTACAAAGGTGGCGAGGGTTCTGGCAGAGGCAGGTAGTGCGCACAGGTGCAAGCTACACAAAAAAGGTGATGCAGTCCAGAAATATGGCGGCGGCGGTGTCCAGGCAAGGGTTCCATCATGTGAAATAGAGCTAGGAGGGCCAAATAGTTACACGGGGGGGGATCGGCCCGGGATTCTAGCCCTAGTGTGGTGTTACTATCACATGCACTCTACACTATAGTGCATGGTGACAAGATGGTGTGTGAAAATAGTATTTTTCCCAACCCTAAAAAGGGATTTTTTTTGGGTATTTTTGGTTTTATTTGGGGTTTTTTGTCTTGGCTGCTGGCCTACAACCTTTAGGCTGACCGACCAGCACCCCCCTCCTCACTATATATAGCCTTGCCTCATCATTCACTACGGTGTACCACTCCATTGCATACATCCGGCACCATATGTTGCTGCTGCTGCTGCTTCTTCTACCGGGCTCTACACCACATAGCTTCATCTTCTCCGCCTGACAAGACAACACCTCAATGTTATCTCATGTGGCCAAATCACGGGACAGCAGCCCACTCTCTGCTACAAGCCACACCATGGGACAGCAGCCCTCTCTGCTACTTTCAGCGTTTACATCAGCCTGTCATCATCACTTACATCCAGGCTGACATCAGCGTTTATCTTCAGCCTGTCATCATCACTTACATCCAGGCTGACATCAGCGTTTATCTTCAGCCTGTCATCAGCGCTTACATCTGGGCTGACATCAGCATTTATCTTCAGCCTTACATCAGGCTTACATCAGTGCTTACATCAGGGCTCACATCAGTGCTTACATCAGCATATCATTTGCATTTTACCACAGCCCATGGGACAGCAGCCCACTCTCTACAACATCATACCATCGGGATGGCAGCCCACTCTCTGCTTAGCTTCATCATCGACATCACATCAGGTACACAACACCCGTGTCACTAGAGCTTGCACCACTTGGGACGGCAACCTTCTCTGCTCCTTACCACCTCAGGTACACAGCACCCGTGTCACCAGAGCTTGCACCACTCGGGACAACAGCCTTCTCTGCTCCTCACCACCCTTCAGGTACACAGCACCCTTGTCACCAGAGCTTGCAGCCTTCAGGTACGCAGCACCCTTGTCACCAGAGCTTGCACCCTTCAGGTCTTGCAACACCCTTGTCATCAGAGCTTGCACCACCACCACCACTCGGGACGGCAGCCCTCTCTGCTCTTCATCGACCACCTCAAGTACAGCAGCACCTTCGTCACCAGAGCCTGCATCACCTCATCTTCCACTGCCACTACCACCTCGGAGTGCCTCTGCTTCCACCAACGCGAGCCTTCAACACCAACCACCTCTCGGAATGCTTTGCTTCACATTGACGCAAGCCTTCGTCATCAACGGTGCTTCAGCTCCAACATCGTCTCTGCTTCTGCACTAGTCTTTCTACTCAAAGTCACCTCACATCTGAGGACTCTTGTACATATTTGCACTCACCATTATATATATATTCACTCACATATTTCATGTTGTGTGGTTTTGCTCTAATCTCTCGTATATCTGGTCCTTTCGTCCTTTTGTCCTCACATATGGCTCATCATTAGTGCAACACTCTACAGCAGTAGAACCCTTTAGGATTTGATATTTGTCATACACGGTGACCCCATTGTAATCCTCAGTCCAGGATATGTCAAGCACGAGCTACGTAGGTCATTCCTCAGCCTTAGAGAGTCAGTCAGTCAGTCAAGTCCCTTAACCCACTTGGAGAGAATCATTCATGCATATAGAGTCAGTAGAAGCCTTAGGTATCATCTAGTATTTTTACCATATTTAACAACATTTATTCTAGCATTTTTACCATTTATTTTAAGCATTATCCATTTATGTAAGTTGTGTAGCAATCGGCCAGTTTCACAACCAGCCGACAGCACATAAGAGCATATAAATCGCATAGCCTTGCATCATTCATTCCATCTCATCATCATTGGAGTCAAGCGTTTCAGTCCTTCAGCACAAGGAGCATCAACACTTGAGCATTCAGCCACACATCATCAAAACACAGCATCATCAGCATTCAGCCAGAAGAAGCATTACAGAACCTTGCGTTTTCAGCATACAAACAGTTTTCACCACTCATACACCTCATCGTTTTGTTACAGCCACTTTGGTGAAGGTAAAACGCATCATATTCATTCATTCATAGTGCATAACACAGCCTAGAATAGTCTTTTTCTTGGAGAAAAAAAAGAATGTTTAAGTTGTGATTATTTTTTATGGAAGGAAATCATTTGGTCATTAATTGGATTGCACTTCGGCAACATTGGATGAGTTAAATTTAATATTTGGTTCCAAGGCCAAAACTTAGGAATCCATTTGAAAATAGAATTTTATGGCTTAAAGATGGAATTTCATGAGTCACTAGTATTGGGGCCTGACAACCACGCGAGTCGGAACGCAAAGTCGTAGCCTCATCGGGTGCATTTGACACCACAATCGTGGCTCAGTCGAGTAACAGTAAACGGATTAGCCGGTTAATAGGCCATCATGGATGTAACTCAACCATGCTCAAAGCACGATGCCATTTCTTTTTTTTGTAACTGCACATTAAGCAGTATAAAGTTGTAATGGAAATCTGTACACTGGTTTTGGGATCTCTACAGATCTTTCTTGCCGCATAGACACCACGACTTACGTCAAGCAAAATCGCTCCTTCAAGCAAGGACCATATAATACTTGCTTTTTGGACACTACATCCAATAGCTACCAAAAAGCTTGGACAGTAGGGTAATTGTCACGATTGTGACTAACTCTCTTAATCTCTCCTTAATCCCTTATTGACTGAAAGGACACCTGTGAAGGGTCACACCCTTACACATAGGTCACTATCGAAGGACATGTCTATTCATTAAAAGACACACCCCTAAGTCCAAAGGACATAACCATTGATTCAAGAGCTACACCCCTTCCCAGGGATGTGTCTCTTCACTTTAGTTCTTGTATTCAATTTTAATCATGTCTTAATAGACTAGGAAGTCCTCACAGTGGTATCAGAGCAAACAAGCTCCAACCTGTAGGATGCCAACATCCAAAAAACCCCAACCCTAACCCTAAAAATCAGAAACAGTAAATCAACAAATTAACCTTAGAATTAGGGATAGCAAGAGTTGTATGGAAGAACAGGAGAGAATGCCCCATTTAATGTTACCCAACTTTGCCAATTTTACTTGATTAAGCATTCCCCAATTTTTCTCAAACAAAAAAAAATGGTGGGAAGCAGAGACTCACATCAGGGTTCCATCCAAATGCTTGAAGGCTGCCCTGTACCCTATTGGAGGTCTTGACAAGAGAAAAAAAAAAGAACCCATGGCCGTTTTCAGCCAGCGCCCGCCGCCACCCTACACACACCGTCAGCGTACCAGCTTGCTGCCGCCTCATGGACCAAAATAACTCCTCTCAATGACTGAAATAAGTCAATAGAAATCTCGGTGAACGACAAAGTATTCACCTCTCGAATTCGACTAAGCGCATATGCGATAGTATTCATGGACCCTTTTCTATAACGAATCTCAAAATCAAAATCTTGCATTAATTCAACCCATCGAGCTTTCCTTCCTCTCAAATCATCTGCATCACATACATACTTGATTGACTGATGATCAGTCAATACCACATGATCAGTCAATACCACAAACTTGGAGCCATATAAATAATATCTCCAAACCTGGAGAGCGTGAATCACAGCATAAAGCTCCTTCTCAAGGGTTGACCAACAAAATTAAGTGTCGTCTAGCTTTTTACTTTCGAAAGCAACAGGTTTACCATCTTGAAATAGAGCAGCCCTGATTACATAGTCACTAGCATCGGTTTCAAGAACATAAGGCCGACTAGGATCGGGTAATGCTAAGATAGGTGCTTCCTTGACTTTATCTTTCAAAAGTCTGAAGGCCATATCCAGATCGTTATTCCAAGTGATAGACTGATTCGGCTTATGTTCACGACCTTTCAACAAGTCGGTCATCAATAGTGTGAGCTGAGAGTACTCTTGCACAGATTTCCAAAGAAAAACAACAAAACCGAGAAAAGAACGAAGTTGTTTCACTATCTACGGTATAGGCCAGGCCAGAACCTTCTGAACTCAGTCATAGTCATTGTTTAATCCATCTCTAGTGATCTTGTGTCCCAAGTAAATGATGTCTATCATGAAAAACTCACATTTACTTAATTTAGCATACAGTCAATTCTGTCTTAAAATAGTTAAGACAATCGTGAGGTGTCTAACGTGATTCACAAGAGTATGACTATATATCAAAATATCATCCAAGAACACAGCCACATATTTTTCCAAATGTTCACGAAAAAGATCGTTCATCAAGTGGCTGGAGCATTGATTAACCCAAAAGGTAATACGAGAAACTCGTAATGGCCATACCTAGTCCGAACGGCGGTTCTTTCGACATGCCTTTCATGAATACGTATCTGGTGATAGCCAGTACTACGTAAATCTATCTTCGTGAAATATTTCACTCCCACTAACCGGTCAATCAGGTCATCTGATCTAGAGAGAGGATAACGGTTCTTAATTGTCAGCTTGTTCAATCTCTTGTAATCTATACACATTCTCCAGGTGTTGTCCTTCTTTCTCCTAAGCAACACAGGTGCACCCCAAGGTGATTTACTTGGACGGATCTCACCCATCCTCAAATAATCTTCAAGTTGTTTGGCCAACTCATCTTCCTCGGCTCATCTTCCTCAGCTCATCCTGTAAGATGGAATACTAACAGGGTGAGAACCAGGGACTGGTTAATACGATGATCTACTGCCCTTTCAGGTGGTAAGCCTGATGGCAGTTCCTTACGAAATACATCTTGAAACAAATCAAGTATCTTCTTTAATTCTTTGCTTTCAAACACACTTAATTCATTGACATCCATAGTAGGTATGAGAAATGAAGAAAGTGGAATCAAGACACAATGGAAAGCAGTATACAAGGAAGAATCCATTATATTTCCAAAATCAACTGTATTTACAAGAGGTCCCTGAGAGGGATGTATACAATCACCTAAGATACTATACTGGGTGCTCCTATGTTCAAAAGAAAAAGTATGACTAGACCAATCTATCTGGACTTGAAGAGTCTTAAACCACTCAATCCCTAATAACAAGTCTACATGCTCTAGATGCATAATATAGCATTCCAGAGTATCTTCGTAGTCCTGAATCCGGATCAGTAGCGTCTCCACCTTTCGATCTCATACTTGCCGACCCGCATAATTAACAAAATTGTGTGAGCTGTCAGGGTCTAGAAGAATGTGGATTCTATGGCCATTCACTTCTCCATAAACTCGGAGAAGATCGTGCAAGCCAAAAACTTTAGAGTTAAACAGACAATCAGAACATGAACTAGGGCGAGAAAGTACAGTAACTGACGTACTTGTCAAAGACAACTGGTTAGCTGCCTTTGGCTTGGGTCTTGCGTTGGTCTTTGCACCCTTTTGCTTCGGGCACTCATTACGCATATATTCTTTTTCTTCGCAGATGAAGCAACATCCCTCCTTCTTGAGCTTCAAAGCCTTAAGAAGACGTTTTTTCTGTGCTGGGATCGAAGTATAATTCTTCGAAGGTTGGTCCGAAGACTTTCCTTCTGTCGTGCTAGCCATCGATGCGGAGAACTTCCTTTTGTGCTTGTTCCCCTGCTCGGTCATGGGTTTAGACTTGGAAGAGACCATTGTATCATCATAGATACGAGCGGAATGAATGGCCTCATCCAAAGTTTTGCATTTGTTGTTTTTAACCTATAAATGGTACGAGTTAGGTAAACCGACTACGAAGAAACCCAAAAGAGTGGTGGAATCCATCTTCGTAGCTTTCATCTGCAAGTCACTAAATTTCTGGAGATAGACCTTATAACTGAGGTTCTACGAGGTCACGGTCAAAGTAACAAACCGGGCAACAATATCATAGTCATCCTCTTTCTTGAGGAATTCTTTCTTGAAGACTTCTTCGAATTGTGCCCAAGTCGATGGTTTAGGGTTGAGTTCTTTCCACCAAAGCAAAGCTTTGCTTGAGAGGAAACCTGCTAATTGGATCTTTTTGCCATCGTCATATGGATAAAACTGAAAATGGACCTGTCACTTATGTAGCCAAGTGTCCACTATCTCCTTGGTTCGCTGCTTTTGCTCGCCCTGAAACTGTTCCGGAGTAATATTGGGGCCTAAAGCAGATGCCAAAGTATCCATACTCGAAAGAGTAGATAGGGTAGTGGTCATCAAAGAGATGGAGTTCTATAAAGTCTGCATCTGCGCGGCGATTTGTGCTTGACGTTCCTAGGAAGAAGCTTCGAGAACAACTTTAAACTCTTGGAAATCTGATTTTGAAACAAAATCGTCGAAAATATCGCCATCGGTGGCTTCCGTAGCCGGCGAGTCTTCACGTTCGGGAATGGGCTCCAACTCGGATTCTTGGGTCGACATCTTGAAGAGGGCAAGAGGAGAGAAAAGTTTGATCTTGCACAAATAAGAGTGCTAGAGAGCTAGAGAGCTGGAGAGATGTGTGGCAAGAAGCCCGCTTAAGGGGAATATATAGGGTTCCCCAAAAGCTAACTTAGCTTTTGCTTTTGTGTTTTTTTTTTTTTGTAATATATATGTATATTTTGTTTTCTTTTTTCTTTTTTTTTAACACTTATGAAGCAAAGCATGGGTTTTTTTTTATAACCCCCCTACTACGGTGTGGGTTTATTAAAACCCTTGAGTGCAGATTGAAACGCCAAAAGTAGCGTGGTGGATTTTTTTTTAAAAACAAAAGCTAAAAATACCTCCACCCGGCAACATGTTTTTCGCGTTTTTCTGCAGCACCTTCATGCCACCTTGCGTCCGCTTGCCAACGCTGCCTGCGACTAGCCTGTGTACGGGTCCCCCACTGCGAAGGTGTGACTGAAGTTGCCGCCTGCGCACCTACGTGCCTGCGTATATTCTGCGCACCAGCGCCTGCCTGCACATACACCTGGCTGACTGCTGCTACCTACGCATACTAGCCCACGTGCGCAAGTACACTCGCCTGCATGCGTACACATGCCTGCCTGCTTCGCTTACGTGGACTGTGCAGCCACTCAAGTGCCACTTCTCTCTCTCTCTCTCTCTCTTAATCTAAGGAGAGGGCAACACTTCAATTGATCAGCATACATGGATCTACATTTTCCAGTATTTTCTACTCAGTATCATCTCGGAGTCTTGCAGTTCTGTTCTTATAACTGTAGGACAATCAGTTTATATTGTACTTTTTAGTCTTGTTCTCTTTGATGAGACACCAACTTCAGATGTACTCTCAGTTTTGGTCTCATAGGCCATTATGGCCTCTTAGAGACGTTAATATATCATTTCATTTCTTACAAAAACAGCCGACTGGCTTTCTACTTCTCTCTCTCCTCAAACTGTTTACACAGTTGAAAACACCTAAGCCCTTCTTGCAAAGCAAACAATCCATACAAGATCACAACCTTCATCACGGGTTCCTATGATGCAAAAGCAACATGCTGAATTTGAAAAACAATAGTATAAACAGAAAAAACAACAATCTTCATGAACTCATACCTTTTATTAGACCTCATCTTCTCTACCTACCGACTTGCTCGTTCACGAGGCTTGCTCTGATACCACTGTCAAATCCCCATAGGATCGCCTCTTAGAACGCTCCTGGTACAAGACGCGAAACCTGCAAACAAACCAAACAAATGTGAAGGGGGTGCAGGCCTGACGCACCTCCCAACCTTGACAACCGTAGGCAAGCCCACAAGTCTTGGCTGTCCCCATCGAGCCACGAGCTGAGCTAACTAGATGGACGTACCGACCAATCTCAACCTCGTGACGTCCCATACCGCCACGAAGCTACCCTCGCGGCCTCGAGACTACTGTCGGCCTTAGCTGCATGAAGCAGGTGCATGTCTGCACTAGATCCAGGCTCCTGACCATAGAGCTCTCACAAAGACACGCGAGACTCTATGAACTAACGACTAACCTTGGCCACTCCTTTATAGGCTCTTGGCCGATCATCGGGCATCCACACTTGGGCGCCCGCCCGTCCATACTAGGGTGCCCGCCCATTAGTCTATCCCTAACTCAGCTCGCCAATCAGCATGCCTAGCTCCAAGCTTCCCCAAACCTCGAAGCTAGTCTTGTGTGCGTGTAGCACACGATAGATACACACTGTGCACATGACACCAAAGGGCATGACCATGAACTCGTAGTGGGTCCGCTCACCCCATCCACAATTCGTACCTGATGGGACCCACTTTTGAGGTCAATCTTTGAAAATGCCTTCACTCCATTCAGCCTCTCTAAGAAGTAATCAATCCAAGGCATAGGGAACTTGCTCTTTACCCCGTCAGCTTGTTGAGTGACAATAGCCAAGAGGATTCATCCTTCTTTTTCACAAAGAGAATCGGGGCTGCGAATGGAGACATACTAGAGCGTATGAAACAAGATTGCAGCAATTCGTGGAGCTGACGGTCCAACTCCATCTCCATGGCCTTGCTCAAGAAATATGGAAACTTACTGGGGGGATTAGAAACCTGGGAGGAGCTCAAGATGCTGATGATGATGATGAGGTGCTCCTACTGCTGATGCTACTTATGCTACTTATGCTAAATGCTGACTTAACTATGAATGTCAACACATGAACCACACAACTCAACTATGAATGATATGGAATGAGAGAGGACAGCCCAAATAGGTAAAAGGGGCTAGCTAATGGAGCAACATCACCTGACCTCGAAAAAATACCAAGAAAAAAGGGAAAAAATATGGGTGGCCATCCCACAACCAAGGGCCATAAAAGGGTGGACAATCCTTCTTGATGTGCTCAGTGGAGCAACAGTTGAAACATTGACCAGCCAATCGCTTGGTTCAAAACTCCAAAGAGTCGTGCCAGCGACTCTCTCCCACTAGAACTGTTCCTATTCTCCATAGCTTGCCCTTTTGTTGCTCGACTTTCTATAGAGTTCCAGACTTGGAACTCTCCCGAATCTCAAGGATCATAGCGAGATGAACTACATCCGAAAGATCACGGGGCTGATGTGCACAAACATCTCGTGCAAGGACAGTTTCAAACCATCCACAAAGCGCTCAACTTGCTGCGACCGTCGGATGGTCCTTGGAAGCATGAGCAGAAGCTTCCAGAAACGTGCCAGGTAGTCCGTTACCTACTCACTCTGCTTCTGGGCAAAGCACTCCCATTGCTGCTTTAGCTCAGGGTAAATAGTCCACAAATAAATTGCTTCAAGACCCCTTACAACAATCATCCCAACAAGTTGCAGGTTATAGAGAATGGTTCCTAAGGCGGTCTTCCCATCACAAGAGGGTGGCACCTATCAAAGTCATATGCACCAAATGGAGATGAAAATATATGAACCACATGTTGCCGCCAATATGGCAGCAACCATCTCATGGGTCCAGTTGTTAGTGATGACTTCCCCATTCATCTTCCCATTGAACTAAGGAGGCTTCAAAAGCTTCAATGACCAAGTTCGTTCCTCACGAGGCATGGAGGAAGAACTTGGTAACCTAGTGGTACCCCGACGTCAAGCCAGTAAAGGGCAACAAGAACTATCCAGTGAATCTGATAGAAAGGGACTCTGCGTGAAACCGGCCTCTGGTAGAAACCAAAGTGCGGTAGACTAGCAGTCACCTATCCAATTGTAGTCCAGATAAATAACAAATTTAACAGGAGCTAGAATGCTCCAGAACTGAAAGGAAATCAACACCTGCTGGCCCCAAAGCTTGGTGCCCCTTTCGGTATTCCTTTATTCAAATTCAATGAAATGTATAACTGAGTACAACAAAGCCAGTCCAGGAGAGTAAAACTGCGTGTCCAATCTGGTAGCCCTCAAGACCTCTTAGCACAGAGGATTCACACACAGATCTGTGTCCCACAAAAGCAACACACTGTGCTTCCCTCTAATCAACCAAGACAATTCAACAGGGCAGCCTTGAGCACACATCTGGCTGTTCCATGAACATGGTTTCAAACTCAGTTCAAATACACATCCACTGTCCAATCTCTGTTTCCACCCTTCAAACTGCCATACCCCTTCTCTCACAAGGGGCCAGATGAAACAACTCTGCACAGCAGACATAAGCCAGTGGAAAGAAAGAAAGATTGATAAGTTCAGAGCTTACCAATTTCAATGCGTGGTTCTGCACCAGAGGGACTATCCGTACCAATCTATACTTGCAACAGACTGTCTGTACTTTTCTCCCTGCAGCCACCTGACTGATGCACCGACTGTGCCTGATGATGCGCCGCCTGCAACTGTTCGGGACTGAACAGGACTGTACTCGCCTGTACCTGTCCGTACAGGTCTGCAATACCCGACTGTACCAATTCGTACAGTCCTGCGCCTGCAGCCGCCGCCTGTGTCAACTGTCGTACAACAGCCGCCGCCTGTACCAACAGTACGGAGCTGTACTTGCTATCCGTACCCTGCCAGCGCCGCCTAAACCAGCAGCCAATAGGCCTGCAGCCGCCTGCTCTGTACGGTCTGCAACCACCTCCGCTGTACGAGCTGCAGCCAACCTGCACAGTATTCGCCTGACCCTGCAACACCCGTACCACTGTACCTGTTGTCGCCTGCTCTGTACGGGCAGCAACCACCAACGTTGTACGGCCTGCAACCACCTGGTCTGTACGGCCAGGTTCTGTATGGCCTGTATTCTGTACGGCCTGCTCTTCACGCAGCAAATCCAGCAGCCACACTCTATGCAGCCAGTCAACTCTTTTTCTCTTCTCCTCCACGCAGGTAGCTTGCACGACCCCTCCAAAAGCAAGAGAGAGAGAGAGAAGAGAGAGGCGTGTACCTCCCAAAGTGGAGTTGCCCCTTTTTCCCAAAAATATCCTAGTGGCCCCTTTCTCAAGTTTATCAAACTTACTAAGGGTCACTTATGCTTAGGGGTCACCCAATGTTGAAACATTAAGAATATTAATGTCCTTGGTCCCCCTTCACACTTGAGGATGTCCACTATATTTCTATTTGTCCAAGAACCCAAATGTGAATCATTAAAGATTTATCTTGCTCACCAACCACCATGCCCACACTTGTGCTGTTCCACTTTCACACGGTCATGACATAGCCCCCTCTTGAAAAATGGCAAGCGTCCTCGATTGCAATCTGGTGATACAGCAAAATATCCAAAGTGAAATGTACTATATGGCAAGATCAGCATCCCAATCTCTATAAGCCATGCATATGTAACAACATTCACTACAAACCAATGGTGTAGTAGTAGCCCAAGTTGTATACCACTGTGAACCATACATAACCACAACATCCAATGTGACTAGTACACATATATCATAGAAGTCCCATAAACAAATGTACTGTCAGCCATCAGTACCTTCGGGTGAGACAAAAGCTGTACCAAGCGACCTCTAGATGTCATCTGAGCCTGTCTATATCAAGGGAGTGGAGGTGCTACCCCCCTCTTGAGCATCAGGCAATGCTCCAGGCCCATGCTCTGCTAAACCTGAATGAGCCGTAACAAGAGTCGGCTCCAACTCAAAGGCATCGAGATAAAGCTGCAAAACCTCAGGTGAATCTGTTAAAGTCACCTTCCTCCATCCACTTCGCATCCATCGATGAATAGTTCTTGAACTTCACAAGATAGCGACGGGAAACTTTACCTCGTACCTTTCTTTCCTTATGTGCCAGTATCTGCTCTGGAATAAGAACCTCATCAAGTTCCTCAACTTCCGGCTGAGCCTCATCTGATACATCCTCAGGCACATCCCCACGGAAAGGTCTAAGTAGACTCACATGAAATGCATTGTGAATCTTCCAGTGATCTGGTAGCTTCAAGCGATAGGCCACCTCACCAATCTTTTCCAATACCTGGAAAGGTCCATAATAGCGCATGCTCAACTTAGGGAATAAGCGCTCTTTACCCTTCATCTTTTTGAGCCTAGCTTTTTCAAATCGCAAAAAGAACCCAATCACCCAATGCAAACTCTAATGCACGTCTGTGACAATTTGCTGCTTTCTTTTGCTTTTGCTGAGTTTTCTGGAGTGCCAACTTAACTCTCCGATAAGCTTCATCCATATTCTCCACATACTGATCAGCCTCAAGGATCTTATCCTTTGTGTGCAAAATGGGTGGTCCTTCCACAATCTCAAAAGGCGTCTTGCCCGTCGAGGTATGGACAATGTTGTTATAAGCAAACTCCACCAAAGGAAGATACTTTTCCCATTGTTGCTTGTGCTCTGACACATAACATTTAAGAAGATCTAACACTGTAGAATTAGCCTCTTCCGATTGACCATCTGTTTGTGGATGAAGATGAAAACTTGAGAGTTGTACCCATGTTGTCAAACAACCCTCTCCAGAATAAACTCATCATCCGTGGATCACTGTCACTAATGATAGATGAAGGCAAGCCATGATACTTGAAGATGTTCACCATGAACAACTTCACCATATGATCAACTTTGATCGTCTTACGCACGGGAATGAAATGAGCTTGCTTACTGAACCATTCATTTTATTATAATTGAATAAAGAAATACCGCAAGGGGCGCTAAGCTTTGGGGCCAACAGGTGTCGCTGTGTTTTCAGATTTGGGCACTCTAGCTCCAATCTGTTTTGTTTTATCATCTAGACTACAAGTGGACGGGTGATTGCTAATCTACCGCACTCTGGTTTTCTATCAGAGGCCGGTTTCAAGGTTCCGTTGCCGGGACCAATCATCAACTTTCTGAAGGGGGTGAGCTCATGGTTGCTTCGAAGAAAGCCATCGCTGAAAATTCAGCAAACATGTCTGATACAGAGGATGAGTACTTCTATCATGAAGAAGAAGAGCAAGAGACTTCTCCTGAGAGAGATGTATCTGAGGATATTTTTGCAAGAGAACAGGCTGCAGATGTTGAGCCTTATGAGGATGTAACACAGCCAGAAGATGTGCATGGTAAAGAGGATGATGATGCTCGGTTCAAAGATCGCTTGGCTAGTGTTATGGATACTTTTATGCAGCTCACACAGAGCGAGAGATTTGCTGAATTTATGAGATCTCGCACAGAGCCCCAGAAAAAGGAGGAGGAGGTTCGTTCGAAGAATCTTCCTCAGGGTCATAGTGGTGCCATCCCACAGGAACCATCTTTTGGCCAGTTTCCAAATATGCAGCATGCTTATGGAGCAAACTCTCAGAGTTCCTTCTATGGACAGCCACCTATTCCTCAGCAGAACATGCATCCAGGTTATTTTGGTGGTGGCTCGGTGTTCCAATCTATGACTGGGGGTTACCCTCAGGGAGGCATGGGTATGTATGGGCCTTTTGGAGCCAATTTTCAGCCTGGCATGCAAGGGAATATGTATGGTGGTATGCAGTCCGGTATGCAAGGAAATATGTTTGGAGGCATGCAACCTGGGATGCAAGGCAATATGTTTGGTGGTATGCAGCCAGGTATGCCTAATGGAATGTATGGAAACATGGCTGGAATGTATGGTATGCCTGGTGTGGGAATGGGAAATGTTGACCCAATGATGGGTATGAATGTTGGGGGCAGCAATCTTACGAAACCACTTCCATATGATAATCTAACGCCTATGGGAAAGGCGAAGGATTACAAGGAAGGGGGAGCTGCAGTGAAGTTTGACACATTCAGTGGGGCCAAGGATAAATTGAAAGCACTTACCTTTTTACAGCAGTCTGATGCTGCTTTTTCTGGTGGGAATTACACAGAGTCCTCTAAGGTGAGGAAAGCTGCCACTTTTCTCAAGGGCAATGCTTTGCAGTGGTGGTCTACTCTTCTTTTGCAGGGCATAGCACGCACCACATGGGTCCAATTCAAACAGGTTTTCTCTTCCGTATGGCTCACATCTACATTTGAGGTGGATGTTATGACCGCATGGCACAAGCTGGATGCTTCAAAGTGTGATAGTTTGGAGGATTATAACAAGAAGTTTTGGGAAGCTTTACTCCCAGTGACTTCTTATCGTGCCGTGCCATTATCTGAGCAGGTAGAGAAGTATTGTTGTGGGCTGCCCAAGGAGGTACGAGATTATTGTATAAAGACAAGAGTAACGAACATGTCACAGATGATTGAAAATGCTATGACAGCCAATGCGTTACTCACAGGTGGTTCATCTGGGTTTAAAGGCAGTAAGAAATTGAGCAAGAAAGCTGAAAAATTTGGGCATGCTTCTCGTGATGCTAAAGGGTCTTCAGAGACAAAGTATAAGAAGTTGCCAATGCCCAAGAGGACTTCTGAGGAAAGACAGGCTTGCTCAAAAGTGTTTTTACTGTAATGAAGAGGGGTATATGTCATTCAATTGTCCCAAAAGAAAGTCCCAAAAGAACCCTGACAATAAAGGAGAGCCCAAGCCAAAGAAACCAAAGCCTTCTGCAGGCTTAGTTCCTGATCTTGTGGGGGAGCAGCTAGGTGGTGAAGCTACAGAGTTGTGCAGGGCATGGGGCAAAGTGAGAGATCAGAATGCTTTGATCTTCTTTGACACAGGTGCTAGAGCCAACTTCATTTCACCAGATTTGGCTGGCCGATTGGGGATTCGCGCAGAGGAGATGGGGCCGTTACATGAGGCTAATATGGCTTGTCCAGGGTATGCAGAACCCGTTACTCCTATTATTGGGAAGCTTCGGCTTCATTTACAGGGTTATGTGGATAGCGAAGAGTTCTTCATCATGCCTTTGGATGGCTGTGATGTTTTGTTGGGGATGCCATGGTGCCACAGGGTACATGCGGTGGTGGATACTTACAATAGGAAAATTACTCTGACTCATAGAGGGAAAGAGCATGTATTGGATGTAGAACTCAAAGGGGAATCTGTTCCTATTGTATCCGCTTCGGCGATTTCATCAGTAATGAAAAAGCATCTTTCCGCGTACTTGATTTATGTAAAGGATGCACAGGATGATGAGTCTAAGTCTAATTTGTCTATGTTAGATAAGGACAGGACTGATTTCTTAAGTGGGTTTCAAGACTGTTTTTCCGAGTCATTGCCAGGAGAATTACCTCCTGAGAGGCCAGAAGATCATGCCATAGATCTGATTCCTGGTAATACTCCACCGAATAGACTGCCGTACCGTGTTAGTGCAGCCCAACAGGAAGAGATTATGAGTCAGGTGCAGGAGCTTTTGAATAAGGGATTGATTCAGCCTAGCTCATCACCCTTTTGCTCACCTGTGCTCTTAGTGCAGAAGAAGGATGGTTCTTGGCGCATGTGTATAGATTACAGGGCGTTGAACAAGAATACCATCAAGAATCGATTCCCCATACCGAGGATCGATGACATCTTGGACCGCTTACAGGGCTCCACAGTTTTCAGTCGTATAGACTTGAAAAGCGGGTATCATCAGATACGCATTAGACCCGAGGATGTGCATAAGACAGCATTCCGAACCACGTTTGGGTTGTATGAGTTCTTGGTTATGCCCTTTGGTTTGACGAATGCGCCTGCCACATTTAACAGAATGATGGACAGGATTTTCAGACCTCATAGAGAGTTTGTGGGCACATTCTTTGATGATATGATTGTGCATTCACGAACTGAGGAAGAGCATAGAAGGCATTTGGCCATTGTGTTTGCAGAACTCAGAAACCATAGATTGGTGGTTAATGGCAAGAAGAGTGAGTTTTTCTTGCAGGAGATACATTTCTTGGGGCATATTGTGTCTGGTCATGGAGTCCGTATGGATCCAGCAAAGGTGGAAGCAATACTTAATTGGCCAGCTTTGAGGACCGTGCATGATGTATGCAGCTTTCTAGGATTGTGTTCCTATTACAGGCGTTACATACGGCACTTTGCTGAAATTGCTTCGCCTCTTCATGCTTTGACGAAGAAAGCAACTCCGTTTAAATGGGCTGATCGGGAAATTACAGCATTCAAAAAGCTCAAAGAAAAGCTTACTTCGGACCCAGTATTGGTGTTACCGGACCTCCGAAAGGCTTTTGTTGTCCAGTGTGATGCATGTGGAAGTAGCATTGGTGCAGTACTCATACAAGAGGGACATGTGATAGCCTATGAGAGTAGAGTTTTGCAAGATGCTGAGAAGCATTTACAGGTGTATGAGAAAGAGATGTTGGCTGTAATTCACGCTCTTTCTACATGGAAACACTACTTGCTTGGGGCTGATTTCACTGTGCAGACAGATCATCAAACCTTGCGTTATTTCCTCACGCAGACTAAGCTTTCAGAGAAGCATATGCGTTGGGCAAACTTTTTGTCAATGTTTCACTTTCAGATTGTGCATGTGGAAGGCAAAAAGAATGTAGTGGCAGATGCTTTGTCACGCAAGCCACAGGTCTCTACAGTTTCACTTGCTTATCATCATGAGCTTGATGAAATGAAAGAGCAGTATGCCCATGATGAGGATTTTGAAAGGTTGTATGATCAGATGTCTGAGGGTCAGCGGCATGAGCATTACACTCTCAGAGATGGGTTTTTTTTTATGCATGGCAGACTGTGTGTTACCAGGCCATTGCGACTCAAGGTTATGATTGAAAGTCATGCTCCACCGTATGCAGGTCATAGAGGTATTGACGCCACGGTCAAAGCAGTGGAGACTTTCTTTTATTGGCCAACCTTGAGAAGAGATATTGATGCCTTTGTGAGGCAATGCATCGTATGTCAGAAGGTAAAGTTTAACCGTCAGAAGACACCAGGGTTATTACAGCCTTTACCTATTCCGGATAGACCTTGGGAGAGCATTGCCATGGATTTTGTATTTGATCTTCCACGGACACAAACGGGAAATGATGGCATCTGGACTATCATATGCAGGTTCAGTAAGCAGGCTCATTTCATTCCCGTGCGGAAGACAATTAAAGTGGATCATATGGTGAAGTTGTTCATGGCAAACATCTTCAAGTATCATGGCTTGCCTACGTCTATCATTAGTGACCGTGATCCACGGATGACGAGTTTGTTTTGGAGAGGGTTGTTTGACAACATGGGTACAACTCTCAAGTTTTCATCGTCATTTCATCCACAGACAGATGGTCAGTCAGAAGAGGCTAACTCTACAGTATTGGATCTTCTCAAGTGTTATGTGTCAGAGCACAAGCAACAATGGGAAAAGTATCTTCCTTTGGTGGAGTTTGCATATAACAACACTGTACATAGCTCGACAGGCAAGGCGCCTTTTGAGATTGTAGAAGGAGGGAAGAAGGTTCCACCCATTTTGCATACAAAAGATAAGATCTTTGAGGCTGATCAGTATGTGGAGAGCTTGGATGAAGCTTATCGGAGAGTTAAGTTGGCCCTCCAGAAAACTCAGACGAAGCAAAAGAAAGCCGCAGACCGTCACAGACGTGATTTACAGTTTGCATTGGGTGATTGGGTTCTTTTGCGCTTTGAAAAGGCTAGACTCAAGAAGATGAAGGGTAAAGAGCGCTTATTCCCTAAGTTGAGTATGCGATATTATGGGCCTTTTCAGGTTTTGGAAAAGATTGATGAGGTAACCTATCGTTTGAAGTTACTAGATCACTGGAGGATTCACAATGCTTTTCACGTGAGTCTTCTTAGACCTTTCCGTGGGGATGTGCCTGAGGATGTATTAGATGAGGCTCAGCCGGAAGTTGAGGAACTTGATGAGGTTCTGATTCCAGAGCAGATACTGGCACATAAAGAAAGGAAGGTACGAGGTAAAGTTTCCCGTCGCTATCTTGTGAAGTTCAAGAACTATTCACCGATGGATGCGAAGTGGATGGACGAAGGTGACTTAACAGATTCACCTCAGGTTTTGCAGCTTTATCTCGATGCCTTTGAGTTAGAGCCGACTCTTATTGTGGCTCATTCAGGTTCAGCAGAGCATGGGTCTGGAGCATTACCTGATGCTCAAGAGGGGGGTAGCACCTCCACTCCCTTGATACAGACAGGCTCAGATGACATCTAGAGGTCGCTTGGTGCAGATTTTCTCTCACCCGAAGGTACTGAGGCTGACAGTATATCTGTTTATGGGACTTCTATGATATATGTGTACTAGTCACATGAGATTTTTGTGGATATGTATGGTTCACAGTGGTATACAACTTGGACTATTACTATGCCATTGGTTTGCAGTGAATGTTGATACATGTGTATGGCTTAGAGAGATTGGGACGCTGATCTTGCCATATTGTATATTTCACTTTGGATATTTTGATGCATCACCAGAATGCAATCGAGGACGCTTGCCATTTTTCAAGAGGGGGGTATGTCATGGCCCTGTGAAAATGGAACAGTACAAGTGTGGGCATGGTGGTTGCAGAGTCAGAATATTTTATGATTCACATGGGGAGTGCCCGGACAGAGTTTAAGATGTGTGGACATCCCTAGGTGTGAAGGGGGGAACTAGAAACATTAAACTTTAATGTTTATTAAAGTTTGCCCCTAGGCCTTAGTGGCCCTAGGGAACTTATTAAAGTTTGGGGCCCTAGGGATTATTTTGGGAAAGAGGGCCACTTTTGGAGTGTTTCTCTCTCTTCTCTCTCTCTCTCTTCCCTTTTGGGAGTCGTGGAGCAAAAGGGACACTCTAGCGTGGAAAAGCACAAGGAAACTGAGGCGGCTGCTGTATCTGTGCTGTAGTTGCTGTTTTCTGCAAGCTGTGAGCTGTAACAGGCCGTACAGAAGCCGTACAACCCTGTACGACTGCAGGTGCTGCTGAGGACAGAGAAGCGCAGGGCTGTGGGACTGATACAGGCACCTGCAACTGCTGAATACAGGCTGTACAGTGCTGTACGACTGCAAGTACAGCTCTGTACCTTCTGTAGGTACACTTTACGGCCAGTTCTAGGGCAGGTACAAGAGCTGGGCAACACTGTTGCAGTCAGCGCAGGTGACCAAATCCAGCAGGCGGCTACTTCAGGTTCACTGCAGAAATAGCCCGTACCGTCAAGTACAAGCAAGTACCGTCAAGTACAAGCAAGTACAGTCAAGTACAATCAAGTACAATGCTGTTTTTCAGATCTGTACTTTCAAGGACAGCATGAGAGTGAACATCAGGAGGAGGGTACAGGCAAGTACAAGCACATGTGTGAAGCAAGGTTGTGGATACAAGTGCCTGCAAGTACAGATTGGTGCTGTTGCTGCCTCCAGTGCTGTTTCACGAGCTGAATTTGGTAAGCTCCGTTTCTGTTCATCTATCTCTCTTTCTACTGCTTGATGTCTGTTGCAGATATGAGTTATCTGGCCCCTTGTGAGAGGAGGGGTATGGCAGATTGACAAGGGTTGAGACAGAGTTTGGACAGCACATGTATGTTTAAGCTGAGATGATGTATCATGCACTTGAGTTATGCCAGATGTATGCCCATGGCTGGCCTGCTTAGTGATCTTGGCTGATCAGAGGGAGGCACAGTGTGTTATTTGGAGACACAGATCTGTGTGCATAGATCCTCTGTGCTAAGAAGGATTTGTGGGCCGTCAGATTGGATATACAGGTGTAAACTCTTGGCTGATCTTTGTGTTGTACTCAGCCATTCATTTTATTATAATTGAATAAAGAAATACCGCAAGGGGCGCCAAGCTTTGGGGCCAACAGGTGTCGCTGTGTTTTCAGATTTGGGCACTCTAGCTCCAATCTGTTTTGTTTTATCATCTAGACTACAAGTGGACGGGTGATTGTTAATCTACCGCACTCTGGTTTTCTATCAGAGGCCGGTTTCAGACTCCGTGTAATTACCACCAGAAAAAGCAGCATCAAAATGCTGTAAAAAGGTAAGTGCCTTTAGCTTATCTTTGGCCCCACTGAATGTGTCAAATTTCACAGCAGCTCCCCCTTCCTTATAATCCTTCGCCTTACCCAAAGGCATTAGATTATCGTAAGGAAGTGGCTTCACAAGATTGCTACCCCCGGCATTCATGCACATCATAGGGTCAACATTACCAATTCCCACACCTGGCATTCCATACATTCCAGCCATGTTTCCAAACATACCACTATGCATATCGGGCTGCATGCCCCCATACATGTTTCCTTGCATTCCACGCTGCATGCCCCCAAACATGTTTCCTTGCATTCCGGATTGCATACCACCATACAAATTCCCTTGCATACTGTCGGAAATTCCGGACACAGAATCACCTACCTCTATAGCTGTCCATCCAACAGCCTTGGAAATACCACGAGCCTGGGGCACCACCAGCACACTGGCTGGAACACTTCTCACACAATTCACCACACCACCCACACCAGAAAAAAAACAGCACAATGACCCTCTTCTAACCACAAGAGTCTGATCACGAAAAAGAGAGAAAAGCAGCGCCCTGCAAAACTTCACAGCTCTGCTTGCTACCAGCAGCAGCAATACATCTTCCAGCGGGCGGCTTGACAAAGCAACACACCACTGCTGCGCTACTAGCAGCAACCTCAACCAAGTACACAAACCTCCAAAACTCTCTCTGGCATCACCCGCTACAGACAACTGGCGGCAACAACACACAAAGTACCCGCCTCTCTTTCTATCATCTCCAGCGCCTCAGTTCAGACACCTATCTGCTGCTGAATGCCGCTGTCAACCACTAATCACTGGCCGCCTCTCTTAACAGCCCGACTGCTGCTATTACCGGCTGGCTGCACACCTCCAACTGGCGGTTGTCATCAACATCAGCCCGATCCCCCTACTATGGCGACTTCGTACATGAGCTGCCATGGCCACCCAAAAGAAAACCGAGGTCTCTTTTGCGCTTGACAAAGCTGCTATCAGAATAGTGGGCGGCCAGGACCTGAAAGTCAACTTTTGCTAGCCACGTTAGTGTCTCGAAAGGCCTGGAGGATGGCCACGTTAGTGTCTCGAAAGGTGGCCTGCATGCTCACGTCCACGATGCCAGGAGGGCCCCTCTGCGATCCCTCGTGCTTCACTAGTATGTGCGGTGCTGGCACCTTTCCAAAACGAACGCAAGAGCTGCCACAGGTCCTCGATCAGCTATATCATAATTTACCAAATATGGCCACTACCCATACACTGCCAACCTCAAAGACCTTCCGCAAGCCTTCCACACATTGGAGACCAACCTTCCTCAAGGCCATACGCACAGCTACAATGAGAAGAACTTCAACCCTCAAGCACTTGCTTCCAAAAAAAACATGCATGTACTAGCCTACTACAAAACGATCCACTCTGTACATCTGCCAGGGCATTCAGGGCAAAGCTTTTTTACATGCCATGCATCCCATATGTACACAGGCCCGAGGGCCGAAACACTTTTACAAAATTTTGCCTAACACATACCAAGCTGAAAACTAGCTCCAAAATTGCCTGGAATACCCATGCCTCCCTGAGGATAACCCCCAGTCATGGATTGGAACACAGAGCCACCACCAAAATAGCCTGGATGCATAGACCACTATGGAATAGATGGCTATCCGAAAAAGGAACTCTGTGAGTTGGCACCAAAAGTATGTTGCATGTTCGGAAATTGTCCAAAAGAAGGATCCTGTGGGAAGGCACCACTATTGCCCTGAGGTGGGTTCTTAGAACGCACTTTCTTCTTCTTCTTTTCAGGCGGCTCAGAACGGGATCTCATAAATTCAGCAAACTTCTCACTTTGAGTGAGCTGCATAAACACATCCATTACACCTGCCAAACGATTTTTAAACTGAGCATCATCTTCCTCTTTACTAGGCATATCTTCTGGCTGTGTTACATCCTCATATTGTGCATCATCTACAGCCTGTTCTCCTGCAAGAATATCCTCAGATTCATTTCTCTCAAGAGAGGTCTCTTGCTCTTCCTCTTCATCATAAAAATATTCATCTTCTGTGTCTGACATGTTGCTGAATTTTTCAGCAATGACTTTCCTCGAGTCAACCACGAGCTCACCCCCTTAAGAAAGTTGATGATGGGTCCCGGCAACGGTGATAGAATGTGCAGCGGAAGAAGGGAAAGTGGAAACACAGGAGGGAGAGAGAGAGAGAGATGCAAAAGAAACACAGGTGAGAACCTGCTCTCAATATCATCACCAAAAGGAATACATGTCCCGAGCAAAAGGGGAGAACCTCGTAAGTGAGGGACTGCACCTAGACAAGCTAGGCAAGCAATGCAAGCAGTAAAATATGAGGGAGCTATATATACCTCTACATGAAGGCAGCCGACTAGGGATAAAAGACCTCCACGACTGGGGAAAATCCCAAGACCATAAAATGGGGAATAAATATGGATAAAATATGAGTGAGGGGTGACCAGCCCCTATGACTAACATGGTCAGCCCTAGAGGCTAAAATAGGACACCATATAGGAAGCCAGCAAGTAGGGGATGATGTCTAACACCCCCTCTCAGCACCGGATGCTGAGCAAACTCCAAGAAGCCAGAGACGCCGTCCTCGATCAAAGATGAAAGACTGCAGAAACAAGTACCAAGAAAGCTCCACAAGCAATCTCCTCAGCAACTCAGCGGCAAAAGCAACAGAACAAGTTGCCAGGTACACCATTCCTCTGGAAGAAAACAACCATAGAGGCTGTCACGTGCTGCTCCAAATAATGGTTCCAAACCCAAGTGTAAGAACACTCCCCGAAGTCGAATGTCGTGTATCCAGCTTGGAGAAGGTATGAAAAACCTCAAAACCAACCAAGATCAGATCTTGTATATAATCAATCCTGGGAGAAGCAAACTGCTCCTCACTGGAACCCTCAAAAGAAATAGAGTCAATCTGCTCCAACTCTGTACCAAGAGTAGCCAAATGCTATATAAAAGCATCCTCTGAAAAGGTCGGTATCGCAAGATGTAAAGACTCTGTAGAAAATATGGGATCCATCTGCTCAAACTCCATAACATGAGTTGCCCAATGCTGTACATAAGTACACGCCATTGAGGTGGACATCGCAAGATGAAAGGACTCCACATCCCCCTCTGAAAAATGATATCGTCGGACTGGTACAAGCCCAACCTGATTCTGATCCAAATCCAAAAAAAACTCTGAAAGTACCACTGTGTCCCAGGCGCACGGTTAGCAACCACAGATCCATAGCATTCCACCGGGTCCAAAAAAAAGCATCCTCCAAAACAACAAGCCATCAGAACTGGCAGGGGGAGAGGCATCCTCAGAAGCATCACAAAGAGAGGCAGAGGTAGACTCCTCACAATGAGGAAGGGAAGCAGGAATATAAACTGCAGTGGCAACAAAGTCCTCAAAAGCATCACAGATAGCAGAAGACTGTTCCAGAAGTAGAACCAGATCCCAAGAATCCGCAATAGATAAAAGATCCATGTGAAAGGATCACACCGCAAAAGGGCAAAACAACCTCCTTGTTCTGCAAATAATGCAAAGAACACAAGCTCGGACAAAATAAACTCTGCTCAGGATCTCTGAAAAGATCACTGCTCTCCTCCAAATAACTGTAAACTCCTGTCAAAGAAGAATGTCTCCACAGATACAACACAGCTCCCGAAACTGATCCTCAAGTGAAGTAGCTGGAGAAGGGCCCCCTCAGAGTGTAGAAAACTCCTATGGGAAGCAAAACGCAGCCAAAAACACTGCTATCCAGCAAAAAATAGCACTCCACTGCCAACAGAAGGCAGGGAACATGTAGAAACCAGGAAACCGTGTAGGCCAGGAACAAAACACACGTATAGATGCTCCAAAATCAGCAAAACGTTGACTGAAATCTGAAATTCAGAATCCTCCTCAAGTACCAAACTGCCTCCAAAGCCACAATCCAATCAAGAAACCCCCTCTGCAAGTGATCTGTGTCCACTGGAGAAGAAAACGCAGCCAAACAAGGGCTACAAACCTGAAAATTCAGGCCAACCAGTGTCCACACCTCCTATGAGGAAAAAAGCTGAAGAGAAGGTACCTCGGGCCCAACAGATGAAGCCTAGTTGTTGAAGGTAGAGCTACCAACAAGATCGGTTCAGAAAAAAACGCAGCAACCATGGCTGCAAATCTGAAAACTCAGAGGTATAAGGGGCTGAATATGGAAACGCTGAAGAAATAGGTACACCCAAGCCTCAGATCAGCAAATCAGCATCAGAAACCTGTAGAAGAAAAAAACGCAGCAAATATGCTGCTGTTGGCCTGTACAAAACAGGCGACCAGCACTACAGGGGGGGGGGGGGGTATGAATGCTGAGAACTGCTGAAAACTGCTGTAGACAGCCACCTGAAGAAAACGCAGCAATCTATGTGCTGCTGCCCTTGCTGAAAACACAAAAACGCAGGTCTGTCCAGGGGCGAAATAAACGCAGATATGAAGAGGTATAGGAGGGAGCATCCAACGCTGAAAATCACCGGCGCTCTGATACCATGATAGAATGTGCGGCGGAAGAAGGGAAAGTGGAAACACAGGAGGGAGAGAGAGAGAGAAAGATGCAGAAGAAACACAGGTGAGAACCTGCTCTCAATATCATCACCAAAAGGAATACATGTCCCGAGCAAAAGGGGAGAACCTCGTAAGTGAGGGACTGCACCTAGACAAGCTAGGCAAGCAATGCAAGCAGTAAAATATGAGGGAGGCATGCCGGCTATATATACCTCTACATGAAGGCAGCCGACTAGGGATAAAAGACCTCCACGACTGGGGAAAATCCCAAGACCATAAAATGGGGAATAAATATGGGTAAAATATGAGTAAGGGGTGACCAGCCCCTATGACTAACATGGTCAGCCCTAGAGGCTAAAATAGGACACCAAATAGGAAGCCAGCAAGTAGGGGATGATGTCTAACAAACGGAACCTTGAAACCGGCCTCTGGTAGAAACCAAAGTGCGGTAGACTAGCAGTCACCTATCCAATTGTAGTCCAGATAAATAACAAATTTAACAAGAGCTAGAATGCTCCAGAAGTGAAAGGAAATCGACACCTGTTGGCCCCAAAGCTTGGCGCCCCTTTCGATATTTCTTTATTCAAATCAATGAAATGTATAACTGAGTACAACAAAGCCAGTCCAGGAGAGTAAACCTGCGTGTCCAATTTGGCAGCCCTCAAGACCTCTTAGCACAGAGGATTCACACACAGATCTGTGTCCCACAAAAGCAACACACTGTGCTTCCCTCTAATCAACCAAGACAATTCAACAGGGTAGCCTTGAGCACACATCTGGCTGTTCCATGAACATGGTTTCAAACTCAGTTCAAATACACATCCACTGTCCAATCTCTGTTTCCACCCTTCAAACTGCCATACCCCTCCTCTCACAAGGGGCCAGATGAAACAACTCTGCGGCGGCAGACATAAGCTAGTGGAAAGAAAGAAAGATTGATAAGTTCAGAGCTTACCAATTTCAATGCGTGGTTCTGCACCAGAGGGACTGTCTCTGTACGGTCTGCAACCACCTGCTCTGTACGGGTTGTAGCCAACCTGCACAGTATTCGCCTGACCCTGCAGCACCCGTACCACTGTACCTGTTGTCGCCTGCTCTGTACGGGCAGCAACCACCAATGTTGTACGGCCTGCAACCACCTGGTCTGTACGGCCAGGTTCTGTATGGCCTGTATTCTGTACAGCCTGTTCTTCACGCAGCAAATCCAGCAGCCACACTCTATGCAGCCAGTCAACTCTTTTTCTCTTCTCCTCCACGCAGGTAGCTTGCACGACCCCTCCAAAAGCAAGAGAGAGAGAGAAGAGAGAGGCGTGTACCTCCCAAAGTGGAGTTGCCTCTTTTCCCCAAAAATATCCTAGTGGCCCCTTTCTCAAGTTTATCAAACTTACTAAGGGTCACTTATGCTTAGGGGCCACCCAAGGTTGAAACATTAAAAATATTAATGTCCTTGGTCCCCCTTCACACTTGAGGATGTCCACTATATTTCTATTTGTCCAGGAACCCAAATGTGAATCAGTAAAGATTTATCTTGCTCACCAACCACCATGCCCACACTTGTGCTGTTCCACTTTCACAGGGTCATGACACTGCGAAGGAAAGTGTCGATGATGCAAACAATGTTGCTCATGCTAACTAGGCACAAGTATAGAATAATGACTGCCATACCAAGAGCAAGGCTCTCGTCTAGTACATCCCTACCTGCATCCAAAGGAGAGAAAAAACCCTCCTCTGAGAAGTTTCGCCAAACCGGGAGCAAGGCTCTAGGGCATCCCTACTTGCATCGGAAGGAGTGAAAAACCCTCCTCCGGAAAGTTTCACCCTCGAAATCATCAAGCCCTTGCTGAGAACCACGAGCCTCGATAAACACCAAACCCCGAAGAATGAGGTGCTAACTCTCTCCGATTGAGACAGAGACCTAGAAGTAAATCTACAAGCTTTGTGGGGTCCATAACAAGATACCCAAAACCAAGGGTAAAGAATGATGGCCAAGGATGAAAGCCTCACACTGAGAAAGCGTAAGTAGGATAGGGAAGCCACAAATACTAGAAAGAACCCAAATAATTACTTTTTCCAAACCTAGACTTGTGCCACTCTTGGAGATTGGGGACTACCCCCTATCCACCTAGTGAACTTGCAATTTTTTTCTTTTTTGGCACCTTGTGCGTTGACTGCTCTCTGATACTATCTATAGAACCCTTGTGCCTATGTGCTAGGGTTTTCGAAGATAGAAAGGAGAGTGCATGGAATCACACACAGCACACACGAGTCCTAAACTATTGTCTATATTATGTACAAGAAAGAAGTAATACAACTGAATCTCTAGTACAATGGATATGGCTGAGTAAAAACATCGACTACAACCATGTGACCTACTATTCATACACGCAAATGTGTGTGTACTCTGTCCCCGCAATCTCTCAACCAGATGCGGTATGTATGGCTACTACCCTCGAGACACAAGAGAGTTCCAAGTCTGGGATTCATAAAAAAGTCCAACAACAAAAGGACAAGGAGATTCCACAAGCGGGAGTTATTCAGGCCATGGAGAAGAACGACAGTTCTAGTGGGGGAGTGTCATGGACACGACTCTCTCAGGAGTTGTTCCGAGCCGAGAGACTGGGCCGATCAATGTTTCAAGTGTGACTCCACCGTGCATATCGCAAAGGATTGCCCAAGGACATTGGAGGAGCAGTCCGAGAAGGAGGCTTCTTCAGAACCTAAGAATGAGTCTGAAGGAGATGCATATGTGCGCGTCTCAGCTTTTTATATTTCTCAGGGTTAGCACATACCTAGGGTGCTTCATTGCATCAAGCCACACGCACGAACAGAGGAAGTTTCCAGAAACCAGCCAGGAGGTATATCACACACACACACACACACACACCACATCACATACATACATATAGAGCCAAACAGTATATGAATACCTTAAAGATGCCCATATTGAGGTTCTTGAGGATTGAAGTTGTATCATATAAGACTCTCGGCCGACCACATCCACTCAGCTCTATGGGAGCGGCAACCAGTAATTCTGTATCTGGACCTCTGTTCCCAACTATTACCCTGATTGGGTGCACAATTTCTGACTCCAGGCGGCAGCAAAGCAGCTTTTGCTTTTGAGGATCTACAATCTTTTTACCATCTCCTTGTAGAATGAACAGGTCAATGTCTCCACACCCTTTCGAGTTGGTTGCAAGTCGGCCAAAGGAAACCTGTTGAAAAAAGAAAATGCAAAACACCATTTAGTCAGAGCTTTGTCTTGCTGCTATGTAGATTCCCAAAAATCTCACCTGGATTTGAAAATCCTTCAATGTCCTCATGCAGTCATACAGGAGACCCCTCCGGTCTTTGCATGAAATTTGCAGCAGAGAGTGTGCAGGGCTGAGGGAATTATCCAACATAACAGAGACTTTTGGGGGAAGAGCTGTGAGACCGCCTGTTTTTCTCAATTCTGGTTCTGATTCTGCATGTTTTTTGCTGAAAATATCATCTGACATGAAAGAAGGAAGGCCAGAATGCAGTGAGCATTCAAGCCCTCCCCACTCTGGTCCCGCATGCACGACTTCACAGCTAGTAGTGACCTCTCCAAGAACAGCCTTCAAACGATCACATAGGATCTCTTGCCTCCTCTTCTCATGGAGCATTTCCCTGCGTGTGTGTGTGTGTGTGTGTGTGTGTGTGTGTGTGTTTGTTTTTATTTTTACATAGCCGAACAAAGTCTATCTATCATAAGCCATCCAAGGAGAAAAAAACTTAGACCTCAAGTGTAAGAGATGATGAAAAGATGAACCTGATATCAGTGAGGTAGAAGAGATTCACAGCTCTATCATCAGGGCTGATGGTGGCCTTCATTCTGTGGATTGAGAGCTCAAGGTCCCAGAGAGTGTCAGCCACATCTGAGACAAACATGTAAAAGAAGGTTGATCGCAATGTCCATGAGTGTATGTATGTATGTATGTATGTATGTGATGCATGCATGTATGTAGGTATGTGTAAATGTACGTATATATGTATGTATGTTTGTTATGAAACTATGTATGTATGTTTGTTATGCAACTATGTATGGAGGAGTATATATGTATATATGTGCGTGTGTGTTATGTATGCAGGCATGTGTGCATGTATGCATACTGTTGTTCATAGAGCAACACACTAAAAGGATTGCAACACCAAGCCTACCATTCAAAAGACCAAGACGATCTGGTGACCGGGTTTGCAGAACATAGACTTCTTGCTTGGATTTGGGCTGGGACATGAGGGGCATCAACAGACGAGATCTCATAGAAGGGCATGCAGAAACAAGGCGTTTCTTCAGCATCGCCCATTTTCTAGACTGGAAAGTCTCGTCTCTCGGAGTCACCCAAAATATAACGAGACACCATTGGCCATCTTTCGACAAATCTACAGGCAGAGAAGAGTAAGAAGAAACAGTTCAGTCTAATAGTCCAGCTTTCAAACAAACTGCAACAGACAAGAAGAAGAAACCCTAGTTCAGAGCCATCCTCAGGGCCTAGAGAAAGCGCTTATTGTCTTTCCCACAAAAAAGAAGCCCACGGGAACCTAAACGCTCTCTTTCACTGCATTGCAGAAAAGAAACTCTAGTTTGAACTGAAATTCCTTTGCAATCTTATCGGAAAGATTAAAAAACATGGTTATGCTTCTACCCTGAGAAAAAAATCTGTAGATCCTGATTCCACCTTGAAAACAAATCGAGCCTAATCACCCACTTAGAAACCCTAAATCTACCTTCAAAATCCTTAGCAAGCTCACAGCCCCGAAATTGGTTAATTAAGCTCGCCTAGAAACCCTAATTCTGCTATCTTCACGAAGGAGGAACGCTAAAATGTCATGTAGTAATTCCTGAATCGCTTACCTCCTTTGACGACAGAGAGGCCAAATTCGAAGAGGACGCGGGCAAGGTCGCAGGCGAGGCCAGGCTGATCAGGGCAATTGATGGAGATGACGCTGGGGTCGCCGTGCTGCTGGCCAAGCTGGATGACCACAATGTTATCGTCGGTGCTGCTCAATCCCATGAGACCAGTCTTCCAACCCTCTCGGCAGAAACCCTATCTCTGCCACGATAATCTGGAGCCTGCACCGTCTTCCTGTTCGGGCTGAAGAAGTGGTTTGGAGGGGCCTTTTCCTGGTGAAAGATGAGGCCATGAGGGGCCCTTTTCCTTGACCGTCTATTACCAACCCTGCCATGAGCTGTACTGATGCTGCTCAGGGCACATAACTGTAAACTGCCAATAATTATTCATTGGCGTAATAGTATTCAAACAACATGGAAGTTGAAGCCTTTTAAAAAAATAGCCTTCAATAGATTTTCGAGCTAAAATATACCTTACATTTTCCAAATTTTTGAAAATTGAGAAACTAAGTTTATCTTGAGAATTTGACTTTCGAGCTAAAATATAACTAGATGACTTGGCTTTTCCAAATTTTGAAAATGGAGAAACTAAAATTTCCATAGGTCCATTGTATATAGTTTGCATGAACATTGGAATGAAGAAAGTACACTATACAAAAATGTTGTATATAGTTTGTAGATTGTCTATGAAAACTAGAGTTTACTTGCTTCTCTTTTGAGAGGAAAGTACAATATTTTATTATCAACATAGTGAAAAGTACATCACATCAAGCTATTGGACCATGATTAGTTGCATTGAGTAGCACTCAACCTCACAGGGGTCTTAAAGACCCTTGTCAAGTGGCATCAATGGATGGCATTGATCAAAATCGTGACACCTTTTTTCGGCCGTCGAATAAAGTAAACTAGGGAAAGTAAACTAGGACAAGTAAACTAGGGATGAAAACATAGAATATAATGCCTTGAAACTATATAGTTCTTTCCATTGCTTGAAGGTATAGAGTAACGGTAAGATGTTTCCATTGGTGACATAAGGCCTCAAGTTCAAATCCTCTTTTGCACATAGCATCTTGCTCCAAATTTTTCTAAGTCCCAAACCCAAATTCACCCTCATCCCATGATGTAAACTACGAAGTAAACTAGGAAGTGCTGAGTAAACTAGGAAGTAAACTATGCCCACTTAGTAAACTAGGAAGAAAACCATGAAAGTGAAATTTTTCCAATTTTTTATAGTTTACTTTATTCACCCTAGTTTACTTTATTTGACGACCAAAAAAGTGCGTCGAGATTTTGATCAATGCTATCCATTGATGTCACCTAACAAGGGTCTTTAAGACCTCGTGGTGGAAGATAGTGGTGAGGCTAGTCTAGCCACAAGCTCCTTACCTAGGATTAATTATTAGATCGTGATTGGATCATGAAATGGCTAGGCAAAGCTCGAGCCTACTAGAACCCAAGAGTTATATGCATTTGCCTAGGAAAAAATGTGATTGGATGAAAAAGAATTAATTGCTTATGTGACAAGCTACAAGCCTACAACCTAATCCAAAAACTATTTATACATTACCTTGCTTAATCTTGGAGAGAACATTTGATTGACCGCTTATCCAATGTCCATCCAAGCAAAGAAAATGATGGGCTTGAGGTGGTTGTGTTGACTAGGATCTAAAAAATGTTCATCATGGAGAAGTGTCTATGCACTTCAAGATTGGACGGTTAATCTAAGGGCTCCCCTTATTTATAGTGTGGGAGTGCACACTAATGTGTAAAAGCCCTCACAACTTGGGTACTCATCCCTAACTACCCATCCCTGGGCCTGCATTTCCACGACAAAGTAATAAGTTTCAAATAAATTCCAATGTATAATAAGTTGTTTGGATGTTTGAAGCCCCACCCATCCATTTTTAAAAGAAATTCCATTATCATCTTATTATTGGTTTGTATGTGTGTAATAAGACACGACACCCATCTTATAATGTTGGGAAAGAGGAATGCAATGACCCAAGATAAGTTATCTTTTTTAAGGTTTTTCTTAACAATACAAGCCCTATAAATACCAATGTGTGTCCGAAGATGGAACTCTCAAGCTACAATGGAAGGATCGAAAGCATAAGGAGCTCCTCCAATCGGTTGAACATTGCCCTAGTGTAATTTAACAAGAATATAAAAACGACACATAGGGAGGAGGGTATCCTAGCCAAAGCAAAAAAGAGCAAACTTGAACAAAACCATGGAAGCCCAAATCCTTACAATAGAGGCTATAACTTAACTTAAAACAAACACAACGAGAGTCGGTATCTCTCTAGTGGCTCTAAGTGGGAGGGTTACTAGATGGGTGATACAGCAAACAGCAAGGCTACTTTAGCATATGAAAATGGTTAGTCAAGGCGATATCAACTGTCAAATGGGGCCAAAAGATTGTTAATAAGTACAATTGGCATGGACTACGATTGTATTCATGCTTGTCCCAACGATTTTATCTTCTAACGACACGAATACACACATCTTGCAGAATGTCCAAGTTGTGGGGCGCTCAGATATACAGGCAAGATGTTTTACTCTTTTGGAATAACATAAAAACAAACTTTCTTTTTCTTAAAATTTTAGAAAATTTTGCCATAACCTCCTTTGTATGGCTGACCATTTCTCATTTTTATCTTTCTTCACTTAACTTAATTAACCCAATTTAGAATTGTAGAACTCTAATCTACACAATTTTCTAAATTCAAGAGAGTAAACAATAAGAAGAGTTTAATTAATCACTTAGTTAATCTTTCTAGGATTAAGAAAAGTTGGAATGTAAAGAAGAGAAGGGGGTGGCCTTTTCATCAAGGCATAGCATTTGAATTTAATTCAATCATTTGTAAAATATAAACAAAGTAAGAAAATTAGCTTACATGGAGCTTGTAAGCTCTCCTTTGGCTTGAGGGACTGAGGGTTCTACTCTTGTTTGAAGCAATAGTGGCCACCAATTCACTTTGGAGAGGATTAGGCCAAAAATTTTGAATTATTAAAAAAATTCAATGTATATGGCTTAGGACATGAGTAGAGTAACAGTGCATAAATACCATTAAGCTTTTACAAAAGAGGGAGGCTTCTATTTATAGGAAAAAGTGAGCCTCTAACCAAGCAAACTGATTCTAGAATTTTCTAGATGAGTTTGGTCAATTTTTGACCATTTTTGGGTCAGTTCAGCTTACTTTTTGGATCTAGTTTTGAAACAGGAGAGAAGAGAGATAAAAATATCTCATTTTATTGATTAAAAATTGGGGTAATGATGAGAAAAAGGTGCCTACTTCATGAGGGGAGATCCTCACACTGAGGTGTCAAAATTTAATTTTTTAATTCTTTTCTTTGGTCCTTAGTCCACTCTTCATCTTATGTGAGCATTTACTCATTTTTGGAAGGTTTTTCTTTTATTCTTAAATTTATCTCCTCCCTACATTTGGATTAATCTCATTGGCCTGTCAAACCTTTTTTGGACCTTAATCTAAAATTTTCTGAAAATAGGGGTCCTTAGGCTAAGGTCTTTTGTGCACATTATAATTTATTTCTAATGCACCTTAGGAATTTCTTTTTAAACTTCTGTTTTGGGGGCATTTATTTTAATAAGAAGGGATATTTTTCCATCCAAAGATATCCAAAAACTGAATTATCTCTCTCTAGAATATTTTCTCTCTCTAGGCCAAAACAGGTAGAAATAAGATCTTTTATGAAAAGCTTTGAAAGGACTCATCCCAATGCTTCGATGATAAGAAGCGTTGTAAGCCAATTCAACCAGATGCAAATGGCTTAACCACTTCTTGGGTTCCTTGCCCCGCAGCATGACTCAAGCATAACTCAAGGATATCTTCTATTACCTGGTTCACTGTTTTAGTCTGGCCATCTGTTTTGGGGTGATAGGCTATGCTGAGATCCAAGAAAGTTCCTACTGCTTCGAAGAATCCAGTCCAGAATTTCAATGTGAATTTGGAATCTTTGTCACTTACTATTCTCCTAGGTAAGCCATGCAATCTAAAGATCTCTTTAAGGAAAACTCTGGCAACATCCAATGCAGTGTATGTTTCTTTCACTGGAATCAGATGGGCAACTTTGGTTAGTCTGTCAACTACCACAAAAACGGACTTGTGACCTAATTGTACTGAAGGTAATCCAGTGACAAATTCCATACTGATACATTCCCACTTCATCTGTGGAATGTCTAGAGGCTGCAGTTTCCCTGGCATCTTGACTCTCTCTGCCTTGACTCTCTGATACATTAAGCATTTTTGCACATGATCAAGTACATCCTTTTTGAGTCTTGGCCAGAAGAATCATTTCTTCACAGAAATATAGGTTTTTATAAACCCTGGATGTCCACCTAACAGTCTATCATTGGCTTCTCTCAGAATCCTTCCCTTTATTCCCTCATCATTGGGAATGCATAGCCGATTATTATAATACATGCATCCTTCATCCAATTTGTACCCAAGAACTCGACTCATTTCCTGAGGAGTCTTGCTTTCCTGCATCAGAAGAGTAGCAATAGGGGCAAAGAATTTTTCCTGCATGATTTTCTCCCTTGCTTCACTAATCAATGGATTTGACACCATTGTAATTGCAAGCAAGGAGGATTTTCTGGTGAGCGCATCTGCCACCACATTTTCTTTCCCCGGTCGATACTTAATTTCAAAATCGAATTCCTGCAGGGTTTGCATCCATCTCCTTTGACGCATGTTGAGATCCCTTTTGGTGAAGATCCACTTCAGACTTTGATGATCTGTCTCATCAAGGTGAACCTCTATCCCAAAAGATAATGTCCCCACAACTTCAGAGCATAAACTACTGAGAGTAACTCCAAGTCATGGACGACATAATTCCTCTCATGTGTTTTGAGTTTTTTGGATTCATAGGCCACTGCATGACCTTCTTGTATAAGAGCACCGCCTAAGGCAAACCCACTGGCATCAGTAATAACTACCTCAAAGGGTTTGGTAAAATCTGGCAATTTAAGACAGGGTTGGTTACTAAGGCTGTTTTCAGTTTATTAAAGGCACTCTAACACATTGCAGTCCATGAAAAAGGGTACTCTTCTTGAGAAGGTTAGTTAAAGGGGATGCTATCTGAGCATACTTGGGTATAAAGATCTTATACCATTCGGTTAATCCTAGGAATCCTCTGACCTCCTTTACCGTCTTGGGTTCCGGCGGCCAATCTATGACTGCTTAGATCTTTGCGGGGTCAGGAGAAATCCCATCCTTTGATACTATGAATCCCAAGTATTCCCTCTAGTCAACAGAGAAAGAACACTTGCTCTTTTTTGCAAAGAGTTGGTGTTTCCTTAGGATTTCCAAGACCTTGCGCACATGATCTTCATGATCTGCAGCATTCTTTGAGTATACCAAGATATCATAAAAAAAAGACAAGAACAAAATCATCCAAGTATTCTCTGAGAATATCTTACATAAGACGATTAAACGTTGTTGGGGCATTAGTTAATTCAAACGGCATGACTGTGAACTCATAATGCCCATAGCAAGTATTGAATGTTGTCTTTGGGATGTCGTGTTCCTTGATTCTGATTTGGTAGTACCCGGATTTGGGTCTTTCTTCATTCCTGAAATTTCTCGACTCCAGATTCTGGTTGGGACCTTGGTGGAGGCGGAAGGTTGGAAGAACTTCCCGGTGTCAGGAATCTCTTGAAGGATGAGTGTGCGCTTGGGGACTTGCTGAACACCATATGCGAGCCACGAATGGCTGCAAGCATACAACCAGGAAAGCCAGCTCAAACAAAATGCAAAAGGTGTGTCACTCACCGCTCAACCGCCGCCTTGAAGGATTCCCGCGTCGCAGTGAAGAAGGAGCCGCCGTCGCCGCTCTACCGCCTCGCCGCCGCCGTGCCGCTACACAGTGCTCGATCGCTCTCTCACTCTCTCTCTCTCTCTCTCACACATGCAGAAGAAGGAAACCAAGAGGATAAGGCAAGAGAACTCTTGTATTCAACACATGAGAATGAGGGTTTTAGGGTTACATTTGACTCTTATAGGTGACTTGGTCGTTCACACATGGGCGCCCATACATGGCCGGCCGATCCTAACCCTTACCCTGTTGATATTCAAGGTGTGCCTCTCATCGACGATCACCCAATCCCTTTATCCTTAACATATGGTGCCGACAAGCTCGGCCCATGACTCAAAATATTTAAATTAATGACGTAAAACATAGTACGTCTCAATGTCCGTCACATGGTTAACATGCCCCCTTCCTGATGTAGATTCCATCCTCAAAAGCTATGGTATGGTAAGCTCGATAGGGTTGTTGTGGTGGATCGTCTGCAAAACAGGGAAGTAGAGTGAAAGTATGCTGGAATTCAAAAGATATAAAGTGTATAAATTCAAGCATGTTACACCACAATGGATGTTGCTATGAGAACTTAGTTTAAGGGTCACATGAATGAGCTAGTGTAGCAAATTAACAGAAGTTTAAAATTATTGAAAGTAAATCAAGAGTTAGCAAGGTGTCAAAGGTTAATCAAGGTTTATAATAACTGGCTTAAGTCAAGGAAAATAACCAAGCTTAATAAATAAACAGATGACCACACTGTGTCTACTCTAAGAACAAGTTAATACCACGAGTCTAGGGACACAAGAAACATCAAAGTTACAAGAGCCTTTTGCCTTTATTTCTTTACGCACGTGACAATTTTTATACACAATGGCGACCTTCCTAAGGCAAAACTAACATCGATCCTGGTACCATGTTTAACACAAGGCATTATCCAGGAATCTATTAGCTCACTTTAGGCAAGGCTACCCCCTATCAACCAAGGCATCAGTGTGGAGTAGAATACTCCTCGCCTACCAAGTATCAATAAGGCGATAGGCCAACATTAAAAGCACATCATAGACTTGTATTGCCATTTATTGTAGGCTCTTTTTAAAAAAAAAAAATTTCTTTTGATCTTCGCTCCTGAACTATAATTTGTCTTACATCCTTTCGACAAAGGGGTAAAAGCTATGTCCTAGAGGTCAACACACACATGGCCAGGTGTCAAACATTAAGATGGTTTGACCCTAGACCTAAGACAATCGTATTCCAAGGTTAACTAAAGACGTCATGCATTCTCAAGAATATATCCAATAAGGTTAAGCTAATTAATGATTTACACTAGCACGTCAAGCAACTTCACAAACTAAGTATTACATTGACAATTTCCATGTGGTCATGCATTATAGTTCATGCAATTAATTGAACAGAAAAAACGAAAGAGAGTGGGTATGGAAGAATTACACCTGTATTTTGGAGATCTCCTTGATGCGATGAGAGAAATGCCCGCAATTTGATGAGATATTTATGTATGAGCATTGCGGCTATCTCGGGACTTGAAAGCGAACCCACCTCAAACTTTTCAACCTGTACAATCAACTAACAAGCACTATACCTTGAGAGGCACATCAGTGTGAAAAATTAAAGACTCGTTTAAGGAATCCAAACTAGAAAAAACTTAAAAACACTAACCTACCTACCAATCACCACACTACTACTGAGGATACGGTAAAAGGATGTTGTAGAGTCCTGGCTCTAGCCCTAAGGCTAAGCCTCTATCCGCATCATCCAAATAAATAAAGTCAACCTCAGTAGTGCCATGAGTTTCATCCGTCCATTCATCATTGTCAGATATTTCCTTTTCATTTTCCTATCCACATAAACTCATCAAGAATGTAATCATGCGAGGATAGTCATCTTGTGCAAAAGGAAAGCATTGGGCTATCGGGGATATTTCCTCTACGGAGTAGGGGTCAGTCATGGTCAATAGGCGAATTAGCCATTCTAATTCCTCAACATTTTCCTCTCTGGCTAGTACATCTATATGATCCCATTCAGTTTCAATTATAGGATAGCACATGTGAAATATCTGAGAAAGGTACAGATGATACCTCTCACCAAAGGTGGGAGTGGATGAAGTGTATGATGATCGTGCATCTGCCATATCTACAAACACAGATATAGCATCAACAGGTTTGTGACAGGTCAATCTAGTTCTTGATTGTATACGGATATTTATCCTCTTTTTGTGCTCTTGCTCTTTTTACTATTTTTTGTTTTTTTTGTTTTTGTTTTTTTTAAATGTACGAAGCTATATATATACATCCCCTTGAATTTGGCAATTACATGGTCAGGGGAGAAGGTTAAGGAGGAAGCATTAGAATGTCGAGCGTGAGTACATGCTCCCCCTTTCCTTGGGTAGATCATATTATTTGGAATGATGTTGCAGCCTCTTGGAACCAATTTGTCCAGTGGGTCATAGGTTGTGATGTGGGCAGATAGCTTTTTATGACCCTTGTGGCCACATCCAATTGTAGAGATGGTAGTGTACGCTCCCATTGACGAATGGAGGAAATGGTTTCCGATGATACTCTTACAAGGGAAGACGTAGACTCATCGGTTTTTTGTTGGGTGTTGACAAGAGTAGGTGTAGAGCATGTAGAAGCTTCTATATGAGTGTGTGCCTGGCATGAGGAGCTAGAAGCTTCATGTGGCTCCCCCCTTCCTGAGCTAGGTGGTAATGATCTATATCGTTTGGGAATCCAAACTAACTCTGGAAGAAGTGGTGCGGAGCACTCTGTTACCTTTCCCTTACCACGGTCTTGAATTGTCATTAGGGTGGCAACAATTGGTTTGCAAGGTTTTACAGGTGATGTAGAGGGATTCAGCTTATGTTTAGGGACCCAAATCTGGTCATTCCCCTCGTAGTATCCTTGGGCTACTAATAATTTTTTAGGGATCCATCGCGATGTTACATTGCCCTTTCTCGGGTGGTTAGCTGCTTTCCTTTTACGAGGCTTCTTGGTGGCTGAACGAGATTGAGCAGGGGAAGTAGCTGTTAACGAAGCTTTTGGGACCCATTTGTATATACTCTTTGGCATAGTAAGCGGAACCTTAGAGACCACCTTGCCTGTTTCCACTCTTGGCGTTGAAGCGTTAGAGGGATGGCAAACAATCAAAGATGGTTTTGCCACTGGACTTTGTGATTTTTCATTATCTAATATTTGAGTGGATGACTTAGGTGCGGGATTTTGAGCGGTTAGACCTAGTGTTGGTTCTTGCGTTGTGACTCGTCTAGTTGCCCAATCGATATTGCACTTGGTGGCCATCATCCATTTGCGCCCTAAGTTTACAGTGTTGTGAGCTCCTTAATCACGTCATTTATAAAATGCATACCATTGTCACTCACAAGTTCAAAAGGACAACCGAAGCGTGTGATTATATTTTTCAAAGAGGAACTTGGCTGTTGTCCTTGCATCTGCCTTATTGGTCATATAGTCAGTGGCCACAATAATATAGCGAGATTGTGTGTTTCGAGCCGCTGGGCTAATTGGACCTACAAAGTCCAAACTCCACTTTTCAAATGGTTGGTTTACTTTGATTGGATGTAGGGGCATCTGATCTTTTCGTTGGGGTTTCTTGTATCGTTGGCATTCATCGCAACCCTTCACAAAGAGTGATGCATATTGGAACATAGTGGGCCACCAATACCCTGATTGTAAGATCTTTCGCGCAGTTAAGTCTCCTGAGAAGTGACCACCGGCTACGCCCATATGTGCCTCTTGCAAAATGTATAGATACTCATCCTCTCGGACACAACGCCTAAGAACGTCATCCTTTCCTCTTTTATAAAGAGTCCCTGCTATCAGGCAATAGGGTTCGCATTCTTTGATCAGCTTTCAAGCTAAATATTTACGAAGCTCCTTGGGTGGAAAGCCTTTAACCAAAAAGTTAACAATCTTCTCACTCCATTCAGGCATTGTCTCCACCATGAACAGGGAAGTGTCAGGTAAGTCATCATCAACCCCCGTAGGAGCCTCACCATTAGGTATGCGAGACAAATGATCAGCCATAACATGTTTTTTGCCAGGTCTCACAACAACAGTGAAATCAAACTCAAGAAGAATCAATAGCCATCGTGTGATTCTTCCTGTGGAGCATGGTTTGTTTACCAGATACAACAATGCTTGATGATCCACATAGAAAACAAACTTGGTGGCAAGGAGGTAATAACGAAATTTCCTTACTGCATATATCATTGCCAACCCTTCTCGCTCCGTAGTGGTGTAGTTCATCTCAGCATCGTTCAACTGGCGACTGGCAAAGCTAATGGGGTAGTCTAGCTTGTGTTCTCCAGGTTAAACACCCAATAGCAAAGTTTGATGCATCAATATGCACATGGAAGAGTAAATCCCAGTTAGGCATTCTCAAGATTGGAGCACTCGCCAAGGCCTTCTTTAATAGCTCATAGGCACGGTCACATTCTTCGGTCCAAATAAACTCGATGAGAAGCTTATACAATGGTCGAGCAATCTCGGCGAAGAAGAGAATAAACCTTCGATAATAACCAACGTGGCCCATAAAGCGTTGGACTCCCTTGTAGTTGGTGGGTGGTGGCAGTTCCAGAATGACCTTGATTTTACTCTCATCCATGAAAATCCCATTCTTGGACACTATATGCCCTAAGATAACTCCGTGTTTAACCCAGAATTGGCATTTGAAAGGATTCAAGGAGATGCGATATAATCTACACCTTTCAAATATTTTTCGTAAACACATCAAGTGCTCATCCCAAGAGGAATGAACACAAAGATCATCTAAGAAAGCTTCACAGAAGTCCCTTAGATATTCCTTAAAGGCCGTGTTTATCAATCGTTGGAATGTTGTAGGTGCATTGGTCAAACCAAAAGCCATGACGCAAAAGGCAAACACTCCAAACTCCGTGATAAATGCTGTTTTAGCTTGGTCCTCGACTGCAATTGTGATCTGATTGTAACCCGAGTACCCATCTAAAAAGCTATATGCCTCCTTGCCTGCCACTCTTTTAAGCACATGTTCAGAATATGGCAAGGGGTAATGATCCCTTCTGGTGGCTGCATTAACCTTTTTGAGATCAACGCACACTCTGAGTTTCCCATTCTTCTTTGGTACGATGACTATCGAAGAAACCCATTCTGAGTGCTCAATAGGGTATATGAATCCACATTTTACAAGCTTTTCAATTTCCTCTTGTACAATCTTTGCGTACTTAGGATTCATTGGGTAGGGACGTTGCTGGACTGGTTTAGCAGTGCTAATCATTGGAATCGTGTGTTGCACCACAGAGGGTGGAACACCCTTCATATCATGATATGTCCAAGCAAATATGTCCTTGAATTCCTTAAGAAGCTTCGTAAGTGCAGCTTCTTCCGCCTTGGTGAGGTCTTGAGCAATAAAAATTGGTTTAGACTCCTCACTCGGATCTGCTAAGTCTATCTCCTTAACTACCGCAGAGCCATCGTAGACACCGCTACTCCCATTGGTAGGCATTCGTTGGGCTTTTGTGTAGACCACTTTACGTTCCCCTGTGGTGAATGATTTGAAATGCTCGGGTGCGGGGTGTAAGTCTACTGGTTCTTGTTGTGCCAGTTTTTTTTCTTTCAATTCCGCCTCCTTTTGTTGCTGAGCTAACTCTTGGTTTTGCCGCCTTCTCGCAGTATGACTTAGTTTCGGTTTCTCTTCGATTTCTAATTGGGCGACGTCATGAGGTTGCGGAATACACCACATGACACTTTGGAGGTATTGTCCCCAATTATCCGCTAACTTCCGATGAGCATTAATGGCTCCTACATAACTAAGCCATTCTGTAGTGGATCTTTCCTTGTTTATTGCAGTGCGTACATTAGCTCGATAGCGTTGGCGCTTATGTCTCGTTTTCTTCTTACCAAGTTTTTGATTTTTGTTTCTATCAGATTCAGATTCACTTGGTCGATCTTCACTTGTGTCCCCCTCACTTTCGGATGAACTGCAAGAGGTCACTGTTCTAGGCCTTGAGCACCTTGCTTCCACATTTGGGTGAATATTTGATTCATCCCTTCCATCAGGCTCAGAGTTAGTTTCTTCTTGAGATTCATACTCAGAGTTGCATTGGTCAGAGTCTTCGCTACTTTCAGTGTCAGTGGAGTTTGCCACTTTCTCACCATCAGGAGTCAAGTGCATAACACCTATCATGTTTATTGGCACTAATGGTGGCATATCTTGCCCCTCAGGTGTTACCCAACTTGTGCCTCTATTTTCCCATGTGTCTATGGTTGCCGCTAGGTGTACCCAATCCACGTTATCCGACTCAGTGATACCCGGTAGGACATCCATATAAGGAGAATCTTTCCCATCATTAGTCTCTTTTTTGCATGTATAACAATACCTTAATGGGGCGGAGTGAATAGTGGTATCCGATCGATTATCAATGATAACCTTGCTTCCTAAAGGATGTGCACGACCATTCTCAAGATCAACTCGAATGACAGAGTCCTGGAATTGTAGATAGACATGGTTTTTCGACCAGTCATGCACCATTTGTGCTTCCCTCATGAAAGGACGTCCTAAGATCATTTGATATGACATAGGATGCTTGGAGAAATCCATTACAATGAAGGTATGTTTTACCTTGTATCGCAGAACCTTGATCTTAAGGTCCCTTAACATTCCAATAGGTTTAGCAATAGTTCCGTTTGCCATCTTAACCACTATGTTTGTGACTTCGAGGTGAGGTCTTCCCATAGATTCCCAACAGTTTTTAGTCACAATGCTCACTCCAGCACCACCATCAAGGATTCCCTTTAGAGTTAATCCCTTGGTAGTAATGGGGAGGGTTGCATTAGATTTGTCACCTTCAAAGTATTGTCCCAACTTGTTCACAGGTATTTCAACGACCGCGTCTTCATCTAGGTTGGGTTGTAGATCCCAATGTTCCCCTTCATCTTGAAGCGTGTCAAGTCTATCCATATTTGCAAATTGTGGTAGCCCTGCCTTTAGTTCTCCATTGAGAAATGCCCGAAGAGCTAAGAATAGCTCAGGATCTCCGTATAATTTGGATATGATCGTGGTTCTGATTTCAGAGGACATGAAATCCATTAGCTTAGACACATTTAACGGTACTTTTCGAGACATCGCCCCTTGACTTAAGATGGAATCACTTCCTCTTCGATGGGGTCAGGCATTCCCTCACTAAACATTCTTTCAAGCAAAAAGGGTGTTTGCCCACTTCCTGATGTCCTATCCTCACTTTCTTCTCGAATGATACTAGGTATAGCTAACGGTTTATGGTTCCTGTGAGGCTGAACTTGCGTAGGAAACACTGTGTCTGGAATTTTGATTTTTCTCGGGTTTGGCTCCAGTTGTCTTTGTGTTTCTTCCACCAAACCCCTTAAGTGTTGCACTTGTTCAATCTCCTCAACTGGGTTTGGATAAGTTCCAATCTTTTTCTTGAGGTTTTTTGGCCCCCGTGGCTTGTCTTGGGGAGTCTCAGTCAGTTTGGGTGGTCGAGAGGGCATTAACTGACTTGGTTGTGGGGCAGAGGAAGTTTCCTTCTGTTTCCCCTTATTTATGTACTCGCTTGATTCTCCTTCATTGAGCTCCCGAGTGGGTTCCTCCCTTAAGGTAGTGGCTTTGGTCCCCATGGTTTCTATTGAATCGGAATCATCTTCAGGATCATTCATATACACGGGGTCATCTCCTGTCCCTATGTTAGTCTTTGAACTAGGCTTGGAGCTCGTGGCATTAAGCGATCTCCTCCTCCGTGTTTTCTTTTTCTTTGCCTGAGCGATTGATGCAGTATCTCTCTCTTCAAGAATGTAGTTTTGATTTTGAAGCATTGACCGTGTAACTACATTCGTGGGTACAACGGGTGTGGTTCCTCATGCTTGGTTAGTGACCTCAACCAAATTCAATGGCGTAATCTTGGGTGCATTAGGATTATGTGGACATTGAGCGATCAAATGATCTATGCCACAACGATTACATGTAAGTATCGGCATTCCCGATGTGCTCCCTTGATTTGGTTGCATTTAAGTAGCGATCTTCTGTAGCCTATTAGGGCACTCCGCTACACGATGCGGTCCACCACACTCGTACCATTGAAGAGGTGGTCTCCTCGCCAAGGTATTAAGGTTTTGCCCTCTTGTGGCGAGAGCAGCCGCTTGATATACAGGCTTGACTTGCCCGAAATGATCCTCCATGTAGTACTGGGGAGTCATTTCAAACGTATCAATCCCGTATGGAGCAGTGGGGTCTATCTCCTCTTCATAATCCCCACACGCACTATGTGACTCACAACCCATCTGGTTTATTGGGGTAATCCTTGGATGTGGAGGTTGTGGTCCTAGCACTGGCGGTGGTAACGGCACAGACTGGACTACATTCGGATTCCTCGAAACTCTGTGCTGTGACGGTTGCTCGACAGATTGTGCAGGCATCAGCGCGGGTACTTGAGGTGTGTTTGACCAGGCTAGTGGTGCCTGATTTGCCAACATTCGCTTAAGTACTAGGCAATCTTTAGATTGATGGGGCCATACTTACCACATGCATTGCAATTCCCATTGAATTTGACTCTGAATGTGGGACATTCACTCGTGCTATGTGGTCCTAAGTAAACCGAACACCATTGTTGCTCTCTTCTTGGGTACATATGGCTATTTTGAGGAGCTCGATTATCCCTAAAGTATTCTTGGAGAGCCTTAGTAAGGTCGGTCATAGACATTTCAGATATCTTGGGCTCCTTGGCAATAGGTTTTATCGTCATTGGCTCATGCCCAGATACTTGCGAACTAACGGATTTTGTCTTCGAAGATACCTTTTTACCTGCAATCATTAAGTTGTCTTCTAACTAGATTGCATTGGCAGTGTGACTGCTTCCCACGTTGTAAGACCTCTAATGACTAGGCCATTGTATATGTCCTCGTGGTGCAATCCTCGGATGAATCTATTGAGCAGTTGGTTATTATTGAAGCGCTCATCGGGAGTGCAGCGAGAATTTAGATGCTTCAATCGACTTATAAAGTCTCTCACTGACTCCCCTTCCTCGCGTTCAGCTTTTTGGAGTTGAGAGGCTACTTCCCAAAGCACACCCTCACGTATGTATTCTTTCAAGGACAATCTCTTGAGAGTGGGGTAGTGAGTGCGCTCTTCAACCCTTAAGGTTCGATACCAATCTCCGGCCTTCCCACTCAAGGTTAAGCCTAAGGCTTTACACTTTTGCAGCTCATTGTGAGCTTCCAAGGAATCACACACATATTCAAAGACTTCAATGTGCTTCCTAACGTCCTCGTTACCACTGAAGTTTTGAGTGAGCTTAGCCACTTGTACTGCCTTGCTTCTAGGTTCTCTCTCAGGCATGCCTCGCATGTTTTCCACAATAGATCGTCCGATCGTCTGAGCAAACGCTGCGAGATCACCTAGGTGAGCAGGCATAGCTGGTGGAGGCACTTCTGGGGTAGCTTGGCTGATAAGAGTTGGCGTTGGTCTGAATATGTTGGCAAATGACATAGGATATGATATGTGACTAGGCCTAGCTCCTCTTGGATAAGGGTGGTGATAAGGCGGTCGTGGAGCATACGCCATTGGCATACTAAGAGGCGTAGGAGCTACATGAGCATGAGTAGCGATAGGTACATAGGGTCGATAGGCATTGGCACGCACTGTTGTAGGTACTATTCCACTAGGTAGCGGCATCGTACTAACTACAGCGGTAACAGGTGCACTTTCTGTTATGCTCATCATTGGGGTAGGCATTGTGGATTCCTTAATGGAAAGTTGAGCCAAGGTTGGAAAGCTAAAGTTACTACTCGTGGGCTCAACCTGCATTGAGACTCCAGGCGAAACAACATACGAAGGGTCTATGGGACTCACCGAGGGAGTCTCCAATTGTGATAGGGTTGGTTGTTTGGCCTTGCCCGTATCCAAAAATCTCATAGGGCCAGTGGAAACTAGGTTCACTCCCCTATTTTGCCTCTCAAATTGGATAATTCTATGAATGACCTCACATATCATTTGTTGTTGCTCCTCTAGATTAGTGGCACTAGATGTAGATCATAGGACTTCTAACCAACCTACATGGTATGTGTAACCCGTGTATAGGTCAGTTGGAGTCTCTGTGTGTAGATCATATTCCCAATTTTCATTGAGAAATATCTCATCTAGACTTGGTGTGCCAAACGGTTCTCTTGAAGTGGACGCAATGTCACTTCTTATGGATTGACTTCCTCTAGGGACCTCTACTTTAGGAAGAGCATCGGAAGGTGGTAGCTCAGGTAGGGCCCTCATTAAATGAAGTAGGTAGAATATCCACATGGACACTCTTTGGGAGGGTAGGGTCTACATAAGATGTGAATGGCGAATCTACTACCCCTCCTTCTTCATTTACTTCTCTTGTCGCATGCTCAGAGCGTGTAGCTCTACTAAAGGTCTCTATTAGATGACTAAACATGCTAGATCCGGGTTGTGGGGCCCAAACTAGCATGTTTTGGCTTGTCTCCTCAGGGTTCTTGGTAGGGTGCCCTTCCATGGCTTCTGAGTCAGAGGACGAGTCACTATCCACTATTCGTGGATCTTGGGTTGCACTCCCTTGGGTTCCAGCCGCGAAGGCCAAGATGCCAACGTGGAGGGATGGTGTGAGCCTACGTAAATTGAAACACTTTCTAGTGGCTCAGGCTCTAGTACCCGACCAGAGCGTAGATGCATGTGACGTGGGTACCCTACGGGCGTTGGTGACTACCTTTGAAGCCCACACAAGTGGTTTCTTAGGTGTTTCGCATCCCGTTTAACCTATTTCTAACCCCCTTACTTATGGTCGAATTTGAACTAGAGCGTGTGATAGCTCGAAACGAGCGTATCGTTTAAAGGGTCCTAGCGTGCTTTACAGCACCGTGTTCGACTATCCAGAGCTCTGTGGTCCTCAAAACAGTCTGTTTCCTTGTGGTGGGGGAAGGGGCGAAAGCCTATTTGCTTGTGGAGGAAAGGGTGAGGGCTTTATTACACATGCTCACTTTACTCCTTGGGGGGTGGGCTACATATAGGACACAACTTTCCATAAGCTCTCACTTGAAAGAAAGCTATGGAGGCTCACTCTCCTATATATATATATCAAAAGACCAAGACCGAGGTCGGGGTCGGGGTCAGGGTTTTTCTTTTCAAATTTTTTTTCTCCAATTAAAAAATCTTTCCTCTCCACACGTTTGTTTTTTTCTTTAAAAATAAAATTTATTTTTTATTTTTTTATTTTTTGAAATTATTTTTTTTTAAATTTTTTGAGATAAGTTTTCTAGGGTTTCTTTCTAGGGTTCAACCTTGGCCGCGGTGCAGTTCGCACGCAGCACAGGTCTGGGAATTCAAAAATCCCCCCTCACACGCAGAAAACCAGATAACAGAACGTTCGCCCATACGCGGAGCGAAAAAATAACAAAAGAAACAGAAATTTAGAAGACAAATTGCAGAAACAGATTGCAAAATACGGAAACACCTCAACAACAAACACACAGTCGCTTTCCTATAGTGTAAATTAAACTTCACGCAGCAGCCCGAGAGAGCTGCAAACTGGAGCTTGGTGCAGGGCATCTCCCCGACAGCGGCGCCAAAAATGTGCGCTTTGGCCGCACAGGTCGTAGTAGCTGGGGACTTGTCGAACACCGTATGCGAGCCACGAATGGTTGCAAGCATACAACTAGGAAAGCAAGCTCAAACAGAATGCAAAATGTGTGTCACTCACCGCTCAACCGCCGCCTTGAAGGATTCTCGCCGCCTTGAAGGATTCCCGCGTCGCAGTGAAGAAGGAGCCGCCATCGCTCGCTGCTCTACCGCCTCGCCGCCGCCGTGCCGCTACACACTGCTTGATCGCTCTCTCACTCTCTCTCTCTCTCTCACACACACACAGAAGAAGGAAACCAAGAGGATAAGGTAAGAGCACTCTTGTAGTCAACACATGAGAATGAGGGTTTTAAGGTTACATTTGACTCTTATAGGTGACTTGGCCGTTCACACATGGGCGCCCATACATGGCCCGCTGATCCTAACCCTTACCCTGCTGATATTCAAGGTGCGCCTCTCATCGGCGATCACCCAATCCCTTTATCCTTAACATATGGTGCCGACAAGCCCGGTCCATGACTCAGAATATTTAAATTAATGATGTAAAACATAGTACGTCTCAATGTCCGTCTCATGGGTTAACAATGAGAGAGCTGGCTTTGGTGGGACTTTTACAATGAAAGCTTTGGCGAAGTCCTTGGCCATTCTTATAGCTTCTGCCATGGAGACTGGTTTGGCATTCTTGACCAGTGTGTCTAAGGATTCGTTCACTCCCTGAATGAACCTGGCCATAACTTGCTCTTCATCTAGCAGTGGTGAGTACCTGAGGAGAAGAGCAAATGCGTCGTGATATTCTTCAATGGTTTTGCTCCCATGATTTAGCTCTAAAAATTCATTCATCTTGGTTTCTAAAAATCCGAGGAGACAAAATCTCTTCCTTAGATAGGCTTTAAGATCATTCCAGGACTAGGTATTCCTGTCTAGATGGTTGGTGTCACAATGGTTTCTCCATGCCACCCTGGGTATTTCCACAATTTTCAACCTAGCGAGAGCCATTTTGCTCCTCTCTTTGTATCCGATGACATCAAAATATTCCTCCATTGCTTCAATCCACTTCTCCACAACCTCGCCCAAGTTCTCCCCTTCACCTTTGAAGGGTCCTGGCTGAGTTCTGTGAAGAGTCTTGTGAACGTCGGGGTTAAGCTCCTCTTCATCAGTGAGAGGATCTGGCTGACGGCCACGGTTCCCTTGCCTCATGATTCTACCAAAATGATACATTATTAATTTTTTTTTTGATTTCGTCCATGAGATCCCAAGACTTAAGAGATTCGAAAAATAATTTCTTAAACAAGATAAATGATCTTATTGGAGATCTATGACATATGCCCACTGGTAATAGATTTTGCAGCTTGGGTCCAGAAGTCAAAATCTCCTCAGACGTATGAGACGGCGATACTAGGCTATAGACATGCCCTAATACAAATGTTCCCTTACTGCCAAGGAAGCTACTATCTTCTTCTTAGGAATAAAGTAACTAAGGAGTCTGCAGATATGGCATGAAAGTTTGAAATTTTGAGGCATTGGGTGATATAAAATAACACCATGTATCAATTTCAGCCTCATCAGAGTCATGGTCAAAGGGATATTATGCCTCAGCATTGTGCACTCATCACAAGAGGCATGGGCATACTGCCCTGCAAACCACTTGTGTTGTCGTCTCTCCGCTGGGTCAGGGAACTATAAATCCTCAAAATGGCCCGCGAGTCTGGCTCGGCTCGTTCGAGTTATAGGCGGAAGAGATGAGATGCTCAAAGGCGAAAGCAGTCATATCTTGTGATTGGGTGAGGTCGGGAACACCAGATAAGTGTGGAACTTCCATCTATAAAACCAAATTCTTTGATTAAAATTCTTCATTAATGAAGTTTAAGGAATGAAAATACAATACCTAAATGCTCTTTCTGAGTTTTTATTAACAATTCTTGATAAGAATTCATTTGTCCTTATTAGCTTTTAACAATGCTCTGATACCAGCTGTGAAACCCCCGCCCCCTCCGTGGTGCCCTCTCCGAGGGCACTGGCGACGACGGAAGTAGCGTCAGCCTGTTGCGCGGGATAGGGATCCACACTCGGGGCCTCACCATGAAGATCCGGACAAGAGACTAGTCCGGTGGTTCCTCCAAAATCGAACCCGGAAAAACTTCTTGATAAGAATTCATTTGTCCTTATTAGCTTTTAACAATGCTCTGATACCAGCTGTGAAACCCCCGCCCCCTCCGTGGTGTCCCCTCTGAGGGCGCTGGCGGCGATGGAAGTAGCGTCAGCCTGTTGCGCGGGATAGGGATCCACACTCGGGGCCTCACCACGGAGATCCGGACAAGAGACTAGTCCGGTGGTTCCTCCAAAATCGAACCCGGAAAAACTTCCCTCGCCCGGAAGGCATGGGCAATTCCACAAGGAAATTATTTAACAGGAGAATTAATTTAACGGGTCAAAGTCTTAACTATTCAAACTAATCCGACTGAACTTGAAGTCACATGGTCAGATCAAAGAAGAGACTTGCACTTGGAATTATTGCTTTTTTCCTCCTTTAACGAGGCACAGTTGCCACACTGATTCCCTCCCACAGAACAAGGGTCTTCCTAGGACTTAATCTAACTAACATAACTAATCGCAACTTATTTGTATAGCAGGGAACAAGGGTCTTCCTAGGACTTAATCTAACTAACGTAACTAATCGTAACTTATTTGTATCGCAGAGGGAATCCCCCGATCTAACCTAACCCCAACTGGCCCATGGGTTAGCCAATCGCCTGACCACTGTATTAGTGGGATTCCTTTATAAAGATTTGGTTATGTTTTGCCCGGATACCGAGAGGAAAAGATTTCCCAGGCTGCCTAACTGACGTTTCATGCAAAAATTAAGATAGGCATACCACGTACACACCCAATATGAAATTGCCATTATAACAAAATCGACTGTCTTTAAAACAATCCTTCAATGAAAATCATAGTATTACTGATCATAATCCTCCAAAATATTGAGTCCATTGTATTACAAATGTCATCTGGACTCTCCGTTGAAGACCAGCTGGCCAACCAACGAGATCCAATATCAAAATTTGACTCACAAAAGTCAAATTTTTTAGTCCATCCGAATCTTCCTCAATGCACGCATGGGTGTCCTAGCAACCGTGAGCCCGTGCATCACCTGGTCAAAACCCTCTAGGATCCTAGCTAGGTGTCCTAGCACTTCACTCATGGATTGCTTCGTTGGTCCTCACCCATCTTACTGGAAGCTTACCATTTTAACCGTACTAAGGCTGGTCAAGACCTCGGCAGGCTTTGCCCGCGAGTGACGTCCCTCGACGACTCCCCGCCAGCTGTTGTCAACGAGCCTCTTCTTAGTTTAAACACATACCAAATGCTTCCTCCAATATTTTGGCGTAAATTAATCCTTTAAAAGAAAACAGAGGTTCTATGCAAGTAAAATTTCCGGTTTGAGATTGGTTCCACAAAACCCTTTTTTCTTAATCCATATTTTCATAATGAGAATCATTGATCTCTCATCAGGGTAATCTACCCACCATCATTTGACTGACTGTCCAACTAGTACGCTTATGAGCGTATGCTTGTGGCTTTAGGAAGGTACGGCCATGTCTTCATGAAGGTACGGTCGTGTCTTTAGGTTTTTTTTTGAGTTTTTCGAGAAGGTATGGCCATACCCTTATGAGCGTATGATCATGTCATGAAGGTACGGCCATGTCACGAAGATATGGACGTGTCTAAGTTTTTTTTTAACAAAATTTTTTTTTTTTGGGAGGAAGGTATGGCATAAGCTTATGAGTGTACGCTTGTGGCTTTAGGAAAGTATGGCCGTGTCTTCATGAAGGTACGACCGTGTCTAAGTTTTTTATTTTAAAGAAAAAAATTTAGGAAGGTATAACCGTACACTTATGAGCGTACACCCATGGCTTTAGGAAGGTATGGTCGTGTCTTCACAAAAGTATGGCAAAGTCTTCTTTTTTTTTTCAAATTTTATTTCTATTTTTTGTGGGACGGACACGCGTACGCTTATGAGCATATGCCCGTGGCTTTAGGAAGGTACAGTCATATCTTCACGAAGATACGATCATGTCTTCTTCTTCTTTTTTTAAATTTTATTTTTAGAGTTTTGGGGGGACAGTATGCCCATATACTTATGAGCATAAGCCCATGCCTTTAAGAAGGTACTGCCGTGTCTAAGTTTTTTTTTGAATTTGGAAAATAAAAGTTTTTTTTGAAGGTATGGAGCGTAGGCTCATGGCTTTAGGAAGGTACAACCATGTCTTCTTTGTTTCCTTTTTTTAATGTTTTTTTTGGGGGGGATGGTATGCCCGTATGCTTAGCCTACGCCAGAAGGTACGGCCATGTCTTCACAAAGGTACGGTCGTGTCTAAGTTTTTAGTTTAAAAAAAAAACTTTAGAAGGTACGACTGTACACTTATAAGCGTACGCCCGTGGCTTTAGGAAGGTACGACCGTATCTTCACTCACAAAAGTACAACCGTGTCTAAGTTTTTTTTAATGAATTTATTTTGGAAAAAAAATAAGGTACGGTCGTACACTCTCATAAGCATACGGCCGTGGCTTTAGGAAGATACGGCCGTGTCTTCACTCATGAAGGTATGGCTGTATCTAAGTTTTTTTTGAAAAAAAAAAGTTTTTTCAAGAAGGTACAACCACACGCTTATACTCGAGTGTACACCTATGGCTTTAGGAAGGTACGATCGTGTCTTCACGAAGGTACAATCGTGTCTTCATGAAGATACAACCGTGTCTAAGTTTTGTTAAAAAAATTTGGAGACGGTATGCCTGTTTGCTTATGAGTATGCCCATGGCTTTAGGAAGGAATGGTAGTATCTTCACGAAGGTACGGCCGTGTCTTCTTTTTTTTTTTCTCTATTTTTTAAGAGTTTTTTTGGGATAGTACGCCTGTATGCTTATGAGCGTACACCTGTGGCTTTAAGAAGATACGACCGTGTCTTCACAAAGGTATGGTCGTTTCTTCTTCTTTTTTAAAAAAAAAGTTTTTTTTCCTTTTTTCTTGGAGTGTCGGGTGGTACGCTGTACACCATGCAAATTTAAATTTGAGGTAAGGTGATTATTGAGTGAGGGATAACTAAGATCCTCTCATTAATGCAAGGTAGGTGGGAAAAGGCTAAAGTTAGAGGTTAGCTCTAGATTAGTGATTTTCAACTAATCTAGAGGCACTCTAACTTAACTAAAGATTAATCCTTCTTAATCCCACTATTAATCACCTTTTTACTCTCTTCTTTGCTCTCTAATTTCTCCCTAATGGTGAGGAGTTTAGAGATGGGGATTGTTGGATTAGCAATATTTAGATTAACCCAATGCTGTGATCACCCCTAATTAATCTCTCTAATCAAGTCTCTAATCAAGTCTCTAATTAATCTCTCTAATCAAGTCTCTAATTAACCCACTCAAAAGAGAAAAAATTAAGCAAATGAGACCTAATTAGTGCTAATTCTCACTAATTGTGACCTAATGGGAGTGGTCAAGGCAGATATTTAGAACACTAATGCCATTGCAAATACTCCAATTGTTGCAAGCAATTAGGCTCAATTTTTTTATTTTTAGCTCTCTTTAAGATCACTAATCACACTAACTAGTAGATTAGTAAAAATTAAGAGATTGTTTGTGATTTTTTTAAATTTTTGGTTGATTAGGATTCTATCTTACATACCTAAGCTACCTATGTACACTAATCTAACAAAAAACATATTTGAAAGCAAAAAACACTCTATGTTTAAGCTATAAGATTCCTCCCTCTGGCTTTTGAGGTGTGCAGGTGTAAGAACCTCCCCTTCTGATCTTATAATTATTCCCCCCTCTAAAATAAAAGAAAGATCCTATTTTACCCAGTTTTAACCTAGAGAGAGAAAATATCTAGAGGGAGATAATTCAAAATTGAGATATTTTTGGATATAAAAATCCTCCTAGTATCTAAAATGGTTTTCTCTGAAATAATTATTCAAAAAGAAATTTCCAATGTGCAATTGGAATAAATTGAAATCAGGTAAAAAGGACCTTAGCCTAAGGGTCCAGATTTTCTGAAATTTTTGAATTAAGGTTCTTATGGACCAATTAGATTAATCCAAATGTAGGGAGGAGATAAATTGAAGAATAAAAGAAAATCCTCCCAAAAATGAGTAAATACTCACATAAGATGAAGAGTTGACTAAGGACAAGGTTATTAGTTAAAAAAGAAGAGATATTTAGAAAAAATGATGCATTTTTGACACCTTAGTGTGGGGGAATTCCCCTCATGAAGGAGGCACCTATTTCACATGTGTGGTTGAGTTTTAAACTCACAAATAATGAGATATTTTCATCTCTCCTCTCTCGTGCTTCAACTAGATCTAAAAAGTAAGCTAAACTAACCTAAAAATGGTCAAAATTTGAACAAACTGATCTGGAAAATTCTAGAATCAGTTTGCTTGGTTAGAGGCTCACTTTTTCCTATAAATGAAGCCTCCCCCTTTGTAAATGGTTAATAGTGTGTTGTGTGTATTCTTGCTTCTTCTTCTCCAAGCTTGGTGTGCTTTCCTGCAACCCTAATTCCAACACTGGGCTATGGAGACTCTATCAGATTCGAATCAAAGTATTCTTTGACAAGTAGTGGATATTGGCGCTCCCCGTCAATAGTGCCAAACATGTCAATAGTGCCATGGGAAGTTACCGATCCATCGAGCTCTCAAGCTCCACCGTAGCCGCTCGCGGCGCTCGTCCTACACTCGTTTGTCACATTGAGGCGGTTGTTGCTAATCCAACAGGTGGTGCAACCTCTCTTGCGAATATCGTGTGGGATCTCCATGGAAGATGACCGCGATGGTAGCCTAATCACTCAAGCAAGAGGGAGAGAAGAAGCAAAAGGGAAGCATGAGAGAACAAGTGATTAGTACTAATCACTCACAAACCCTAACCCTAAGCACACCACACATGCTAGATTAGAGTTCTAAGAGAGAGGGAGAGGGAACAATCCACTTCTATTGCCCAAATGGGAGAATTATAGTTCCAAGCCTTTTCCCACTACGTCGCTCAGGAGTAAGTGACCCGAGGTGCCCAAAACATAGTTACAAGGCTTTTCTCTATGGTTTGGCCAACTAACCAAGATCCTCTTGTCTGTCCTTCAAATCTCAATACTTGGGAGCATCTTTAGGGCATTTTCCTCATCAAATGATGGGATTTACAATATAGTGTGAGCACACCATTACATAAGTGTGTGGACATAGTTGTCATAGGAATGTGTTAACCAATATGTGGTTAACATTGTGTGAGAGGACAGTTACAATAAAGTGTTGCCCAAGTTTTCCTCCATTGATAAGGGATTAACATTCTCTAAGAAATCTTGGACCAAGCAGTCCTATTGGTCAAGCAATTTTTTTGTAAGACCATTAGTTTTTAGTGAATGTTTCCTTAAAAGAAAATCAAATTTATGAAAAGTTTTACTTAATTTACACAATAATAAGTGTATTCTACTTACGTATAATGAGTGTATTTGAATTAGGCAGACAATAGAATATGTAGCATCTTCTCTACTATCTCTTATAGAGCTTGCCTTGCCCTCCATGTGTCGTGTTTTTTGCTTTGCCTCCACGTCCATGTCTACATTGCATTTGCTAGTTTCTGTGAGCCTCCATGTCCACGCTACAGCGCCGCCCCTTCTCTTACATTGTTGGGCCACCACTGCATGCACCGGTTTCTCTGGGCCACCACATCCATGCTGTAGTGCCGTCCCTATTGTATTTGGGCCGTCGGTTGTAAAGATTGCAGGTAGAGAGAGGGGGGGGGGGTTATCTTTCTTTCACATAGTTTCTTTCTTTTTTATAAATCTCTCACTCTCTTTTTGTTTTGGTAGGTAACTTGTAAGCCATCGATGGACAGGTAGCAGCTCCTTCGTCATCCGCGTGCTTTCTCGGAAGTAAGTCACCCGTAGTGGATGTTTTGTCCATCTCTCTGTTGAGGGTTGCTGCAGGTCCTGTTACCCTACATGCCAATTGTAGATGTGTTTGGTTAATGTATTTGGTTAAGGTTAATGAGAGAGTTTTTTAAAAATGTTAAAAGTTTTTTAAATGTTTTACTAATTTGAGTGTTTGTGTGTGTGCGCTATGTGTTTGAGAGAGTTTTTTTACTGTAGTTGAAAGTTTTTTAATTGTTTTGAGTTTTTTAAAAATGTTAAAATTTTTAAAATGTTTTACTAATTTGAGTGTATGTATGTGTGTGCCGTGTGTGTTTGAGAGTTTTTTTTAATTGTAGTTGAAAGTTTTTTGATTGTGTGGTGTGCGCGTGAGAGAGAGAGAGAGAGAGAGAGAGAGAGAGAGAGAGAGAGAGAGTATTTTGTGGGTGTGTGTGTGGGTTTTTGAAATAGTATGTGTGTGTGTGTGTGTCTATGTGTGAGAGAGAGAGAGAGAGAGAGGGAGAGTATTTTGTGGGTGTGTGGGTGGGTTTTTAATTGTTTTGAGTGTTTTAAAAATGTTTAAAATTTTAAAATGTTTTACTAATTTGAGTGTGTTTGTGTGTGTGATGTGTGTGCTTGAGATTTTTTTTTAAAATTGTAGTTGAAAGTTTTTTAATGGTGTGGTGTGCGGGTGTGAAGATTTAGATAGTTTTTTAAATATGTTGAAAGTTCTTTAAAACTTTTTTTTAATTTGAATAGCAAGTGTGTGTTTGTGTGGGTGTGTGGGTGAGAGAGAAAGAGAGAGAATTATGTGCGTGTCCTAAGTTTGTGTGTTAGTTGAGAGAATTTTTTAAAAATGTTTGGATAGCAAGTGTGTGTGTGTGTGTGTGTGTGTGTGTGAGAGAGAGAGAGAGAGAGAGAGAGAGAGAGAGAGAGAGAGAATTTTATGGGTGTCTGTGTGGGTTTTTGAAATTGTGTGTGTGTGTGTGTGTGTGTGAGAGAGAGAGAGAGAGAGAGAGAGAGAGAGAGAGAGAGTATTTTGAAAGTTTAATTAATTTTAAAAGTTAGTGAATAGTGTGTGTGTGTCGTTCAAGGGTTTTTGAAATTGTGTGTGTGTGTGTGTGTGTGTGTGTGAGAGAGAGAGAGAGAGAGAGAGAGAGAGAGAGAGAGTGTATTTTATGGGTATGTGTGTGGGTTTTTGAAATTGTGTGTGTGTGTGTGTGTGTGTGAGAGAGAGAGAGAGAGAGAGAGAGAGAGAGAGAGAGTATTTTATGGGGGTGTGTGGGTGTAAAGTTTGTATGTAAGTTGAGAGTTATTTTTTTTATAAGTGATCATCCTTTAAAAAGAAGTATTTAATAAACAGTATCACCACTCAAAGAGTAATTATCCTTACTAGAGTAATTTTAACAAATCATATCCCTCATAAACATAGGCTTTGTGTATAGTAATATCATTTCATATAATTGATCATCCTTTAGAGAAGTAATCAATAAGACTTGCAAGTAGCAATGCCCACTTCCTTCCCCTTAGCTACACTTCATAAGAGCGCATGCATGTACTCACACACACACACACACACGCGTTCACGTGCACATGTGTACATACACAAGCACACATGTGCATATATATGCACACACATGTATATGTATATACACATGCACCATACATGCATGCAGACATGTACATGCATGCACACATCCAGAGACACCTACACACACACATAAATGTACACACACATTGAAGGAGGCAAGCACGGGTGCCCACCATTAGAAAATACATTAAAATGCAATAAAACTCCTAACTAAACCCCATCTAATTGAGGGCAAGGATATGTATGTATATATAATTATATAATTATATAATTATCTTATATATATGTGTTATATTTATGTAATTATATTTATCTTTTATGTGTATGTGTGTGTTTTATTTATTTATGTTTGTGTTTATATGTATGCATATATAATTTATGTGTGTGTATAATCTATTTATGTGTTGATATATATTTGTGTATATATGTATGTATTTATGTCAACCAAAGAAAACTCTATGTTAACCATGTCCTCTTCCTCCTCATGGTGATAATGTTCATCATGTGTATCAATAAACACATTATTATTCTCTTCATGCATTATCTTAGCAAAGGTCCATTGTTTTCTTCTCTAAGTTCTAAAGAGTTAAATCTTGAAGTTTGCATATGTCTTGCATTATATTTATCTTTTATGTGTATGTGTGTGTGTGTGTGTGTGTGTGTGTGTGTGTGTGTGTGTGATTTATTTATGTTTGTGTTTATATATACATATATATGTATACATATATAATTTATGTGTGTGTATAATTTATTTATGTGTTGATATATATATATATATATATATATATATATATATATATATGTATGTATGTATTTATGTACATATGTATGTATGTATATATACATACATATACATATATATGTATATATATGTATATACACACACATATATATATGTTATATTTATGTAATTATATTTATCTTTTATATGTGTGTGTGTGTAATAATTATATATATATATATATATATAATTCATGTATTTATAGTTATTTTATGTGCGTATAATATATGTATGTGTGTGTTAATATATATATATGTGTGTGTGTGTGTGTGTGTGCGTGTGTGTAATAATCATATATATATTTATGTATTTTATAAAATAAAAAATGATTTTTTAAAATTTTGAAACAGCATATGTGTGTGAGAGAGAGTGAGAGCGAGAGAGCGAGTGTGTGATTTTGGGGAAAGTGTGTGTATATGAGGGCGAGAAAAATATTTTAGTTTTGAGAATAGAAAAAGAGAGAGTGTGTGTGTGTGTGTGTGTGTGTGAGTAAAAGAAAGGTAGGGTTTTTTTGTGTGTCTTAAGTTTTTTTGTTCATTGGGAGGATTTTTGTGTGTTAACTTTGTAGAGTGCATTGTTCCATATGTTTTGTATAGTAGGTTTATAAGAATCCAAGCTGCACTTACACTTAGGGAGAGTGGATTAGTAAGAGAAACTCTCAAACACTATCACACAGCAAGAAAAAGGGAGGTACTTATGTGTCTTTAATTAAACCCACATGTACACACACAAAGGTTAAGCACCCAAATGTACAGGTCCAAACATCCATGTACACACACAATGTAATCGCATTAGTATATTTGACACACATATTGACGCATATAGTATTCATGCTTCTACTTACTTATATAATTGTATGAATGATTGACAAATGGAAGAGGTGACTTGCACTTTTTTTGAGCACATGAGAAGCACTCTTTCCTTTGAGAAAGGGGTGAATTTGGTTGCAGAGTTTGAGCGTCATTATTTCCATGTTCCAAGTTGGTATGGGCCATGGCCGGTTTATGCTATCAATTGGAACGATGTTTTCCAAATTACTATATGATTAGATTCATATAAATTAGATGAAAATATTGCGCTCATGTGATTATTCAAGAAAGCCTAGGCTTGATTGATCATTATGAAATAGACTATAATGTCCATGGTGATAGAGATCAAGCACGACAAGTATTCGATGAGGTTATTAAATGTATCCCAAAGCATAAGCTCCTTCGAAAATAAATATGGTTGTGTTTTTATTTAGTAACCATTGGTGCTAGATTGTATAAGTATTTTTTATTCTTTCTTACTATCTCTAAGTATAAAAAAGATCATGATTGTTATTAATATATAGCTTGATTATGTTTCATGTAGAGACATGTCATTAAATATCTTGAAGTTGATCTATGACAAAAACAAATTTGTATGTATGTATGTATGTATGTATGTATACATATATATATACATATATATGTATGTATATATATATATATAGAAGGGTTGAAACTGAGGAGCATAGAGAACTCCATGGCGAAATTCCATTAACATAACAATTCTCAATGCTATGGTTCTTCAAGAACCTATTAATGAACATCACAATGCTCAGACACAGAGATATGGCACGAGGCCTTTCTCACTTGAATCCACTTGGATTCAAGTAACATAACAATTCTCAATGCTATGGTTCTTCAAGAACCTATCAATGAACATCACAATGCTCAGACAAATGCTCAGACACAGAGATATGGCACGAGGCCCTTTCTCACTTGAATCCACTTGGATTCAAGTAACATAACAATTCTCAATGCTATGGTTCTTCAAGAACCTATCAATGAACATCACAATGCTCAGACACAGAGATATGGCACGAGGCCCTTTCTCACTTGAATCCACTTGAATCCACTTGAATCCACTTGGATTCAAGTAACATAACAATTATCAATGCCATGGTTCTTCAAGAATCTATCAATGAACATCACAATGCTTTAGAAGTGTGAGGCATCAAGAAAGCTTGGAGAATATGTGGGCAAACACTGTTGTGGAAGTGGGAAGGTATCTTTACTACCATTGGAAAATCCACCTCCTGCATTGGTGGAGTTGTTACTACGTGGTAATGATAATGCAAGTAAGGAATACAGAAAGAATATACGGTCTTATAATAATGCCTTGGCATTCGTTTCACTGGGTGCTCACTTGGATACTCAGTTCACTAGGGGAGGAGGAGTATTCAATTTTCAAATCCATGGTACCACCTATCATCATGTTGGTTCTTTCATACCTGATGAAACACAAGATACGGCTCCTTGATTTGCTCAGCTTTATGTGTATGATACAGAGCATGAATTAGAGAATAGACTTCATGGGATGCCCTCTTTAATCATAACATTGTTGAAAGGTTACAATTAATGATGTATGTACATAATCCGTGCACTTCGTTTAATGAGAGAAATGTTGTTGTCAAGTCCACATGCAGATTTGAGAATGGTCATCTCACTGAAGCTCGATCAACCTCACGGCAATACTTGGTCCCTATAGGAAGTGAGGTAGCAGCTATCATGCCGGGTCAAGGAGACGATTTTCATGTGGGACATAGAGACATTCAACTAATGTCGCACACAGGTGCTATAAAACAAATATCTAACTTGCACGCTCATATATGCCTCTATTATATGTTCTTCTATTTCCTCGAGGGGAGAGGATGGTTGGCATGTTGAAATTCCACTCAATGGTAGGAATAGAGAAGGCTCAAATGAGGAGACAAAGACTGTAGCTCAACGACAATATTATGCATATAGACTATAGATTAGGGAAGATACAAATGCATGCCTTCTACGCGGTGGTCGTCTTTTACAATAGTACATTGTTGATGCATATAGTAGCATGGAAGAATCTAGATTAGAATGGATGCGCAATAACCAGAAAGCATTGCGTGTTGAAGTATACCAAGGTCTTGCAAATAAGGTTAATTTAAGTGATGGGATTAATAGAGTCTCTGTAGGCATTTGTTAATCCAATTCTAGGATTAATAAGAGCTACCACCATTATCTTACATCAAGGAGTCATGGTAGATACACCAAAGCCCGTAGTGCAACACGACGATGTGACAACGCTTGCGGGAGATGCGGTGGAATTGCTTCCCAAGGAGTTGTAGAGCTTGGAGACCTCAAGGGTTACGAGCTAGGTCATTGGAAAGATCCTCACGATAGTTGCGGTTCACCAAGTAATCTCTTTTTGGATGTGTTTCAAGGAGAGTTAGGGTGAGCCATAACATTTTTAGCGCCACTGACTGGGGAGCCATCCCTTGGCTTTTTCCATCGTTTTGCCTCTAATCTACGCATAACCCATTGCCCATTATCTTGATTAATGGTTTTCCATGAAAAAGATGTGGAATTGATGGTGATTTGTATGAGATTTGGTGTAGAATAGCTCTCTTTTTTGTTTTTGAAAAGAGTGCTTTTTGCTAAATTTTTAGATTAATTTATGTTTTTGTTGTTGTTTTTGTAGTTTTTCATGTTCTTAGGGCTTGCGCATAGTTTGTATTAGGCTTAGTTTGCATCCATTACATCAAACAATGAAAGAGAATGCATTTCTTAGTGGATGTTAGCCCTCTTTAGTTTAAACATAGATCTAAGATCATCAATTTTAGTTTAATTGTGTGTTTGTTGTTGAAATTGTTTGGATTAGAGTGTTAGCAAGCATTAGGAGTAGCTTAATCTTTCAAAAAAATCTTAAAACCATTAAAAAATCCTTAAATTTGACTAAATTCTCTTAATGGACTGGTTTTTGACATTAAGGGTGATTAATCTTGTTCAAGATGCTAAAAATTTAAAAAATGTGTTAATTGGGGTCTAAATCCTTAAATTTGACTAAATTCTCTCAATGGACTGGTTTTTGTCATTAAGGGTGATTAATCTTGTTCAAGATGCTAAAAATTTAGAAAATGTATTAATTGGGATCTAAATTGATCATATGAGTAGTTGAAATTGGGATTTTTGAGTGTTTTGAGAGCATCTAGATGCATCAAAACACCTAATCACATCAATTTTTTGATCAATTGGAGAAATTTGACTCTCTTTGCTTAAATTTACCTTAAAAGAGGAGACTATAATTAAGAGTCTAATTAATCTTCTAATTTAGATTAATTTACACAATTATTGATGCACAAAGATTAGCATTTCCTTGCTCTACCCAATGATGTGCTTAATTGTGTGAATTATTTAGGGATTAATGGTTGATTAGAGTCCTTGATTAGTGTAAAAGAGAGAAAGATTAGTGAAAGAATTAATCTTGAATTAATCTTTAATCACTTTTTTTTACATAACTCATTAAGGCTAATGCATTCAATGAGTAGATGCTCATGAGTTGTCAAAATTGTCCATTTTGGGGGTCATTTATGAAGGGTGTAAGGTGTGTCATTAAAAGGTTGACTTTTTTGATTCTCACTTACCTTTTTGGGAAAATGCCCAACCCTTTTCATTTAAAATTCGAAAATATCCCCTCCCCCCAAAAAAGAAAATTGTATTTTCCACTAAACTAAAAAAAAAGAGGGGGCGTGAGTGCAGGACGTAAGCGGCTTAGACGTGAACAGCTGGGCATGTGAACGGCTTGGCACATGAAAGGCTTAGCCCGTGAAAAGGTCCATAAAAAATAAATAAAAATTTAAATTTAAATTAATATTAAAAAATCAAATTTAATATTTCGTGGAGTCTGGTTCATGGCATGAACCATTTTCCTAGTGTTTCATGCGTGAAAGCCTAAGATTTGATGCGAGAAAAAAAAATCCAATTTAATATTCCATGGAGTCCGGTTCACGGCGTGAAAAGAGGTCCGTCTCACAGCGAAAAAATAAAAACTAAAAAACCCTTGTTTGGAGGCCCGATCTCCTAAACCGTATATTCAATGAAGGCGCTCTAGGATTCATCGAAAAGTCGACATCGAGCTCTTCGACTTTGGACCGGTTGTCCGAAGTCAAAATCGACCATTTTGGCCTCCGACCAATAGCCTCAAAATTCGACCCAAAAATAGGGGCAAAAACCACAAAAAATCACAAAAAAACAGTGCGAAAATGCATATTCGGGCTACTTTTTGAGAGTCTAAAGGACAAAACCATGGACGACTCAGGGAAACAAAGTTGTAGTACTCCAAAATTACTACAACTCCCTCATACAGAGTTTTTCAAAATTCCTTTTGGAATACCCTAAAAAATGTGCTATGAAATAGGGAAAAAATTCTCAGAATTTTTTTCATCTCTTGAGATAGTGATAGAAAATAGGTTTTAGGACCTCCTCTTCCATTTGGGAAGTTCTTAGCATATGCTTTTTCTAGAAAAATATATTAGGTCGTTCACGTGCATATAGCGCCTAAGCTAATTAGGACAATCGGACACCCGTTTGATCCAACGAAGGGTACACCAACCCTCTTGAAGCTATAACGGGTTGTGGGAAAGTATAAAAAGCACAAAAAAAAATTTGTGATTGCTCATTAAGGAGCATTTAGGCACTCTGACATGGCCACAATAGAGGGATTGCCAGGGATTACACAAGGACTGAACCCAATGGCTGACATCTTCGAGCCATTGAGATCTATGCCGCAAATTCACCTCCCAATGCCATTGGCCATGCCTATAACAAGCGTGTCATCGGGTTTTACACCCCCTGTCACTTTGATTCCACCGGGCTTTGGCTCCTTGCCTAACATTCCTGCAAATCCTATAAGTACCAACCCTTTCCTGAATGCCCACACCTTGGACATACTGACTAGGAAAGGGAGTGGCCCAAGGACTCACTGAGTCTCTTCCAAACAAGAGCACTCACATACGGCCTCAGTGATTCATACAAGAAAGGGGGTGGCCCAAGGACTCAGTGAGTCTCTTCCAAACAAGAGCACTCACATACGGCCTCAGTGATTCATACAGAAATACGATCGTACAAATTTCAAAAATTATGAGCAAATATAATGGAACAACAGACCCTGTTCAATTCATTCAAATGTTTGAACAGAGATGTGAAGCCTTTGGAAATCCCAACTGCCCCACTAAGGTACATGCGTTCAACTTATGCTTAGAGGGAAAAGCTAGTCGATGGTTCATCGCATTGATGCCGGTGATCAAGACCAACTTCAAAACCTTGAAATTAGCCTTTATACATGGCTTTTCTAGACAAGGTGATCGGTGGAGTGCAACAATAGAACTCTATTAAATTGAGCGTCAACTAAATGAATCCATTAGAGATTTTATCCTTTAGGATAAAACTCTTGGACTCACGTGAGTCATGGAAAAAATTAAACGATGTTCAATTAAAAAGATGTTTCATGATGGGCTTAAAGAATAACAGCTTACACAGCTTGATCATTATATCCAATCCAAAAACATTCGATCAAATGAATCCATTAGAGATTTTATCCTTTAGGATAAAACTCTTGGACTCACATGAGTCATGGGAAAAATTAAAGGATGTTCAATTAAAAAGATGTTTCATGATGGGCTTAAAGAATAACAGCTTACACAGCTTGATCATTGTATCCAATCCAAAAACATTCGATTAATGTTGTAGAGAAGCAATCTGTTTAGATGACAACATGCTAGAAGATGATCATGCTACGAGATGTTACTCATCTAAACCAAGTGAAGTTATGGCAAAAGAAAGATCGATCTCGAAATTAACATTCCTAGAATTTTATGTAGCCTTGCTTAAAACCTTATAGCAAACATCCCTAAGAGAGGATGAAAACCTTCAAAACCAAACATCCTTAATGCCTCTAAAAGTGAGGAACGAAATGCCTTGCGTTGAGTGCATTCACTACGATCATCCCAATCCTCATTGTGCATACAAGGCACCTGTCCTTCTATACTGCATATATGGTAAAACCTTTGACCACGATACTAAAAAATGTCCCGCTTCATCCACAATGTACTCAAAGCCTCCATCTCCCGTGCATCAAATAGAAATAGTCCAAAGGGTAGAAACTGCTCAGGAAGCAGTTAATCAGACACTTCAATGTTTCTATTATCGTGGACCTCACAAGGTGGCAGACTGCACAATTTGGAATACTTCCATGCCCATAGTCATTGACACCTTGCGACCAATGTGTGAACGATGTGGTATTGATCACATGTTCCAAGATTGTCCAAGACGAGTTGCTTCAATGCAACTTGTCTCACAAAATATAACTCTTAACATCTTAAGTGTACAAAACGGGCAACTGGCCATGGTACCCTTGAATGTGCTTACATGCTAAGGCACGAGAAACAGTCAAAAGGAATGTGCTTACATGCTTACAAGCTAAGGCACGAGAAACAGTCAAAAGGAATGTAAAAGACAACACCTCAACACGGGTCGAAGAACATGCTTTAAAACATAACCTAAAAGAAGGAGCAAAAACTTCTCAAACCAAGAAAAACAAAGGACAACAAACTATCGAAACCAAGGTCGAATTAAAAGACAGGTAAAAGGAGCCTGTAGTCTCAACATAAAGCCAAAAAGGGACATAAATACGAAAGAGCCAAAAAGGGACATAAACACGAAAGAGCCAAAAGCTATGCTTTACGAGAGGAAGAAACCTTGCAGGAGCTGGAACTTCCAACATATCTTACGAAAAAGATCCCTAGGATTTTGGTTGGATTGTAAATTGCAAATAAAATCACCATAGCTTAAGCACATCTTTATCCAACACGAGAACACAATCTCATGACCCTCGAGCTATGGGATTTGTTAGGTCAACCAACACTCACGGCACATCCTGAAAGGATTACCTTTACACAAGACTTGAACATGCCATGTATGGGGTACTTTGAACATACAAAATACCATATTAGTGAATTTGGGAATTTCCCAATTCCCATTTTTGAATACTTAAAAAAGGGGACATGGATAACATGTTTGTAAGTTTCTCAAAACCCTATCATATGACCTATCATTGGAAAGCGCTTGAAAATGGGAATCTAAAGAGCTATAAAGCGCTCATTTTGGATTAGTGGTGTTCAAGTTATGTTTAATCCAAACTTTTAACCACGTGTCCCAAACTTGTGGGAAATTTCTATATTCCCCAATATGGTGTTACAATGTATATTGAAACTAACCCTCTCACTTGCAAGTTTTTTGTGGTTGAGTATGTGTTGGAAGCAGATTTAATCTTTGGGCATAAATGGACTATTGCTGCCCAAGTACCACCGTGCTTTGCTAGTAATAGAGTCATCATGATGGTCAACTATAAAAAGTTGACAATATCATACTGCGAGGAAGAGGATCCAACTTTAATGGATACAAGCCTCTTCCACAAAATCCCCTCTACACAAGGACCTACCATCCGTGTCAACAACCGACTCCCATAAAGCATCAACTCCTTTAACCCCATTCTCACCTATGAAGTTCGATGCCAAAACCTCGCAATCAGCAGTTATTCCTAAAGAAGTTCTCAGAGCCCAACCATCTATCTCTAACAGGGAACTCAAAGAAGGAAAGACCCCGGAGCTTGTGCATTTTCATTTCGAGATAAACCTCAACAAAGGAGACAACCACATGCTCAAAGGCCTCGTCATTGGACAACCACTCCACAAGTGTCTCTAACCTCATCATCATCAACAATGCCCATGAGTCTCAAACCCACAGCCTCAGCACTAGCCAAAGTCAAGGAAGACCCCAAACCTTCCACATCAACCCTAAAGAAAACTCCACCAAGACTCCCACAATCATGATATCTTAACAGTATCAAAATGTGGCACCTACTTGTAGCTCAAGGCTACTATGAAGGTGCCAATCAAATTTGGGTGCTTCGACAGTCAAAACCTCTTCCTCAACGAAGCACTCGAAAGCCAAGGAAGAAGAATACTCCACAACACCATCCACAAAAGTCTATGCGAGTTCCTCAAAGAACTCCACTAATGCAACAAGTGTGGGTACCAAAAAACACTGCTGCAAGCACAAGGGTAATACCAAAGAAATACCAAAGCTTGGGTCCCCAAGCGCATCACAAAGTCCCCTAAGCTTGCACAAAGAAGAAAGCCTCAACACCAAGCACATCGGCAACCAAATTACAGTGTTCGTCAAAGATGGGTGCGTGTGCATGTACTTCAACAACAAGGATACTATGATTGTAATTTCATCAGATGGTTGCCAAAAGCGAACAATGTAAAGAAAACCTCACCACCAACTTCAACCCCAATAACTTCACTTATAGTTTGACAAGAATGGAGGCCCAAGAAACAGCAAGCAAATCTATCAACCACTCTCGTGCATTCAGCACCAACTCAAGAGCTTGTCTATTTCAAGCAAACAATCAATAGTCTTCCCTACTACCTCGACATCATTTTAGCAACAAATTCAAGAAGCAATACGGAGACTTAGGAGCATATCAATAATAGAATAACAATGCTCTCGTCACCCCTCTTGAAGTAATAAATGAGCGCATAAGAAGCTGTTGCTTGCAAATCATGATATAGATGACCCATAAAATTTAAAAAAAGGGTCAAAATCTACAAATTCATGGAATTCCATCTCACGGAATACAATTCAAGGAGTTCCATCTCACGGCTTAAGAACCAGCACTTTCACGATTTAAGCCTCATCTCAGATTAAGCCATATCACACAATAGCCTCTATATATTGGTTAAGCTTATTGCTTACTATTCTTTTGGATTAATTAATGTAGCAGCTGCTCCATGAGTAACTCATGCACTGGAGAACATTTGCACCAAAACCTCACCCCATCAACAACTTCCAGGTACATCTTTGGATGGGGGGGCCATGGTGGGCAAAAGCGTGGTCAATGGTACAACCCATCGCCTAGAATTTTCTTTCAAATTACAAACCTCTCCAAACGATGCCTCAATCTTCACAAGTCAATGATTTTCAATCCTTAGTGAAGATCTCTATATTAGTCTCGCAAGCCGACGTAATTCTTTCAATCCTCACCAAACAAGTGGCTACTTCAACAAAGAGCAGTTCAATAAGAGTCTATATGACTCAATTCTTGTACTTCATGAAAATCTACTTCTAAGAGCACTTATAAATACATAAAAACATAAAAAGCACATGGGCAGAAGAAGACAGGATCAGGTCCTACTCAACAACATTTGACAAGAATCCTGCCACACAAAGGGACATCATCATAAGCTAGATACTTCAAAGGATGAATGTTGCTTCAATGAATCAAATGAGGAACTGAGAATCACCATCTCGTTCTTCTGATGATTAAGTCTACATTCCTCCGGATCCTTCTCTCTCTTCTCTCATATTATTAACGTCTCTTAGTGTCCCCACTTACAAAAATCACATGTAACCTTGCCAATGATTGCCAAAAACAAATTGAGCAAAAAAAAGGGCTCACACAAATATAAAAATGCACTCATTCACAAAACCCCACCCTCCATCCCCTTAGGAATTCCTAATAAACAACTAACCTCTTCATTCATTAACTAGCTTTTCTTAATCCTTCTAGAGGAACAAAGACCATTGAACATCACTCAACATCAATGCCATCGACAAATCTTGCTCATTCTCTCCACACAAAGGTCTTCAACATGATCACGAGGACGTGATCATCATCAGGAAGGGGGGGATGTTAATCCAATTCTAGGATTAACAAGAGCTACCGCCATTATCTTACATCGAGGAGTCACCAAAGGGTCATACATTCAAGATATGACGCAATAGTGTCCAAAGCTACAACTTGGACGGGCGTCCATAATGGTGTGACGGAGTATTTATGGCGATTCTCGCTTCAAGAGCGTGTGGTAGCAAGTTAGGATGAAGTCCTAAGTGATGTACTTCATGGATATATTATGAGAGTAGTCATTGTAATAGCATAATGGTGTGACGGAGTATTTATGGCGATTCTTACTTCAAGAGCGTGTGGTAGCAAGTTAGGATGAAGTTCTAAGTGATGTACTTCATGGATATATTATGAGAGTAGTCATTGTAATAGCATTAGGCCTCTTATGAGCCTAAAGTGCCCGATCGGCCACAATTTAAGTGAGTGTGAACACTTATGGCCATGTATATAAGTGAATTTCTCTCATAATACAACATACTCTCCCATTGTGCAATTGAGTCTTACTCTTGCTAATCTCTCTCCCTAATGCATGCTAGTGAGTGTGTGTGAGTGAAGTGAGGTGAGAGGAGGGACGAGGACCCGTAGTACAACACAGCAATGTGTGCGCGGGGGGACGCGGTGGAATTGCTTCCCAAGGAGTTGTAGAGCTTGGAGACCTCAAGGGTTATGAGCTCAGCCATTGGAAAGATCCTCACGACAGTTGCGGTTTACCAAGTAACCTCTTTTTGGATGTGTTTCAAGGAGGGTTAGGGTGAGCCATAACAGCATTGCTAGACCCAGGGTGGTATTGCCATCTACATATACTAGGAGGCCTAGATATATGCATCAATTGTACCAGGATTCAATGGCTATTGTTAGAAAGATGGGTAAACTTGACCTGTTTATCACCTTTACTTGCAATCCCAAGTGGGATGAAATAATTAATGCAGTATTGCCGGGTCAGGTTGTGCAAGATCGACCCGACTTGACTGCACGGGTCTTTTATGTATAATGTGAAGCATAAGGACATGATGCACTTATTGGTGAAAAAATCAATATTTGGAACGGTATTGGAATTTGTTTCTGTTATTGAATTTCAAAAAAGAGGCTTGCCACATGCACATATATTATTGATATTGGAAAGTGGATGTAAACCGATTGAGATCCCTCACTATGATATGTTGGTATGTGCTGAACTTCCTGACAAGGTGATGTTTCTAGAGTTGCACAACATAATTAGTCATTGTAATTTCTATGGACCATGTGGTGAACTAAATATGCGCTCTCCTTGCATGGTTAATGGGAGTTGAAAACATCAGTATCCTCAAAATTTTTGCGAGACTACTAGCGTTGATAACAATGGGTATCCAACTTACATGTGACGAGATGATAGTAGTTTCATCCAGGTAAAGGATCATAGAGTGGATAGTCGATGGGTTGTCCCATATAACCCTTTTCTCTCTTTGAGGTACAAAGCCCATATTAGCATAGAAGTATGCTCTACCATTACAGTGTAAAGTATTTGTATAAGTATGTATACAAAGGACATGATAGAGCTACTATAGAGTTGTAAGACAAAAATGGGGTTATTGATGAGGTTAGTCAATATCTGGATGCACGGTACGTTTTTGCATCAGAGGCATGCTGGCGCATATATCAATATGATTTGCACGATGAAAAGTCCGATATACAAAGGTTACATGTTCATCTCCCGATGCACAATAATGTGCTTCTCAATGACCAGGATGACTTGCGTGATGTGATTAGTTGCGACAAAAACCAAAGAACATCTTTCATCGAATGGTTCAAAACCAATCAATTGTATGCGGATGCAAATAGCTTACTATATGTTGATTTCCCTTGCAAATGGGTGTGGAATTCGGCTCTTCGCTCATGGACTAAAAGGAAAAGGAAAAATATGATCGGACGTATGTATAATTTTAGTCCGAGTGCAGGTGAGCAATATTACTTTATGGATGCTACTCACAGTGTGCAAAGGGTGTAAATCTTTTGAGGCTTTGCAAACAGTGAATGAACATTTGTATCCATGTTTTAAGGCTACATGTGAAGCCAAAGGGATGCTGGAGAGCGATGAGGAGTGGTATATGTGTCTCAATGAAGCTGCAATTCAGAATAGAGGATTCCAGTTGTGTCAATTGTTTGTCATTATAATGGTTTTTGTGAGCCTATATACCCTGGGTAGCTTTGGGACAAATTCTTCGTCGAACTTTTAGAAGACTTTTTCCATTCATTGCAGTAGAGAGGGTGTGTCGATGTTGGTGTTTGTCATTCTATAGCAAAGAATTAGGCTTTGTTGCACATGCAAGATCTCTTACACTACTATGGAAAGCGGTTTAGCTGATTTGGAAGGGTTGCCTATTCCAGATAGATCAAGTGTTGCCACTGTCACAACAATGGTTTGCTGATGGAAGAGATGATGTTTGATTCTATTCAACAGGTTGTTTCTGTTTCCATGGAAAGGAGTCTTAATAGTTGTCAATCAAGAGCATTTGATACTATCCTTAGAGCTATTTCTTTGAACTAGGGTGGTGTTTTTTTCCTTGATGGACCAGGTGGATCAGGCAAAACCTATCTTTACAATGCCTTGCTATCTCAATTGTGTGGAGAGAAACACGTTGCCTTGGCATGTGCATCTTCTAGAATAGCCGCATTGTTACTCTCAAATGGTCATACAGCTCACTCACGTTTCAAAATCCCATTGGTACTCAATGCTTCTAACACATGTGGAATCAAAGCTAATAGCCCATTGGCTGAGGTTGAAGCTTGCATGGTTAATCATTTGGGACGAGGCTCCAATGATGCATAGGTACACATATGAAGCACTAGACAGGACATTGAAAGACATTATGCAAAGTGATACAGTGTTTAGTGAAAAAGTTATGCTCTTTAGTGGGGTGACTTCAGGCAAATCTTACCGATTGTACCAAAGGGATCGTGCTAGGATATTGTTGATGCAACGTTATGCCAGTCACATATTTGGAGATATGTGAGTGTTTTAAAGCTCACCCAAAACATGCGGGTTAGACAAAGTGCTTATAATGGTATAGAACATGAATTTGTCAAATGGACATTACAAATTGGAGATGGCATTATAGGTCAGCCAAACAATAAAGGCAGAGTGGTAATTCCACCACAAATCTTGATCCATGGCAACTCTATTTTGAGTTTGGTAGAATGGGTATACAAAGATCTTCAGAGAGTGGAGGATTATGCATGCTTCTTCAAAGACCATGCTATTCTTGGACCACGAAATCTAGAGGTTGATGAGATCAATAAACTACCCTTGAGTTCATTGCCTGGTCTTGAAAGAGAATACCTCAGTGCAGATTCTGTTGTTTCTTGGGCGAGAATGACGTAATACTGTATCCAATTGAGTACTTGAACAGTTTGAACTTAGGTGGTGGTTACCCTCCTCACCGCTTACTTCTGAAGATTAGTGCCCCCCCTATCATGATGCTCCGCAATTTGGATCCTCGACGGGGACTTTGTAATGGTACCAAATTGATATGCAAACAATTTAACTCAAAGGTGATAGAAGCAAAAATCATTAGAGGTACAAACATTGGAGACAGAGTCTTTATTCCTCCTAGGATAACATTTATGCCTACTATTCTTCAATTGCCTTTTGACATGAGAAAGAGATAATTTCCTATCAAGTTAGCTTTTGGTATGTCAATAAATAAGTTCCAAGGACAAACATTGAGTGTATTGGGACTTTATCTTGCCACACAAGTATTCATACATGGATAACTGTACGTTGCTATGTCACGTGTTAGGTCATCCGTGTAGTGAAAGTGTGTGTAAAGTATATTGTGGAATATGAGAGCGGCACAAAAGGTTCAAATGAAGTCTTCATAACCAATGTTGTCTACAAGGAGGTTTTGCAAATGGCTTGCCGAAGAATGTAAATGTAAATGGTAGCTTACAAATGTTAGAGACTGCATTTATACATACATATACATATACATACATACATATATATATATATATATACATATATACATATATATACATATATACATATATATACATATATACATATATATACATATATACATATATATACATATATACATATATATACATATATACATATATATACATATATATATATATATATATATATATAGAGAGAGAGAGAGAGAGAGAGAGAGAGAGAGAGAGAGTGTTATATTTGATATCAGGGCTATATTGCTTACGATGGATGTGGCAAGGAGATCATTTTCGTTCGTTTATGGTGATGGACAAGATATTGAAGGTAATTTTTTTAGACGTTTGCTATAATATAGGTATTATTATTTTCCAATATCTATTTAATATTCATGGTTGAATTATAGACCCTCCATTTTGGGAAGGACAAGCAACAACATCTCTAATTATCAAACTATTAGAGAGCACTGGTGTTTTACAGTACATATAGAAACTTCCTTTTTATGTAGCTTTTATGTTTTATTTGATTAATTTATATTTTTATTGAAACATTCTTTTTGCAACACGGAATATCTTTATTTTTTAGAACCTAGATTATTGTTAGGTTTATATGGTCGAGATAATTACAACGAGAGCTTTGGGCTCCTTGGAATTTATAATGTAAGATTGCGGAAGGTTACAGATCAACTTTATGTACGTGTAATGTTTGTGGATTATGAAAAGCCTGATAAGTTAGATTTTCGGTGCATAGGCACTGGACAATACAGAATTTTTCGATTTGCTGTTTACAAGCCTGTTCAAATGCCGTTCGCCTCAAATATTGATCCACCAAATGAGTTTTGTAAGCTTTTCTCCTTATCCTTCTTTTCTTCAGCACGAGGCGAGGGGTATAGGCTTACAAAACTCAGGGAGGCGAGGGGTATAGGCTGCCACCAAGGAGAGATAATCCAGTTGTCCGAAGATTGTTTTAAAGCTGTGTTCAGGTGTGTTAAGATTGTCATCATTTTATGGGTTTGTAATGCTAGATGTATATTTATATGCCAAGTTTGGTGCTTTAGGAGCTTCTATATGGATATATATGGCAATCATGATGTGTTTATATATAAGGTTAGCAAGTTGAGGACGATGAAGTCAACTCATAAATATATGTATACATATATGTATGTTCATGTGAACAATAACTATGGATATTATGAGTGCGCGCGCATACACAGACACATTTTTACATGTGTGTATGTGATATGCACACATGAATTCATAGGCGCGCACACACACATACACATATCTTCCAGTTGTAGCATGTATGGTTTCAATGGATTACACGTACGTACATGTACATACATACATACATCTTTATGTGTGTTTGTGTGTAACTAGATGTGCCTAGCTTCTAAAAGGAAAGGAAGGGTGATTTTACACATATTTCTTTTGCCTGTAACTACATGCAAAATGCTTCCTGCCCGTCGGAGACAGGTCGCGACACTAATACACCTTAAAGATCAAATGAAGAGAAAGAACTTTTGTAGGACATTCTTCAAACAAGATGTTTTTTGAATTTATTATTGAAGTATTCAAGTGTTCTCTCATATAACGAGAATTAGAATCACAAGTATCATTCCCCAAACCTTAGAGAGACCTTAGACCATTATAGGACTAGTTATCCTCTCTATCAACTTTTGTCAAATTTTTTATGATAGCTTTAGGATTATGAGTGTCAACCTTAGAAAACCAGCGCTCTAACCAATTACAAGGTAAGAGAGACCTTAGACCATTATAGGACTAGTTATCCTTTCTATCAACTTTTATCAAATTTTTAATGATAATTTTAGGATTATTAGTGTCAACCTTAGAAGACCAATGCTCCAACCAATTACAAGGAAAAAAAATTATCATCTTGAAAACTCTTTTTCAAATGGAAGAAGCCTTATGATAATTTTAGGATTATTAGTGTCAACCTTAGAAGACCAACGCTCCAACCAATTACAAGGGAAAAAAATTATCATCTTGAAAACTCTTTTTCAAATTGAAGAAGCCTTAGTATGCATCTTAAAACACAAAAATGATTAGGGTATGTAGAACTTTGTAAACCTAGCTAGGAGACTATTGTCCACAAAAATAAGCAAGTCATATCCACCATATATACATAATTAGAGAACGTACTTGATCCAAGACCCCCCACCCAACCATCCCTTTCCCCTTTTTTGCATTTCCAAACGTTTGTTCCCAAAAAATGATGTGTTAACCACAATGATATTGTGACCTTAGACATCCTCCAAGTGCAACCCCACAAGCCCATAAGTTATTGTACTATAATACTTTGTAACCCCTGTAATTGTAGAGCAACACATTTCAAAGTTAGATGAGAAGAAAAGGTACATATTATGGCATGCTCAAAGGTAGATATTGAGAAAATTTAATCTTCCCTTTGAAAAAAAAATGTGTAATTTTTAAGGCGTACTTCGATAACACTTTTGTTTGAAAAGCTTTCGTAAGGACATGAAAATGGGGGGGAAATGGCCACATGGATGATGGGTTGAAAGTAAAATAGTCAACATTCAAAAGATTGATCGATTGCAATTTGCACCTCAAACATGGCTATAGAAACGAAGGTGTCCTTTTTGACAATGAACTTTGCAAAGAGCTTTACAATGGCAGCTTTAGGAGGAGGCCATAGCGCAATAGCTGAGGAATGGAGTGGGCAAGTCTGCCTTTTGAGTATGAGCTTTCAAACAATGGCAGCTTTAGGAGGACGCCATAGCCCAAGAGGTCAAAGAAGGGGATGTGGAAGCTATAGTAAACGCTTTCAAAGTGGGGTTCCAGGGGGGGCATGTGAAAGGGGAGGCTTGATGTGGGGAAGAGTGGGAAGTTGACTAAGGACAAGATCAGCAACTTTGACGAGTGGGGTTGGCAGGTCAGCTACATGTCTCCGACACGCGCACACGCACAGACGAACATATCACATACACCCACCCCGGTTTTGATCTAGGGCTGGCTGCATGCAAGCTTGCCAGGATCTACCTGTCTATTTATTCGCCGGCCAGGCCGAACTCTCCGAAAGAGAGAGAGAGAGAAAAAAGGTCAAAAGCTGTGTGAAATCACACGCGATTATTTCGGCGGGATAAGGGGGTGGGTACAGGAACGTGCGCTGGCGTGGCAGCGAGAGGCGTATACGATGACGATCGACGAGCTGCCAGGTCATCGGACGTGTGTGCATTGGACGTGGGCGATGCTGCGCATGAAGCTTCCACACTCGTGCAAAATTGCACTTCTTTCTCTAATCCTCCTCCCTAATTCCAATCAGTGCTTAAAGAAGCAGCGACTCTCTTGAATCACTTGGATTTGTGTTCATCCACTTCTAATCCCTTATTCCCCACTATCTTCACACAGCTGGCTACATACATTGTAACACTCATCCCCCTTTGACTACCGCCCACAACCCCAGATAGTAAGCGTCCACTCGCAGACACGGCTCTGAGAGGCCCACCCCCACCCCCACCCCCAACGCGACACACACACACACAGTTCAATCATTTATCATTTGCTGCTGTTCTTTGCACACCCAATATCTCTTTTCTGATCTTATCAAAAGCTCCAACTTGTTGGCTAATAGCAGAGCACTCTTAGGGTATAATAAGAGTTGTTGTGCTTTGCAAAGGCATGGAAGGTGAGCCTCCGTCTATTCCTAACCCCCGAGCTACAGGAGGAAAGCACGTCACTAACTCGTGGCCTTCGTCTACACCACCATCATCATCATCCACAATATCATTACCATCATCAGAAACCTCACCTACACCAATACCCTCTACTCTTCAAATGCCTTCTTACAGTGGTCTCCCCTTGGCACCATCAGCTCTCTCTCAACAATTGCCTTCTTCACTTTCTCCTTCGCTCTGGAGGTCTCTTGAACCACAATTCCAACCAATCCCTAGCATCCAATGCAGCACTTCATTGGAAGGCCCTATTAGCAGCACCACCACTAGTGTCAGCACCAGCCATGATCAGCTTTTTTGGCAAGCCCTAATGAGCCTTGATCAGAGGGCTCTTGCTCCAATGTTAGGAGGACCTTCCCCTTCTTCTTCTTCTTCTATAGATATCGTGGATCCCGGGTTCGATTCCGTGCTCACGAGTTTCTCACAGTGCTTGAAAGAGGGCGTGAACATGGACTCGCTACATTACAACAATCTTTTCATGAGGCAATTGGGTGGTGCCAACTTGGAGCCTAATAATCTAGCTTCTCCTTCATTTAGCCAAGGCATTTACAATCAGATGACAGATTCATTATCATCACCATTATTATCATCGTTTGATGGAGCCCTAATGGGCTCATTGATATCACCAAGGCCCTCATCACTAGGGCATGAATTTCCTTCATCAACAACAACGTCTACACTTGATCAGTCATCGGCTCATGAAGAGGCTGCAATGAAGGGTGCTACGTCAAGAGGAGAGACATCAACAGTGCCCAGCACGCCAATTTCATCGCTTTCCTATTCATTATCAAGCGATGGGGGGCAAGAGGAGGAGACGCAAAGCATGCAAGGAGCACCAGGCCAGAAGTCCATTAAGCTAGAACTACAAGAAGAAGCTGCAGCAGCTATGGTGATGGATTCTTCACCATCAGACATTGCAAAGAAGCCGTAAGAGGCCTTCTTTCCTGTACAATGCAATTAGTTGCTGCACTTACTCCACCGACAATACAACTAGTCACTTTTTCATTTCCCCATAGCTGTCGTGGTTACTTTTCTACTAATATGCTACTAACCTATGTATATAGTACATATTTGATGGAACTATGATTTTTATTTATTAACACTATCTGTTATACTATGCTTATTTCGATGATTATTGTTTCCTGTTGGGCAGAAGCATACCCCACAAGAAAGGCCAGAAGCGAAACCGACAGCCTAGGGTTGCATTGGTGACCAAGAGCGAGATTGAACACTTGGAAGACGGCTACCGGTGGCGGAAATATGGGCAAAAAGCAGTCAAGAACAGCCCTTATCCAAGGTTAGGCATCCTTATTAGATCATCAAATTATTAATTAGATTTGTGTTGAGACTACAACTTGAAGGAACATGAGCCATTGACAACAATCAATATGGCTCAACTTAATTGCATATGAAGACTTAGTTCCAATCACCATAAGAAACCTTGAAAGAACCCTTTTTTTTTGGGGGGGACCAATAGATATATATATATAATTACTATTATAAAAAAAGCAGTTTTCTTTTCCTCTTGAGGATGATAGGTCTTTGGTCTGTGACTTGCTAAACAAGGCTTGAATGACGTAAAATCTGATCTAATGTAATGATGTAAAACTTTTTTGAAAGAACCTATCTCACGTTAATGAGGTCAATTTTGCAAAATTTGCTTACATGAGCTCGCTACCAAGGATAATAGGGCAAAAATATGTATATTATGCATAGATACATATGTGTGTGTGTGTGCGAGCGTGTGTATGCATACATATATCTACATATATATATTCATATATATATATATATATATATGTGTGTGTGTGTGTGTGTGTGTATATGTGTATACACACGCACGCACACACACACACACACACACACATATATACATGTGTGTGTGCACATGCACTTGTATATGCACACGTGCACACACACACACACTTATATATGTGTCATGTGTATATGTGTCATGTGTGTGATACATGCATGCATGTATGTGTGTGTGTATGTATATATATACACATAGCCCTACATATATACATTATTACCCTTATAACCGAGCCAAAATTAATAAATGTGCGTGATTTTAAATTTTCAAACCATAAATTTTCCTTGTGAGCTAGCCCAACTAGGGCCTCATAAATAGTCATTGGGCTAAAAATATCCACTATTTCTTTTCTTGCCTACAAGACTTGAGGGCAAGCAACATAGGAGAGAGCTAGGGGAGAGGCAAGGGAGAAAAGAGGGTGTATTTGGGGGCTAACGATGGTAGTAAGCTTAGAGCCATGCAAGAAGGTCCGAGCTCTAACTTTTGGCCTGTTAGGGCTATATACATCATATCTTTTTACTCAAGGTGTTTCAACAAGACTAAGGGTAAAGAAGGCATATCAAGAACATTTAGAAAGAACACAAAATTCTGCCATAAATTATTGTAAGTGTGTGTGTGTGTGTGTGTGGGGGGGGGGGGGGGGGGGGGCAAGTACTGTTGTAGCTGTCTTGCCATAAGAAACGTGGATAAACCATTTGCTGCCAAGTAGCACTGTTATTGTAGTAGCTGTCTTGCCATAAGAAACGTGGATCAACCATTTGCTGCCAAGTAGCACTCTTATTGTAGTAAGGGAAAAAAACTCCCATTTTCTAAATTCGAAATATCTCTATTTTATTTTCCAGGAGCTACTACAGATGCACATACAGCAAGTGCTCAGTGAAGAAGCGAGTCGAGCGTTCGTCAGAGGATTCAAGCATGGTCATCACGACGTATGAGGGCCAACACAACCATCACAGCCCTGCAGCTCTACGGCGCGGATCTACAGAGCTCTTTACAAGCAGCACAGCAGCTATTCGTAATTACAATACTATCATTGGACCTACGCTGGATCCACCACCATCGCCGTCATCATCATCTGCGATTATCAATCGTCAGTCACCTTCGTTCTTCTGCAGCTTCCCTGCTGTGCAAAATGTACCGCCCATGAACTTCCCAACAAGAAGCACCTTCGAGTTGGCCATGCAAATGCAAGAGCAAGATTTAGTACACAGGTTTTTATTGCCCCCTAACCCTAAGCCCTCCCCACAGCAATCAATTATTAATCGCCCACAGCAGTCCGGCCCAGCTCCATGGCCTTCTCCATATCTGCCTCAACTCAGTACTTCTGTCACCCTTGACGAAGGCCAGCTCCTTGAAGACATATTGCTTCCCTTTTAACGCTAGAAAAATCTTCATAGCTGCCCTCTTTGCAACAGGATGCTCTCATCTCTTCAGTTCTCTCAAAGGAAAGAATTTGAGAGTGCACCGTTTCTTCACGACAGTATTGCAGCCGCATTTGGCTCCCCATGATTCATTATCCAACAAATTGTGATAATATGGTATACAGTGTATTGTACAGTACTTCGGGACAATAGGAAGACTATGGACGTGCTTGTGTTTGAACAAAATGCTTTTTCTAAACCAATGTTGATGCAGGAATTAGAATCCCCAAGACTGCAACCGAAGAGGTTATTTAAGATTTCATGGAGTTGCTTAACAAAACATAAGCATACGTAGGAGAAAATTCATACTTATGGGATACTTTTCACACCCTAAAATGTGTCCTTGATATACCAAAATCATTGCAAAATTGTGCATGTTCTATGCCATCTCTATGTGACATTAAGTCCTCTAAACAAAAGTCGATTGATATAAGACTTAATAAAAATAGTTTCCGTGCATTGTCTGTATTAGTAGAGTAGAGGTCTGATAACTTTCATGTCATGCATGTTTGGTGAGTCATTCCTTGCCTTTCACATGCTCTCGCATGAGATGCAAGCAAGACTAACGTCCTCACACCTCAATCTAAGGAGGCTCTACTATGGAATTTCCTACAAATTGTAAGTTGGGAATAGGGAAAGTATAACATTGTTGGCTTGATTATTTTTTTGGGGTGATTACTCAGGTTTAAGCAAAACAAAATTAGGAATTGAGATTACGAGTTTTTATTGGATGCTTGTCTTGATTTGTAAGCGGTCTCCCTTTTGCATCTTATTATAGTGTGATTTAATAGATTCCAAAAAGTTGAGAGGGGCCATCAAAGACTTGTGTGTGTGTGTGTGTGTGTGTGTGTGTGTGTGTGTGTGTGAGAGAGAGAGAGAGAGAGAGAGAGAGAGAGAGAGAGAGAGAGAGAGGTCTTTTGATGCCAATGAGCTTGAGTCGAGGGAATGAGAGAGAGAGAGAGAGAGAGAGAGAGAGAGAGAGAGGTCTTTTGATGCCAATGAGCTTGAGTCGAGGGAATGAGCAAAACAAAATTAGGAATTGAGATTACAAGTTTTTATTGGATGCTTGTCTTGATTTGTAAGTGGTCTCCATTTTGCATCTTATTATAGTGTGATTAATAGATTCCAAAAACTTGAGAGGGGCCATCAAAGATTTGTGTGTGTGTGTGTGTGTGTGTGTGTGAGAGAGAGAGAGAGGGGGGGGGGGGAGGGGGGGCTCTAATCTTTAGGTAGGAACATTGTCAAACATATAAAAATTTTAATCTAACACTTGGAGCATTGGGAGAAGAGGGTGCTAATATTAAGGAGTAAAATTTTGCTTTTTTGCTCTCTCTCTCTCTCTCTCTCTCTCTCTCTCTCTCTCTCTCTCTCTCTCTCTCTCTCTAGGATGAGGGTACACATCGAGCTCCTAATCAAGAGATGAGTTAATTGCATCATGAGATACTTCACAACAATTGATTTATTGTTAAGATGAGTTGATTGCATCATGAGATACTTCACAACAATTTCTTTATTTTTAAGCCCATTCATTGTCCACCATGAACACTAATAATTTATTGTATCCTCACACATTTTAATGCCTACTCACATTTCAAAAATCCACATGGCAAGTCAATTGTTGGCTCAAATAATATGATGTATTTCTAGGTCAAATTTTGTGAAGATGAAACAATTGAACCTTGAATATTTTAAACCATGTCCCATTACATGTGTTATTGATAAGGTTGAGGGGTTCAATATAACACTTATTTAAAAGAATATACATCTTAAGAAGTCTAATTAAACTTTTCCAAGAATCTACTAGGTTCCATGTTTAAACACCAATATGCATCTTACACATGAATATATCAAGCAAACTTCAATCCAAACCTTCAAAATGAAGAATTTCATTCATTTTCTATAAATAATCCGGGTCTACGTCTCTCAAGGTTGTAAAACCACCTTAAAGTAGCTCTTATATCATAGTTGTCACTAAATAATGTGACACACCTCTTTTTTATTCTACAAATATTTTTCTATCAACACTACTTGCACTAATGCCTTTTTTGAAGTAAGTTTTTAGATTGACTGGTACCTTGTTTGAAATTTTTAATAAAAAAGATAGACAATGTATATTTTATCATTTTGTCTTTTTAACTCAATAAATTTGATTTGGGCCATTTTAAAAACCTATAACTAAAAACTTTGGCCCGATATCTATAGGAGCTTAAATGGCATAACTTCTAGATTTTATACCATGCTTGTCAAGGTCACTTTATGAATAAAGAAACACCCAAATCTCCTTATGATAGTGTATCATGGTTACGTGAACTTGTGAGCTTTCTATGGTTGTTGAAACTTTCCAAATATTATTCTTACAGGCTCTATTAGGAACCCATTTGCACACATGTAACCTTTGAGCATGCATGTGTTATCTTTAATGCAAAAAACACTCATACAAAGTGGGATTGGAGCTTCAATGGCTTATATGATATTGTTGGCATGGAAGGTATATATATGCTAATAGAAGCTAGGGTATAATAGACAATAAGCTAGGAAAACACCACTTACATAGACCAAAGTGTGACTATGTAAATAGCATGTGTGAAGAACCAGATTCTTGTGCAATCACCATGTGGTAGGTGCAAACTAGGTTGATATAATTATAAGAAGTCAATACGAATATTCACATGAAACCCTCAGTTGCATTGTAACTTTTAGGGACATTCAAAACCATTTGTATGCTTGCTTCTTCGAACCCACAACCTCAAGAGAGGAGGGTGCCCAAAATTAAACTTTATCACCCGATACATAGACTATTATGGATGTCATAGCTGACTCAAGCATGTAGCCTATTTGGTAGTCTGCCAAAGCTATCTCTACACTCTAGGAAACCTTCTTAGGTGGATGGGAGGAAAGTGGGTTGTTGGTATGCTTAACCATCTCTTCTCCTCATAATGGGGGATTGGCACATTGTGAGGGTGGAGTATCATTATCCCTCCCCCCTGTGGCGGAGCCCCCTTGTGAACCACCTCCATGGTCAGCAGATGCTAAGTTGATGAAGATGCCTCTTTGAGAGTCCTCATGAAGATGTTTGCACAATGGTTGTTCATTGAGCGATACAACATTTCAACCTCTCTAGACATTCTAAGCTTGCACATTAAGTGATAGTGAATCTCAATGCGTTTTGTGCAAGCATGAAGCACATGATTTGAAACAAGGGCCATGCAACTTTTGTTCTCACATTGCAACATTGTGGCTAAGTTTGCACCAATTCTATACCCTTTACAATCATCCTCAATCATAATGCCAAACATGATGCAAAGTGAATAGCTTTGTACAAAGCCTATATAGATGAGAGTACAAATTTGGGCTACTTCAAGATTATTGATCCAAGAAATACATTTTGAACTAAGAAGAAAATAAGAGATTTTTATTCTGAATCACTTACCCAATTTTAGTGCCCAAATGCCACTAAGGACCTTGTTGATAACACACTCTTGAAAACTTTGGATGTATCTTTACACTTGCATACTCGCTTTCTAATATTTACCTTGGGGATTATTAGAGAACCTATTTATCTATGAAGTCTCAATTCCCCAAATAATAAGTCCAAGAATGATCATATCATAATTAGCATATCAATATTTAGTGTTTGTGAAATCTTTTATTGTGATCCCTAGTTAAGATCATGCCATCCACTTAAGAGGACCATATAAACGCCATACTCTCATAAAAGACTATACAAGTACTTGCATTTGATGTGTTGCAAGAGAGACTAATTAATACTTATAAATCAAGAATCAACTTCTAGTACTATAGCATATGAAATCTATTTTAGTTTATAGAGTTCCTCTCTAGTTTGTATACCTTGCATTTGGAATAAAAAACCAAGAGGTGGATTTTCCATGTATACCTTCTCATCAAACTTTCTATAAGGAAAGCAAATCTTACATTCATTTGTTAGAAAAGTCACCCCTCCATGTGTTACCGAAGCTAGGACAATGCAAATCATGGTCAATTTGGCTAGGTGAGAAAATTCCCACAAAAGTGCAAAACCCCTTACAACTAGCCATGCCTCCAAAGAACCGCTATATTTATAGTTGGATTTGTATACCCATTAGGTGCCAATGTCATTGTGATTCAAATGATGATCTACAAGACTCTAAGTATGGAACTTAGGAAGTCATATTTTGTTTGCATGGATTCCACCTATGCATAGATGTCGTCCAATCTTGGTGCCCTTATATGTAGCTAGCTTGAGTACCTCTTAGGCTAACACAAAATAATTATTCACAAGATGGATTATCTTTGGAATTTTCCTTTGAAATTGTGTGAATTATCTTTGGAAGTACATGTACTCAGTATGTTTACGAAAGATCTTGGAATGATGTATGATTTATATCAGATATCACTTAATCTGTTAAAATGTCAGTTTAAGCATGGAGTGATCGTGGGATGTGCAATGTCTCCAAGAATAGTATTTTAGTTGACAACAAGGAAATTTGAATTTGAAATCACCACTATCAACTATCTTTTTAAATTTGTAAACGAGGTGTCCAACATCTTCAATGAACAAAGAGTTACTTATACAACAATGTAGGGAATGTGTTGCAGGAGGGTTGTGGTCCTCATGCACAAATTCAATGAAATAATGGACAAAGCTCACTCTACCTCTCTCAAAACACCATAGCTTATTAAGAAATAAACTTGCAGGAACATGAAAGAAGAGAAGGTGCATGACACACACATTGGGTAAAATCTCTCCCCACTTGCTTGATGGCTCATGCTTTCAATTAAGTGTATTCAAATATCTTTTATTATTATTTTGTGAGCCAAAAATGACTCTTACACTCCACTTTGGGCCTTGCCCCTAAACTTTAGGAAAGTGTCATGCATGAAGTAATGTGAACCATCTTTGGGCCTTGACTTTAGCAAAGTGTAATGCATGAATTAATATCAACCATCTAGTAAACAAACCATTTGAATAAATATGTCCCTATAATGAATGTGCATAGTAAATATGTGTGCCATCATTTTACGTACAAGATAATGACAGCCACCAACCCACTACATAAAATGTCACATAAATATAATGTCTCCAAAAATATAATATTTCCATGAAAATAGTGATGCCAAAATGTGCATCCAATATGCACGCCAAAAATGTGTAACCATCATCATGCCACCCACACTAGACATGCGATACTGATCTGCCATCAAAAACACATGCACAAGATTATATCCAGTGACTATCTACCTAACATGGTGCAACCAGTACTACCTCGCGGTAAGTCACTGACCATGTGGCAAATAATCAAAAATAAATATCCAAAAAAATATTTCAAGAATTCTCATAATCCATAACATTAATATGAACCATCTACTAAGGGTAAACAAACCATTTGAATAAGTATGTCCCTATAACAAATGTGCATAATAAATATGTGTGTCGTCATTTTATGTACAAGATAATGATGGCCACCAAGTCACTACATAAAATGTCACATAAATATAATGTCGCCAAAAATATAATATCGCCATGAACATACTGATGTCAAAATGTGCATCCAACATACATGCCAAAATGTGTAACCATCATCATGCCGCCCGCACTAGCTTTGCCATTGATCTTCTATTAAAAACACATGCACAAGATTATATCCAGTGACTATCTACCTTACATGGTACAACCAGTACCTGGAAGTCACATACCATGTGGAAAATAATCTAAAATAAATATCCACAAAAGTATTTCAATAATTTCCATAATTCATAACAGAATGTGTTACCCATTTGTGACACTAGAAAAAATTGAGTTTTTTTCTTGAGAATAAATTTTTGGAAGAATGGTATGGGATTGTTTCCATGGGGATACAAGGAAGCCTGTGTGGAGGTTATGGTACTATTGGTGCTTTCCATGTTGCATAATAAAGAGATCAGATTTTCCTATGCATATACTTTTGGTAGAGCATGAACATCAATGTAAATAACAGTTACTTATAGTAGGAGCATAGGATAACATTTAACATAGAGGGTAATTGGTGTTGTTAAGCTTTCCATCAACATCAAATGGTGATGGGAGGAGGGCCTTTGAATAAGAAGTCATTTTTCATGATGTTCTTTTAAAAAGAAGCTTCATACCAAGTTGAAGCACTACTAACCATGTGAGAGGATGTAATGTGTAGTGTATACCAACATAGGATCTTCTTTAACATAAAACTTAAACTCAAACTACACACTAACATAGATAGATAAAAATATTCTATTTAGAGAAAACTATTCTATTTTTTTATGTGATACAATAGATGAATAAGTCCCACACTCTTGTGGTACTATAAAGGGAGCTTTAATGGCTAATTTTAAACTAATGAGATGGGTCCTTGAATGCTAATAGACTCTAGGATGATGCTAATAGACTCCGAGCCACATATAGTAACCTTGGTAGAGGGCTTGAGTGTGACTATGTAAATAGCTTGTGTGTGTATCAAATTTGGTCCATCAAGTGACCCTTTACAATCACCAAACCATTAAGCATCAAGTGAGCCTTTACAATCACCAGACCATTAAGCATCTAAAGTCAATAATGCTAGTCACATGAGACATACAACTCCTTGGCCCCTCCAAAACCATATGGGTGGTTTTCTTAACCTCCATAGCCTTAAGATTGGGTGTCTAAGTGTAAAGTCTCCCAACCCCATGTGTGGATCATTATGGAGATGACAACCCACACAAGCATGTAGCCTAGTTGGTAGCATGCCAAATCTATATGAGCTATCTCTACCATCCTAGGCTCCCATCACATGTGTGGATACATGGCAATTTAAGTGCTCTGACTGCTCAACCATGGCTAATCATCAAAATGGGGGTTGTATATACATTAGCTATGTCCAAACATTACAATATGAGGGTGGAGCATTGATATCCAATCAATCCCACTTATTAGGTATAGTACAAACAATATCCACACCTTTTATCAAGGATTTCATGAGTACTTTAAAATGTTTTCTTTCATGTTTGAATGATCAATCATGCTTAATCAGTAGATTTAAGAGATATATTACATGTTTACATAGATATAGTCATTTTATTGCTTAAGTCGCAACTCCTGAAAAGTTGACCCACCTTGACATCAAATAAGAATTATTTTTTAATCTTGATCTCAATAAACATGATATGCACCTTTTATTAAAAGTATTAAAAATAGGGTTTATCAACCACACACTCATGTTAGAGTTGAATATGTTTATAATATTGTCAAAGTATCATAATAGGGGGGAAAACGTAGTTAAAATATTTTTATTCAACCTACCATACATAACACACGAAGCCTTGCCCCCATTAAAAGCTTTTTTTTAAAAGTGCATATCTAGTTTTATTTATATACACAACATAGATGTACCCTTAATATACATGCACAAAATTTAAATTGGGTCTTGTCCTCATTAAAAATCAAGCATGCTAGATGGAATAATGGCACATGAATGTAAAACGTATTAGATTATCCCAAGTTTAATTAGCCTCGTCTTACATAAACTAGAAACATGTGCCATGCATCTCTATAAACAAATGAAGAAGACCTAGATACTTCTAGCCTAGATGCCTATTCTGCAAGTTCCAATGAGCCGTATAAAAGTGGGGAAAAGTGTAAAGGAATCAAGATTAAACTTTTTTTTTCTTTTCATCAACAATAGCATGTGTATTATTAAAAGAATTATAGTAAATGTCTTGAAAAGAATGCATGTTTTTTGGCATGTGAGATTAGTATTTGTATGGGTGTGATGTAGAAGCAGATAGACAAAAAGATATTTGATTACCATTTGAGAGTAACTAAGTCTTTTACATAAACTTGAATGGTACTTCAATTAGCTTGACGATAAGATCTTCTCTAGCCAACTATGTGTGGGTACTTCAAACATACACACACACACACACAATATTTGGTTACCAAATGTGCATGCACACACACATACACACACACCACATTCAGTTAACAAATGCCCGAAAGAATTAGAGTGAGATCTTTTCCCCTTGCACTTGAACTCTTTAGGAAGCTTATCAACTCCTAAAAAGACACTTTACTAGGAGAGGATCATGTGGGACTATAAAGCACAAATCATTATTCAACATCACAAAAGAGAAGCTCGAGCTTCTTAAACTATGAAGTTGAAGTTTAGAGTGTGTTGTTGGCTGGCATTTTTAACAACTTTCTAAAATTCTATTTTCAATGGAGAGTATTGTGAACATTGAACCAAGGTGATGCTCAATCATGCTAGAAAAAAAGTATATCATAGTTTTGTTTTCAAGCCCAAGCAAGTTGGAATTTCGACTTGCCTTGAAATTAACGATTGAGGAAATTATCAACAATAGCATGTGTATTATTAAAAGTAGTGTAGTCAATGTCTTGAAAAGAATGCACGTTTTTTGGCATTGAGATTACTTCAATTGTATTTGTATGGGTGATGTAGACAAAAGGTATTTACTTAACATTTGAGGGTAGCTAAGTCTTTTACATAAAGCTAAATGGTACTTCAATTAGCTTGAGGATAGGATCTTCTCTAGCCAACTATGTGTGGGTACTTCAGACACACACACACACACATCACATTTAGTTAACAAGTGCCCAAAATAATTAGAGCGACATCTTTTCCCCCTCCACTTGCACTCTTGAGGAAGCTTATGAATCGTAAAAAGACACTTTACTAGGACAAAAGAGAAGCTCAAGCTTCTCAAACTATGAAGTTGAAGTTTAGAGTGTGTTGTTGGTTGGCATTTTTAAGAACTTTCTAAAATTCTATTTTCAATGGAGCCTCTACTGTGAGCACTGAACCAAGGCGATGCTCAATAGTGCTAGAAAATCATAGTGTTGTTTTCAAGCCCAAGCAAGTTGGAATTCCAACTTGCCTTGAAATTAACGATGATTGAGGAAATATAACTCCATTGATGTTTATATTTTTGAAAGGAAAACTAGCCAGTGCCAAGACATCTCCGTATTTTAACTTGCTGGTAGTAGGCAGTGGGAATCAAGGATGCTTTTTGACAGGCTCGGACATCCTATTTTTCAATTGTCACTCAAAATAAGTGGTTGTATTTTACAGCCAAAACACCCAAAAAGACGGGCATGACTCCCGTCCAAAGGCAACCTTGATGGTGAGAATAATGTTCTTTGCAATATTGATGCTGCTAATCATCAAGCATTGTGGGATCCATCACCAGATCTCAAGACTAGACCCTCTTTGCACTTGGGACTTGGTAAATGAGGGGCCCGTGCCCCTTAATTAATAATAGCATGGAAGTTTGGAACCAGGGTATGGTTCAAGGGTCAAGTCCAATCAATAAAATACCAAGAAAGGAACTTTAGGCGAAAAGCTCGGCTCGTCTTACGCGGTGTGCATTGAATGCGGCATTTGTATCGGACGGCTGAGAGCTGGAACAGAGGATCCAACGGTGGGTTAGGATATCTGCCGTTGACCGTTCCGCGATTTCATACGCGGTTTTTTTGCAAGACGGCCCCACCGACGGTGGAGCGTAATTCAAACGCAACGAATAACGTCGTTTATGGTAGAACAAAACCCTCCTTTAGTGTATTTTTAGTACCCTCCTTTAGTATATTTTTTTAGTAGAACATAACCCTCCTTAAAACCCTCCTTTAGTGTGTTTTTAACGGCTAAGATTGAGAAAATTAGATTTTGTTTTGGTAGACCTTGAAATTCATGATTGAGACTTTGAAAATTTTCATAAACCCCTTCGTGTGTAGATTCTTGATATAAAAACCCTGCCACCACTGTAAATTGGTTTGGACAAAACTGCTTTTCTAACAGTGCTGCCCTAGGTACCTTCCAAGGATGGTAGGCAGATGGAAAAGGGTAGAAAATACAATTTACCCTTCAAAAATATTTCGAGGGTTGCCTTTCAAAATTAAGGGGCGGCTTCATGCTTCATAATATAGCATTTCTTAGCTCATTCGCATGGCACTATTCAACTTAGTGGTGGCACTATTCAACCTAGTATTGTACCATACCTTAACTTGGCCAACCATCCACCCAAAGCTTGTCTATTATAGTTGACTGGCTTACAACTCTTGAGCATTAAAGTGTTACATAAAGGTGGACAATGTGTTACAGGGGTTCTTTGCACACAATGTTTCTAGTTTGGCCTAGGTATCTAGGTGGTCGAGTTAGTGGCCACATGACTGGATTTTGGGCCATTTACTTGTGCAAGAAACATTGTCAAATGTGTCGCGCGATGAAAGGCACTTAAAGAAGCCTTTCCCATAGTGAGGAGTTGGGTGCCTTTTTTATGAGCAAGCTTTGCTCCATGTGAAAGGGCACTTAAAGAGGCCCTTTCCTATAGTGAAAGGCAGTTAAAGAGAGCCTTCCTATGGTGATGAGGCCGATACTTTTTGTTCGGGCAAGCTCATTCCTCACTATTGATGGGCTGCTAATGAATTCCATAATTTTTCTATAGAAAAGTTACTTTTGACATGTTATTTGACACACAAAATGCTTGAAATGAGCATTGTCTGGTATATCAAAGATCAACCTTAGCATTGAGGATGTATACCGATAAGCTCTTCTTTCCAGCACTATGGTAGAGAGGCCAATATATGGACATCATTCTTTTTCCTCATATTTTGCTTTGATGAACATGATTTTTTTTTGGGATTTCAAAGCTATAATGCACTGAACTTTTTCATTAATCTATTCTAAAAGTGATTTGCAAAGCTATCTTTGTGTTATGGATATATAAGGTTTTTCGTATGTCATCGAATCGAGGGTGGAAGTGGATATTTATTGACATGTCCACTACTAACAGGCCCCCTCTACCATGGAAATCATGATGATGATGATGTTCCATGTCACATGGTGTACGTGCTTTTGTAGACATAGAGACCCACCACTATAGCTAGTTGTATAGACATTAAGGTTAGCTTTGATTTAAAGAACTAACAATTTACGATCAGCTTAACAATAGAAATAGTTGGATGAGTGGTTTTCATGATAATATCCAAGGTCATTATGATGCATTCGCTTTTTTTTAGTTTAATTTATTCAAAAAGTAATGTGTAACGTTTTAGAGTTATGGATACATAAGACTTCTTATGTCATTAAATAGCACAATGATGAATGCACGTGGCACTTAGTGTAACTATTTGCACACATAGAGACCCACCTCTATAATTGGTTGTGTAGACACTATGGTTAGCTTTGTTTTAAAAAATTAACAATCTACAATTGGTTTTGTAATACAAATAGTTAGTTGAATGGTTTGTAAGGTTATTATTATGATGCATTTTTTTCATAGAATTTATATTGAAAAAGTAATGTGCGAGGTTATTTTTAGATTTATGGATACATAAGATTTTTCTTATGTCTTTACATAGTGGGTAGAAGTGGACATTTGTTGGACTTGTCCACTTATTAACACTTTTTGGCCCTTCTACCATATAAATTTTCACGATGATAATGCGCCCATGTCACTTTGTGTACATAACTCCTTGCAAACATAGAGGCCCACAAACGTGATTGGTTGTGTGGACATTATGGTTAGCTTTGACTTTAAAAATCAACAATTACCAACTGGTTTTGTATAGAAATAATTAGTTGACTAATCTTCATAATGACATAAGCAAGGTAAGGTAGACCACTTCCAAGGTTCTTTTTACAATGAAAAAAAGTTGTGTAAGGTGGACCACTTACACTATTTTCACCCTTCTAGCAATAGTGGTGTATCCAATGTCATTTATATGCCAAACATCAAGAGGAATATGATGTCTATTTTGCAGCCATAGCTAACCATGACGTGAAGGTTCTCTTTGATAAGGCTGATGCAGTCATCATCATAGATGTCAGCAGTAATGTCATTAGGAAAAGAATCTGGCACAACAACTTGTATGAGCTATCGGCTTTTATAGCCCGCAAGCTATGGCAATGCGGCCTACCATTACATCAAATGGTGCATCACGTAGTGCATTGAGTGTTTCTTCTTAATTCTTGCTAATCAATGACTTTCGTAAGAAGATGTGGATGTATTTTTTTTGGGATAAAGCTGAAGCTTTTGGAAAATCCAAAATATGGCATTGCTTGGTAGAGAATGAGATAGGAAAGAGGCTAAACAAGTTGCAAACAAAGCAATGAGGAGAATTCACATCAAGTGAGTTTAATGCCTACTGTAAAAGCACAAGATCAAGAGATACTCTACAACAAAACAGTGTTGTAGAGTGCAGGAAATGCACAGTTATATGGAGATGGCATGGAGTATGATCAAAGGAAAAGGATTACTAAATTCTTTAAAAGCCCATGCAGTTAACATTATAGTGTATATCCTTAACGCTAGTTCTATAATTGGACACTAAAGTGTCCAGAGGACACTTTAGTGTCCTGTTTCTCACCAAAACTTTGGAATTTTTTGGGGAACCTAGAAACAACATTTCTACACCTTGTTTCAACCATAGGTCGGTTAAAAGTCAAAAAATAAAGGGGATTTTTTATGATGTCAAAACACAAGCTATATTAGAAATTTGACAAAAAAAACTCTAACTTGAAATTTTCATTGAAATTTGAAGCTGTTTTGTCAAAAATCCCATAAAATGCCTATAACTTCTTGAATAAATCATGTTTTTCATGTTTGTAAAAGTCAATTGGTAGAGCTTGGGGTTTCAAAACAACACAATCTCCTTTAGATCCTAGTTCCTAAGCTACTTGTGAACTATAACAAAAATCTTATAATTACCAAGATGCTGAAAAAGAGAAAAATTTTGGCCTTCCAAAGGTACTTCCATAAAACTAGGGTTATGTTAGTGCAAATTGGCAATCGAAAATGATTATATAGTTCAAAACCAAGTTAATACATATTTTTTGGGGTCCCAAGCTCAAGTAAATCTTGCTACTTGAGCGCTATCTTAGTTTTTCAATCGTGCTACATTTTTCAAAATTTCTAAATTCTCTCTCAACAACCATGAAACAAAGGTTTTAGGTGCCCAAATTATGTTTGTACAATGTACCTTAGCGGAATTATTCTATACAGACAAAATGTTGCAAGTTTACTAAGGAATGTAATGCGTATGACTCAAGAATCTCAGAATTTTTGTTGTGTGCAGTTTTGACATTTTGAAACAATTAATATTTGTAGCTTACTAAGGGGCTTTTACATATAACTTTAAGATCTCAATAGATAGAGTAAGCATTGTATCACCTTAAAAAACTTGCAAACACATTAAAACCATGTATTGGTTTGGATACAAATGGATGCTAAAAAGTGGTATATCAAACACACACAACTTCCTACTATTTTAGACTCTCAATTGAATTTTATTTCATGTGAAACTTGGCAAAATCTTTGACACAAATATGAAATAATTACTTGGAATTTTTCACGAGGCTTAGTGATTTTTTTCTCTAAGCTTATAAGGCGGTTTTCTCAAACCTGAGTTGCAGTCTCATGCAAGTCCTATTTATGGGTGTAATTCCTTATCGTGCCAGCATCCAAATTGCAAGGTTACATTTTGTAAAGACACACTAGGTCACATATTCAAACTCCTCAAGAGGGATTTTGAATATGTCTTTCCTAGCGCAAGTAGCATTTTATTTGCATCATCCGAAAAAGGACACTTAAGTGTCCTTTTTTGGTACCAAACTAGTGTTGACAAGAGTTACACAAAGGAAGTGAGGGAATGACACCTTAAGAAGCCTATTCAGGTAAGAAACCCCTAGCTCCATATTTCAAGATGATTTGTTATGACTATTTTTTGTGCAGGTTCTAGACTCATCCAGAACCAAGTGGGATCCCAAGAGCAAAAAGTGTATCTTCTCAGGGTACAATATGGAGTCAAAGGGTTATCGACTATATGACCCAAAGAAAAAGAAGATAATGGCCATCCGTGATGTGGTATTTGAGGAACCACCTTATTAAGTGGAGGAGAAGACTCCGTCCACATTATCCTTCAACAAAGAAATAGCCCATATGACACAACCACTAGTGATAGTATGAACTCTATAAGATGTAGATTCATTAGATGACAAAGAAGAGAATCCTAGAATACCTAGTCAGGGGCCATATCCTAAATGAGTGAAGCAACTCTTGGATGGAAAGGCTTCATTAAAAATCATTAGTAGAGCCTATAGCTATTCATAGATCTAGGACCACCAAAAGAGGACCTCTGCTCACATTATTAATATGGCCTTAATAGCTAAGATAATGAAAGTATATGAGCTAGCTAGCTTGGAGGAAGCATTAGTAGATCCAAACTAGAGGGGGGCTATGGAGTCAGAGTTTGACTTAAACCACACTTGGGATCTTGTGCATGAGCTAGCTAACTTGGAGGAAGCATATCCAAACTAGAGGGGCGGCTATGGAGTTAGAGTTTGACTCAAACCACACTTGGGATCTTGTGGAACATCCTACAAAACGAAAAGTTATTAGCACCAAGTGGGTTTGGAAGGTACATTGGATAAGTACAAATTTAATGGTACATTGGATAAGTACAAGTCTTATGGTATATTGGATAAGTATAAGGCAAGGCTCATGGTGGCAAAGGGTTTTGCACAAGTCAAAGGGTTTGATTTTCAAGAGATATTCACCCCCATAGCTAGATTGACCATTATTTATATAGTACTAGCCTTGGCCACTTATGGAAAGTGGCCAATATTGTAAATGGATGTGAAGTTGACATTTCTAAATGCTAACCTCAAAGAGGAGTCCTATGTGGGATAGCCACATGCCTTTGAGATGGGTGGATGCATGGTAAGGTTGTACACTTTGGACCAGTAGAAATAGCAGTTTTTGGGTTGTGGTTTGCAACTTGGAGATGAATTTTGAATTGGGAAAAAAATGAAAATATTTTGAAAACTAAGAAAAGAAAATGTACATAACTAAAAAGATAGTGGAGGGGATAACTGAAAGTGGTGGGGCATTCATTTTTTTTTTGTATGCATTCTCTAGGTGCACTATCTCATTCGAAAAACTCAGAGTTAGCAGATCTCTTCTCTCTTCCTCTCCCCCACCATTGATAGCGGCTAGTGGCTTGAGAACATGTCTGCATCTTCGACAATGGCTAACTCGAAGGGCAGTGACGAAGACACAAAGGTGGCCCTTCTCTCTCTCTCTCTCTCTCTCTCTCTCTCTCTCTCTCTCTCTCTCTCTCTCTCTCTCTCTCTCTCTCTCTCTCTCTCTCTTTCATCGCTCTCATCAACTTGCTAATTGAGCTCCATAGATATTGGTGGTCTTGAGCTCAATATATGAGAGACAAAGAGAGTGTGTTTGCTCCTCTAACCAAGAAAACTCACTCTCTCTCTCTCTCTCTCTCTCTCTCATCGCTCTCATCAACTTGCTCCACAGATATTGGTGGTCTTGAGCTCAATATATGAGAGACAAAGAGAGTGTGTTTGCTCCTCTAACCAAGAAAACTCTCTCTCTCTCTCTCTCTCTCTCTCTCTCTCTCTCTCTCTCATCGTTCATCAACTTGCTAATCGAGCTCCACAGATGTTGGTGGTCTTGAGCTCAATATATGAGAGACAAAGAGAGTGTGTTTTCTTGTCTACCCAATGTTTTCTACATGCTAGAAGCGGGCACCCACCAAGTTTCACCACACCACCCGAGGTTAGAGACAGAGCCATTGAAAGAATTTTGTAGGATTACAGAGGATTTTTTCAGAGTGTATGGTCTCAATCTTGAGGGGGAGGATGCAAGGTGTCTGACTCCTCCCAATGAGGTGCCACCAAAGCATTAGCTAAGAGTGTTTTCAAAGCTCCCCGAGAAGACAAGAAGGTGATGTTGCGAATGGCAAAGCAAGAGCACTACCTACCCTTGTATACATCATATAAACAGGTTTACCAAACTATACCCTCAAACTATTATGTGGGCCTTCAATTTTCCCAAGGCTACGTCTACCAGGTCTACATCGATCTTTGTGAAGTGGGCCATATTTGCTGGACAGGTTGTTAAGAAGACAAGTGTCAATGGTAATTACACAAAAAAAGAACTTAGTGGATGTGCAAGGCAAGTGTACAGTCGATGTCATCTATGAGCTGGCGATTTAGACCACAAGAATAATGCTGTGGAGAAAGCAGGTGTGCTAGTACAGCTTTCATGATGGGTGTGAAGCTAGATAACTCTAACACAATGATCATTCCACAACCGCCAAAGATTCTTCTGCATGAGGATAGTATGCCGATTGTGATGAAAAGTTGCCCAGGGTGTGGCCTCGGGTTTAGAGTGGACCAGTCTGTTGTTAGTTTGTTTATATTACCTTGCAAGCATGCGTACCATGCGTTTTGCTACTCTTATGTATGTGTCAAAGGTAAGTGCATTGTAGATGGTTATAGCAAGGCCATACCCAAAGAAGCCAAAAAAATGGTTGGTAAGGATACCCCTTGGTCATGCCATGCTTGAAAACAAAGGTAGCAACCTATACTCTTTAACTGATTTTATTTGATTAGCACTGCTGTGGGCATTTGTCAATACCACCTTTAAGCACTTGCTATATGCCAGCCGATTTGAAATCGGTTGAAACCCATTTGCAGTGCTTCCAAACTATTACAGTGGTTCTAAGGCCAGGAATCAAGAAATCCATTTGAAATTGAATTTTATGGCTTAGAGGTGCAATTTCATGAGTCACTACCACAATTTATAAGTAAAATGGAAAGCATCATGACCCAGATAGATGGCATCGATGCAAAGATAGATGAAAAGGATGCACTTGCCATACTTCTAAAGAGCATGCCTAGAATATAGTCCACTAATTTGACCACTCTAAAGAATTTACCTGAACCTACATTTAACGGTTGCATTTCATCTCTACTTGAAGAAGAGAAGCGGTTTAAGAATGGAGCACATGGAATCACAAAAGTGTGACCACTCTAAAGAATTTACCTGAACCTACATTTGAGGGTTGCATTTCATCTCTACTTAAAGAAGAGAAGCAGTTTAAGAATGGAACACGTGGAATCACAAAAGGGAAGGAGCACTCTACACCAACAAGGGCATAAAACAATTCTACCACTCTGCGAAAGAAAAGGACATTACCAAAGTGAATGCCGACAAAAAAACAATACAAAGAGTGGACACTGTAAAAATTGGGCCACAAAGAAGAAGACTACATATTCAAGAAGCACGAAGCAAACTACATCGAAGTTACACCAAGCATCGAGAAACAAATCACCTCTTTTAAGCAAACTATCCATATAACTATCCTAAACCATGTATTAAAAGATCACCAAATGAGTAGATCTATCTTTTTTCTTTTTTGTAAAATTGCCTAACCACACCTAGTAGCATGTTGCACTAAGGGGGCGAGGGGGGGTGATGATGTGTGTACTCACACTTCACCACCTTGAGTATCCTAACCATCAAGGAACCAAGGAGGGGTGTTGATAATGTGGTGCCTTGTGCACACATGCTTTATGGGACAGTGTAGAATATGCCATATGACTTGATGCTAAGCTGTCTCATCTCATACTCACTCCCTACCATCTAATGTGTGCAAAAGGCACACACTAGATGGTAGGAAGTATGAGATGAGATAGCTTAGCATCAAGCCATCTAGTGTGTGCCTTTTACACACATTAGATGGTAGGGAGTGAGTATGAGATGAGACAGCTTAGCATCAAGTCATATGGCATATTCTAACACTGTCCCATAAAAGCATGTGAAAGCCAATCTCCAAGGATGTACCGATCTCCTATATAAGGACCTCATTTCAAGCAATGAAGCAATACATTTATCTCAAGTTTCTCAAACTGTCCAAGCTAATTTATCTTGGAGTCTAATTAACTTGAGTGTAGCCCACACACTCTCTTTTAGCATGATAAATGCTTCACTCACAATTCCACTAGAGATTCATCATCACCATAGCCATAACTTCACCATGTATTTTATCAATTATAAGAGAAACTAACTTGTATACCATGCATTCTTGGAGCGCAAACCACCATAATTTATGAAGTATTACATCAAAACGTTATGAGCACCATAAGTATTCCATTAGATCATGAGCACCCATCCAAGTTGTGGATTTGGGCATCGTTTCTTTATAGCTCAATTCGGCATCGTTTTAATGTATAAATATTTTCTTTTTTGTCAAATATTAGTGGCTACATGTGTTAATCTCAGATAGGTTAACATAACCCCTTCCTGATGTTCATCATAATCTAGTTGAATTAATGTAGGATAGTAGCTTCTTGGTTAACTATGGTCAAAAAGAACTTGAGGATGATCTACCTTTGCATTCTTTATCCCATGTGCTTTTCTATTTTTAAGTATATTTTAAGTGCCCTCACAAGTAGATATACAATAGAAGTGCATAAAATTGAGACATTCAAACTCTTGATGTGGTTGTTATTAAAGTTAAAACATTGGAGAGGCTAATGCAAGAAGTTAATTCACTTGTAAAGCTAATGGAGAACTTCACTATTCTTGCGAGTAAAATGTGGGGTTTGATGATGGTGAAGAGGTTGTTTTGTTGTTGATGGGAAGGTTTGGGGCATCGAAAGGAGTAAAAAGTAGAGTAAAAAGTAGTGGTAATAGTAAAGACAACTTTTCTGCCTGCACTTTCAAGGGAAATCTAGGTCATGGGTCATACCATGCCCCCCGATCCAAGGATGCAATACTTGGAAGGATGTCGATGTATGGCGAGACTATGGTGCTTATGAAGTAGTTATTTCGCCATTGGCCGAGCAGATACTTGTGTTTACTCACAGGGAGTACCTTTTGGAATAGTTAGTCAGTTGAAATAAAGGATATTAAGGTAGTTAGCTAGTCCTTTGATATGGATGGATGTGTGGATGATTTAGGAGCTTGGTAGATTGTGCACTTGTTGGTTGAAGTGACTTACTCACACGTGAAAATCTAAAGAATTTCAAGGGTATAAAAATCACAATATTTTCACGGTGATATCATGTGGTCAAATATTCGATCACCTCACCTTGGGCATGACTTGTGGAGGTTTCTTGACTATGTAGTACTCTCCTCGATCGGTATGGTGGTCTTTTGAATGACACTTTGTGGTGCGGAAAGCAATCTAAATTTTCACGACGTTGAAGTTAAGCTTATTTAGGCTTCTCGGAATAGATGATGAAGTTAGATAGCCTCCTTGGTGTAGCATGGTGGTTTGTTACATGAAACTTTATGGCGTGAAAACGAGTCTAGTTTTCCATGGTGTAGAAGTTAAGCTTATTTGGTCTTATTTAGCACACATGAAGTTAGAGATGGCCATGTTATTGATGCTTAATGTGTACCGCCTTCTTGTGATATAGTTTTCCACGACGGTGAAGCAACTCCCTTCTTTTTGGTTGTTTTGCATGATTCCATGTTAGTACATTACATTAGTGATAATGTATAGATCAATTTGTGGATTTTAAACATCAAGTTTAACTGTGGCGTGAAAACCACGATACTTTCACATTGTGAAAAGATTTTCATAGTTATGAAAATGTTAGCCTTGTCAATTAATCTTCTCAAGAGTAGGATCTACCTTCTACTTTGGTGAGGTTGGTCAATGAGGGGTTCTTAGAGTAGAGGCTTCATCATGAGCGACTGCCAACGTAGAGGGTAGGTCTTGATTAGCATTGGCAGTTGTTTTGAAAAGAGGATCTATTAATGTTAAAGGTTGCCTAGGGTTACCCTTGCCAAAGAGGGTATACCCCTGGGAAGAGAATCTATTGGATCTTCAATGTCATGAAATGGTGTCAGAAGAAAGTGCAACATGGTTGATAAAAGAACCTTGGGAAGATAAAAAGAAGAAGCTACGTCAAAGACTATGTGAGGTTGAGTGACTTAGTGGAGAAATGAGGTTGAGTGACTTAGTGGAGAAATCAAAGCCCTTAGCTTACATGCCAAAACTTGTAGTAGCACAAGAAGCCTCCTTAGGAGGTCTTAAGAGCCTCGAAGAGGTTGATTGTCAACTCAACGAGATCCAAGTAGCAAGGCTTAAAGATGACACCATTGAGAAGGACCAAAAGGATGTGATGATAGCTCCACAATGAGAGTCGTCCACAAGGCAGCCATAGACTTGTTGCTTACATAATCAAGGCAGGAAAGGAGAGGGCTAATTCTATTTAGCGAGAAGATTTTATTGCAACCTCCTTTACTTAATGAAATTCTCTTTACTTTTCTTCATTTCCTTGTCACACTAATCTTCCGTGTTTCTTTTTCTTTTCACTCTTTTCTCCAAGTATGTGTCTCTCTCTATTTCTTTCTCTCCAAGTAAGATGGTTCGCAATGCCCAAAAGTATGAGCCAGAGGGTGAAATAGCAGACCAAATGCATCAGGATGTGAGAAACATTGGCACCCACAAGATTGCAAAATCCTATTCAAAATGTTGCCCATTCTCAACATTATCTTGGCCAAACTGGTTTGCCAGAAATGGTGCATTTACATGGACTAGGAACATATGAATAAAGAACCTTATCAAATTGCCATGGGACTTGAACAGCTTCTACAGCCCTAAATCAAATTGGGAGAACGATCTGTTGTCCATGACCATCTTCCGAAGCATATGATATGCCCGTATATGGCAGTGAGAATGAGGATCTTGATTCTAATTAGGAAGATGATTCTAATGAGAATGAATCTGGAAAGGTCTCTATAATGAGAAGCCACATACCAATACTTCTTATTCTAGTCCAGTAGTGGAGGAGGATGGACATGCTGGTGGTGATAAAGATGCTGCAGGAATGCAAAAACCGAGACTACAATCTGATGGATCAAATTCTTTGACATGGAAGGATGCTTATGAGGAACAAATTTCAAGAGAACATGTTTGTGGCTCTATGGCTTCAACCAAGCAATAATGTCAATCTCCCCCTCATACTACATAGGCAGTTCGTGCTCAAAATGTTCCAAATTTTGACCCGGAACCAATGCACACCAATATACTTACAGATAGGGCCCATCTAAAAGCTTTAACCCATCTGAAAGCTTTAACAGCCTGAGAAACTTGAAATGATGATCTGCAATCATGGCACACCAATCTAGTTATAGATAGAGCCAACCTGAAAGCTTTATCAGGTTGCAAGGCCTATCGATGGGGGGCAGAATAGTGCTCTAGGATTTGAAGTGACCTTAGAGAGAAAGAAAGCTGTTTTTATGACCCAGTAAGTGATGCAAGATGTATGGAGTGCTTCGATTGGATGGCAAAGAGAGGCTCACAAGACAATCCATGAGTTTTAGGATGTCCTTAAGGATGGAAGACATACAACAAGTTGATAACAAAGATGCACTGGAGTTCAACATTGTGTGCATATTACACTAAGAAGAGAGCTATCCTTACTTCGATGAGACGAGGGTTGATGATGCCTTGGACTCATGCTCAAATTCAACTACAGCAGCATGAACAAGTGGCCATATCAGACTGCCTATGACTATGCATATGAGCAGCATTCTAGGGATGCATATACAGGGCATTTTTTGCTATGATTTGGTGAATTTTTAATCACCATAATGCTGCAACGTTGGCCCTCATGTTTCAGATTACATTCATGGTATCTCATGCGTTGGTGTCAAGTCCAAACATTTCATTGGTTTAGGGGGGGGGGGGGGGGGGGGGGGGGGGGGGGGGGGGTACTTTGGTGTGTGCCCAATCACATCAATTGTACCGATTTACATCAGATTTTGTAATCATATGCATCTCTTCTACTCACTCTTTGCTTTACATCTCTTTTTCAGTACAAGCTATTGGGCTATTGCAAATGCCCTGTTTGTTGTTAGTAGCCAATGCATGATTCAAGCAGCTGTAGTTTTTTTAAGTCGATCAGACGAGCTTTTGTGGAAGCAACTCATGCAAAGGAATCGGATCTTGGGGTCACCATGATCCGTAAAATTAATATAGAAATCCGGAGCCAATCTAGATCTCCAAGCTGAAGACTCATTTGCATTGTTATGACATACGTGGATGTTGTCTCATTTTCAACTTAAAGCTAACTTGGATCCATTCTTGTTCAGTGACAATCCATGAGGTTCTTCACTAATTCTGAAGCTATTGACAAATTTTATTTAAAAAAAAGGTTTCAAAGAGGGTTTTAATGGATTCCCATCCATCTTTGACTGATTTGCAGCCATAGCATTCTATAACTTTGACCACCCAAGCACAGTTTGTCTCAAAAGATGACGTCTCTTTAAAGTCTATACCCATGTGGGGTAAAAAAGAATACTGTGAATGCAAGCACTCCTCACCTTTACTTAATATTGATTATAGAGCTATACAAACCATCATGCAAGCGTCAACTATCCTACAACACCACAAGTACATTTTGTTGATATCAAAAATTAAATCTTATCAGCTTAACACCACAAGTACATTTGGTTGATATCAAAAATTAAATCTTATTAGCTTAGGCACCTTGTTTCTTTCTTTATCACACTTAGGTAACACCTGAAGATTGGGAATGAGGAACACCATAGTTTCAAGTCCAAGGACAGGACTTCCACTGGTGTTGACCTACAAGGTGTTCGCCACGTCTTGCTGCTTACCATCGCATGAGATGTAGGCTGCCCCCAAGAACTCCACCCCCTTCAAAGCACAGCCGGCCCACCATTTGCAGCGCCACCCTTCTGTGTTGTTGAAGCTAATCTATCTTGGAGTCTAATTAACTTGAGTGAAATTTAGCTAACCCACACACTCTCATTTAGCATAATGAATGCTTCTCTCACAATTCCACCATAGCTTCATCATCACCATAGCCATAGCTTTACCATATATTTTCTTATGGTATCAAAGTTCTAAAAACTCCATGAACCCCTCACATTGCCAATTTAAGTGATGCTCTTTACTCCCCACAATCAATTTAATTAATACTAATCATGTTTATCACCTCATAATCATCACTTATTCATCACAAGCTTCTCTAGTAACCTCATAATCATCACTTATCCACAAGCTTATCTACTAAGCCCATATGTGGCTGAGCTTTTCCAACTGCTCCTACTCAACCACCCAACCATTGCCTAAAACCTTCTAGCTCTATATTCCCTGCTACAAGGCATCCATCTCCACAAGAGGGTTTGCCCAAATTCATGCCATGTTGCGTGCATTTTAAGCTTCTTCGTCGCATACTCATCTGCTCCATTCACATTCTGTACTCACAATTAGCTGAAGCCCTCCTAGGAGGTGTTTATGCATAGCCTAAGAACTCTATAGTCTAAAGACCAACTCAAACCATCATGTGTGCACGCCCGAAGAGCTGCAAAACTAGTATACATTTGTTGCTTCATTCCACGATTTTCAATGTTGAATCCGATACTTTTTGGGCTTGGTGATCTTCATTCTATAAAGGAAATTTCTTCCTTGAGATAAAATCCCCTTTAGTTGTGGCTTCTACGAGCTCAATTTGAGTCTCCAAATTTTGTTGATGTTAATCATTGTTTTAAGCACTTAATCAATATTCTTAAGGACTAATTAGTAGAAATTATGCAAAGATTATCATAAACCTATAAAATATGGATTGTATTAGCCTTGTGACTCTTCCAATGGCCGTGTGTCCTCCTCCTCCCCTCTACTCTCCTCCTCTGCTGTCATGGCATATCTCGATCCTCTAGGAGAGAAGTAGCATAAAGCAATGTATAACACCTTGTCTGCCGAGAGCTGCAGTCTGATCCACATGTATCTAGCCGCTACCACCTGTAGGCACTCTTGTAGCTCTCGCTTGAAGAGTACCGCTATACCTCGAGATCCTCTCGATGTGCTCTGTCGTGTGGTCCCCCTGTATGTAAACTCCCACTGATAGCCCTCTACTTTGGGTAGCCCCCTCTCTGGGCTCTTGTGCGTCTCTGTAAGTAGTATGATGTCCCGTCCCTCCACGACCTCCTCCATCCTCCCAAGATGTGTCCAAAGTGCTCCATTGCAGTTCCAAACTGCTGTGTGTATCTGTGAATCTGGTTCCTCCATAGCAGATGTCCCATAGGCCGCCTAGCGCTAATCGGTGGCCTTGCTATCGATGATGACACGGCCATTGCGATAGAATGCTCTCTTGTCCTCTTTCCGGGCCTGTAGGACTCTCGGCATGCATGTTTTCCTGTGTTCTATCTGCATCCTTGTAAGGTCGTCATCCAAATCGATGGGATCTCCCTGTTATCCTCGTAGAATCACCCTCTTCCTCATGAAGGTGACCCTCTCCGTCTCTCCTGCCTCTCTCCTGCACACTGTAGGATGAGGGCTCGCTTGCGTGTTGAGTCTTTCCCGGCTCTCCATGCTTTGGTGAAGGAGAGAGGGTCCTCTTCCCTGTAGCCGTCGGGAGTGGAGTCGGGTGTCTCGGCTAAAACATGACTCGAATGTTGAGGCAACGGGTGTGCCTCATCTTCTCCTCCTCAATGGTGGTGTGAATGATTTGGTGTTCTTCCCTTTGAGTCTCCTCCCTCACTTTTTTATGGATGTTCTTCTTCACCACTTCAACCCATCCTGACTGCTTGGCTTTGAGTTTTCCCTCCATGTCCTTTGTGATCTCCTTGGAGATCTCTTCTTTGATGGCCGTGAGAGTGTTGTCATTGATCTCCCCTTCTTCCTTCTCGGTGTTCTTGATGGCTACCAGTTCCACTTTCAATGCACTCACCTGCTTCTTGAGTGCCGTCTTCTCTTGTTCAAGGTCCGTGACCCGTGCTTCGAGGGCCGTGATGTGCCGGTGTAATTTGTTCTCCACCTCATTGAGGTTGGAATCGTATGTCTCCTTGTTCTCCTTGATTAGTGCCTTCATTGCGTCTCGAGGGCTTGGAGCTTCTCTTGGAGACTCGGAGTCATTCCTCAAGATTAGTATGCAGCGCTTCCCACAGGCAGGGAGTAGCGAGGGAGAGAGAGAGAGAGAGAAAGAAAGAAAGCTGTATTAACGTCTACTTGAGGCCGAACTCGACCTATGAGACAAATCGATGTACAACTGTCAATGTCTTCTGGATGTCTAGAAAAAAAAAGGACAAAATGAACATGAAATAAAGTATGAAAGTATTGAGCTAGTGGGGGGGTGTGATGGATGGAGCACTATTGCTAGAGGCTCAGTATGCAACCTATATGCGTAGGGTATACAAGAATGCAATGCAGATTTGTCTAGCTCCAACCAGTACCATAATGGGGGTGCTACTAAAGACCCAGTGGGCCTATGAGACCAAAGTGATACAATAATGTCCATAGCATATCTCATCATAGAATGGAAAATAAAACATAAACATAGCTATCTCACTCGGGTGATACAAAACTGTCCATGGAAACTCATCATGGAATACTAAGAACATAGAAACATGAGAGCAACATCAGCTTTGAGTAGATGGTATACCACTCTCCAAAATATCAAGCATGGGGCTAATCAGTATGGCCGAGAGGTCTCCCTCAGCTATGTCACGTGGAAAGGTAACTCGATGGTGGTGGTGCATGTCCTGGATTTGGAGTTGATGAGGTGATTGTGGCTGATGGGGGGGCCGAGGGCGTTGGGCATGCTGGAGTGCAGATGCTCGGTGCGAGGTAACTTCTCTCGGGCGAGGTAGGTCGAGAGCAGCTCGTGGAGGGTCCACAAGATCCAATATGTCGGTGTTCTCCACCTCTTGGGTCTTGAAGAAAGTGGTGATGGTTGGCTGGCGAGGGAGGGGGCGGGGTGGCTGGGGCTAAGGCTCTCTCAAGAAGGTGTCAAAGCTATGAAGCTCGTACAACAGGTATAGTATATCCAGCAGATACACAATCGTACGGCTCTAGGTGGCTGGGATAGTACACAGTCAGGTAAGGTCTATCCAGGTGCAGCAGGCTTGTGTTGCAGCTTTGTTAAGTCTTGCTTGGTGATTCCTTGGCCTTACCACGTCAACAAACAGCTGGCCATCGGGCACAGTCGAGACAATTGGTACAACAATCGGGCAACCACGAGCAATCGAGCAGCAAGCATAGACTGGTACGATCAGCCACAATAGACGGAGCAACAACCGACGCTTCTGTTGGATTCTTGAGAAACGAAAGAAAGTCACGTAGCGTAAGCCACCGAGAGGAGTCGTGCAGGTTTCTTCTAGTGCTAGGATGCCCTGTCAAGTTGCCTTGTGGGTTTAGGGTGGCACGAAAATATGGAAATTTCATTTCTTTTGACGACATCTGGCAGTACTATTTTATTTCCTCTTCTCCACGAGTCTTGTTGCCTAATAGAGTGCCCCTAACACAAGTATTGCCCAGCCTTTATAATAGTGTGCACTCATATTTAAGTGAATGTGAACTCTATAGCTTATAAATGGGCCTTTAAAAAAAAAGTCCCCTTCATAGCCTCTTTTCACACATTTTGAACCCTGTAAAATGCCTCAACTTAGTCAACAAACAAGAGCACTCTACTGGGGATAGGTAGCATGTAGTGCCAGGTGTCCTCGGCGCTACTTGTCCATTTATGCATCCAAGTAGGCCGGACACAAAAACACGTCATTCTCTAGCGAAATTCCTCTAATGCATTCACATGTATCCATGATTTTCACATGCAAATGTAATGGAAATTGCCCGTTCTCAATACTTGTACTACTTTTGGGCACTCAAAAATTCCCAGAGTCCTTTCACATAGGAACATGCCTAGTCTGGTTACATCTTGCAGGGCTTTTTAAATAGTTGACCGCAAGTGTGATAGCTACCTTGCGGAAAAGGAAGGTTGTTCTCATGCAACAACGTTATCCGTTATCTAGTCATACTAGAGTCCTCAAATGAAGGCCATCCAGCCATAAACAATGAGTATATACCAGTTAACTCGCAGGTGGACATCTATCACACTCTGTCGAGAAAGAGCTAGGCTCAAGTCACATGCCATAGTTACTGATCATATCAGTTAAGGATAACGTTGGCTGTGGAGTCTCTCGGAGTAGTACCTAGTCTCACATAAGCCTTGCTTGAGTGGAACTCTTAGGTCAATATCCAGTCGCACGACCATACACCCAAGCCACTATGCACGGGAACAAATATTGTAGATATAACCAAGATATGAGAAAGGTAACTGATTCAAAATAAATCCACACTATAAAACAGCTCCACATGGCCATATAGAGAATCCTTGATACATTTGGATACAACATTCTTCCCATAAAACGATGGATAGCATCTTGAATAATACTATAATACTTGGCTTTAAGCCCTTGTGATAACATTAATCTAGCATAAACATGCAACAAGGAAAATACCCAAAGATATTATTCATTATTTGAGTGGTCACACCAAAGATATTATTCATTATTTGAGTGGTCACACCAGTTGTTTATCCAAAACTAAAAGTTAAGCTACTTTCTAGACTACTAGATGAAGCTGAATTTTTTTAAAAGGATACAATATCTTGGGTTTTATATAAACCCATGTAGACAAGCTCTCAAGAGCTACCAAGCCCTTCTTGAGGAAAATATGGGGGTCCTTTATAGTCCTCTTCACTGCCAGCTTGGAATGGTTGCAGGGAAGGAGAAAGTCGAGTAATCATCTTCTTTTGCATAGCCTTTCGAAAAACTGACTTGTCTCTTGTTCTCTTTGCTTTTCCCTTGGATACTCATGTGCCTTCAAAAGCATCTACTTCCTGAGAGTCTCCAGTACTCATGAAAGTTCTCTTCTTCTTCTTCTTTGAAACATTTGCTGGTTGATTCACCTCAATGCGCACCTGATAGTTGGCGGGAGCTTGAAACTTGATGAGTGAATCCTGCTTATCTTTTGGTTCTTCAATAACTACTCCTAATGAAGTACGAGATAGCTGATAACCCTCTTCTAACAAGAAGGCAATGGCCATTTCTCTTGGATTTAATCCTTCTTGCCTGGCCCAATCTCCGAACTTGTCATGAAGGTTTGTGACCGAACAATCCTTTCCTTGGTTTTCCTGAAGCTCTTCCCTGAAGCTCTTCAATTATTTCCTATTTTTTGCCTTTGCTACCTTGGACGCACAAATCTCTTCTCCGTTTGGTTGCTCCCATTCGGTTTATGCTGTGGAAGAGGCAAGGAAATATTATGGGTGAAACATGGATAGCTTGGAATCACATTATGACGCCCAAAAGAATGGGTGGGGCTGCTTTACTGGATGTCCGCTTGCATATGGTGGCGCGTAGGTGGGCGCTTTTTCAGGATATGTGTTTGCAGGAGCAGCCTTGGGTATTCATGGCTCGTGACTTGATTGAGTTGGAGGGATTATCACATGGACGGACACGTGTGCAGGCTTCATGGTGGGACATTGTGAATCCGGCTCATCCTGTCCGTATTCGCTCATCTCACATTTTATCGCATATTCTCCTTTCTTGGCATGAAGTTCTACTATTGGCTCGGTGTCATGAAAGACTACTTTTGAACTCTTTGTAGTTCGAAACATTTGTGGAGTCTCGTGTCATTGTTTGGCCAGACAGAGATGCTTCACGCATACGACTCAACCGCATGGTCAGGTTAGGCTTGGTTAGAATCCGAGATGCTGTGATACCTGGTCGTGATAGGCCATATTCGTTTCGTCGTATTCGGCAGCACTTTAGGGTTCCTCGGACATTTCAGCTACTATGGGTTGACATCATGCATGCAGTTGAGCCTTTTACTCCATTGCCTCGGCCATCTGCAGATCAGCCTTGGCTTGATTGGGCACTATGTAAATCTGGTGACTTGATATCACTTTCAGCGAACCAGGTCTATCATAAGCTCATATCAGAGAAAGATTGGGTTTCAGCCAAGGCCAATAAGGTGTGGGGATTGCAAAAGTCTAAATCATGGTGGCAGAAAACTCTTATGCGTGGTTGGCAGTTGAAACTCCCTTACCAAGGTAAGGTTTTCATTTGGAGGATGTTGGTGGGAGGGTTACCTACACGGGATCAGCTCAGCCCCTGTTGTAAAATTACATTGGCCTCTTGCTTCTTCTGCTGCACGACATGCATTGAAACAGTTATGCATATGTTCATGAGTTGTCCAGTGGTCCGTCAGATTTGGTCTTTTGTCTCTCGCGTTTGGGAGGCAGTAGAGAGGTCTATTGTTTCAGCTCATCAGTGGATATTTGGGATTTGTCCTCAAGTTATACTTCGGACAGTCACCTTGTGATATTCCATTTCCTTAGATGGACATGACTTTGGCATATTTGGACTACACGGAATGGGTTCATCTTTGATTCCTTGTCTGGAATACATGGGCACATTCGACGTATCCGTGGTTTGCTGCTTTGGCAGTTTTCTTCTCTTCTCTCAGCTCAGCTACTGGATGCAGATGTTATTTCGTTATGGTCTACGGCAGCTCGACTGGCTCATCTTTGATGCTTTTATCTGGGATGCTTATTTGGCTAGGAGGCTTTCTTATTAGTGTACAGGTTTGCATGGTCATGATCCTTTAGAGGATCTTTTGTGGGTTTTTTTTTTGGGGGGGCCATAGGTTTTGTGTGAGCCATGTGGCTGATGTACTTTTTTATATATAATATAAAACACCATTTCACGAAAAAAAAAAGAGCTGTATTAACGTCTAGAGGCCGAACTCGACCTATGAGACAAATCAATGTACAACTGTCAATGTCTTCTGGATGTCTAGAAAAAAAAAGGACAAAATGAACATGAAATAAAGTATGAAAGTACTGAGCTAGTAAGGGGGCGTGATGGATGGAGCACTACTGCTAGAGGCTCAGTATGCAACCTATATGCGTAGGGTATACAAGAATGCAATGCAGATTTGTCTAGCTCCAACCAGTACCGTAATGGGGGTGTAATATGTGATATATAGGCGATGGCGAGGCAAAAATACCTCAGAGCATGATCTCTGGGTGTGAGGGTAAGTGAGCTAGCCGCTCCTGGATATGGTGTTGATGTTGAGCCCGTATCTCTGTGGTCTCCCTCTGATGTCTGGGAGTATGGTAGCCTGGTACTCTCGGTCTCCGTCTGGCTCGGAGGTCTGCAGCGCACTGAAGTGTAACCCCCTCCTGTGTTAGGGTAGGCACTGGGATAGATCTCTGGAAGAAATCAGTGAGCTGGAGCTGTCGCCCACCTCTCCCTGTGGTATGAGTCCATATCAGTGTCTCTATGTGGCGTTGTGTCTCTAACAAGAACTAGCCAAATCTGCGCTTGTCTGTTGCAGACTCCATGATCTGGCGGAGTGAGGGATGTCCACTAAAGATGGTGGTGTATCTCTCTCTAATGACACTATATGCTCTCCATCTGCATGCATAATGTTCCTCACTCTCAACCTCCTCCTGGCATAGTCTACATCTGCATTCATAATGTTCCTCACTCTCAACCTCCTCCTGGCATAGTCTGCATCTGCATACATAATGTTCCTCACTCCATATCCTCTCTGCTCTGGGGATCCATGCTGCCCTACCTGCTTCAATCTGAAGCTGGTGTGATGACACTCTGAGCTGGCCAATCGCCACTCGGGCACTGTGAGGCATGTACACATCCATGTATCCAGGTCTCTGTATGAATCCATCCGCTGAGATACGCATAAACTGATCTCTGTAGTATAGCATCTTCGGCGGTAGAGGCTGACTGGGTGTAATCCAAGTCTCTTGAGTGTATCGCTGCCATAAATTCCTGCCGAAGGACTCCGTCCTCTCACTGTGAGAGAGCTGGATGTGTGGTGCATGTATATCATACTAGAAAGGTGGCAGGTGATCTATGTCGAGACCATGCTGAGTGAGCCACTGTATCATTTGTGAATACCACGATCTCCTATCTCCCCTCTCTGCGAGTTGCCTGGATGCCTCAAAAGCTTTATGTGAGAGTCGATCTGATGGCATATCTCTGATCCTCTGTATCAAGCAGGTCGTGTGGAAGAGGGCCTCTACTAGCATAGGAGGTGCAGCAAACTCCGTTTGGACAATGTCATGTGGGACGGAGGGTTTGCTGCGGATCATCCGTGAGAGCATGAAAATATGAGGCCTCTCTATCTGAGACCATGTGGAGGTGGCGACCCGAGGTGCCCATACTGCTGGAGCATACATCAAAGCAGGGGTGACTAGTGTGAGTTAGTAGAAAGAAAGAAAGAAAGAAATATTAAGTGCTACTAAAGACCCAATGGGCCTATGAGACCAAAGTGATACAATAATTTCCATGGCATATCTCATCATGGAATGGAAAATAAAATAGAAAGAAAACATAAATATAGCTCTCTCACTGGGGTGATACAAAACTGTCCATGGAAACTCGTCACATGGAATACTAAGAACAGAAAAACATGGGAGCATCATCAGCTCTGAGTAGGTGGTATACCACACTCCAAAATGTCAAGCATGGGGCTGATGAGTATGGCCGAGAGGTCTCCCTCAGCTATGTCGCGTGGAAAGGTAGCTCGATGGCGGTGGAGCATGTCCTGGATCTGCTCTGGAGCTGATGAGGGCCGATGGGGGGGGGGTCGAGTTCGTTGGGCATGTTGGAGTGCAGAGGCTTGGTCCGAGGTAACTTCTCTCGGGCGAGGTAGGTCCAGAGCACCTCGTGGAGGGTCCACAAGATCCAATATGTCGGTGTCCTCCACCTCCTGGGTCCAGAAGAAACCGGTGATGGTTGGCTACGGAGGGAGGGGGCGGGGTGGCTGGGGCCTGTGTCTCAAGGTGGTGTCCCTGTGTCTGCGGAGCTCAAGCAAGAAGAGGCCCTGGCAACGCTGGTCCTGGAAGTCAATGATCCTAGAGAGTGGACTGAATCCCTCATCACGAAATAGACAGTGAAACCTCCCGCAGATCTCATATGTAATGCTCCTCCATCTCAACCTCTATGTGGCATAGTCGGCATATCCTCTCCTCTCTGGGTGTCCGTACGAGCTTCCCAGCTCTGAAGATGCGCTCAGCTCTACCTGTCTCCACTCTGAGGCCGTGGGAAGAAACCCGTATCTGGCCAATCGTAATCCGCATGGCATGGGACATGTGAACACTCAAGTAGCCCGGTTGCTGGATGAATCCATCCTCAATGAGTGTGAGGAAGTGGTCTCTGTAAAAGTGCATCTTTGTGGGGAGCTCCGGGGGCGTGATCCATGTGCAATGTGTGTAGAGGCTAAGAAGATCTGACCAGATAACCCGGTTGGTATCCTCGTGAGACAGCCAGAAAAAAGGGGAGTCCAAATTGTACTGAAGGGGGGTAGGCGGTCCATGCAGAGCCCATATATTGAGAACCAAGTGGAAACTAGTGCATACCATACTCCAGAGTGCCCCTCAAGTGCTAGCTATCTGGAGGACTCCAGGGCAAGCCTCGGGTACCTATGGGGATCCATGTGACTGGTGCGATGGAGGTATGTGACTGTCTGGAAGAGTGCCTCCACTGGGTTGCAGCGAACTCTGCCTGGATAATCTGGTGTGGGAGTGATGGTTTGCTGTGGATCATATGGGAGAACATCATTACTTGGGGCTCTCAACTCGCTGCCAATCCTCATCGGTTAAATCTGGCCCCTAGAAAGCTGCTCCATACATCAAGGCTCGTGTAACGAGGGTGTCAAAAAGCCAGCCCTTCATCCTGGGCTCCTGGAAATGTGCCTGGAAGCACTGTCGCTCAAGTAAGCTCAAGGCTGCATATCCCCGCGTCACTCTGGCATGTGGTGCGGGAAGCATGGTAAAGCGTGGGCCACTAAAAGTGACACCAAGGTAGACACAGGATGAAACAATCTCCACAGGATCCCCTCTATATGTGAAGCTCAATCTGGATGTGACGGGGCGAGAGGTATTGAAGACCATTACCTTGGTTTTACCAAGGTTAACAGAGAGGTCCCACTAAGTGCAAAAGTCATGTAAGGCATCCAACTGTCTGTGAAGCCCTTCATGGGACCAACCCCACCTAATCCATCAATGAAGCTCGAGATCTGATCAATGTAGAGGCCGAAAAGAGTGGGTGATAGAGGGCAGCCCTGTTTTACCCCAATAGTGCTGGAGATCTCCTGTGATGTACCTCCTGGGGCTCTCACTTGTCCGGTGACGGACTCACAGAGGGCGATGATGTTGCAAACCATGTCAGATGGGACTCCGATCTCTTGTAGACGGTGTAAGAGGCGGGCTCGGGGTACAATATCAAAAGCTTTGCGGAAATCCACAAAGCAGCAGTAAATCTTCTAGTGTCATGCTCTACCCTCCTCGATGATGGCACGAAGGGTGAAGATGTGGTCAAGGGTAGAGTAGCTCCTCCGAAAGCTAGCCTGTCCTGAGGCTCTGCATCCCTGGCTCTCTGCAAATGAACTGAGCTCCGCCTCTAGCACTGATCCATAGAGTTTTGCAATTCATCATCGTCCTGTAGTTATTAGGATCAACTAGATCCCTGGCTTTGAGGATGGGGGTGATGGTGTTGGTGGACAAAGAGGGTGGAAATCCTTCACAAAGGGCTCTATTGAACATGTAGGCTAGTAGGGGCGCTAGGGTATCATGGGCATGCGAGACGTACTCGGCAATGAGTCCCTTATGATCTTGGGCTCGCCCATTGCGTAGTCTATAAATGGCATTTAAGACCATGCCCTTGTGAAGAAGGTGGAGGTGGTGGGGCGGGGGTTTGGTGGTGGGGGTAGGGGTGGCTGATGGGGGATATGATAGAGGGAGCGTGCATAGGAGTGCCATGTGTCTGGCCAGGTGATAGGTGTAGGAGGGCAACGTTCACGGAGTTTCCTCCATGCCTCTTTGTAGTTCAGCCCTAAGAAAAGTCAGTATAACTCATCCTCTTTCCGAGCATAGAACTCCCGTTTCTTGCGTTGGGTGACCAAGAAGCTACTATCCTACATTGCTTCTACTAGATTACAATGAACATCAGGAAGGGGTTATGTTAACCTATCTGGGATTAACACATGTAGCCACTAATATTCGACAAAAAAGAAAATATTTATACATTAAAAGGATGCCGGATTAAGCTATAATGAAACGATGCCCAAATCTGCAACTTGGACGGGTGCTCATGATCTGATGGAATACTTATGGTGCTCATAACGTTTTGATGTAATACTTCATAAATTATGGTGATTTGCGCTCCAAGAATGCATGGTAGAAAGCTAGGATAAATCTCCTATGAATGTACTTCGAGTATTATGAGATTAAGCATTATATAAGAGATATGTCACTTATCAACCTTGGGACTAACGGGCCATAATTTAAGTGTGTTTTAACACTTGGCCATGTATACAAGTTAGTCCCCTTATAATTTATAAAATAAATGGTGAAGCTATGGCTATGGTGATGATGAAGCTCTAATAGAATTGTGAGTGAAGCATTTATCATGCTAAATGAGAGTGTGTGGGCTAACTAAATTACACTCAAGTTAATTAGACTCCAAGATAGATTAGCTTGGACAGTTCGAGAAACTTGAGATAAATGTATTGCTTCATTGCTTGAAATGAGCTCCTTATATAGGAGTTCAGTACATCCTTGGGGATTGGCTTTCACATGCTTTATGGGACAATGTAGAAGATGCCACATTGCTTGATGCTAAGCTGTCTCATCTCATACTCACTCCCTACCGTCTAATGTGTGCAAAAGGCACACACTAGACGGCTTGATGCTAAGCTATCTCATCTCATACCCTACCATCTAGCGTGTGCACAAGCCACCACGTTATCAACACCCCTCCTTGGTTCCTTGATGGTTAGGATACTCAAGGTGGTAAAGTGTGAGTACACACGTTATATCCCCCACCCCTAGTGCAACATGCTACTAGGTGTGGTCAGGCAATTTTACAAAAAAGAAAAAAGATAGATCTACTCATTTGGTGATCTTTTTATACATAGTTTAGGATAGTGATATGGACAGTTTGCTTAAAAGAGGTGATTTTTTTCTCGATGCTTGGTGCAACATCCATGTGGTTTGCTTCGTGCTGCTTGAATATGCAGTCCTCTTCTTTGTGGCCCAATTTTTGCAGTGTCCACTCTTTGTATTGTTTTTTTGTCGGCATTCACTTTGGTAATGCCCTTTTCTTTCGCAGAGTGGTAGCATTGTTTTATGCCCTTATTGGTGTAGAGTGCTCTTTCACTTTTGTGATTCCATGTGTTCCATCCTTAAACTGCTTCTCTTCTTGAAGTAGAGATGAAATGTAACCCTCAAATGTAGGTTCAGGTAAATTCTTTAGAGTGGTCACACTTTTGTGATTCCATGCGTTCCATTCTTAAACCGCTTCTCTTCTTCAAGTAGAGAGAAAATGCAACGGTTAAATGTAGGTTCATGTAAATTCTTTAGAGTGGTCAAATTAGTGCACTATATTCTAGGTATGCTCTTTAGAAGTATGGCAAGTGCATGCTTTTCATCTATCTTTGCATCAATGCTATCTATCTGGGTCATGATGCTTTTCAATTTGCTTAGAAATTGTGGTAGTGACTCATGAAATTGCACCTCTAATCCATAAAATTCAATTTCAAATGGATTTCTTGATTCCTGGCCTTAGAACCAAATATTTGATTTAACTCATCCCGTGCTTGTTTTGTTAAAGTCAATGTGATGGATAAGATTGGTGCCCAACTGCAATGCAATTAATGATGGTGCTTGTTCATATCTTTCATCCTAATCATCAGTAAGATAAGCGGGTGCATTCTTCTTAATTAATTTTTATAACATCTTGTGCATGAGAAGATACTTCATTTGTGTAGCCCAGTTGGAAAACCTTTTCCCATTGAGCATCTCAACTTGTTTTACCATGATGCCACTCACTTGCTAATGTCTAGTCTCGTACATCCGACGGTATAAATGCGATAAAATGCTTAAATGCTTCTTGTTAATATCCCAAATGCAAAGTGAATATGTTTGAAGCTCATACAAGGCTAATACAATCCATATTTTACAATTTTATGTTAAGCAGGTGCATTCTTCTTAATTAATTTCCATAACATCTTGTGCTGCTTCATTTGTGTAACCCAGTTGTGAAACCCTTCCCCATTGAGCGTCTCATCTTGATTGTCCATGATGCCACTCACTTGCTAATGTCTAGTCTCGTACATCCGACGGTACAAATGCAGTGAAATATGCTTAAATGCTTCTCGTTAATTGCAGGGTGTCAGAGGACATGGGGCCGGATAACACCAGATATGGTCATCACTTACTTGAGCTGGGAGGCCGACACCATCTCGTTATTTATAATGGGATGAGATAGTGGCAGGATTCAGGAGCACTGACATGCTTTCCACGATCGCGGGGGGGGGGGGGGGGGGGGGGGTAGCACAGTGGACTACACCATGGGGTCCATGGAGACCACACAGGTAGTGACATCTTTCACCATCCCCCCCTGTCCTATTGGTGCGGATCACACGTACCTCTTACTGTCACTGGCGAGCTCCACACCAGCACCCACACAACCCACACAAGCATCGCATACAACTTTCTACTTCACCCATGACTTGGCAGACATATATGAGCATCATGTATATGACAGGCTACTCCAAATGGATCCCCTGTCACCTCTAGACACACTCACCACCCAGCTGTCATCTCTACTACAAACGGCCGCCACCCGCAGCTTCCCCCATCATACACACATTGCACACACAGATAGATCTAGGAGCATGCCCCAGAATCGGTGGTATGATGATGAGTGCAGAGAGCTATATAGACACCTCCATGCCCAGAGAGCACTCGGGACCATTACACAGAGACAGGCGAGCCGATAGATGAGGACCCTCACACGCCGTAAGAGGCGTCCATATGAGGAGGCACAATACTAGGATATATACCACCTACTCATGAGCAGAGATGCAGCCACTGCATGGCGAAGGATGAGAGAACCTCGCCCTCGTACCCCGATTGAGGATCCACACACATGGCACACATATGCAAAGAGCCTCTACCATATCCCTCAGCAACCGCCCATACCACAGCCGCAGGAGTCCCGCCTTACCACCTCTACTTTCTTTACCGCCTCCATGGTAGAAAGAGCTATCTGCCGGTTACAGCATGGGAGATCAGCTGACCACACAGGTATACAAAGTGAGCATCTTATTTATGCAACTGACACACTGGGACCCTTTGTTGCTCACCTCTTTAATAGGGCACTAGTGGAGGGCCTACCAACTAAGTCGACTATGCACACCATCGTGCCTCTCCACAAAGCGGGAGACATGCTAGACCCGAGCAACTACAAGACTATCATGATTGGTCATACATTGGTCAAACTTTATGGCGCAATGCTCGAGGCAGAGTTGAGCTCACATGCAGAGGAGGAGGGACTTCGAGCACCAGGTGTCAAATCCCCACGGATCTCCTCGTGATCGATCTTGGTTCGAGACTCGAATCCTGCAAACAAACGAACAAACAAACAAGGCGGCGCAGGCCTGACTCACCTCCCAACCATGACAGCCGTGGGCGAGCCCACAATCTTGGCTGTTCCCACCGAGCCACGAGCTGAGCTAACTAGGTTGACGTACCGACCAATCTCCTCCTCGCGACGTCCCATACCACCACGAAGCTGCCCTCACGGGCCTCGAGATTGCTGCCGGCCTCGGCCACGTAAAGCAGGTGTACGTCTGCACTAGATCCAGGCTCCAAGACCATAGAGCTCTCACAAACTCGCGAGATTCTCTATATCCCAATAACTAACCTTGGCCACCCTTTTATAGGCTCTTGGCCGGTCATCGAGCGTCCACACTTGGGCGCTCGCCCGTCCATACTTGGGTGCCTGCCCATTAGTTTATCCCTAACTCAGCTCGCCAATCAGCCTGCCTAGTTCCAAGCTTTCCCAAGCCTCGAAACTAGTCTTGCGTGCGTGTAGCACACTGTAGATACACACTGCACACATGACATACTCCCCTTCCTCTAAGAGCTCACTCCTGAGCTCACTAAAAAGCCAGGGTAATCTCTCTGAAGAGTAGTCAATGTCTCCCATGTAGCATCCTCCTCAACACGATCCTTTCACTTGATCTTGTATTCCGTCATAAGCGTATTACGCGATCTTCGTTCACCAAATCCAAGAATCTTTTGAGGTTCGTGCGGAACAAATGTTATGTCCTCGACATCTATAATTTCTCGAGGAGTAACTAACTGATCTGCTCCACCCAGTACTTCCTTAAGTCTACTGACATGAAATACAGGATGAACTTTCACATGAGAAGGCAAATCAAATTCATATGCAACTGAACCAATTCGTCGTGTAACACGAAATGGTCCACAGTATCTAGGGGAAAATTTCGGAGATCTACCTGTCCGTAAAGTCTCGGAATCTTTCGGAACTCGCAAATACACCATCGTTCCTTCAGAGAACTCTCTGGGTGGACGATGTCTATTAGAATAAAACCTATCTCGATCTTGAGCACTTCTAATAGATTCCTTCGCAACTTGTAACATTTCTTGCATATCTTGTAAAAAATTACGGGCTGCATCATGCTGAAGTCCTGAGAATCCTACTGTAACAGGTGATCTAGGTTGAAAACCATACATAAGCATGAAAGGACTAAACCCTGTAGTCGTATGCTTAGTACTGTTATATGCAAATTCTAACATAGGAAGATAATCCTCCCATGAACTCTGTCTTTTGGATACATATGCTCGAAGCATATTCTCCAAAATCTGATTTACTCTTTCAGTCTGGCCATCAGATTGAGGATGATCTGAGGAACTCAAATTCAAAGTTGTTTCCAACTTCTCAAAAACAAGTTTCCAAAAATCACTCGTAAACTTAAGAGTCCCTATCACTGACTATGTCCTGCGGTAACCCGTACAGTCTAAACAATTGCTCGATAAACTGCCGTGCTAATTGCGTAGCTGTAATAGTCTTTCGGGTCGGTAAAAATCTAGCCATCTTTGTCAAGCGATCTACCACAACCCAAATAGAATCGTGGCCTTGATGTGTTCTTGGCAATCCGGTAATAAAATCCATGGAAATACTTTCCCATTTATTATCTGGGATTTGCAAAGGATGCAACAACCCAGCCTGTCTAAAGCGTTCAGCTTTATTTGCCTGACAAATTTGACACTTGAGAACATAATCTTCTACATACCCTTTCATCTTCAACCAATAAAAAGTGTGTTTCACTAATGATAGTGTCCTGTGTACCCCAGGGTGTCCAGCAGAAGGGGCGTCGTGACACTCCTTAAGAATCTTGGACCTAATGTCCGGGATCTGTGGTACACAAATTTTGTCATTACAGAATAGTAAACCATTCCGAATCATCCACTGGCCTCCTGCAGCCTGAATAGTAGACTACTCAGTCATCGAGTCTTGGTCAATCAATGAGCTCCCGTCCTGGATCTTCTGCCAAAATGGACCAAAATAACTATCAATCCTGCAAAGCCCTCTCAATGACTGAAATAAGTCAGTAGAAATCTCGGTGAACAACAAAGTATTCACCTCTCAAATTCGACTAAGCGCATCTGCAATTCTATTCATGGAACCTTTCCAATAAAGGATCTCAAAATCAAAATCTTGCATTAACTCTGCCCAACGAGCTTTCCTACCTCTCAAATCATCCGCATCACACACATACTTGATTGACTGATAATCAGTCAATACCACAAACTTGGAGCCATATAAATAATGTCTCCAAACCTTGAGACCATGAATCACAGCATAAAGCTCCTTCTCAAGGGTTGGCCAACGAGATTGAGTGTCGTCTAGCTTTTTACTTTCAAAAGCAACCGGTCTACCATCTTGAAATAAAGCAGCCCCGATAGCATAGTCACTGGCATCAGTTTCAAGAACATAAGGCCGACTAGGATCAGGCAATGCTCAGCTAGGTGCTTTCTTGACTTTATCTTTCAAAAGTCTGAAGGCCATATCCAAATCGTTATTCCGAGTGATAGACTGATTTGACTTACGTCCACGACCTTTCAATAAGTCGGTCATCGGTAGTGTGAGCTGAGAGTACTCCCGTACAGATTTTCAAAGAAAAACAACAAAACCGAGAAAAGAACAAAGTTGTTTCACTACTCGCGGTATAGGCCAGACGAGAACCTTCTGAACTCGGTCATAGTCAATGCTCAATCCATCTCTAGTGATCTTGTGTCCCAAGTAAATGATGTCAATCATAAAGAACTCACATTTACTTAACTTAGCATATAATCGATTCTGTCTCAAAATAGATAAGACAATCGTGAGGTGTCTGACATGATCCTCAAGAGTACGACTATATATCAAAATATCATCCAGGAACACCACCACAAATTTTCCCAAATATTCACGAAAAAGATCGTTCATCATGTGCTGGAAAGTGGCTGGAGCATTGGTTAACCCAAAAGGTAATACGAGAAACTCGTAATGCCATACCTAGTCTAAAAGGCGGTTCTTTCGACATGCCTTTCATGAATACGTATCTGGTGATAGCCATTACGTAAATCCATCTTCGTGAAATATTTCGCTCCTGCTAACCGGTCAATCAGGTCATCTGATCTAGGGAGAGGATAATGGTTCTTAATGGTCAGCTTATTCAATATCTTGTAATCTATACACATTCTCCAGGTGTTGTCCTTCTTTCTCCTAAGCAACACAGGTGCACCCCAAGGTGATTTACTTGGACGGATCTGGTCCATCCTCAAATAATCTTCGAGTTATTTAGCCAACTCATCTTCCTCAACTTGGCTCATCCTGTAAGGTGGAATACAGAAAGGATCAGCACCAGGGATCAAGTCAATACGATGATCTATTGCCCGTTCAGGTGGTAAACCCGATGGCAGTTTCTTAGGAAATACATCTTGAAACGAATCAAGCATCTTCTGTAATTCTTTGCTTTCAAACACACTTAATTCATTTACATCCATGGAAGGGATGAGAAAGAAAGAAAGTGGAATCAATACACAATGGAAAGTAGTATACAAAGAAGAATCCATTATATTTCCAAAATCAACTGTATTTACAAGAGGTCCCTGAGAGGGATGAATACAATCACCTAAAATACTATACTGGATGTCCCTATGCTGAAAAGAAAAAATATGACTAGACCAATCTATCTGGACTTGAAGAGTCTTAAACCACTCAATCCCTAATAACAAGTCTACATTTTCTAGATGCATAACATAGCATTCCAGAGTATCTTTGTAGTCCTGAATTTGGATTGGAAGCATCTCCACCTTGCGATCCCAAACTTGCCTTCCCGCAGGTAGACGTACCTCATAGGTATGGTCGCTGAGTGTTGTATCAAGACTCAATTTCTGCACAAAATTGTAGTTAACAAAGTTATGCGAACTACCAGGGTCTAAAAGAATGTGAATTTTATGGCCATTCATTTCTCCATAAACTCGGAGAAGATCATGCAAGCCAAATACTTTAGAATCGAACAGACAATCAGAACAAGTACTAGGGCGAGAAAGTACAGTAATTGACGTACCTGTCAAAGACAACTGGTTAGCTGTCTTTGGCTTGGGTCCTACGTTTGACTTGGTACCCTTTTGCTTCGGGCACTCGTTACGCATGTGTCCTTTTTCTTCGCAGATAAAACAACGTCCTTCCTTCTTGAGCTTTAAAGCCCTAAGGAGTCGTTTCTTCTTCGTTGGTATTGAACTGGAACTCTTCGAAGGTTGGTCCGAAGACTTCCCTTCTGTCGTGTTAGCCATAGGTGCGGAGAACTTTCTTTTATGCTTGTTCCCCTTCTCGGTAATGGGTTTCGACTTGGAAGAGACCCTCGTCCAACGTTTTATATTTGTTATTTTTACCCTGTAATCGGTACGAGTCTGGTAAACCAGCTACGAAAAACCCCAAAAGAGTAGTGGGATCCATTATTGTAGCTTTCATCTACAAGTCACGAAACTTCTGGAGGTAGACCTCATAAGTGAGGTGCTGCGAGGTCATGGTCAAAGCTGAAAACCGGGCAACAACATCATAATCATCCTCTTTCTTGAGAAATTCTTTCTCGAAGACGTCTTTAAATTGTGCCCGTGTCGTTGGCTTAGGGTTGAGTTCCTTCCACCAAAGCAAAGCTTTGCCGGAAAGGAAACCTGCTGCTAACTGGATCTTCTTTCCATCATCATATGGATGAAACTGAAAGTGAACTTGCCACTTATGTAGCCATGTGTCCACGATCTCCTTGGTGCGCTGCTTTTGCTCGCCCCCGAACAGTTCCGGAGTAATGTTGGGGCCTAAAGCTGAAGCCAAGGTATCCATACCCGAGAAAGTAGAGAGGGTAGTGGTCAAGAGAGCGATGGAGTTCTGTAAAGCTTGCATCTGGGCTGCGATTTGTGCTTGACGTTCCGATGAAGAAGCTTTGAGAGCTACTTTGAACTCTTGGAAATTTGATTTTGACACAAAATCGTCAAAAAGATCGGCATCGGTACCTTCGATAGCCGGCAAGCCTTCGCGTTCCACAAGGGGCTCCAACTCCGATTCTTGGGTCGACATCGTGAAGAGGGTACGTGGAGAGAAAATTCGATCTTTGCACAACAAGAGTGCGAGGGAACTTGAGAGCTTGAGAACTTGAAAACTTGAGAAATGTGTGGCAAGAAGCCCACTTCGCGTTCCACAAGGGGCTCCAACTCCGATTCTTGGGTCGACATCGTGAAGAGGGTACGTGGAGAGAGAATTCGATCTTTGCACAACAAGAGTGCGAGGGAGCTTGAGAGCTTGAAACCTTGAGGGATGTGTGGCAAGAAGCCCACTTAAGGGGTTTACAAAATAGCCCCAAAAGCCAAAAAAACCTCCAAAAGCTAGGCTTAGCTTTTGCTTTGCTTTTGTGTTTATATATATATATATATATATATATATATATATATATATATATATATATATATTCTAGGTTCTTTAAAAAAATAAACACTTTTAAACCTTGGAGGAGATGACTTTTAAACTTTTTTAAAAAAAATTAACCTCAAAAAAAAACGAAAGCTTAAAAAAAACGTGTGCTTTGCTCGTTTTTTTTTTCTCCTCCTGGATTAGCTCGTCGGCGTTTGAAGCTGCCGTCAACCATGCTGTCGTCACCAACTGAAGCCGACGCCTAAAGTGCTGTCGGCGCCTGTGTCAGCGCCTGCGTGTGCCAAGCCGGCGCCTGAAGTGTTGTCGACGCCCGTGTCAGCGCGCCTGCCGGCTTGCCCTGGGTGCCTACCCGCCTGGCCTAGGCACCGCCTGGGCTGGCTACGCAAGCCTGGCCGCCTGGCATAGGTGCTGCCTGGGCTGGCCACGCAAGCCTGGCAGCCTGGCATAGGTGCAGGCCTAGGCGCCTGCCAACCGACTGGCCCTGGCCGCCCATACACTTGCGCCCTCAACCACCCGCAGCTCCCGGCCAACCACACGTGTCCAGCAGCACTCGGTCAACATGCCCACTCACCAACCTGAATCTGCAATCCAGCACTTCTCTCGCTCTCTCTCTTGCGCCAAAAAGCAACGTGCTTTTTTCTGATTTCTCTCCCGACTTGCTCATGCGTACGACCACACAAGCGACTCTCTCCTCTTCTTAGCAAAGCAAACGACCCTACCATCTACCATCCCCATCAACATGGGTCTCTTTGATGAAGAAAAAACACATACTATTCTGAAAACAGCAGTATGCACAGAAAAAACAGCAAGCTTTTTAACACATACCTTTCTTCGACCTCATCTTCTCTACCTACCGACTTGCTCGTTCACGAGGTATGCTTTGATACCACTGTCAAATCCCCGCGGATCTCCTCGTGATCGATCTTGGTTCGAGACTCGAATCCTGCAAACAAACGAACAAACAAACAAGGGGGTGCAGGCCTAACTGACCTCCCAACCATGACAGCCGTGGGCGAGCCCACAATCTTGGTTGTCCCCACCGAGCCACGAGCTGAGCTAACTAGGTTGACGTACCGACCAATCTCCTCCTCGCGACGTCCCATACCGCCACGAAGCTGCCCTCGCGGGCCTCGAGATTACTGCCGGCCTCGGCTATGTAAAGCAGGTGCACGTCTGCACTAGATCCAGGCTCCAAGACCATAGAGCTCTCACAAACTCGCAAGATTCTCTATATCCCAATAACTAACCTTGGCCACCCTTTTATAGGCTCTTGGCCGGTCATCGAGCGTCCACACTTTGGGCGCCCGCCCGTCCATACTTGGGTGCCCGCCCGTTAGTTTATCCCTAACTCAGCTCGCCAATCAGCCTGCCTAGTTCCAAGCTTCCCCAAGCCTCGAAACTAGTCTTGCGTGCGTGTAGCACACGGTAGATACACATTGTGCACATGACACCAGGGCAGGCTGGATTCCGACGAGCTTTCTCCACTATTGACCATATATTCACTCTGAGATGTCTGATTGACCAGGCTAGGGCGCGGGAGAAGAGATTATACTGTTGCTTTGTGGATTTCCACAAAGCATTTGACACGGTGCCACGAGAGAGACTCTTCCAGCGTCTACAGTCATTGGGGATCCCATCAGAGATGGTTTGGTTTATCTATGCTTTATATGAGCAGGTCCTCGGGCGCATACGATGCCCTGGGGGGCTATCTGATGTTATTGTTAGCACCATAGGTGTGAAGCAAGGATGCCCACTCTCTCCTACACTATTTGGGCTATACATCGATGAGGTGGCTGACTTCATTGGTCACGGTGGTGGGGACGGGGTAGACATCTCAGGTACCACAGTCCACATCATGCTATATGCAGATGATATTATTCTGGTCTCTGAGGAGTGACGGATGGGACTACAGCACCGTCTCCATGCACTCGACGACTTCTGCACACAGAGGGGGCTTACAGTGAACCTTGGGAAAACCAAGGCCATGATTTTCTACACCTCAAGGCCGGTTCGAGAACAGGCCATCTTCACACTAGCAAAAGGACAAATAGAGGTGGTAGACTCATATGTGTACCTGGGGATTACATTTTCGACTCCGCCAGGAAGATTTACTATGGCACAGGCAGCCAGGGATAGACTCACACGAGGGTATGCAGCTCTGGCCATGCAAGAGAGGCAATGTCACCAGGCACAGTTCCAAGAGCCCCGCACGAAGGGGTGGTTGTTTGACATGCTAGTCACCCCTGCTTTGATGTATGCTGCAGCAGTATGGGCACCTGGGCTCGCCACCTCCACATGGTCTCAAATAGAGAGGCCTCAGATTCTCATGCTCTCACGGATGATCCACACCAAACCCTCCGCCCACATGACATTTTCCGGACAGAGTTTGCTGCACCTCCTATGCTAGTAGAGGCCCTCTTCCGGACGATCTGCTTCATACAGAGGATCAGAGATATGCCATCAGATCGACTCTCACATAGAGCTTTTGAGGCGTCCAGGCAGCTCACAGAGAGTGGAGATAGGAGATCATGGTATTCACAGATGATACAGTGGCTCACTCAGCATGGTCTCCACATAGATCACCTGCCACCTTTCCAGTATGATAAACATGCACCACACATCCAGCTCTCTCACAGTGAGAGGAACAGAGTCCTTCGGCAGGATTTATGGCAACGATACACTCAAGAGACTTGGATTACACCCAGTCAGCCTCTACCGCCGAAGATGCTATACTACAGAGATCAGTTTATGCGTATCTCAGCGGATGGATTCATACAAAGACCTGGATACATGGATGTGTACATGCCTCAGAGTGCCCGAATGGCGATTGGCCAGATCAGAGTGTCATCACACCAGCTTGAGATTGAGGCAGGTAGGGCAGCACGCTATGCATTCTATTATGGAGGAAGACGGTATCATTGTATGACCACACATTGTCATCATGTAGCATCATCACATGAATACTTTAGCTTATGTAGCTAGTTTCATGCAGTTTTTTCTTTTCCAAGGTTCAGTATTCATCATGGATATATTGTACTGCCTTTTTGGTCTCATATACCCTCTGGGTGAATGAAGACGTCATATATATTTCTCTCTTTCGATCTCTCTCTCATGTTGTCTTGACATCCAGTTTACTTAGACCCTTCAGGTCTTTTGCAGACATTAATAACATCGTTCTTTCTTTCTCTCTCAAAAGCAGATTGTGTTACTACATTATTACTAGTTTGTGGTATAACATTAGAGATCTCCTCAAACAAACATGTGTGCCCTGACAAATTATTTCCACACACTTAAGAGGCATACATTAAAGAAGGATATCAACATGCGTTTCTATTTCAAACGTACCATTGCCTTGCAAGACTATGCAATTCAAGAAGGCCTCTAATATCTTTTGTGGTTTGAATGCCCAATTTAAACAAAGAAAGCTCCTTGCTTTTGTAGCCTACATGCAACCAGCAGACTATCTAAATAACAGCAAAGTTGCCCAAAAAAAAACTCTTTAATTTGACATTGATACAGCAAGAAACATTTTACAAGACCACCAGTTTGGTCAAATTGCACAGTTTCGTCTTAGCTGCATCATTATGCTTTAAGGCTGTGACTTATGAACTGTAAAACCTCATAACCACCCACTACACTTCTCAACATGGAGACATTCCGGCAAACATAGACGCAAGGTTAAGGAACATCCAGCAAGTTCATGACAATGAAGGATCCTGTTCCTACCATACGACACAGCTCTTAAAAATGGAAATTTTTTTTTATTAACAACCATAGGTGCAAAAAAAACAAAAGGAAAAAGAGAAATTACCGTCTCCAGCATGACATATGCATCCCTCATTGTTGATGTATGATGCAACAGATTGCTCAGTCTCCTATGTGCACCAGGATTTCAGCAGTCCATTATACGGTCCGTTATAAGGGCGGAAACCTGTGACCATACAAAAAACAGGACACTACAGGTACAAAGAGTTCGCAAAGATGATCCCCCGTCGTATGCTCTCACTGCTGGCTGCAAATTTCTCCTCTAATCTAGAGTCCCCAATAGCACGGGAAGCCTCACGCAACTTGAGTACAACAGAAACAGTTAGAACTTGGAGCTGATAAGCCAAGTACTGGCACTAACAATGAATGAACAGGAAGAAAAGGCCACCCAAAAAGGCTGAGTAAAACCTGGTTCAAAAACTCTTCCAGCCTTCTAGCCACACGAATGATGCTGCCTTCGAAAATGTCGGTTAATGTGCAGATCTCTGCAAATGTCGCACCCTGATGACAAGACACAGGCAGCACGTAAACAAACCATATCTTGAACAAAATATGGAATTACATGGCGAGAAGTTGAAAGATGATGGTTTTTAGCCAAAAATAAAAACTAAAATAAACCAAACAAGGGCACCAACACTAATCGTGTGCAGGCCAGAACCAACCTTGGACCAACTGTAGATCACATCCATTAAAAAGGGCCGGAAATTTTGCACATATTCTTCCGTGTCAACGTCAAGTTTGCATTCCCGTTGGATCTTTGACAACCAAGTGTTGCGTCAGGATATATTTTTAAGCAGCATGGAGTTAGGACTCTTTACAGACAACAAAGCCCCACCCATCCAATAGGCTAGGCTTGGGCAGAGAGATCAACTGCCCATGGAGATGGGTAGTCCAGATGGGCCCCTGCAAAGAGCAGGGGGTATGTCTGTAAACCCCCCAAGTTCCCAATAAATCGGAAGAGAGATCTCCTGTACATCATGCTGAGTGTTTCTACATACCTCTGCAATCTTTCTGGCAGTCTCTTGCATCCCGCGCAGAGGCATGGCAAGCTCGTTTTTCAAGTGCACCTGTTCATTGGACTTCTCCAATGGAAGAAAGCAACTCGAGAGAGCTACAAGTTGATGGTGATCTAGCTCATTGAACAAACCTGCTCGATGAGAAAGCACAAGCAAGAGGTATAGGCAGGTAGAGAATAACATGAAAATAGAAGAAAGCAACTCGAGAGAGCTACAAGTTGATGGTGATCTAGCTCATTGAACAAACCTGCTCGATGAGAAAGCACAAGCAAGAGGTATAGGCAGGCAGGTAGAGAATAACATGAAAATCAAGTCCAAATGCTTTGCAGGTGTGCACAATACCATTGAACATCAGCTCGGTGACAAGAAGTTCATCTGCAGTGTCAATGAGACATGCAGCACGGCCCTTCAATTGTACCACACCGTCAGCATTGATATGACCAAGCCGTTTCAGCACTCTCGAACGGTTCCGAAGCTCTTCCCTAAACTTGTGTAGCTGTGCCAACAATTCATCAAGACGCTTCATTACTCATTGCCATAAGACCACACTGAGAAAAAGAGAAACTGGGTAAGCCTGGCACCTGAGAATCTCGCATGGTCAGTTTTAAGCGCTGAGCCTCTGCTGTAAGCTGTGCCCTCTTTTGATAAAGAGAATAATAATCAGTCTCCTGATCAGACTGCAGCCACACAGACCATAAATATCACTGCCCCATGAAGTCTTCATCAAGATCTGCTGGGCTTAGAGAGACACAGTGGGTGCGAACCTTGAAAAGCGGGTGTGCAAGCAGCTTCTGCTCCTCCTCTTCTATTTGTTTGACTATCTTCAGAAAGTCTGGGTCATCAATTTTCATGTCCTGAAATTACAAATATAAATTTAATCAAAAACCTACCAAATACTTCACTATAAATTAAAGGAGTCTCTATACATCAACAAGGTACAACACAAACAACAACCAAAGTAGGTCCCCCGTACTGGTTAGACCATAATAGCTCAGCAGCTTTGACAGTTAGGTGATTATGGCCTGAGTAACTGAACATTTTGTCTATGGTTGTGACGTCAACTGGCATCAGCACCAGTATACAAAGTCAAGCCACATGTTTGCAATTGTGCATGGGGGATCACAATCAATGCCTTGACCAATCAAACACGTAACTATGCTTTCTTGCTCGCATCTACAGAAAATATTAGCTACCATCATCAGGTTTATGAATATACGGTCAGGATACAACCTCTATGGGATCCAGCTTCGGTAGACCCTGAGGAAACCGTCTCTCTAACTCTTGGATTGCCATGAGAACACTTTGACGAGCCTCCGCCGGTCGCAAATCTTGTGGAACAGCTACTCTTAGAGCACTCACTCCACAAATTAAGGACATTTGCACAGGTACCTTGTAAAATAAGAAATTTTGCATTAACATTTCCATGACTGGTAGAGAGAGAAAGCATCACTGCTGTCAGTAAAGAGGCAGATGGTGTTGACACTGACCACATGCATTTCACCCTTCTCCCCTTTGAGACATGGCCTTGGCTTCTGACAAGGGCCATCTTGTACTACACCAGATGAACAGTTAAGCAGCGTATCCACCAAGTAAAAGCCCGGCCTTGGGCTCATCAAAATGGATGAAGGTAGGGTACTCTGGCCACCTGGTTGCTTCTTCACAACATTCACAACCACCCCCCATCCCCAATCATCTGCTCCATCTCTGACCTTTACCTGCAAAGCAGACCTTTATTAATGTTATCTAGTTTTCTCTCTCTCTCTCTCTCTCTCTCTCTCTCTCTCTCTCTCTCTCTCTCTTCGCTACCTGCCTGCGCCCCCCCCCTCCCGCTGCCCCCTTTGCTCTCCCCTCCCGCTGCGCCCACCCCTCCCGCTGCCCCCTTCGCGCTTCGCTCTCCCCTCCCGCTGCCTGCCTGCGCCCACCCCTCCCGCTGCCCTCTTCGCTCTCCCCTCCCGCTGCGCCCACCCCCCCTCCCGCTGCCCCCTTCGCTCTCCCCTCCCGCTGCGCCCACCCGCTGCCCCCTTCGCTCTTCGCTCTCCCCTCCCGCTGCCTGCCTGCGCCCACCCCTTCCGCTGCCCCCTTCGCTCTTCCCTCCCGCTGCGCCCACCCCTCCCGCTGCCCCCTTCGCTACCTGCCTGCGCCCCCCCCTCCCGCTGCCCCCTTCGCTCTCCCCTCCCGCTGCGCCCACCCCTCCCGCTGCGCCCACCGCTCTTCGCTCTCCCCTCCCGCTGCCTGCCTGCGCCCACCCCTCCCGCTGCCCTCTTCGCTCTCCCCTCCCGCTGCCTGCCTGCGCCGCCCCCCCCCCCCCCCTCTCTCTCCCCCCTCTCTCTCTCTCTCTTAGCGCCGCCTGCTTCGCTTCCCCCTCCCGCCTGCTGTTCGCCGCCCCCTCTTGCTCAGGCCCCCAAGGCAGCAGCATAACTCTCTCTCTCTCTCGCTTCTTCCATTGCGCAACCCGATGAAGGCGACCTTTATGGTCACAAACAAGAGGATAACAAATGTGGAAAAGGAAATGAAGGAATGGAAGGCAGAGATGGAGGGATGGTGGAAGGAGAAAGCCAACTTTCTCCAAATGGTATTCAATGAGGGTAAGCGGTGGAAAGAGGAGAAGGAGGACCTCTTAGCGGAAGTCAAAGACCTTCACGGGGAAGTCAACACGCTCAAAGGCGTAATTTCAGCTCTTCAGAGGGAGCTTGCAAAGGCCAAGGCAAATGGTGGACTTGAAGAAGGTGAAATTCAGCCATCAATGATAGAAGAGCTGAAGGTTATCAAAGAACAAGTACGGGCAATTAAGGAAGAAGAGAAGCAACATGAAGCAAAGACTTCCTCATGGGTGGAAGTCATCACCAAGACGCAAAAGAAGATGGATGAAGAGGAGAAGTGGATAGAGGTCGCCAAGAAGGGTAAAGGTAAGGAGATAACAACCCCTACACCTACAATCATTAACATGACTTTGGAAGAGGAACAACGAAGACGTACACGTGCTTTGCATGTGCCTTAAAGACGGGGATAAAGTTGAAGAGGAGGTGAAAGAGCTTATGGTGTTGATGGGGATTGACAGTCCGGCACACGCAAAAGCTTGGAGAGTGGGCAAAAAAAGCGGAGGCAACGGGGAAACATCAAAGGAAAGAGCTCTCATACTTTGCTTCCCCTCTATTGAGGCGAAGAAGGAGTTCTTGAAGAGACGACCCACTTTAAAGAATACAGGCATTTTTCTTGGTGATGATCTTACTCTTTCACAGCTTGCACATATGAAGGAAGTTATGCCAGAGATTAGAGCGGCAAGAGAAAAGGGAAAGATAGCATTGTGTATACATATGTGACAAATCACCGCTGTAATCCCCAATTACATGCTCCAAACTGAAAAGCCCCAATTTTTATGCACTGTAATTGCTTCAAGGTGCAGTCAATTGCCCAATTTTCACAAAAGCCCCAAATTTTTGCAACTAGAAGAGGCTTAATTTGTTGATTTTGAACTTAATTTGAAAAACTCCCAAATTCCAACCAAAGTAGCATGTTCAATTTTTGGCAATTATGCATCAAATTGAGAAGCCTACATATGGCGCTTCCTGCAATTTTCCATGCAGAGGGGACTTTTGCCAAACCCCCAAAATTCTCTGAACCTGCACCAGAATATCTGCAACAAATTTTGTTTTGTTTTTTTTTTGGAAATAAAAATACTTGCAAGTGACCTGCTTGAAATGACTAGGTACAGAGGGCAAGCAGAGTTGCAGGGTTGCTATTGCAACTGAAGGCAGGACCGCACGTGTGTTGTTGCTGTTGTGAGAGGGTTGGAGGTGGCAGGACCCTGAAGAAGCTGCAGGTGATGGCGACGTGGATGGGCGGTCAGGCTCAAACGTAGGTGGCGGAACCCAGATGGTGTAGGTCGCGGGGACGCCGGGCTGGACGAAAAGCGGACGACTGGGCACCAGAGGCATGAATGGAGTTGGGATGGCAACGGTGGCGTGGACGGAGCTGGGACGGCAACGAGAAAATAAGGCTCAAAAAAATTGGAGTTTCTGACGCGTGCCACATAAATCACAAACGTGGCTAAGCCCCGTCGGTGGCCGCCTACTGTCGTGCCAGCACCACCCGCCGGTGGCTAGGCAGAGGCGGAGCTCCACGCACTAGCGCCACCGCTCCAGGAGGCAGAAACGGGCTGAGGGCCGCCCACCGGGCGGAGCAGAGGACGCAGAGAAGAGAGCCAGAGATCGGGGGCGATGGATGGAACCCGCGTTCAACGAACGGACGGGCTGTGCAGCGACTGAATGGAGGAGGTCGCCGGAAGCTAGGCGCTAGGAACTGAACCTCCAGAGGGCTACAGCACAGCTCTGATACCACGTGTTGGAGGACTTACACACTCACACACAGCAATGCTTCCTGCAGATTAGGGTTAGATGCAGGAAGAAGTAGCTCACACAAAGAGAGAGAGAGAGAGAGAGAGAGAGAGAGAGAGAGAGAGAGAGAGAGAAAGAAAGAAAGATTTTATTAACGTCTTCCAAAAGACCGAACTCGGCCTATGAGACAAATCGGAGTACCTGTATGGGGTATCCTCTGTCATCCCAACAAAATGAAAAAGTACTGAACTAAAAAGCTGAATCTGGGTGTGCAATAAGTACAATGAGTGGTGAAGGGGGTGGAGCTCTACTACTAGGAGAATGCAAAGCTATATGCGTGGAGTATACAATCATGATATGCAACCTAGCTAGCTCCATCCTGTACCATACTGGGGGTATAAAATGGTATACATCAATGAAGGGGGTGTCCACAGCTCCCTGAAGAACATGCCTGGGTGTGCTCTGAAGCGAGCCAGTCGCTCCGCACCCTCTCTGTGAAACTGAGCTTTGATCTCTGTGTGGTGATCACAAAATGCACGTCAACCCTTGCATGTGAGTCACATCCATATAATATAGAAGTACAAAAGTTATATGGATAGAGTGTCCTTTCACACTTGATATCCAAGGGGAAAACCACAGCGGAAAAAGTGCCCTTGGTTAAGCCCGGTTCACATGTAGCACTACCATAAGTGAGCATATGCCTACACTTGAGATTTGCAGTGTGGAACTGCAATCATAGTTGCAAGCATTCTTTGCATTCGTGCATTCGCATTCGAGAATGCCGAGTTTGCAAAAGAATGCATCGAGGGTGGATGCATTCGCATTCGTGGCGGGAAAAAAAATTATTTTTTTGGGCATAAATAGAATGTTCAAAGTCAATGCTTGAAAACACAATGAAAAACTTGAAAGCTTGAAACTTAAAAGATGTTAGAATTTAGAACTTAAGACTCAAGACTCAAGAGTGCTGGAAATGTACTCAATACTCATATTATCGCATAAAGAGTGAAGTACATAAGTCAGAGTAGTAGACTGTAGTCCCAAGGCAAAGAGCCCAACACACTAAAAGTGAAGTGTGCTCACACGGGAAAAAACCCTTGTCCAGCCAAGGGAAAAAGTGCCCGTGTGTGAGAGGTCATTTACATGGTGAATCGTGATCATTCATCATCTTCCTCTTCAGAGGAAGAAGATGAAGTAGCATCCTCATCTGTCTCAACAATATCAGCTTCAACTTGCTCAGTACCAACTGCATGCGTGTCCTCTTCTTCCTCATCCTCCATAGACTCACGAGTCTCTTGTAGAGAAACAAGTCTCTCATCATCTTTCTCCTTGTTGATCTCGAAGGCTTGAAGGCAGGAAGTCCTGCACCCGGTAGTAGAGAGAAGCTCGGGAGTCGGAAGCTCGCGGGTCGGAAGCCCCTTGGGCGGCTGGGCCTCGCCGTGGGTGAGTAGAGACGCACAAGGGAGCGGAGAGCTTAGGCGTGTAGTGCTGGTCGACAGCGCATAGGGAGCGGAAGTGTACGCCAGAAGAGTCGTTCTGTTAAAACTGCCCAAAATTGGCTGAATTTGTAAGTGTTAAAAAAATTGCAGGCAAAGTTTGCAAAGGGATGCAAACTGCAAACGTTTGCAAACGTTTGCAAACGTTTGCAAAGCCTTGCATTCGAGAATGTTTGCAACTATGACTGCAATGGGGCGATGAGGACAGATGTGGGAATGTTTGACGAGACTTTAAGAGGCAGAGACATTATACTTTATACAAAGACACACCAGGCCCCACGCACCACTTACCAAAGGTCAGAGGCTATAGGTGGGAGTCAACTTTCCGCCCTCAGGCAAGGTCACGTGGAGGTACTAGAGGATCTAGAGGGGTTGCTGTCCTTTACAGGGAGGAGCTACAGCATGTCATACAGGTCATGAGGAGAGATGAGGAGACCCGTTTCATGTGGATCCGCATACATACTGATCGGCCACGTGATATTTATGTTGCCATATGCTACTTCGTGCCCAAAGGCTCCACCTACGCCACCCATGCAGAGGGCGAGTCACCATACCTCCCACTTTATGAGGATGTCATGCACTATTCTAGCATTGGAGATGTACTTCAACGCGCGTACGAAACAGCATCAAGTGCCCTTTTTGAGAGTGATGAGCCCATGTACAGAGATCTAGCACCAGAGGAGTTGGGACTTGATAGGACTTCCAAGGACATGGAGGATTCAGATTATGGAGAGCTAGGAGGAGCACACGGATTGGCCATACTCAATGGCCTTGCTCGATGGCCAGGTTCACGTGCCTTCACATGCTTTTCACATAAGCATGCACACAACAAGCGGCCAAGAGCGCGCTCCACGACAAAGACCCGGTGCAAGTACAATGGACTACTTGCTGGGACCATTCTCTCTCATACCAGACATACAGTCTCACCTCGCCCCATCGCTATAGCTGATGTCACACATGGGCACATGTATATGGAACCAATTCACTACCAAAACAGCATACATACATCAACCATTCCTAGCATTTACATGATTACCATCATTGTGAAACATTACATGAGCATATACATCCTGCAAACATAAACCAACTTGCACATGACACAACACTAGGATCTGAAGTTGGGCCAGCCCCCCCCTGAGGTATCTTTATTACCAACAGAAGTATTTATATGTACAAGATGCGGGTGCCCGGAGAGTACACACTCATCCAACCAACACCAGATTTATCCAACTGTGGAAACATAGGTAAACACATTACCTGCAACTCCTCGGTCACCAACCAAGGTCGAGCGGTCACCAACCACTCCTGTTGCAACACCCTCGGTCACCAACCAAGGTTGAGTGATCACCAACCGCTCCTATAGAACACCCTCGGTCACCAACCAGGGTAGAGTGATCACCAACCACTCCTGTACTTTGATAGAGCGGTCACCAACCCTCTAACAAAGTGCTGTCCCAAACCTGCAAAACAGTAACCAGCCATGGTTTTGGCTCACTAGCCACCCACAGCTTCCACCAGATCACATCCGCAGGCCTGATACTTGTCTAGGGACATGTTTGCTCAAGTTTCGTTGCGAGAAACCTTCTGCAAACCTGTAAAAACAGCTACTAATGGCCCTTATTACAGTCGGCCAGCTCCTGTAGAGGCTCTGCTCACTCCGTCCAAGCCCTATTCTTAGCAGAGAAGCCCAAAAACAGTCCCAACAACCATGCACAAGCTCCTGGAGCCAAATCGATCAGCCTGTAGCCCCCGTAGATGAAGTCGACCTGCCCTGTAGAGAGAGAAATAGCAGCCAGCCAGCCCTGGGACCCTTGTACTTCGCATGTATTCCACCTGTAGCTCATGCATATGGGTAAACTTGCTGTTTTTCCTCTCCAGACAGCTCCTAACAGCCCACGATTTCCAGTTGAGTGCTCTACAAGTCAGGGCTTGCCCACTTTGGCCCTCCCACACCCAGAATAGCAACTCGTGGAGCTTTTTGGGAGTGCCCGGTGCCCATCTCTCATATTTGGCCTTGGTTCATTAAAAATAGTCCAACCTGATGTGAACTCACTTATAAAATTATAAGCGTGTCCGCTCACACTTTAAGTGAATGTGAACCCTGCACCCAATAAACCTTAGTAACATGAAATAATGAATAAATTGGGTTAAGTGTGCACACTTACCACCTGCAAAACACATAAGGAAACCATATGAGTCCCAAACAGGTGTGCACACGCGTATCCACGGGTTGTCCACGCATCCCCGGTGCCCGTGGACATTCACACGCAAAATACCAAGCAATGTCCAGGCATCAAAAACAAGTCATCCATGCATGTGCAACTCACATACATATGCTGGTGCACAAACATAGTGGATGAAATCTTCCAACTTACATCTTGTACATCCAGCTAGCCCGTTCACAGGCACCGTCCACACAGGACCAAAAAGTACTCACCAAGGTAACCACCCTTCCATGAGTCCAGAGTCACTCACCAGGGTTACCACCCTTCCATGAGTTCATAAATCATGTCAAGAACTCACACCAGGATACCAATCCTTCCATGGAGCCCTTCCACATGTATTCAATCATGACATCATTTCAGACATCTGCCAAAGAAGTGGTGACAACTGCCGATCATGCATACCTTTCCTTCAGCATTGCATGCCGCTTTGATCCGATGCCACCACCGAGCGCCCCCCAGAGACACCCCCGATACCACTTCACCAGAGAGAGAGTCCGGCTACGCCAACCACTTGTACAGTGCTCTGCAGGACATGGACCCACATGTACCACTGGAGGACTTCACGACACAGTTTGCCTCGACACTCCACACGTCAACTGCCATGTACTTCCCTCACACTCGGCCATTCGTCACACCTCCGAGCAAGAATGTCCCATAGAAAGGCTGGTACAATGATGATGCCGAGAAACCCGTGCCTGCCTCATCTGAGAGGAAGCACAAGGGATCTCTACACATCGCCAGGCGCACGCGATCTTTCACCACCTCGTGCGGAGGAGGAAGCGAGCCTACCTGGCCAAGTTGGAGCATGAGTTGTACCATCTTTTCTTGGGACACGACAGCAAGACACCTACTACATCACCGGAGACATGGCATGCTTATACTACCTCGCTCTACCAGATACCTGGACAGCCACCTCCCCCCCGACCACCAGAGAGCCGACTCACCTCCTCCACCTTCTTCTCCGTCAGCATGATCCGCGACGCCATTGACAAGTTGCAAAATGGTCAAGCCCAGGATCATGATGGATTAGTGGCAGAGCACCTTTCGCATGCGAGGGATGTGCTCACGCCACTCTTAGCCCACCTGTTCAATCGGGCCCTTTGCGAAAGTTTCCCTACTATAGTACCGATCCTGAATGTGAGTGATCCTACAGTTCCGAGTAACTATAGGACCATCATGGTTTGCCACCTACCAGCCAAGCTCTATGGATCGGTACTAGAGCATGAGTTGAGCAAATGGGCAGACACACATCAGCATCGGGCACATGGACAGGCGGGGTTGAGGAGGATCTTCACGCTTCGGGCCATCATCGAGGAGGAAAGAGCTCAAGGGAGGAGAGTATATTGTTGCTTTGTGGATTTCCACAAGGCCTTAGACACAGCACCACGAGGGAGGAGCACAGATACTCTAGACTCGCGCTAGAGTCGTCCAGACAGCTCCCCGACGACACGGAGTGCTGGTATGCCCAGACTAGCACATGGTTACACCTACATGGTATGCATATGGACCACCTTCCACCGTTACAGTACAGCCTGGACTCCCCCTTCTTGGGTTGAGCTGAAACCGGCCTCTGGTAGAAACCAAAGTGCGGTAGACTAGCAGTCACCCAAACACAGTTGTAATCCAGCAAATAAAACAGATAAAAAGGGAGCTAGAGTGCTCCTACACAAAAAGGACAACGACACATGTTGGCCCCAAAGCTTGGTGCCCCTTTCGGTATTTCTTTATTCAATTCAATAGAAGAGTTTAATTGAATACATCATGACCATTCATGGCTCATACATATGCATGTCCACACTGCCAGTCCTCTGGACCTCTTAGCATAGAGGTTTCACACAGCCCTGTGCCCCAAAACACCACACTGTTATTCACCTCTAATCAGCCAAGATAGTACATCCATGAGGCCTTGAATTACGCATCTAACTGGCCCATGCACATAGCCAAAAACCAGCCATACATCAGCCTATAAACTCTTCCCAAAAGCATGTTAAATTTACTCATGTTTCTGCCCTCTTAGGCTGCAAATCCCTCCTCTCACAAGGGACCAAGAGAGACACTCCCGAACAACCCACGAGCCGGAAGAAAGAGGAGTTTGAACCCGTGTGCGTCTGACACCGCCCACAAGCCTGTAAAAAGAGATAGAGAGAGAGAAACAATAGTCGGCTGTCTCTGTCCAGCAACACCTCTCGTCACTGTTTCTCCTGCAACTTGCCACCCTCCACCAGAGAGAGAAACAGTCCTGTCGGCCAGCAGTCCTGGCCACGTGCAGTCCAAAGCTGTACTTCTCTGCAGTCCAACCAGCCGCCTAGAGAGAGAAGGAAAACGTGCAGCTGTAGCCGGCCAGTTACAAGGAGGAAAACGTCTGCTGTGCAGCCCCTGTGCACTGCCTGCCCAACCAGCGTACAGTCCAGCCTTCGTACAGTCCTGCCCGCCTATAAACAGAAGAGAGAGAAAGTGTAAGAACTGCTGCAGTCGACCTGTCTTTTCAAAAGTGTGAGAGCTCCAAAAGCGCCCCCCAACCACATCCCCCCCCCCCCGCGGCACCTGTAACTCCAATCATTTTTTCCCAAAGAAAAGAGACCTCCAAAAATAACGTGGAGGCTCCCCAAAAGGGCCCCGACTCCTAAAAAGGGTTCTCTTGATTTTAAAGGTTTTAAACCTTTGTCCCCTTGTCCCCTCCACACATGAGGTTGTTTAAATAAAACCCTTGCCCCAAGTATGAACCTTAAACATCTTGCTCACCGACCACCATGCTCACACTTATGCTGCGCAAATTCACAAGGTCATGACATGAGCTAGAATGAGCTCAACAAGATCATCAGGATGGATATCATTCAGCTACACATAGCACGCACATGGATCACACCGGCCAAGCCACTAGGGACGAAGATGACTTTCTACCGAGAGCATCTTCTCCACTTATCCCCTGATGGTTTTGTTGTGCGCTCGAGGTACATGGACATTCACCTCTCTCATGGAGTCAAATGTGCTATTGGCTAGATCCATCGTCTTCACATCAGCTAAGGATAGAGACCGGTCGATATGGAGCCGTCTCCCTTGCCCTTGAGGATCGGATTTGCCAACTCTATCAGTTGGAGCTAGAGACTGAGGAGCACTACATATGTTGGTGCCAAGTGTACTACGAGATCCGGGGACGCTTTCATTGCCACTTCCGAGATGGATTTGGGCCATTGTCCAGAGTGATGGACTACTCACACCAACGTTGCCTTGGGTTTTTTCTCCTCGAGCTGCGCTAACACCGAGACCACATCCTATGCTCCAGACAGGGGGGACATGTAAGAGACACAGGCCAGCACACCCTTACCAAATTCTTCAGAGCAATAGCGATCCCCCGCACCGTTGACCACGAGTCAATTGGGCCCACACAGCCACCTCAAGGAGTCACCCTAGATAGAGCTGGAGAGGTATGTAGAGCACGGCGTCCACGACCCGCTGGGCCGCGGCCGCGGCCCCAGCCGAGACATTATCAGAGGATACAAGCGATACTGGCAAAACCTCAACGCTTCAGCCTGTCTATGCTGGATCGACACATGCAAGACATTATGGGATGAGTCTATCTCAGCTGCTTCCCATAGCCTACCATTTTTCCAATTTCACACTTTTATCAGATATGCCTTTTTCTGGCAGTTGTATCAGGCCACTAGTTCCTCTTTGGCCACATGTTATAGCTAGTTGTTTTTCAGTTTATGCTTTTCATTTTCTACTCGGGACATTTAGTTTCTTTGAGTTTTGGATGTATTGGTACTTTTGTCTCATAGACCACTTTGGTCTCTTGTAGACGTTAATATATCTTTCTTTCTCTCTCTACACACGATCATCTGTTGATCACATGTACTGTCAGATGTTTTCAATTTACTTTTTCTTTCAGTTTTCCATGGCTCACTATATCCATGGTACCATTGTATTACTTTTGGTCTCATAGGCCCTTGGGGTCTTCCATAGACGTTAATATAACTTTCTTCTTTCTTTCTTTCTTTCTCTCTCTCTGGTGGATTATCTGATCTGATCACCAATGATATTGGTGTGAAACAGGGATGCCCACTCTCACCGACACTGTTTGGCTTCTACATAGATGAGATCTCGGACTTCATTGATAGATTTGGAGGGGCAGGGCTTGTGCTTCTTAATAGTTTGGTGCCCATATTGTTATATGCTGATGACATTGTGTTGATTTCAGAATCCAGGGAAGGCCTCCAAAGACACCGGATGCGCTATAGGCCTTTTGTGAGCAGTGGGATTTGACAGTTAACCTTGGGAAAACCAAGGTCATGGTGTTTAACACTTCACCTGTGGGGATCAAAGGCATGAGTTTCCTATATGCTGGAGTCAAGGTGGAGATTGTGAGTTCCTATGTGTATAATGGGGTCACCTTCACAGGGACACTTTACAGGATGATGCCAGCTGTAGATGTCAGACAAACCAGAGGGTATACAACACTGGCTAGGTTGGAGAGACTGTGTTTCCAGGCTCATTTCCAGGAACCCAGCACGAAGAGCTAGCTCTTTGACACTTTAGTGACTCCAGCAGCGATGAATGGCCCAGCCTTTTGGGGACCCGATCTAGGAGGGGATGGCTGGAGGAGAGTTGAGAGGCTTCAGGTAATAATGCACTCACGAATGATTAGATGTAAACCATCAGTTCCCCATTCTATTGTCCTGGCAGAGTTTGCAGCTACTCCCCTAGTGGTGGATGCCCTTTTTCAGACAGTTACCTACATTCAGCAAGTGTGCACATTGAGGACAGACAAGCTCCCGAGGCTAGCACTTGAGTCCTCCCGATGGTTAGCAGACACTGCAAATGGAAAATCTCGGTATGCTAAGGTCACACGGTGGTTTCTAACATATTGTCCCCCCCTCTCTCTCTTTCGATTACAGTCTTGACTACCCGTTCCTCCCAATCACCCATTCGGATATTAACCACCTCATTCACACTGATCTCATGAGACTTGTGATCCAGCATGCATTCCCATTCCTTATCCAGCGGCTTGATCTGCCAAATGAATACCAAAGTCTGCTGCAGATGAAGACTACACAGCAGAAACATTGATGCCGTGCAGAGTTAAAACCCCGATGGAGGTACACACCACATGGGTGGCTCCTCAGCAGCTGTGGCACCAAAATGCAGTTTTACCGGGATCATTTTCTCCACCTCACAGAAGATGCCTTCATCCAGAAACCGCAGTATGTGCTCAGGCATATGTCACATGCAAAGAGGATAGCTATAGGCCAAATAACGGTTTCCTCACATCGCTTCCAGGTGGAGACTGGGAGAGCTGTCAGGATTGATAGAGAGGAGAGGATCTGTCAGTTGTGCTCACCAGAGGTGGAGACAAAAGAGCATTACATTTGCAGATGCCCTGTATATTATGAGATCAGAGGGAGATGTGATTGCCTTATCTGGCGATGCATTGGGCCACTTACCCGGGTCATAGATTACGATGTCTTGGACTATACCTCATGGAGCTTCGCTGACACAGAGATAGCTTGATGCATGCATCACAAAGGCATGGACACGATGCCCCCCACACCTCTATCTCCCAGACCTCTTTAACCCCTGTCAGGAGAGCAGTCTTAAACGATAAAGGAAGACCACAGAGGGGGCCTCATCTACCAGACAGGTTAGGTGGTACCTTCCACAGCCCAACTGCCCACAGTCAGGTTCCCATGTGTATCCATCGAGAAAGCATTCCAGATGCAAAGGGCCAAATGACCGAGACCGGTGAGACGGAGAGCACACTCCCCTCATCAGTCTCAGATACTCCAGAGACACCGCAATACTTTCCCACGACAGGTGGATATTGAGGAGCTCTACATAGTTGTTGAGGCAGCTAGGTCTCCACTCTCTACATAGTTGTTGAGGAGGCTAGGTCACTCCCCAGGATGCCACCACCCCATGAGCCTCAGTCTCTCTAGTTGTACAGGCCATACCTCAGTTAGCCGCTACTTACTTGTATGCAGTTAGATTTAGGTTCTTTTTCATTTATGTTATTTACCAAGATCATTGTAACCCATGGATACTTTGTAACCCTAGTAGTCTTTCGAAGACGTTAATATAATTTTCTTTCTTTCTTTCTTTCTCTCTCTCTCTCTCTCCAATGTAATGTAAGTATGCAAAGCATTGTATACCAGCCTGCCAGGAGCTAAGAAGATTAATATGCGCTCTGGTCTCAGAATCTCAGACATCATCTGCTTCTCCAGCTGCACAATCCGAAGCCTTAACCTGTGGTATTCTGCTATGGAGTCCTGTTGTCATCAAAGCATTTCAACTTTGTTCCATGTAACAGCATTACTGGAAACAATGTAGCCACAACATCAACATCAAACTACATGGTATGAACAATGCCTACCTCTCCTACTGCATCAAGGGTAGCTGCTTCTTGCTCAAGTTTTGAGACCTTGTCTTCTACCTCCGGTAAAGCCTGCATCCCATATCAGCAAGTTTCTGGGAGGAACTCTGGCACTGAAGTTTATCTTAAAACATTAAAATTGCTTCAAATAAACTCCAAACTGAAAGAATACCTTATCGTGCTGAAATTGGTGAAAAGAATTTTTTATCACATACTCCGCATCAAACTGGCCTTCTGCACGACTCATCAGATTCAACAATGTGTAGTAGCTTAGCCTGAATGTGCTGACTAATGGAGCAGGCTTCCCTAAAACCAGCTCTTTACAAGTATTCATATCCATCTGCATCCCAATAGACATTTAACATAATAAGCATTACCAAAGAAAACTGCTACACTAAAACAACCTTGCATCTATTTGAAAAGATAAAATCTTTAACTTTGCTATTCCTCTAGAAACCAGTTCGTATGCTCTAGAAGCTTTTATTCCTACCACTTGATAATGAGCTGGCCCAACCGTGGCTCATGAAAACATGGACCAAACTGCTTGGTGTTCACCTACGGTCTAGCACTAACCCCAAACACATAAAAGAGAATGCAACAATACATATTGAGCACACACAAAAGACCTGTGATACTCAGTTCTCCTAACACATGCAAGAGCATCATATCCCCAAATAATTTATTCGGCACATCAGCATATCAATCGTCATTGAAGATTGTTCCTTTTATAGGTTTAGATACGAGCAAAGTGGCCAGCAAAGGTCCCAAGTTCAGACCATAAAGTTACCATGACAGGTTTAGATATGAGCAAAATGGCCAGCCAAGGTCCAAGTTCAGACCATAAAGCACCTTTGCACTTCAACCAAATATCCTTGAATACCCCCACTTTAGGTTTGTAGATTAAATCTCTATGGTTAGATTTGTGTACTTTGAATTAGCGATCAAGCAATGCAAGTTGAGGCTTAGGCAAGTTTTCAGAGACGCTAGTGCAAGAATAGGGCACTCCTAGGAGCCATGTCTCAATAGCTCCAGTTCTATTGGTATGGGGGCTGCTAAATGAGTGCATTTATCCATAATCAACAAACTAAGCTTTTCAAAGAAGTCAATACTAGGCCATGGTTTGCATTCTCAGCCATCTACCCCTTCAATGAAGCATAGAGTTGGGCTCATCATAATTTCGATTTGTCAAAGCCTCAAGTTGAACAATAGGTCATAAGAAACTAGGCAATAATTCACATGTAGATTGGATTTGATATTTTCGTACAAAACATCGTATGAACATGACTCGATCAAAAAGCTTCAAAGGCCATTGCCCCTTCCTTTTCTCATCAAATGTTAGATGTTAAGTCCACAGCCTCATAGTAGATTATAATTTCCGTCTCACTTCTAGCTACCAGCATTTTATGCAACAGCTATTACTTTGGATCACTTTTTTACTTGGGCAAGTTCCATGCTTCTTTCAAGTAACAGCCCCATGCCCTAATAGAGATCAAAATGTATACATATAAGAGTTCACATTTCTTTAGTTTAAATACATATAAATTAAAAATCAAACCATGAACAATGAATCAAAATGCAACTTTATGTTGAGACATGTGAGTCTCACACCCTCATGCTGGAGGCAACAGCTTAAAGGAGTGAAAGCTCCTAATCAGCAATTAGGGGTGAAAATCCCTAATCCTCGAGGGGCCCCGTCTCCCAACGGCCTGCTATACAGGTGGATTTTAGGGGCCCTTCATTGTTCAAGGTTTAACTTTGTTTGTTTATCCTTGTCTATTTTAATCCCATTTTTAAATCCACTAATTTGACGAACTATCTATACATGTACGTGGAACAACATTTTATTGACCCGTTATATTTCATAGGGGGTTACAATGAGGAATTTAGTTTAGATTTGGCATGGTGCACATATGAGAGGTTTCATGGCTTAACTGTGGATTACACCCAGCATCCGACCTACTGGCTGGCGTTTCTGGCTTTCCCTTGACAGTCTACTTCCCAGGCCTTAGGAAGGAATACCTTCTTCGTCTCTCGGTGATTAGGGAGAGTCATGGAATCCCCCCCCACTGCCACTTCAGCCCTCACTCGGGCAGCCGGGATTCCATCTCTTCGCATCTATGTAGCCTCTCTGGAGACAGTGCCGCACGTCATATCTCTTCCTTGCCTCCGGGGAGACCCCACTCTAGAGAGACTAGAGTACTTTGATGCTTCATATGCAGGCAAATGGAACATCTCGCCTCGTCGCCAGTCCAGGACCGCCTCCAGCGGTCCCCCCCCGGGTCCCAGCTCAAATCCTCCTCAGGGAGCTGGGAGGGATACAAGCCCTCAGGCAACAGAGCACCAGGATCCAGCCATGGACGACACTGTTGCTAAGGAATGGCAGACCGTTGGCCCGCACCAAAGCCGTAAGCGGACTTCCAAAGCTAAGTGGCGCCACCGTGCGCGCCAAGCTGGCAGAGCATAGGAGGATACGGTTCTGTCAGAGAACTGTTTCAAACATTTATCGCAGCAACCACCTGACGATGATGTCCCCCCCCCCCCCCCCCTCGCGGCGCCCCCCCCCACCAAGTCACTTCAAGGATCCCTCCTCCGACCCCTCCGGTTTGGAGGCCATCACCCCGCCAAGATTTCTCTTCAAGTTCTCAAATTCCAGTGAGGCCAGTTGGTCCCACCGAGCTTCGGCAAGCCCCTCCCCACACCGCCCCCTCTGGAGGATTCCTCCTCGCCACTTCCCTCTCCCTCTTCCAAGATTCCTCGTCCCCCTCCGCCGCCTCCCCCACCCCCTCCACATCCCCAACCCTCGTCTCCGACTCTCCCCACAGCAACCCCCCTACCCCGTCCTCTTCAGAGCCTGCACTCCCCCTCCCTCCGCCTCTCCTAAGCATTCTCGCCGCCCTTCAGCTGCACTTGACCCAGAGCAGAAGCAGCTAACGAGTCCAATCTACCGCTTGATTCATCGCTTCTCGGAGTCGGTAGACTCCCCGGTGACGGCTCTCCCGCCACAGTCACCAGGTGCCCCTCCTAGGGTCCTAGAGCAGCTTGTGGATTACAGTTTCTTCCGATGTCTCCCTGTGGAAGGAACTGATATTTTCGAGGAGACTGTGGCTCCCATTCGAATCTGTGTGGTGTTCCATCACTCCAGGCCATCCACGCCAGAGAGTGGCACAATGATCTTCTCCTTTCCCCTGAGTGCAGCCCTGGGGCCCGATTGGAATTCGGAGTCGATGTCTACCGCCATCCAGGGGCAAGCAGTGGAGCTTTCACATCATCTACATGATCTGTGCATCACCGACGTGTTTACCCATCCATAGCACTTGACTCAAAATGGAGCTGGGAAGCTCAAGTCATAGAGATCAGGACGGGGAGGTGGTGTCCTCCAGCATGGAGGTGTTGCTCTTTGTGCTCATATCTCATTTGCAGTACCCCTCCTACAGGTACCTCCATTGCAACAGGTGGAGTTCGAGTATGCTTACTCTCGAGCTTGGACAGAGTGGCGACACATGGAGGACACGATCCGCGCCCACCTGGCGCACCTTCATCCTAGGACTGATTGTGACTACTCCCCGTCGAAACTTACACCCAAGACTCTTCGAGTGGAGGTCAATTCCGATAGCTCCACCTCCCACAGAGATTGATATGCGGATTGCCTCATGGAACATTCAGGGTTTGGGGGGGCCTCATTGTTTTCAAAGGCGCTGCGTCCTTAGAGGAAAGCTCCATAAAGCAACAGTAGGGAGACCCATTGATATTCTTTTCCTCCAGGAGCACCATCTATCACGTGCACCCTGCACTGGGGTACACAGTAACACACTGGCATTATTTGTCGTACACCGTGACCCCATTGTGAGTCCTCAGTCCAGGGACAGTCAGGCGCGAGCTACGTAGGTCAGTCTCTGAGCCTTAGAAGTCAATCAGATGTCAGTCCTCTTAACCCACTTGGAGAAAGCATCATCCAAAAGCATGTAGTTGTCAACCTTAGCATTAGATGTGTAGGCATGTCTAGGACCATTGCATTAGAAGGGGGCCAGCCCTAAGGCCAACCCCAAGGCAGCCCACTTGGGCTAGCCTTGCAAAGGGCATCTATGCCTTTGCCTTGTAGTCGGCTAGCCCTTTTGGCTTTGGCCATGCAGTCGGCCAGCCCTTGTGGCTTAGGTGACCAGCCAACCAGCAACCGACTAGGCCAACTGGACATTATGCAGTCGTGGGCAATCTTAGCAGGCCTACCACTCATTAACGCAATCGTGGAGATATTCTGCAAGCTGACTAATCATGACCAGCAGTGGTAGATCAGCCTCAGACTAGGTGGATACTCAGCCGACGTACGGTCTTCCTCATCCTTGTATCACTTGTACTCAGCATTGTAAAGCATTTCTTGAAAGAATAATAAAAGCAAATACTCCTGCTTGCTTGCAGGGGGAGGCCCTTCAGTGGGTATTGGGACCCCATATTGTGTCGTCTTCTACATTCTCATTCTCTTCTCTCTCTACTCTCTAAAGTTGATGCTAAAGATGCTCACCACATAAGGGTATAAAGAAGGCCCTGTTGTGTGTTATCACAATCAAGCTCAGTGCATGTAACACCATCTTTCCGAGGGGTGTACCCATCACTATGGGAAGATTTTACCAAGCAAGAGTCACAATTTCTGGTCTCCCTCTTTTGGCCCCTCCGGAACGCAAGGGGAGTTTATATTTGTGGCAGTGGGCAGCTCTTGCCAGCAGTAGTTGGCTCATGCGTCATAGACACCAGGCAGGCTTAGTGGGTTACCTTTAGGATTGGCAAGGCCTATGTGGGCTTCCTCAATGTTTATGCCCCAAACATCGCTGCAGGCAAAGCCACCTTCTGGTGTACAGTTCATCAATCCCTTCCTCAAGTCAACTTTTGGTGCATGGGTGGGGACTTTAACATGATAGAGTCAACAGAGGATAGACTTGGAGAAGGCATGGCCACAGTTTCTAGCTCAGAGTACTCTGCTTGGGAGGAGTAGATCTTGGCACAAGACCCTTGGCACTTACCAAAGTTTGGATGCAACCTTGAGAGTCTATGCTTCTTGCAATCTGACAGGAGGAGCACCGTCCCCAATCTTTCTTGACTTGATAGATTCAATGTGGATGCGTGGGCTTGCGGTCATGGGGGCATGATTGGTATCTTGGCGGGCACTACTTTCTCTTATCCTGCTCCAGTTATTTTGTCCTTGGAGGACCCCTAGAGGCAGGACAAGCACTTGAGCACTAGGATTCCGGACAGCCTCATACATGACCCTAAGTTCTACAGCAGGATAGAGCACAAATGGGAGGGACTAGATTTTCTCTCAAGTTCTGCCCACAGGCACCTTGTATGCGGGCCTTGGCAAGACCAACAATTTATTGCAAGAGGCAGTAAATACCAAATTGGCGGGATTCCGTGAGCAAGAGAGGAGCATTCGCTGAGGTCTTGCTTCCTCCAACGACTTCAAGAGAATTCTCCAAGGATTGAGAGTCAACTGGCTGCCGCCGTACAAAGCTCAAATCCATAAGGGAGAGGAGGGTGGAGTATAGATACCATTCCAGAGCTTCCTTTTGAACCCACGCCGGAGATAGTGTCACTAAGAATTTCTATGAGATTGCCGGCCCCCACAAGTGGAGAGATGATATTCACAAGCTGCAATGCCAAGATGGAGCTATTCTTTCTAACACAAACACCGCCCCCCCCCCCCAACATGTTTCTTGTCAGAATATGCAGCGGAGATGAAGACAAGATCTGAAAACACCTAGAGCAAGTGCAAAGCAAAAAAACGCAAAAATGAGAGAGAAAGAGAGAGAGAGAGAGAGAGAGAGAGAGAGAGAGAGAGAGAGAGAGAGAGATGAAATGAAATGAAATGATATATTAACGTCTTCAAAAGGCCAAAATGACCTATGAGACCAAAAAGGTTACAACAATTGGTGGATCTGATACAATGTCTGTGTAAGAAAAGCTAAAACAACTAAACAACTAACTGAAACTGAAACAACCACTATGAGAAAAAGTAAGGTACTAGGAGCTCCTAATGGATAACATCTGGGAAGGAAAACTCCAGCAACAAGGGTAAGCATCATATACATCACTATCCAAAGATGTCTCTCATTGGTCGATGGCGGATATCCTACCGTGCTAGTATGGTCCTGATCCTCTGCTGTAGTCTCCGCTGGTGTCGAGATGGGCCTCTCATCTTGGGGCGCCTGGACCGCCCCAGCTCTATAGCCCGATCAATCAGTGTACCTTTGGTGTGGCTATACTCTGGGACTAGCTGCAATGCCTGCTGACCTGACTGCTCAATCTCTAGTCGAAAGAAGTCTGTAATCTGCCTCTGTAGGTGTCTCTCCCTCTCTGATCCCCTCCCTCTCAAGAGACCCTCTCTATGTCTACGCAGCTCCAGCAAGCATAATCCGAGGCATCTCTGATCCTGGTATCTCATGACTCTGGAAAGTGGTCCGAAACCCTCTCTGAACAGGCAGTGAAAACACCCTCGTAGCTCATCTCTCTCTCTAGGGAGAGCCCAAGTGCTATGTATAAAGGAGACTGATCGAGTGAGTGCCTCTACTACCAATGGGGGGGGCAGCCATCTCTGCACGGATTTTATCATGTGGTACGGAGGCCTTGGCCCTAATCATCCGGGAAATCATAGAAACCAAGGGCCTCTCCATACATCTCCATCCATCAGTGCTACCAGCTCGGCTGTGGTGATCCACTGAGGGACCCCATATCTCCACTCCATACAGCATGGCTGAAGTGACCAAAGTGTCAAAGAGCCAGAGCTTTGTTCGAGGTTCCTGAAACTGAACGTGCAAACACATCCTCTCCAGTCTCCCCAATGCTGCATAAGCTCTGGTCAATCTGGTCTCCGCTGCTCTCCTCAAGGAAAATAGTGGGTCACTAAAAACATTACCAAGGTAAGTATATGCATCGGTATACTCCACTACCTCCTGACCATATGTAAAGGTGGGTGCTGACCTCCTAACCCACTGTGCTATGGTGTTAAACACCATCACCTTGGTTTTACCAAGATTAACAAACAATCCACTGTCCTGTGCAAACGTGTGCAATGCATCCAAATGACGTTGTATCCTCTCTGGAGAATCTAAGATCAACACAATATCATCAGCATACAATAACAGCGGAATCCATGTCCCTGCTAGCTGTGCTCCTCTGTCACCCTCCCGCTCTACATAGTCCGAAACCTCATCCACATACATCCCAAATAAGGTGGGAGAAAGGGGGCAGCCCTGTTTCATCCCAATAGTGGAGTGAACCATCTCAGATATACCCTGAGTAGTACGTACCTGCCCCACAACTGTCCTGTATAAAGCCATGATTCCCCAAATCAGCTATGTGGGCATTCCCATCTCCTGTAGTCTGCGCATCAGTTTGGCTCTCGATACTGTGTCAAAAGCTTTGCAGAAATCCACAAAGCAACAATAAATCCTCCTGCCATATAATCTGCCCTCCTCAATAATAGCTCTGAGTGTCAAGATATGGTCAAGAGTGGAGAAACCTCTCCTGAACCCTGCTTGCCCTGATGCACGTATGCCCTCGCTCTATGCCCATCTACTCAACTCCTGCTCAAGAATAGATGCATATAATCTAGCCAATGTGTGACCAATCATGATGGTACGATAATTTCCAGGAAGCATGGGATCCCCTGACTTGAAGATAGGCACAATCGTGGACATATTCCAAGTCTCAGGAAAACCCCTCACACATGGCTCGGTTAAACATCATAGCAATAAGCTCTGCAAGCATATCTCTGGCAAGAATAAAGTGCTCTACTACCAAACCATCATGATCATATGCTCTCCTAGTCCTCATCCTGTCAATAGCTTTCCTTACCATCTTAGCAATAAAGAAAGCACATGTCTCTGGGCATGGCTCCGATGGGTCTGGCAAGGGTGGTTGTACTGGTGCTGGGTACAAGGATGCTGCATACTCACCCCAAATCTCTGTGGAGGTAATGGCTGGTGATGGTGAATGCTCATGGAATAGTCTCCATGCCTCGCCTAAGTCCTGACTCATAAATAACTGATACAAATCCCTCTCTAATTGAGCAAGATAAGCCCTCTTCTTCCGTCGCACTAGGCGCCGGAAGGTAATCCGTGACTGTTTGTGAGTGGTAACACCCATGAGCACCTCTCTCTGTAATCTGATCCTCATCTCTCTGCACTTCTCATCATACCAGCCGTTCTGGGGCATGTTCCCAGATCGTCTCCGTGTAGGCTGACTATGGGGATATGCCTCTGATGCTGCAACATGAAGCATCTCTATCAATATCTGAGTGAGCTCATCTAATGGCCATCCCAGCTCCTCGGCACATAAGCGCCTGTGTATCTCATCCGTGTACACGATGTCAGTCTCCCTCGTAAAGGTATAACGAGTGTGTGTGGAGACCTGTCCCAATGGAGCTGTGCTGAACTGAAATGTGAGAGTGAAGGACAAGATAGCATGATCCACTGCTACTCCAACCGGCCTAGTGCCTAACATAAAATCCTGAAAAGAGGGAATGAGACTGGGCTGAGCCATAACATAGTCCACTGTACTAGCACCATGCCGATGTGGAAAGCAGGCCACAGCCTTAACACATATCCATCACTTTGCATAAAACATAAAAGCTGGACAAAACATCCACAAATGTTGAAAATGGAGCTTGCACATGTGACACCGCATAGAGGCCGGAATTGGCCGACCCCCCCCCTTGGAGTATTTTATTACCCAAGGAGAATAATATCATGTACAAGCTTTGAGGGCCTTACTCTCTCCACGAGAGATGACGGATTATCCATATACAAATGCCATAACACAGCCCAACACGAGGCTACCAAGCCGGAACACAGGCTGTAAAAATGCCGAGCCAATAATATAATCCATATACCTCCGTGTGGATACTGATTCTTCCCCAAAAACCACGGATCTTCATGCAATAGAGCTGGTACAGCAAGTACAACTCTCCATTCAGCCGGTACAACAAGTACAGTGGCTGGCACAATCGGTACAATGGTTGGTACAATAGATACAACAAGTATAAATACTGGTACAGTAGGTACAATGGTTGGTACAGTAGCTACAATGGTTGGTACACAGTGGCTAGTATAGCAAGTACAATGTCTGGTACAGTCGGTACAAAGGTTGGTACAACCAGATCATTGGCTGGTACAACAGGTACAAGGGTTGGTACAGCCAATACAATGGCTAGTACAACAAGTACAAAAAGTACAAGGACTGGTACAACAAGTACAATGGCTAGAAATCATAATAAAATGATTAAATAACCATGCCTTAAGTATTTCTTCGCGATGGAAGCCTCCAAAACAGTCTCCAACAGCCGGCATTCTTCATGGGCAGCCTTCAAGAGAGAGAGAAAGAGAGTACCCATCATTAGGGCAACTTGTAGCAGTGGTAGAGGCTAGTGTGCAGCAAGAGAGTCTCTCTTAATGAAGAGAAAGGACTCCAATTTATAGATTTGGGCCTCCCATGAGCTAAAATGGCAAGAGAATGACAAGTGGAGAGCCACACAATAACTGAAGTGACAAGTGTGAGGCCACTTGTCTCACTTTGATCCACTTTCTAACAAGTGTGAGGCCACTTGTCTCACTTTGATCCACTTTCTTGCCACATGTCCCAATCTAAGAGATGGGTTCTCCCATAATCTTTACCTCTAAAAATATCCGAACTAGTAGACATTCTGTCATAGGCACTTTGGTATCTGCTCAATTACAAATGTAATGACGCGAACAGAATTTCCATCAAAGTTGGGCCAAAAATAGCAACTCTCCTAAATTTTAGGAGTCTGGTCCTTTGTATGGCAGCCAATCTAGAAGGTGGCCAGCAGTAGCAAAGGGAAGTAACCGCTATACGGCCAGCTTCTGTCGGCAAGTAGAAAGCAAGCGACTGCACAGCCAGCTCCTATACGGCCAGTGCAAGAGAGAAAAATAGCTGTTGCTATGTACGGCTGTTTGCACAACCAGCAGGCGCCCAGCAGACAAGATAAACAGGTGCAACGCTGCTAACAACCAGCCCAAAAGCGGGAGAAGAAACAGGGAGAGCAGGCCCTGTACTCTCATGTGCACGCTCCACAAAGGACAACCCCTCCTAGGACATCAGTTTTTGACCAATCATAGTTCTTCCAGGTCTTGTTTGAAATCCACATATCCTCTGTAAGAGCCATGTATGAGCAAATCCACGATCCATATGAGTTCCAAAGTGTCTGGCAACCCATCATAACTTGGAAAAATCCCCCATTCACATCCTTTGTGTAATAAGTCCGGGCTCAATGGACACTGTCAAAAACATGAGGGTGGACCAATTGGTGGCATTCCCTCCGCCTTATAAATAGTTGTCCGCAACTGTATAAACCTAGTACGACCACGATACTCATCCATGATAGCATATGTAGTGCCAATCTGTAGTATTGAACCACAGCCTAACAAAAGAATACTTCCACCTGAAGTTTCTATAGCCACAACCACCACCTTTCACTGGGAAATATCCAGGCTGGTGATAATATGCCTCAAGTTGAACAAGATGTAAGACATATGAAATAGCTAGCAAATCAGCCCCCTTCTATGGAAGAAGTTGAAGATGATGTTAGGGAAGAGCAAACAGCCATATAAGGAGCCAAATCTGTGCCTAGATGGTTGTTGAAAACCTTGCAAGTTAGGAAAATTTCAGCTCCACTAATACGAAGAATTCCAACCATGCATTGAATATACAGCATGGGGAGTCTGCATTTGCTATGGGGGGTCTCTTTGATTCAAAAGAGCCTTCTTCTTATGAAGAAGCACAGGAGAATGAGCATTGGGTGCAAGCCATCCAAGAAGAGATTTCTTGTATCATGAAGAATAATATATGGGATCTTGTGGACTTGCCGGAGGGCAAGACTGTCATTGGAACAAAGTGGGTGTATAAAGTCAAAAGAAAATCTGATGGTACCATTGACAGGTACAAAGCAAGACTTGTGGCCAAAGGCTATTCTCAGAAAAAGGGAATAGATTATGAGGAGACTTTTGCTCCTACTTCCAAGATGACTACGATCAGTTCAGTGACTGTATTGGCTGCACATAAAAGATGGAAAGTGTGCATCAATTGGACATCAAGATTGTATCTTTGGATGGGGATTGCAAGAGGAAGTATATGTAAATCAGCCCATTGGTTTTGAGGTTCTTGATAAGGAACCTAAACTATGCAAGTTACAGAGCATTGTATGGTTTGAAGCAAGCTCCAAGAGCTTGGTATGATAAGATACATGCTCATTTGACCACCTAGCGTTATGTGAATAGTCTAGCTGAAAGCACCTTGTATGTGAAGAAAATTGGTGCCAATATTCTCATAGTCGTCTTGTAAGTAGATGACATGCTTTGTCACGTGCACGCCCGTGCCATGGCTAAACCTCAACATGAACATCATCAATCCCTGATTAGGACAGCATTTAGGGCATCATCAATAGTAGCAACATTACCATCAGCAGTAGTACCATCAGTATCATCAGCATTAGTATCAGAATCAGCAGAGTACCATCATCATCATCATCACCACCACCATCACCATGGAGAGCATTGGAGTCCTGTCGGCAGCCAACAGGGATCCAAGTAGGCAGGCGGCTAGGTGACAACATGCATGGCAGCAGGTTTGGGCAACATTAAATATAAGCGCAACATTTTAGAAGATATTTCCTAAATTCTTTATCCAGCAACAGGCCGACAACAGCCTAAGCTGGCCGACAAGTCCCTCTCAACATATATATAACTTTATAAGCATCACACATCATTCAAGTAATACACTCACTCAGTCATTCACTCATTCATCATCATAGTCATCAGTAGAAGTTATGTCAGGGGCCAGAAGTCAACCCCTTTGGGGCGGGCATCATTCCCTCAACCTATGCCAGGCCTCCTCAGAGTTGCCGCTCAAGAAGTGTTAGTATATCTCCAAGTATTGTTTTATCACATATGCTCGTTTCTTGCGGGCGAGTGAGAGAGCAGATAATCCTTTGAGCATCACGCTCGAGGATTTGACAAGTCGCTACCTCTTGGTTGAGACGATCACATGTGGTGCGGCACTCATCATCATACCAACCATTAAGTTAATGGTCAAGTGCTCCTAGATCTGAGATCTGCCCTTCCAGTTACACAGATTTTCTTAAGCAGATTAAAACATTCTTGAAGCTCTTTCAAAAAATCAAAAGCCACACCACCTAAATGTTACATAAACCAATGAACAAGAGTTCTAGGTTGACATCCATAATGGACTCAACTCGAAGGATGCTGCTTTGCGCTATTACACACATATTATGCCACTGGAATCCTCCTACTCAACCTATCTTCTAGAAGCATAAGCATGAAGCATATACCCTAGAGTTCTAGGTTGACATCCATAATGGACTCAACTCGAAGGATGCTGCTTTGCGCTATTACACACATATTATGCCACTGGAATCCTCCTACTCAACCTATCTTCTAGAAGCATAAGCATGAAGCATATACCCTAGAGTTTGATTTACCCACTCTGTTTAACTATCAGATTCATGATGATCTGCTGAACACAAGTTCAGCTAAGTACAAACTCCTTGAATGCTCCCATATCCCATAACTTGAGAACATGTTCACTAACCATGTTAGTTAGCAAGTTACAAAGTCTAAATATTTAAACTATTACTTCGAAGGCTTTATAAACACTTCAACCAGCAATCTATGTACCTCGCCCAAGCACCACCACTCCAATGCCCAAAGTGTTTGGCTACTGGATAACTCTAGAACCTCTTAAAAGTGACCCAAGCATGTTTTTATAGAGTTTTTCCAACAAAAAAAATAAAAAAATACTCTTGCTTTTCTTTTTCTTGATTTTTACACTTGTTTTCGTATTGGATTCTCAGCTCTTCATTTTCCAAATCAAGTGAGGGACTCAAGCAATCAACTTGAAGAATTCTTGCCTATATTGATACACACTCTTTCTCATAAGTTGCTTGAATCATGTCTAGAGCTTTGTGTGGGGTCCTCCCACTCTACCCCTTCCCTCCAACTTTGATACTCTTAGTAAACCCCCTGCTCGTCAAATTTCAGAAAGTCAGTCCAAGTTAATCCTTCAATTCCTGTCTCGCTTCCACCCATAGTGTTCGGTGTAAGGACTCGAGCTTTCACTCGTTTTCCTTGGTTGAGCTGATGCATTTTGCGCCTTCTGCTCTTCAAACTCTTAGTCAACCCAAGGTAAAGTCGAATTTGCTCATCATATATCAGATGGTCAGTCCAAGTTAATCCCTTAAATTCCGTCTCAATTCCATCCATAGCATTCAGAGCACACACTCATGCGTTCATTCCAATTTACATGGATAAGCTGATGCTTTCAGCACCTTCCACTTTTTTGACACTGCCTACACTTCCAGGAAGTAGCTCTGTGTTACCCCCAGTAGCATGTATGTTTGCTTTCATCCGAGGCAAGGATGTCTTGAAACATGAGAACCTTAACCGTGTGCCTAGGGCCCGGCTTATATCAACTCAAACCATTTTCCCACATCTGACCAAAGTTCTCACTGGAGTGGTGAAATATGAGGTGGTTTAGCACAGGGATCAAGTATACTCATGCCAAATTGTTTGTTCGAGATCCAGCTTCAACTTCTAGAACACTTGCAATGTGAATAGTTTTATACATTTCATCATAAACTAGTGACCAAACACTTGCCCAACCTAGGTTGTTGATTGTTTTCATTGAAAAAGATGCCAATACTGCAACCTGTTCATCAATCATTATATAAATATATCCCGCTCGTCGTATACATGTTCATCAATCATTTTTATAGATATGCCCCACTCGTCCTCATTCATATGTTGTCAAGATGTCAGGCCTGTACATCCGTGTACCTAGGGTCCAGCTTCTATCAACTCAGACGATTTTCCCACAAATGACCAAAGTTCTCACTGGAGTGGTGAAATATGAAGTGGTTTAGCACTCCTTCAGGATCAAGCATAGTTACACCAAATTGTTTGTTCGAGATCCAGCTTCAACTTCTAGAACACTTGCCAACGTGAATACTCCTTTTATACATTATATCACAACCTAGACTGTTTCCCTCGAAAAAGCTGTCAATGCTACAAGTCATAAATACCTGTTCATCAATCATTATTATAGATATGCCCCGTTCGTCCTTACCACGACGCCCAGCCCTTCCGCTCATCTGCAAAAAACACAAGAATTTTACAAACATGACAAAACTACGTAGTCTGATCAAAACATCCATAAGCAATCTACATTCCAAGCCTGCTGAACCTGAATATACTCTCCCGAGGACATCCAGCGATGACTATCCCCATCCCATTTTCGAACAGCAGTGAATACCACAGTCTTGGCAGGCATGTTCAAGCCCATAGCAAACTGCAGTACATGCATAATTTTCTCAGACAATTCGATCTCATATTCATAACAAACAAAATATTGAAGAGTACCACTATTCCAGAAGACCCCACCGTTTCTGTAGCAAATAGTGCTTTGATCAAGCCTTCTTGAAACAAAATCTCCACCACCTCTTTCACAATGGGGAGGAGACCCGAATGATGCATTGCTATTCCTCTTTCCAGAAGAGGTAGAATCGATTTGATTGGAAGCAGCTCTCTATCCTCCTCACTAAGACATTGTATCGCATTTGTAAACACATCATTGACCACACCTTTCTCCTCTTCGGAGTTGAAATCCATTTTGGGCATAGATGTGGCATACTGTTCACATTCACGTCGACTGAAGCTAAATACAATGACAGGCTGGAATTTCCTTTCCTTGATCATCTGAAATAAGGGCAAACATGAGCATAGTTAGCCTCAAAATCACAAAACAAAAAAAGACACCCTTGAAACCTGTAATCTCTCTCTCTCTCTCTCTCTCTCTCTCTCTCTCTCTCTCTCTCTTGCATCCGTACGTACATACCTTATGATAAGGTACATTTTAGTGTATGGTACAGTACTGTACCATATGGTACGGATCCGTACGTGGCAAAATTTATTTTATTTTTTTTCCCAACTGGCCTTTGGCCCAAGATCCTCCCATAGTTACCAATTTTTTACCGCCCGTAGGCGCTTATTTATCCACCCGTAGGCAATGCCGCCAAGGAAGCACTAAGGGGGGGTTTGAACCCAAGACCTCTTGGTCCTAGGCAAACACCTTCACCACTTGAGCTATCACCTCATTGGCCATACGTGGCAGTTTTTAAAAACATTTTGGGCCTTAACCGGCCACCGTCGCCGCTTTTAGCCCTCTCCACACGTTGGGGACACCCAAGCAGGTGAGGATACATGCACTTTCTTGTTTAACTTATGTGTGCACGATATGCACATACTTTTGGTACTACTAACTTCACAGCGAGATGATGATGATGCGTTGCTAGCTGCTGTGGTCACCACCATTGCACCAGAGTATGATAGCAAAGGAAACATGTTGACAGATGGAGATCTTGACTCTTCATCTTCATCATCATCTGATGGTGATGAAGTGGATTGATCATTGAGCGCTCTGCAATGTGCAGTGCTAGTGACACTAGTGACTAGAACTATTATTTTTTGGAATCTCTAGATAGTAAACTGTCTTTCAACTTTGAAATTTTGATTGATTGCTTGTAGTATGTAACCCGTGGCATTTGAGCCATGGGTACTGAACGTTTGAGTGATTCCATTTCATGAAACCTATTTATGCTTTTGTTTACTGATAACTCTCATTTTGATAATTGTGGTGTTGTTCAAAAATGAATTGTTTTTCAAATTTAAAGTTTGCAATTTTTCATTCATTTTTCTATATATATATACACTATATAGTATATTTTTTATGTTTTTACATACCTTACGTATTTAACGTACCTCAAAATCTCAACCCGTACTTGAATGTGTATCTTACGTACTTGATTCGTACCGTACCTTACGTACCTTTCCACTTTGCTCTCTCTCTCTCTCTCTCACACAGTTGTATCCAGACACATGCACACTTTTTCTTTTCTTCCGATGACCGGAAGAACACAGTTGTATTATTTTTTGTCTCATAGGCCGACTTTGGCCTCTCGTAGACGTTAATATATCTTTCTTTCTTTCTTTCTCTCTCTTTCTCTCTTCGCTGCTCCCCGCTTCTGTTCCCTGTTCGCTTCGCGCCTCCTCTGTGCATCGCCGCCCTCTCTGTTCGCTACTGCCGCCCACTAGCCCTTCCGCCTCGATGCCCCACTGGCGCTATGCTGGCCCGTTTGCCTGTCCACTAGGTCCTATGCCCCCCTTTTGCCCACGCACCCTTGCTCAGGCCCCCAAGGCAGCAACATAACACTCTCTCTCTCTCTCTCTCTCTCTCTCTCTCTCTCTCTCTCTCTCTCTCCTCCCTGCCTGTGGGAAGGGCTGCAGAGTAATCTCGAGGAATGGCCCCGAGTCTCCAAGAGAAACTCAAGGCCCTCGAGACGACAATGAAGGCAATAATCAAGGAGAACAAGAAGACATCCGATTCCATCCAACCTCAATGAGGTGGAGAACAAACTCCACCGGCACATCATGGCCCTCGAAGCACGGGTCACGGACCTTGAACAAGAGAACACAGCACTCAAGGAGGAGGTGAGTGCATTGAAAGTGGAACTAGTAGCCGTCAAGAACACCGAGAACGAAGAAGGGGAGATCAATGACAACACTCTCACGGCCATCAAAGAAGAGATCTCCAAGGAGATCACAAAGGACATGGAGGGAAAACTCGAAGCCAAGCAATCAGGATGGGTTGAGGTGGTGAAGAAGAACATCCGTAAAGAAGTGAGGGAGGAGACTCAAAGGGAAGAACATCAAATCATTCACACCACCATTGAGGAGGAGAAGATGAGGCATGCCCGCCGCCTCAACATTCGAGTCACAGGTATAGCCGAGACACCCAACTCCACTCCCGAGAAAGATGGACAGCTTCTATGCATGAAGCTAGGCTACAAGGAAGAGGACCCTCTCCCCTTCACCAAAGCATGGAGAGTCGGGAAAGACTCAACACGCAAACGAGCCCTCATCCTACAGTTTGCAGGAGAGACGGAGAGGGTCACCTTCATGAGGAAGAGGGTCATACTACAAGGCTTAGAGGGAGCTCCTATTTTCTTAGATGATGATCTCACGAGGATGCAGCTAGAGCATAGGGGAGCTTGCATGCCACGAGTCTTACACGCGAGGAGAGAAGGCATGAAGGCCTTCTATCAAGATGGTCGGGTCATCATTGATGGCCAGCCCATGGATTAGCGGTTTGGGGCCTATGGGACACAAACCAGGCCACTGACAGAGATACACATGGCAGTATGGAACTGTAATGATTCACTATGGGTGCAGCCTGGACGACTGGAGCATGTTATGGTGGGGAGAGACATCATACTTCTGACAGACACATCAGAGCCCAGAGAGGGGGCTACCTCGAGTAGAAGGATTCCAGTGGGAGTCGGCATACAGGAGGACCACACGCCAGGGTACCTCGAGAGGGTCGGGGGGAGTAGCAGTTCTATTCAGACGAGAGCTACAGGGGAGACTGAGAGTGGTAGCACAAGATCCAGAGGCCAGATACATGTGGATCAGCTTACAGCTCTCACAGGACAGGGTTATATACATAGCCCTATGTTACTTTCCTCCATCAGGATCCTCCTATGTCATTACAAAGGACATGCCACAGGAAGAGGAGACAAGAGCCTCGCCATACACTTGTCTGTCAGAGGAGATTATGCATTATTCTACACTAGGGGAAGTATTTCTTACGGGTGACTTCAATGCCCACACAGAGCAGACAGTGTGAGGTGTATGACTATGATGACATGGAGATCCTCCACCCTGTGGATCCAGAGGAGATAGGGGCTAGTCGGGCATCAAAGGACACTGGACCAGACAGAGGACATTATGGGGACCACTTACTAGAGTTGGGAGCCAGGCATCGTCTCGTTATTTATAACGGGATGCTACAGTGGCCGGGATTAGGAGGGCTGACATGCTTCCCACATGGGGGTCATACACGGACCGGAGGCACAGTGGTAGACTACATTATGGGGTCTTTGGAGGCAACACAGCTTGTCACCTCATTCTCCATTCCACCTCGTCCTATTGGGGCAGATCATACATACTTGGCATTTTCACTAGCCGGATCACCAGTATCACCAGCCCCCACATACCGACGCCACACACTACCATCTACTTCACACATGACATGGCAGACATATACACTGGCAGAGTAGAGGATGGGCTCCTACTCATGGATCCCCTGGCACCTATGGATACCATTACAGGCCAGCTGCCATCACTCTTACACACGGCTACATTACAGAGCTTCCCACATCGTGTCCACTCAGGAGAGCCTGTGAGATCTGGGACTATGCCCCAGAACAGATGGTATGATGACGAGTGCAGAGCCCTATACTCACGGCTCCGCATATAGAGAGCCTTGGGAGCCATCACAGAGCAGGAGTCGAGGAGAGAGATGAGGAGACTTACTCGCCGCAAAAGGCAGGCCTTTGCAGAGATGCAGGAGCTAGAGATCTTCCATTTCTTCATGAGTAGAGATAGCCCTATCTCATGGCGGCACTTCAGAGAGCCCCGGACACCGACACCTATTGCAAACCCACACACATGGCACACATATGCAGAGGGCCTATACCACGCCCCACAGCAACCACCTATACCTCAGCCACAGGAGCCTCGACCTACCACAGCTAGCTTCTTTACCCACTCGATGGTAAAGGAAGCTATCCGCCGCCTACAGCATGGACGGGCCGCCGACCATATGGGCCTACAGGGTGAGCATCTCATATATGCAGTAGATTCTTTCGCTGTTTAACAGGGCACTAGCAGAGGGTTTGCCTGCGGAGTGGACGATGCACACCATTGTGCCGATCCACAAAATAGGGGATATGCTCGATCCGAGCAACTACAGGACGGTTATGGTTGGCCACATGTTGGCCAAACTCTATGGTGCAGTGTTGAAGCAAGAGCTTAGCTTATATGCTGAGCGAGCTGGTTTACGCTCATCAGGGCAGGCAGGATTCAGGAGAGCTTTCTCTACCACTGACCATGTATTCACTTTGAGATGTATGATTGATCAGGCCAGAGTGAGGAAGAGAAAGCTCTATTCCTGCTTTGTGGATTTCTGCAAGGCATTTGACACAGTACCACGAGAGAGGCTCTTTCAGCGCCTGCAGTCTCTTGGCATACCAGTAGATATGACATGGGGCATCTATGCATTATATGAGCACGTTTTTGGGCGAGTCAAATGCCCAGGAGGTATGTCCAAGACTATTGCTAGCACCATTGGTGTGAAGCAAGGATGCCCACTTTCCCCCACGCTATTTGGGTTATACATTGATGAGGTGGCTGACTTCATTACACGGGGAGGCAGAGATGGAGTTGATCTAGCAGGTACCTCAGTACATATTATGCTTTATGTTGATGATATCGTATTAGTGTCTGAGTCTCCAAGAGGTCTACACCAGCATCTACATGCACTCGATGATTTCTCCACACAGGGGTCTTACTGTGAACCTTGGGAAAATCAAGGTTATAGTCTTTCATACATCGGACATTCACTCTCGCACAGCAGGATGCTAGGTGGAGGTGGTGACATCATACATGTACCTAGGGGTTACCTTCTCTGCAGCAGCCACGTGCTTCACCATGGGTTCAGCAGCCAGAGCTAGATTGACACGGGGATATGCAGCATTGGCTATGCTAGAGAGACAGTGCCACCAGGCGCATTTTCAGGAGCCCCAGACGAAGGGGTGGCTATTTGACACATTTGGAGTAGCGATATGGGCGCCACGCCTTGCTACCCATTGGTGGACACAGATAGAGAGACCACAGCCCTCATGATGGCACACATGATACGCAGCAAACCGTCAGTAGCTCATGACATTATCCGAGCAGAGTTTGCTGCACCTCCTATGATGGTAGAGGCCATATTCCAGACTATGCCTGCTAGACAGATTCAGAAAGATGCCACAAGACACATTGCCATACAGAGCTTTTGAGGCATCTAGACAGCTGGCTGAGGCAGGAGACAAAGGATCATGGTATGCACAGGTCACACATTGGTTCTCACAGCATGGCCTAGACATGGATCATCTACCACCATTCCAGTATGACAGGGATGCACCACATATCCGTCTCTCTCATAGTGAGAGGAACAGAGTATTGAGACAGGACCTATGGCAGCTCTATACACGAGAGACATGGATATCGCCTACACAGCCTCTTCCACCGAAGATGCTATACTACAGAGATCACTTCATGAGTATCACTGATGATGTATTTATAGAGAGGCCTAGATACATGGAGGGCTTTTTACCACACGGCTCCCAAGTGGCTATTGGTCAGCTTAGAGTTTCATCACATCGATTGGAGATCGAGAGTGGCAGAGCAGCACGGATCCCCCGAGAGGAGAGGGTATGCAGATTGTGCAGATAAGAGGTGGAGAGTGAGTAGCATTATGTATGTAGATCCAGAGCATATACAGCCATCAGAGAGAGAGATCCCATTTCATTCAGAGAGCCACATTCCCTATACCAGATCTTTGAGGCAGCAGACCAGCGCATATTGGGGAGATTCATTCTAGACATACAGCGTCTCAGAGAGACATCATTACAGGCTCAGACAGCTCCGGTGGGGGGGCTGTCACCATTGAGCTATCTAATGGTCCTCTTATCTTCTTGTGTGAGCTTTGGGCTCTGGATGAGCATACTCCGTAGTGGTGCTCCATCGCTAGGACTGGCACGGCGTGATTCGTAGTGCCAGGGAAGGGTGGATTGCACACGGTGTATGTTTCTGGATTACCACCGCTAGGACTGGCACGGCGTGATTCGTAGTGCCAGGGACGGGTGGATTGTACACTGTGTGTGTACCTGGAATTGACTTTCCGGTGGGCCTGTTTGTGCCCGGAAATGTCAAGTATTGTGCAAGTACATGAACGGAGATTATCCTTTAACAATGTTGCATTGTGCACTCATGTTTGCCTGCCTTTGAAATGTTTTCGCGTGAACTGGTTTCGTTTGCATGCTTGACATGTGTGTCTAGCTCAGGGGTCGGGGACGCCCTCCCGTGAGCCGTGGAATGCCTTGTCTTGTGACAGGTTTTGTGGCGTGTGAACAGGTGGGAAATCCTTATTTTAATAAGAGTTTTAAGTTATAAGTCTTATAACTTACAGGTTTCATACTTCATTAAAAGTAGGTGGACACTTTATAAGTGTGGGCACCTTCTTTTGGCCTGGGCACCCTTTTATAGCATGTGGGGTGGGGGTTGGCCACCTACCCCACCTACCACACCCAATCCTTTGCATGGGAGGAAGGCGCCTCACTTCCAGCCCTCTCCCTTGCATTTTGGAGGAAGAAAACACAACTGCTTGCTGGGATTTAGAGAAAACAGGCTGGAGCACTCATTATTTGCTGATTCTGGTCGTACAGCAGGTACAGCAGGTACAGTACCATCATTATTTGCTGATTCTGGTCGTATAGCAGGTACAGCAGGTACATTACCATCATTATTTGCTGATTCTGGTCGTACAGCAGGTGCAGCAGGTACAGTACCATCATTATTTGCTGATTCTGGTCGTACAGCAGGTACAGCAGGTACAGTACCATCATTATTTGCTGATTTTGGTCGTACAGCAGGTACAGCAGGTCAAACCAGTGGGGTTATCCGCGTGGATTTAGGACATACGCATTTCCTACAAGTGGCCCAGGTTGTTTCACTCTTCCTACTGGCTGTACGGTGGCTCCAGAAGATTTTCATCGCGAAGAATGAGGAATTCTCCTGCTCTCCTATGTCTGGACTCCTCTTCCATTCACCGAGTCAACTCCGTGAGGGTGCCCCATCGCTAGGACTGGCACGGCGTGATCCGTAGTGCCAGGGACGGGTGGATTGCACGCAGAGTGTGACTCTGGAAGGTGCTATGGACGGGGCAGCCCTTGGTGACTGCAGACTCGGCATCAACAAACATGTTTGGGTTTGATACTTTGTTTTTTTTCATCGTGCATTGCTTATTGGAAATCTGGCCTTGGGCCCGTGTACTTGTAACAAATTCTCCCAAGTAATAATAACAATCCTTGGGGGGGGGGCCGGCCGTTCCGGCCTCAGTGTGGTGTCATCTATCTATGCTCAGAGTTGTTAATTACTTTTTATTGCTACTTTGTCTTGTGCTATTGTCTTTTAAGAGTGTATATTAAAGTGCTAACTGGAGAAGTGAGTCCAGGAAGGGGTGACCCCTGCTTGGGTCTCGTTTCAGTGGTATCAGAGCACGGATCTTCCTTTTTCTACATGGGGAGACGATCCAAAGGCTTCCTGACCACTCTCCATTAGTGACTTTACTCTTATTATGGCTAGCCAAGCAAGTAGCAAGGAAGTGCCAAATTCAAAGGGGCACTCCAGTGGAACTCAAGCAAGTGGACGGATGCCTTATGCCCGTGATCATGTATGGTTGGGACAGCCGTCCCGTGGCAAGGAGAAAATGCAGGAGCAAGAGCAAGAGCCAAGTGCCATCAATGCTGAAATTCAGCGTATGCGAGAGCTTCTCCATGCCAGGGAGATGGAATTGGCCAGCCTACGTGAGGACCCACACATTCAACAAGTGCTAGATGCAAAGAAAAAGGAGGCAACCGTCTTTCAAGACTTTGAAGCTTTGGCTCGTGGATCAGGGCTGAAACCTCGTGAGCTAGCTCTTTCATTCTTAGTGGAAAAGGGTGATGTATTGCAGGGCCAGGATGGGGAGCTTGTTATAAAGAGATCTCCATTGGTGGACATGCCTGGGATAGCCTCTCCAAAGCTGAAATCTGCTGTCCACAAAGAGGAGCCTTCCATTACATCCCGACGTGATTCTACCTTATATGGGAGGCATAGCCATGCCTATGAAGGTAACATTACTTCTAGAGATGATCGTTACAAGCCTCATTCTTCATCATTGCAGGTTTCTCATGGGCTTAGAGAGCACCGACATCCCCGTACTACTACTTTACCTGTTGAACTCTCCCATGAAGAGCCATTTCTTCATGCTCCCATCTCCACATCCTCTCCGGATCATGCTTATGCTGCAAGAGAAAGTGGTGGGGCTACACACATGCATGCAGGTACAGCACATGGTTCACGTCCACGTATGCCACCTAAGTATGCAGGAGCATCTATGGATGCCAGGGCTGATCCACATGAACGTGGAATCAAGAGGACGCATGGGGATTATGAGCATCATGTTCATAAGCAAAAGGAATTCAAAGCCGGGGACAAATCCGTCAAGTTCGAGACATATCATGGTGAGTTTGATGCTTCCAAGGTTATGTCATTTGTTTCCCAATTTGACATTGCTTTTAGTGATGAGGATTTTTCAGAAAAGTCCAAGGTGAGGCATTCTAGCATGTTCTTGAAGGGCACGGCCGCTCATTGGTGGCTTGCCGAAAAGCTCTCAGGCACTCCCGTGGACACTTGGGCTGAATTCAAAACTAGATTCTATGTCCAATTCTTACCCCCTAATGCCAAGAAGAACATCCGCAAGAAGTGGGATTGGGTTAAGCAGAATGAAGGTGAGTCAGTTCATGCTTATGTATCCAAGTTTTGGAAAACACTCTTCGAAGTTTCCCCTATTATGCAGGTAAATGATGAGGAACGCAAGAGAAAGTTTGAATCGGGACTCCAACCGGTTTATCAATCGGGCTTGGAGTTGTACCCAAACCACACTCTACAACAGCTCATTTCAGCTGCTTTGGCCACCGAACAATTGGAGCAAAAGCTGAAGCAAAATGATAGAGATGGACATGCTCAAAAGGGGAAGGACAAGGCTGTCCCAAATCTGCATAAGGGTGGACAGCCACCTAAAAGGGACTCCAATGAAGTTAAGGGAGCTCCAAAAGCTGAAAGTACCTCAGAGAAGAAGCGTCCCAACAAAAGGCCTAACTATGGACTTACTCCGGAACAAAGGGTGCAATATATACGTGACGGTAAGTGCTTTTCTTGTGGTAGTAAAGATCACATGGTCCGGCAATGCCCAAAGAAAGCAGGCAAAGAGGATGCAAAGGAAACCAAGGTTAATGTGCATATGGTGCCCGATGTACAAGGGGGGACAGCCCATGATGCTTTGGATAGGATGGTATGCAAGGCATGGGGACAGCTCAAAGATCAACCCGCATTATTTATGTTTGATGATTGTGCCACGGACAACTTCATATCATTGGAAATGGCTACAGCATTGGGCATTAGTGTGGATGACATGGGACCGGAGATTGAGGCCGGAAGTGCATTTGTTGGCAAGAAAGTCAAGGTCACACCCCTTATTGGCAAGCTTCGCATGCATATTCAGGGATATTTGGACCATGAGAACTTCCTCATTGCACCATTAAATGGGTGTGATGTATTGCTTGGAAAGCCTTGGCACTCCCGTCTTGATCCTCGCAAGGCTTACAAGACCAACCGGATCACATTTATGCATAGGGGCAAAGAGCATGTTATTGATGCCGGTGTGGAAGGGAATTCTATCCCTATTGTATCCCACATTCAAATAAATAAAGCCATGAGAAAGGGTCTTTGCTCGTACATGATTTTTGTTCGTGATAGAATAGACCATGTTGATCATTCTCTTGATTCTCTCACATGTGATAGGCTGGAATTTTCGAAACAATATGCAGATTGCTTTACAGATTCACTTCCAGGGGAGCTACCACCACCACGGCCGGAGGATCATCATATAGACCTTGTGCCTGGCAGTTCTCCACCAAATAGGCCGGCATACCGTGTGAGTGCATCACAGCAGGAGGAGATCATGAAGCAAGTCAATGAGCTCATGCAAAAAGGTTTGATCCGCCCTAGCTCTTCACCGTATTGCTCTCCCGTACTTCTAGTGCAGAAGAAGGATCTCTCTTATCGTATGTGTGTGGATTATCGGGCTCTAAATAAACTAACCATCAAGAATAGGTTTCCTATTCCTCGTATTGATGATATTTTGGATAGATTGGATGGCTCGGCATATTTCAGCCGAATTGATTTGAAGAGTGGATATCATCAAGTACGGGTAGTACCAGAGGATGTGCATAAGACCGCTTTCAGGACAGCATTTGGTTTGTACGAGTATCTTGTTATGCCTTTCGGTCTTACAAATGCTCCTGCCACTTTTAACCGTATGATGGACAGGATTTTTAGAGATCATCGATCGTTCACTGGAGTTTTCTTCGATGACATCTTGGTTTATTCCAAGAGTGAAGAAGAGCACAGAAAGCATTTGGCCATAGTCTTTGAAGAACTCCGAAAGCATAGACTTCACATCAATGCTAAGAAGAGTGAGTTCTTCCTCTCCGAAATTCATTATCTTGGGCATATTGTTTCTCAAGATGGCATACGAATGGATCCCGCCAAGATTGAGGCTATCAAGAATTGGCCTGAACTCAAGTCAGTGCATGAGGTTCGTAGTTTTCTTGGGTTATGCTCATACTATAGACGGTTCATATGGCATTTTGCTTTGATTGCTGCCCCTCTTCATCAGTTGACAAAGAAGAAAGTCCCCTTTCAGTGGACTTCATTGGAAAGCAAAGCTTTCTATTCACTAAAGGATGCAATCATATCTGGGCCCGTGTTGATCATTCCTGACTTGCACAAGCCATTCTTTGTGGAATGTGATGCATGTGGAGATTGTTTAGGTGCTGCCCTGAACCAGGAAGGACACCCCGTGGCATTTGAGAGCCGCCGTTTGCGTGATACGGAGCTTTCTTTGGGGATCTATGAGAAGGAGCTATTGGCAGTGATTCATGCATTGACCATTTGGAAGCACTATCTTCTGGGTGCAGAGTTTATGGTGAAGACCGACAACCAAAGCTTACGGTATTTTCTCACACAAACTAAGCTCTCAGAGAAGCATATGCGGATGGCAAATTTCCTCTCTATGTTTCATTTTCAGATTGTGCATACACCGGGAAAGAAGAATGTGGTGGCCGATGCATTGTCTCGAAGGCCGTATGTAGCTTCTATCTCAATTGCCTCTCATGGAGACTTGTCGTCTATGCAAAATAAGTACCATATAGATGCTGATTTTTCAGATTTATGGGCTGATTTGGTGGCTGGTCATACTCATGCATCATATGTGATCAAAGATGGGTATCTCCTTAAAGATAATTGCCTTTGTGTGCTCACAGATTTGAGGCAAAAAGTGTTGGAAGAATGCCATGCTCCACCGTATGCAGGACATAGAGGTATTCTACCTACTACTCATATGGTTGAACGCTACTTCTTTTGGCCAGGGATGAGGAAGGACATTGAGGCTTATGTACGTGCTTGCCTCATTTGCCAAAAGGTCAAGTTTGATCGTCAGAAGTCTCCTGGATTGCTTCTACCATTGCCTATTCCCTCGCAGCCATGGGAGAGTATAGCTATGGATTTCATCATGGATTTGCCTCGCACTCAGCAAGGTAATGATGCTATATGGACTATCGTTGACCGGTTTAGCAAGCAAGCTCATTTCTTGCCGGTCAAGAAAACGATCAAGGCAGATCATATGGCAAAAGTTTTCTTATCACAGGTATTCAAGCATCATGGTATGCCTAAATCTATTGTGGGTGACCGTGATCCTCGAACTACCAGTCTCTTCTGGAGAGCACTTTTTGACAATATGGGCACAAAGCTGAATTTTTCATCCGCTTTTCATCCTCAAACCAATGGTCAAAGTGAAGCAGCAAATTCAGCCGTATTGGACCTTCTCAAATGCTATGTAGCTGATCAAAAGACTTTGTGGAAAAAGTATTTGCCACTTGTGGAGTTTGCATACAATAACACGGTGCATGCTTCTACTGGGAAGGCTCCCTTTGAGATAGTTTATGGCAAAGTGGTATTGCCTCCCATCCTACGTACTAAGGATGAGATTTTTGCTGCTGATGACTTTGTCAGGGGCTTGGATGTTGCCTTTGCACAGGTACGGACAGCCATAGCCCGTTCTCAAGAGAAGCATAAGAAGGCTGCAGACAAGCATAGAAAGCATTTGGATGTCAAGGTAAATGATTGGGTATTGCTGAAATTCGAAAAAGCTAGACTCCATAAGAGATCTGGTAAGGAGGGGATGTTTCCCAAGCTCTCATCCAGGTATTATGGGCCTTTCAAGGTCATTGAGCAGATCAATGAAGTTGCTTTTCGTTTAGCATTGCCATCCCATTGGAAGATACATAATGCTTTCCATGTTAGCCTCTTACGAAAGTATGTGGGTCCGGAACCAAGTCTTCCTATCATTGAGGATCCACCAGAAGTGGATGAGTTGGAAGAGATTTTGCAACCAGAGCAGATTGTGTTTCATAAAGAGCGTAAGCTATCTGCAGGCAAGCTTGTAAGACGCTATTTGGTGAAGTTCAAGAACTATCTCCCCATTGATGCTAAGTGGGTTGATGAGGACTACTTCCAAGATTATCCGCAGCTTCTCCATGACTATTTGGAAGCTTTTCAGTTGCGGACAACTGTTTAGAAGACGGGGAGATGTCACCATTGAGCTATCTAATGGTCCTCTTATCTTCTTGTGTGAGCTTTGGGCTCTGGATGAGCATACTCCGTAGTGGTGCTCCATCGCTAGGACTGGCACGGCGTGATTCGTAGTGCCAGGGAAGGGTGGATTGCACACGGTGTATGTTTCTGGATTACCACCGCTAGGACTGGCACGGCGTGATTCGTAGTGCCAGGGACGGGTGGATTGTACACTGTGTGTGTACCTGGAATTGACTTTCCGGTGGGCCTGTTTGTGCCCAGAAATGTCAAGTATTGTGCAAGTACATGAACGGAGATTATCCTTTAACAATGTTGCATTGTGCACTCATGTTTGCCTGCCTTTGAAATGTTTTCGCGTGAACTGGTTTCGTTTGCATGCTTGACATGTGTGTCTAGCTCAGGGGTCGGGGACGCCCTCCCGTGAGCCGTGGAATGCCTTGTCTTGTGACAGGTTTTGTGGCGTGTGAACAGGTGGGAAATCCTTATTTTAATAAGAGTTTTAAGTTATAAGTCTTATAACTTACAGGTTTCATACTTCATTAAAAGTAGGTGGACACTTTATAAGTGTGGGCACCTTCTTTTGGCCTGGGCACCCTTTTATAGCATGTGGGGTGGGGGTTGGCCACCTACCCCACCTACCACACCCAATCCTTTGCATGGGAGGAAGGCGCCTCACTTCCAGCCCTCTCCCTTGCATTTTGGAGGAAGAAAACACAACTGCTTGCTGGGATTTAGAGAAAACAGGCTGGAGCACTCATTATTTGCTGATTCTGGTCGTACAGCAGGTATAGCAGGTACAGCAGGTACAGTACCATCATTATTTGCTGATTCTGGTCTTACAGCAGGTACAGCAGGTACAGTACCATCATTATTTGCTGATTCTGGTCGTACAGCAGGTGCAGCAGGTACAGCAGGTACAGTACCATCATTATTTGCTGATTCTGGTCGTACAGCAGGTACAACAGGTACAGCAGGTACAGTACCATCATTATTTGCTGATTCTGGTCGTACAACAGGTACAGCAGGTACAGTACCATCATTATTTGCTGATTCTGGTCGTACAGCAGGTACAGCAGCAGCAGGTCAAACCAGTGGGGTTATCCGCGTGGATTTAGGACACGCATTTCCTACAAGTGGCCCAGGTTGTTTCACTCTTCCTACTGGCTGTACGGTGGCTCCAGAAGATTTTCATCGCGAAGAATGAGGAATTCTCCTGCTCTCCTATGTCTGGACTCCTCTTCCATTCACCGAGTCAACTCCGTGAGGGTGCCCCATCGCTAGGACTGGCACGGCGTGATCCGTAGTGCCAGGGACGGGTGGATTGCACGCAGAGTGTGACTCTGGAAGGTGCTATGGACGGGGCAGCCCTTGGTGACTGCAGACTCGGCATCAACAAACATGTTTGGGTTTGATACTTTGTTTTTTTTCATCGTGCATTGCTTATTGGAAATCTGGCCTTGGGCCCGTGTACTTGTAACAAATTCTCCCAAGTAATAATAACAATCCTTGGGGGGGGGCCGGCCGTTCCGGCCTCAGTGTGGTGTCATCTATCTATGCTCAGAGTTGTTAATTACTTTTTATTGCTACTTTGTCTTGTGCTATTGTCTTTTAAGAGTGTATATTAAAGTGCTAACTGGAGAAGTGAGTCCAGGAAGGGGTGACCCCTGCTTGGGTCTCGTTTCAGGGACAACAGGCACAGATTACTACATTTTTTCACAAATCCATCCCCCTCCTCCCAGCCCCTACACAGCAAGGAATTACTCTCCAGAGAGCACACTCAGAGCCCACAGTAGACAGAGGACACCTGGCTTTCGGACACCACGCCTATACCAGAGAGAGAGATGACAGAGATCAGAGCTCAGTTTCACAGAGAGGGTGCGGAGCGACTGGCTCGCTTCAGAGCAGACCCAGGCATGTTCTTCAGGGAGCTGTGGGCACCCCCTTCATTGATGTATACCATTTTATACCCCCAGTATGGTACAGGATGGAGCTAGCTAGGTTGCATATCATGACTGTATACCCCATGCATATAGCTTTGCATTCTCCTAGTAGTAGAGCTCCATCCCCTCCCCCACTCATTGTACTTATTGCACACCCAGATTCAGCTTTTTGGTTCATTACTTTTCCATTTTGTTGGGATGACAGAGGATACCTCACACAGGTACACTGATTTGTCTCATAGGCCGAGTTCGGTCTTTTGGAAGACGTTAATAAAATCTCTCTCTCTCTCTCTCTCTCTCTCTCTCTCTCTCTCTCTCTCTCTCTCTCTCTCTCTCTCTCTCTCATATCCTCACTGAGATGGGCCTCCAAAGAGCCAACCAAGATATGGGGAATGCAACATCATATGGTAGACACTTCTAGGAGATGGGGGCTATGCATGAGCCATTGAGCTGGTTATATATAATGGGCTGTCCATCTTACATTTTTTCCGCATGGGGGAGGCACGAGAATGGTAGATTACCTCACGGGGTCTCTCGCTCTTATACTACACATCCCAGACTTCACCATCCCTCCCCCCCCCATACTAGCTGACCATGCATTACTTTCTTTCACGGTCTCATGCCCCACCTTAACGCCCACACCCACACCCCCTGTCACCACCTTCACCCGGATTCATTTCCATCATGATCTTGACCACATCTATGAGGACCACCTCTCCCGCCACATTTCAGCTCTCCACTTATCCCTCCGTATCTCCACCATTACATCCCAACTTTCCTCCATCATCCATGACTCCGCCCACACCAGTTTCCCCTACACCACATGCTCCACAGCAAGTTTGCCAATGGGATCCCAACCCCAGAACGGATGGTATGATGAAGAATCCAAAACCACCAAGCTTCGCCTCTTACGCGAGAGGGAACATGGACTGATTTCAGCACATAAGATGCAACGCATCTTTCGTACATTCACTCACCAAAAGAAACGGACATTTCTCGCCAAACGAGAACAAGAGTTATACCAACTCTTTTTGAGCAAGGACAACTCAAAAGCTTGGCGCATTCTTCAAGAAAAAAGAGCACCTACACCTATCACAGATCTTAGCCTTTGGGAAGCCTATGCACGACAGCTGTATGACGTGCCAAACCAGCCTATGCCACAAATGTCACACATCCCTCGGCCTACATCTTGTCTCTTTGATTCCCCCAATGTCACTAGGGCTCTTAAAAAGTTGCATAATGGGAGAGCATAAGATCATGAGGATCTACGTGCAGAACATTTTGCCCAACGGGCACCACATATTGGCTCCCGTTCGTGCCAGTCTTTTTAACAGAGCATTCTATGAAGGCTTCCCACCCTCCTGGACTACCAACACCATTGTCCCCATCCACAAAGCAGGAGACCCCACGGACCCAAGTAACTATAGGACTATCATGATTGGTCACACAACGGCCAAAATCTATGGGGCGGTTCTAGAGGACATGATGAGCTCTATGGCAAAGACGATGGGAAATAGAGCATCAAGCCAAGCAGGTTTCAAGAGAAACTTCTCCACACTGGACCATAACTTTACTTTACAGTCTATCATAGAGGAGGCGAGGTCCTCAAAGAGACATGTTTATTGCTGCTTTGTGGATTTCCGCAAAGCCTTTGACTCCATCCCTCGATCCCGTCTGATAGGAGGCTTGCAGGAGCTCCAGTTCTCACATGAGATGATATGGGTTGTGATGGCACTATATGAGATAGTGCTCGGCCGAGTACGTGCACTCGATGGGACCTCGGGAGATATACGTAGCACTATTGGGGTTAAGCAAGGCTACCCACTCTCACCTACACTCTTTGGCCTATACATTGATGAGATCGCAGTATTTGTGGATAGTTTCGGAGGTAGAGGTTCACCATTGGCTCAGACAGTAGTGCCCATATTGCTATATGTTGGCGACATTGTCTTGATCTCAGATTGAGCCGAGGGTTTACGAAAACACTTAAATGCATTGGACAAGGAGGGAGACCTTACGGTCAATTTGGGCAAAACCAAGGTTATGGTCTTCAACACATCTTAAGCAATTGCCTCACTATTTTCTTTCATATACAGAGATGCCCCAGTGGAGATTGTGCAAAAGTATGTGTATCTAGAGTCACTTTTACAGGCCCTTTTTTCTGCATGACCACAGCTACCACTGACCGACTTGCAAGGGGGCACGCCTCCCTATCCCGTGTTTCCAAGCACATTTCCAAGAACCTTGCACCAAGTGCTGGCTCTTTGATACTCTAGTATGTATGATGCAGCCTTTTGGGACACTTGTTAGAAATAAACTTTGTAATCACATGTAAGTGAGAGATGGTGGCTCTCATAGGGTGACTGTAAATGATAGTGAGGCACCGTTCAATATACACTTTTTGCAAGTTGCCTTGTTTTTATAAGTGATAGAGTATATCCTAATATGAATTGAAAAAGGGTGAGGAAGTCACGGTAAGGGATTCAAGCACAAATCTCAAAGTTTTTTTTAAAATATTTTTCCCTTTTGCTTCCAAAATCAGCATGTATTTTATTATGCCCTTGTAGCAAAAGAAATCCTTTTCTTCCTATCCATGGCCAGGATGGCCAGGGAGTAGCATGACCATTAGATGGCCGTTTGAGATTGAGATAGGCATTTGGGCTTGGTAGTTGTGGTCACGATGGGAGCGCTTGTTCATTGCGGCACCTTCTTTCACCTCTCAGGCATCTGTGGGTAAAAAGGAGCAAACACAGGGGCAAAGCACACATTGGCAAGCATTATGTTTTCTAGCATAGGCCAATGGGGAAGCTTGGTTTACTTCTATAAGATATTTTGTGCTTCCTTGCCCCACCAAACCGCATTTGCCAATGGGGAAGCTTGATTTACTTCTATAGGATATTTTGTGCTATTGGGTTAATCCTTCGCCATCATACTTTATAGGGTGTGGTCCTTTGGGGGTGACCTGATCTTAGTAGATTTTCGTTTTTGGAGTGGAACAGTTTGAGTTTTCCTTCAGGATTCCATCAAGATACCTAATGGCTCTTTCCCCTCCATTAGAGGATACCGTGGCCTTCACCCCCACAAGGAGCGCACATAGGTGGAAGGAGAGTTGCTTGAAGCTTGTATGAAGTCACAGATGTAGAGGCTACACATTGATCTATCTTTACCAGTGAATAGAGGGCTTATACTTGAATGTTGAGTCCTTCCTTCCTCCTACTTGGGCAGTTTTTTTCTCCCACCGCATGCTTCAGCCACTACAAGACTAATTTGTAACATTGTCATTTATATGACTCTTTTTGTTCCTTTAGCTAGATTATTTTTCCATTATATGGTTACTTCATTTTTTGGTCTTTGGTCTCATAAACCCTTTGGTCTTTTTGTAGACATAAATATAACTTTCTTTCTTTCTTCTTCTCTCTCTCCACATCCATCCATCCATGCATGCTTACATGCCTACCTACCTATGCATGTTTTTATGTATGTATGTATGTATGTATGTGCATGCATGCATGCATGTATGTAAGTATGTATGTACCTGCCTGCCTGCAAGAGGGCGGGCGTGGGAGCACAGGCGCGCATGTGTGTGGGTGTAAGCAAAATGAATGACTAAGAACCCACATACAACAGAATAGTCAATCCAGAAACATTCTGAAAATGATATTAGCGAAGATAAGCACCTTTAGCCAACAAAATAAAGACAGCCTGGTTATGCAGAATGTCATGCTTTGAAAGCCTCAAGAAACAACCCACCTTCACGATTTTATAGATATCCATCCCTCCATTAGCACCACCGCCAGCAGCACCCCTTCCCTTTGCTCCTCTTCCACCTCTAGCGCCTCTGCCCATTCCACGCCCACCCCCAACTGGCGAGGAGAGACCGTCTTCCTGAAGAGATTCCTTTTCGAACGATGTGACCAGTTTGTTGAAACTATCTTCTCTAAACTGCCCCTTCTCATCTACAATCAAGTACAATCCAGAGCCTCCTACAGGGAAAGCATAATGTTGCAAAGGAGTCGGTCTAAAATCAGTGTAGACAACATGGCACGGCTGCTTGTGCAAGCCGCAGATCCACTCTGCAAACTCGGTAGCATTGGACATTGTAGCAGACAGGAAGACCATTTTGATGGCTGGGGGCAGAAAGATGATACTTTCTTCCCAAACAACGCCTCTTTCTCTGTCTCTCATGTAATGAATCTCATCAAAGATGACCCATGCAACTTCTTTCAAAACCTCTGAGCCTCTGTAAAGCATTCCTCTGAGAATTTCGGTGGTCATCACTATACAGCTCGCATTAGGAGCTATGGAAACATCCCCCGTCATGAGACCAACATCACTGAACTCCTGACTAAGTTCCCTGTACTTTTGATTGCTGAGAGCCTTGAGTGGAGACGTGTAGATAACCCGCTGGTGGTCACGAAAGGACATTGCTATCGCGTACTCAGCCACAGCAGTTTTGCCTGCTGATGTGTGGGCTGAGACCAGGACCGATTCATTTCGCTCAAGGCATGCAACGGAGACTTCCTGGAATGGATCCAAGGTAAATGGATAGGTTTTTGCCCCAGGACCTCTGTAGACTGGATTGTCTATGGTTCCATGGGCTTTCACATCCTGAGTGCAGACATACCCGGGCGGGACTGCAACTTCGTGGACGCAAGAGCGGGCACTGTTGATGCGCTTAGGCTCTGATGGCGTGGAGGGCTCTGTGCAAGAACCATTCACATTTTCTGGATTCTTTCGTTTGCCAAGGGCACTGTCTGGTGAGTCGGCCATGGTTTTGGTGTCGTCTGTATGCAAGGGCATTCTGAAAGCCCTTCTCCACCGAAGCGTAGGGTGTATACCGCTGCAAGAAACAGCAATTATTGCTTGCATGAGAACTATTGCGACAGACTGAAAGAAACTGAACCCTAAAAGGAACTGAATTTACCTGATTTGGCAGTAAAATTTATCGCGGAGAGCTCAAAACGCCCAAAACCTATGGCGTTGAGACGCTCAGAAACACTAATTCCCCTGCAGACAAGCTTCGAAACCCTTATTCCCCGTGCGCTTCGCGCAAGATTAAGCCTTCAATTAACTGCTAACCATAAGAACAACCCTAAGTTAGCGTTTTGAAGTTCTACTAGCGTGAGTCTGGAGTTGTGTTTATAGACTGCCCTTTTATGAAGACGGGCCCTTTTGTAGTAAAGCATCTAAGTCATTTTTTAAATCGTTTTTTCAACAAATATAAATTTAATTCATTTGTGTGTTGTGTGTTTAATTCACAACTTATCATACTGCACATTGTTGCGGCACGAAGTTTTTGCTTGTATGCATATGTGCATACATATGTATGTGTGTATGTAAGTGTGCGACTACGTACATGTGTGCATGCATTTATGTGTGTGCAAGTGTGTGTGTGTGTGTGCATGTATGTGTATTTGTGTATGCATGTGTGTATTTGTGTGCATGTGTGTGTGTGTGTGTGTCTATGTGTGAATCTCTCATATAGACGCATATATCCTCTCACATGCATTCGCTCTATCTTTGTCATGTGCGACACAACCCTCTCTCAGACACATGCACATGCACTCTCTCTCTCTCTCTCTCTTTCTTCTCACACATGTCTCGCATATACACTCTCACACACATAAAAACTCTCTCTCTCTCTCTCTCTCTCAACACACACACACACACTCCCCCACACGCACGTGTGTGATTGTGTACGCGTAAGTATGTGTGTGAATTTATTCATATATAATAGTATTAATATAGTATTATTATATATTTAGTATATGTATATTGATTCATATATCATTATTATACTATATTATTATATATTTACTATATATATATTCACTATATATATATATATATTATTTTAAGTATTTTATTTATTAATAATATATTATTATGTATATTTATATATATTTATATTAAATTATCATATTTATAATATATTATTATGTCTTTACTATATACGTATATGTCTTTAATATTCTTATATATACTTATGTATTATTATTGTTGTTGTTGTTGTTGCTGTTATATAACATTATATTATAATATATTAGTATAAATTTTAGATATATATCTATTTAATATCCTTACTTATTTATGTGTTTACATATTGTTATTATATATATTTTATACTTATCTATTATATATCTTTATATTTTTATATTGAGGATTTTTTACAAATGGTAAATGCCTACTACGACCTCTCTGGAGTATAGTCATAAGCACACTAAACAAACACGCTGAGGAACGGACAAAAGTGGATAGCTATATATGTAGAGGGGTAGAGTGGTCGAAGTATCGACATAGGTAAGGCTCTCTACAAGATAGCACTCCATAGTTGTACGATGTTATTAAAGGAAATTTGTCAATGTTGGTGAAGCCCTTTTATTAATATTTATATGGTCATGTTTTGATAAGTGGACAATCCAGACATTCACGATTGCATCATCAACGTGTTTGCAAAGTGTGGTAGGATAGAAAGGTAATCATTGGAAATGATTTGCCATTATCTTTCAATTGGCACACTTTTCAAAGTTAGGATCATTACCATACAAATGAAGGAGGGAAGTCATAAGAAACCCAGTCCTTGCTAGACTCATCTAGCTCTGGTAAGTATGTTTTCTAACATGAAAATTCATATAGTCAATCCAATCGAATTAGAAATATATATTCTTATTAGTAGTCATAAGCAATCTTATAGGCAAAGAAGATCTAAAATAACTCTTCAGATCTATGACCAAAATCGCTCCTACTAATGAAATTATCATACACTCAACATGCATCCATATTGGGGGGGTAGAAAATGGCTAGCACTCAAGGCTATAGAGCTAAGACTAAGTGAGTGGGTAAAATGATAGAATAAAAGTGACATTTGACTTAAATACTTGAAATTTTCTTTTGGGTAATGTCCCATTCTGGTAAGTTTTAATACCAAGATAGTAATAATTTGAAATATCATTAAAATAACATGGGGCACAAATTTCCCATAAAGACATTAGCAAATAGATAGATTAAGTTCAACCTCAAATGACATAACAACAGAAGAAGATGCTTGATACAATTTAATATGCTTTTTGACCTTCTATCTACAATGCCTTCATTTAGTCTAAATTTAGAGTTATCTTGTGTGCCATCTAGTAACAACTCAAGAGATTGACGTACATCATTCAAGGTCCATCTAGAATTGACCAAGAGTTTCTTGTTATTTATAGGACCCATTTTAATGTTAAATTGTATAGAGCTTTATAGGGACAAAGATGTTCTTGTTATTTATAGGACCCATTTGAATGTTAAGTTTAAATTGTATAGAACTTTCTTCTAAATCTAGCGAAAACCCACATCCTCTACTCTTCTTCCAACACGTCTATACTCAAAACCCATGTATAGGGTCTGTCAAGAGATGTGATATGATATTACTATTGACTTGATACAAGCATTACACTTGAGTATATCACCTTTGTGCATCCCTTTCTTCTACCAAAATGCCCATAATGATGGTTGGGTCAGCATCTCGCTCGATATTTTGTTTAATAAGGGTTAATTCTCCTAAACCTCTATCTTCACCTAAGTTAATGTCATATTGAAGTAATGAGAGTGTTAGTGTAGACAAAAACAAGGTAAGAAATTGAGAAGGGGCATGACGAGTTACTAGCAATTGTCCCAATTTCGAGGCGTGCTCGAGGAGGGTACATAAGTCATCTGTGGGCTCTGGCCTTTGACTCCTTTCCTATGTGGGCGGGCCAGTTCTTGCATGATGCGGATATCAGCTTTGCTGAGCTCTGTAGAAATGGTTGTTTCTCTGATCATCCGTTCAGCACTTCTTGTTTCCACTTCTTGTGCTCTTCTGGCAGTAGCTTCTCTTTGATTGGCTTCAGTAATTTGAAATACATGTTGTGTTGCCAATCTTTGTGCATCATGTAATTGGTTTTCTAGTTGCTGTGATATTGTTTCTTGGCTTCTTTGCGCCGCTGTTTGGTTAGTGATAATTATTTCATTGAGAGCCTTTAGTTTTTTTGCATGTGCTTTGTTAACCTACTCTCGTTCCTGTTGCAATCCTTGTACTCTTTTTTGTTCTTCTTTGAGGTTGGCTGCGAGAAGCTCTATTTGTTGTCGAAGCATATCCTCAATATGCTTTGCGCTCTCCTGGTACCCCTGCATTTCCTTGGCATGCCTAGTTGTTAGGCTCTGTGTGTGAGCTATCTCCTTTTGTATCTGCTCCTTTGCTTGCTCCAGCCTTGCATTCAAGTCAGTATTCTCATTTAGTTTTTGTATAATGGTTTGACTCAAAACCAAGTTATTGCTCTCCAATGCGTTGTATCTTGTTTCCTATTCTTCTGTAGCCTGTAAACTCTTTATGAGTTTCCTCTACTGCCGCCAAGTTATCTTTCACACTTTGTGTTTGGGCATTGGCTTCTTCTAGCTGCTTCCATAGGTTGGCGTTCCTGTCGTGTAGCATATCAGATGGATGTAAAGAATGCATTCTTGCATGGGGATTTGCAGGAAGAGGTGTATATGTTGCAGCCACCTGGTTATGAGGATGTGAGTCACCCCGAGCATGTTTGCAGGTTGAAGAAAGCCTTGTATGGCTTAAAACAAGCACCAAGCGCATGGTCTGACAAGATTTCTGAATATCTTGTCACTATTGGCTTTCATGTAGCCAATGCAGATTTCTCGCTGTATCTGAGACACAGTGATAGAGAGGCTGTGCTTGTTGTCATCTATGTAGATGACCTAATCATTACAGGGGACCATGATGCAGAGATCTTTGATGTAAAGATCTTGCTTAGACAGAAGTTTGAGATGAAGGATCTGGGGGAGCTTAGATATTTCTTGGGCATCTTGGCATGGACGTCTCTGGGGAGTGTGGCCTCTTACTAAATTCTACTGGCTTCTCTAATTCTTGTTGTGCAATTGATGCCTCCTCGTATTCTGTGTTTGTTCCCAACTTCCTCTGTGTGTATCTCTGCTATGTGTGAATCCTTGAGCAGGGATAGGTCCTTGAATATGAGTTGTGCAGGGCTTGTTGGAGGGGAGAGTTGTTGGTGTTGTTCCTGCATAGTAGGGCTTTGTAGTTTTTCTTGGAGAGCCTCTTGGTATGTCATGATCTGTAATGCCACAGCCGCTTCCAATTGCTGAGATTCTATGGTGACATCCACTAGTAGCCCTCTCATCCTTTTGTCAGTCTTCTTCTTTCGATCTTTCTTATGAGCTGTTCTGTCTCCATTAACACTACTTGTCCTTCATCCACCCTTCCTATAGATTCGGTATGTTAAATGGGGATTAGGGCTAGCGAGAGGTTTTCCTCTGGTTCATCTTTCACTGGCCACTGTGCCACATGGTTAAGTATCTGTGTTAACAGGTATGGGTTGCTAACCTTGGACTGATGTGCCTTGAGATAATTTTCCATTTCTTTGTGCATAAAAAAGGCCCAATCGTCCATGAGCTTTGGTAATCATGTTAAGGCTGACCGTGTTATACTTGTCAACTGGTTTGATTTGCATCATCAATGACATTGCCCTGCAAGCTTTCTCTGTGTGGCTTCATCCTTGATATTCTCGTACTCTGCCCCATTGGAGTTATAAGAATCTCTCTTTAGCATCTCCTTTATGGGCATTGTATCTATTGTGTGTCTGTGGGCCTTGACTGTCGACGGGGAGCTGTAAAAGCGTCTCTGATGAGGTCTTTTGTTATGAGCAGCTCTTCAGTGGTACCATCTGCCTTTGTAATTTTTCCTCTCTTTGTTTGCTTGTCATATGTATGGAGATATTCTGCACAGAGGTTTGTGTCGATCCCTCTGGGTAGCACTGTAGCCATTCTGCCGAGGCCAACTTTTTCCAGCTTATCCTTTACTTCCGCATCTTCCAATAGATGGAGGCACTCCTTACTGTGGCACTGCAAAGTGATTTTCCCATGTGGTGTAGTGACATGTCTTCTGATAAGAGTTCCTTGGAAGGACTGGGCGTAAGGGCCCAAGAAGTTGCTCCTCAGCTTGCCGGCACTCTGGGACCCTGTGGCGCTGCTAGCTTGTGTTGGAAGTGGTTGCTCCCGGGACTCAAATTCTAACATAGACATTTGTACAACCATTATTGTCAGTCAAATGACTGGTGGAAGCCACCAGTCAAATGACTGGTGGAAGCCACCTTTTTTTTAGTGTTAGTATGTTAGTGAAAGGTTCGTGAGGGCCTTCCCATATAGTAAAATGTGTGAATTTGAAGGCATGAAAGGTTTCCGTGAGGTTGTAGACTTGGGGACATGAAGTTCTCTTGTGAAGTTCTGGGACGTGAAGGTCTCTCGTGAAGTTTGGGGACTTGAAGTTCTCACGTAAAGGTCTCCCGTGAAGTTCAGGGACGTGAAGTTCGGGGACGTGAAGGTCTCCTGTGAAGTTGCAGACTTTTATAAATTTTGCGTGACAATGAGGCTAGTTTTTATTTGTTTTCTACACCTTATGTATTCATGCAAATTTTTCTTGGAAGGTTGATATCTTACGTTTTTGCATTTGCATTTTTACGTTTTAATTTGTTGATCAGTTCATGAATCAGTAATAATAATTGAAAGAGAAATTTCAACACCCATCCAAAAATTATACACATTCAAAAGAAACAACAACAAAATATAAGGAACAAAAAGAAGGAAAGGAAAGGTATAGCTCCCACCTTGAGAGGTCGGGAAGGCGATGTCGGGAGCAAGGAGTTGAAAGTGCGCATGGAATCGACGAAAGGGAACACGAAATCACCAGTGAAAGTGATGAAATCAAGAAGGCAAATCGATTTTATAGCGTAGCCGTTGAACAGGGCAGCTATGTTAAATGGTCGATCCACGTGTCATTTTGTGATTGGTTCCGTAGTTTTTACTGTTTCACGGTGTGAACTTCTTTGTACTTTTTCACTTCATGAAACACTAAAAAAGGTTCACGTCGTGAACAGTTTGGGGTTCTTCACGGCATGAAACACCAAAAATAGTTGACGTCATGAAACATTTTGGTTACTTCACGGCGTGAAGTATTTTTCTATTGTTTCACGTGAAGTTTAAAAAATCAAATTTTTGTGCTCAAACACACCCGCATGCACATGATGATGCATTGATTTTCCTTTTCTTTTAATTTCACCATGGAAACCAAAGGTTTTCTCTGGTACTTCTAGGCATTGTTTGAGGAAATCTTTTTAATTCTAATTAGAAGATTTTTAGTGTTCCTTCCACCCAAATAAATATTTTTGTTGCGTTGTTTGGTTGTGTATTGCTTATATTGGGGACACCCTTGTTTTTTCCTTCACACATATTGTTCAATTCTTTATTTACTGTGGGTATTGTTGTTGCTTGAGTCATTCTCAACTCAGGTTGCTGAATTTGCTTCCTTCTCCACACAAGTGCAGGTGGGGGGTTTGTCCTTTTGGGGAGTTGATGCTGAAAGCTCTTACCCTCTTTTGTATATTGATTCAAACCTGTTGTGGCGTCTGTCATAGATTTTCTTTTGGGTAGCCATATTGTTGTATTGCCTTGATAGTAGCCTTGTGCTCGCAGTAGGTCCTTTTGGATCCACTATTGACAACAGTCATGAGGCTTCTGCAAGTTCTTGACCTTCTGCCACTTTGTAGGTGGTGTCAAGGGTTGACTTTTGAATTGGGCTCTCTCATGCGAACGTTCATCATTCATTGGTTCCTTCCTCTCAGGTTGACCCTTTGAGTGAATCTTGGGTACCCATTTGTATGTACTCTTGTATGTTGGGCTTTGTGTAGGCAATTTGAACATGGTGGGTGTAGATTCTGGTTCTTGAAGTACTGCTTCTGTAGCGATTTGTTTGCCCTGATTTGCTGAGGTCCATAATGGTATGGACATTACTTTTGCACCGATGGTTAGCGATGTTGTTCTGTCTTCCCATTGGATGTTGCATTTGTTGGCGCAAATCCAGGATCGTCCTAAGATCATTTCCTCTTCCATTGTACCTGTAGGCATTACAAACACCTTTCCAACCAAGGGATTATTACTGATGAAAATGTTAACATTTAAATACCCAATGGCCTTTGTGGTTGTTAAGTGCACACTACAAACTTTTGCATTCGTGTGTTCCAGGTTTGGTCTCCCTAAGGCTATCCCAGTATCATATGAGATTAGGTTGTGGCTCAATCCTGTATCTATCAATGCAACACTTGTTGCAATGCCCTTATTTGTTGTGAGTCCCATTTTGAGTCTTGCTGGTTCAATGTTTAGATCCTCTTCGTCCACCATGGTTATGGATGCCATATTGACATGAATCAGGTCCTTCTACATTTTAGCTTTTGCTTGCCTAGCTTTAGCCTTGTCTTGCACTTGCTGGATCTTTTCTTTTGTTAATTGCTTCTGTTTTTTTGAAAGGTGTTCTTGGAAGAGCATTTCCTGGGTTAATGGTCCAAAGTATTTTTTTAGTTTACTCCCATTGACATAGCCTTCCATTTGGATGCCATCAATTGTCTTTATTTGAACAGACCCTTGAGGTGTGATTTCTGATATGCGGAATGGTCCCAAACCACGGTATTTCAGTTTCTTTTTCCTGGCGCTTCCCACACCATACATGAGGACAAGGTCCCCTGTTTTTAACTCTTTTTGCTTGAGGTTTCTATCAAACCAATGTTTTCTACGCAAATTTTCAACCATGAGTCCGTGTGATGCTATCAATCGGGTTTCATCTAGTTTTTCCAAGTCAATTACCCTTTCAACTAATGCATTTTCAGTTAGACGTTCTTGTATAGCAATTCTTAAGTTGGGGACTAAGTATTCTATGGGCATAACTGCTTCAACACCATACTAGATGGAAAGGAGTATATCCTATTGCCTATGGTGACGATTTACGATGGATTACCAAGAATCCTGCAAGCAATTGATTAATCACCTCATTAATGAAATGTGAGCCACGGTCACTCACCAATCCCAATGGGCATCCGAATCATGATATGATTTACTCATATACAAATTTCGTAGTTGTTCGCGCATCCGCTTTCTTTGAAGTTCTGGCCTCCGCCCACTTTGTGAAATAATCAGTGGCTACGATTATGTAAGGCTTGTGATGGATGAGTTGTTGGACTTATAGGCCCCACAAAATCTATTCCCCATTTTTCAAATGGTTTCCTGACAATGATGGGGGTTAGTGGCATCTTATCTCTTTTTTGCGGGATCGCGAAACATTGGCACTCCTCGCATCTTTTGACGAACTCATTGGCGTCCCCGAATAATGTGGGCCACCAGAGTCCACCTTGGAGCACCTTCCGGGCTGTAATTTCTCTGACAAAATGCCCGCCTGCTATCCAGAATGAGACTCTTCCAGTATGGTCACGAATTCATCCTCCCTTACGCATCGTCTAAGCACATTGTCTTTGCCCAGTCTGTACAACTCTCTGGCAATCAATTGATATGGTGCTGCAAGCTTGATAAGCCTTTGCATCTTATCCTTATTTAAGGGTACGTTCTGAGGGAAGCCATAAGCCAAATACTCTGAAATCTCTTCGCTCCACTCCGGTACTATATCCAATTTGAATAGATAAGCATCATGGAGGTCATCGTCGACACCTGCTGATTCTCCATTTGGAACTCTCGACAGGTGGTCGGCCAACACATGTTGTTTTCCCTTCCTTACCGTGACAGTAAAGTCAAATTCCAACAACAATAGTAGCCAACGTGTGATTCTTCTTGTGGTGCAAGGGTTATTCACTAGATATAGCAAAGCTGGATGGTCCACGAAAAATATGAATTTGTTAGCCAAGAGATAATGTCAGTACTTCTTGACTACGTAGACCATGGCCAATCCTTCTCTTTCAGTAGTGGTGTAGTTCACGTCTCATCATTCAATTAACGAATAGCAAAGCAAACTGGATAGTCCAACTTAAATTCACCAAGTTGGGCTAGCACACAATTGCAAAATTTGACGCATCGGTGTGTACGTGTGGAATATAAGATCCCAATTGGGGGGTCGCAAAATGGGTGCGCTTGCCAAGGCTTGCTTCAGACGAACATAAGCCTCTTGACACTCCTTGGTCCACTCAAAGACAATGAGCAGTTTATACAAGGGTCTGGCTATCTCTGCATAAAATATGATGAAGCATCGATAATAGCCCACATGACCCATAAACCTTTGTACACCTTTGTAGTTGGTGGGTGGTGGTATTTCCAAGATCAACTTGACCTTGCTATCATCAGTGGATATGCCATTTTTTGAGACTATGTGTCCTAGTATCACACCATGCTTAACCCAGAACTGGCACTTCAAAGGGTTTAGTGATATCCGATATAATTGGCAACATTCAAACACCTTCCTCAAACAGTTCAAATGATCTTCCCATCGAGAATGTGTAATAAACACTTCCAACACATCAATCTTTGAAAGGTTGCCAGGGCATTTGTAAGACCGAACGGCATAACCTTGTAAACAAATCTTCCCCACATGGTATTGAAGGCAGTCTTATGTTGGTCTTCTGATGCTATGGACACCTGATTATACCCTGAAACCCATCCAAGAAGCTGTACGCTTCCCTTCCAGCCATTCTTTTCAGAACATGTTCGGTATACGATAATGGGTAATGGTCTCTTCGAGTGGTTGCATTTACTTTCTTAAGATCGACACATACTCTTAATTTTCCATTCTTTTTAGGCACTATCACAATGGGTGATAAACAATCCGTATTTCCAATTGCTGCATACTTTGGATTCATCTGGTATGTTTTCTGCCTGGTAGGCTGTGATCCTTCCATAATTGGAATCGTACGTTGTACCACCTCGAGCGGTACCCCTTTCATTTCCTTATAGTTCCAGGTGAAACAATCCTTGTATTCTTTAAGAAGAGCAATAAGCTCTACTTCCTTTTGTAGAGGTCAAATCCTTGGCAATATATACGGGCCTTACTTCTTCCCCCGATTCCGCAATATCAACCTCCTTGACTTCTGTCGGGCCATCGTATGATGTCGATAGCCCTTCCTCTTTTACCCTAGTGGCTGTTAACCGGGCCACTCTTCGATCATAATTGCATAGTTCTTGAAATGTTTAGGCACCAACGTTTTGTCCTCATTGTCTTTTTTTGTTTTTTCCATGATTTTCTTGGCCTCACGTTCTGCCTCTACCAAGGCTTTGTTGCGTTTTTGGCATTCCGTTTTTGTAAGTTTGGGTGTATCGGTTTCCTTAAGGGTGAATGTCTATAGATTCCTCCCTTCCAACGACATTTTACTCAACTCTTCGCTCCAATCCTTAGAGAATTCATTCTGTACCCTTGTAGCCTCAAGGTATCTCAACCATTGAGTATCCGTTGGTTTTCTTTGTGCAGCAATGCGTTTCGTCGAGCTAGGTACCGTTTTTGTTTTAGCCATCGCATGATGCGCTGACTACTGGTTCGAATTTGCGCCACAGTACCTTTTGTACTTGACCTCCTCCATTGACTCCCCATCCATGGTTTGCCAATCAACCATGCAGATAGAAGTCGTAGGGATGTTTCCAGATTCTAAATACTGGGTTCCCTTAGGTTGCATCACATCAATTATGGCCAACACATGCATCCAATTCTCACAGAAATCTGAGGGAGGTAGTGATGCATACATCTCTATATCCTCCTCATCCTTGGTTTCCCTCTCTGTGGGCTGGCATATCTGTAGGGATGTGGTTTGCTTCGTTTGTGACCGAGTCGTTATCGAACAATTGCCCTTCCATGGGGTGTGCCTTCCATGATCTTAGATCAATCTTTAATGTTTGTGAGTCCTTGCATACATATACACGATCCAAAGCCCAATCATGCACCAATTTGGATTCCCTCATGAAAGGTCGTCCCAATATTATGTCATATGTATCAGGTTGGTGAGCAAGGGAAATCCAAAACTCGTTTTAGGGTTAAGTTTCAAATGATTAATAACAACAACAAATCAATTATTAGTCTTCGAGTTTATCCACATTGTTGCATAATATATAACATCATATAATGGGACTAAGATTTATAGGTTTGTATGGAGGTGCATTAAACTGTGCATTGATACTAATGATTGATATATGTGCCCGGAGTGTTCAATGAGTGTGTGTGCCTAGCTAATCTAAACACCTCAAGTTCGGTTCAAGCACTAAGTTGCTCTGGCGGCAAAGCCACCCAAGTGATTTCCTGGACACCCATGTGCCTGGGAGAAGGGACCAATCCACAAAGTGTGTGCCCATATGTGCACAACTAATGATTGTTGAGGGCCATCCTAGTTGGCAAGGGATATTGAAACGTAAAGAATCTGAACTTCACATTTTCCAAGAGCCCAATGGGTCTCGAAGATGTTCCATCAGCCATCTTAACGATTAGATCTGCTCTTTTTAGATCTAGCTTCCCCCAATTTTCCCAGCAATGTTTGGCAATGATGCTGACACTTACCCCACCATCCACGATGGCTAACGCATGGCATCCATTATGATGAATCAGAATGGTAGTGTTCGTGTCGTCACTCTTATAGTAGCATCCCAGTTGGTTAATTGGTATCTTAACCACTCGCGTTTCCTTTGTATGCCTCAAGGGTCTTTCTACCAAGGGTGGTAGAGCCTCATCCGTATTCTCCACTGGCCTTAGACCTGCTTCGACCCATTCTTTTACATTTGTCCATAGGGTGGGTGAATTGTGTAACAATTGACCCAAGGGCATCTAGACAGGCATGGATAACACAGCTGCTAGGCTTCCTATATCCCTGGGTTCCTTAGATATAGAGTGTTCTTCCCATCGAGATGTCTCGTATTCTTCCACGAGGAAAGAATGCATGGACCCCCCCAACTCATTTTCCCCAAACATTCTAGTCATTGTATTTGTTTGGGAGTCTGCTTCAGTTTCTTCCAGAATCGGGGTGGCTAGGTTCAAGGTCCTATTGCGGGGTGGTACATCCAGTGGATAGATGGTATCCCTTACTCGGCTGGCCCTAGGCTTAGTTTCATAAATTTGTTGGTACTTTTCAACTAGGGCCTTGGCATCTTCTAACTTCCTTATTTCTTTGTCAGCATTAGGAAATTCACCAACCCCCTTTGGGGTTGCTGGTTGTTCTCCTTGTTTTCCCAAGTCTAACCCTTCCAGATTGATCCCTTGACCCCCCTCTTCCTTTGATTGTGTGGATCCGGTATCAATTGTATCTTCTTCGGATCCATCTTAGATTGTAACCCGTGTGTCCTCCTTTCCTAATTTCTTCATTCTTCTCCTGCGACCAGATTTGGAAATAGTAGCATCTGCCTGGTTCCTTCCTTTGTCACCTACCTGAGCTTGAGCTCGTGTTAGGACATTGAGCAGCGTGATCTTCCCAGACTGTACACTAATGGTACGAATGGTGGCCTGATTAGCAGTAGAAGCTGAACCGCTTGCTCGGTAGGGACAATCTTTGATCAGATGATCAATTCCACACTTAGTGCAAGTGAGCAATGGCATGTCATTGGGTGTGGTCACCACTTGAGTTGTGGGTGGTGTGTATGAGTCATATTCTTATTTAGACATTCGGCTACTCGATGTGGCCCACCATTGCCATAGCATTGTAAAGGTCCTCTTCTCATATTTGAGTTGATTTCCTTGCCCTTCCACTGTACTGTGGTTTGAAACACAGGTACTGGCTTGTTGTTTTCTGTAAGACATAATACTCTGGCGTGACATCACCCATATCCTCATTGTATTCCCCACTAAATTATAGTTCCCGTGCCAGCTCAATATCTTCTGATGGCTCTTCAATCACTACTTAATTGATCTTGGCCTATGGTGGTTGTGGTGGTAGAATTGGTGGTGGCAAGGGCGAAGCGTCTTATACCCGGAACATCCCCCTAGGTAATTAAGAAGGGTTGGGTTGTACAGTAGTGGTGGCAGTGGTTTGCACAGGTGGTGCCGGCAGAGCCAGTGGGGCTCTATTAGTTTGCAGTTGTGCTATATTTTGAAACCTTGGAAATCTACACGATGATGTGTCATGATTGCCCAATTTTACACAATGTGCATAATACAGTAATGGTCTTGCGCCCTTAACTGTGAACATTTAGTGGTGGTATGGTTTAGTCTGCACATGGAGCACCACACCAGTTCCTATGGGGGTAAAGGTGACTATGCCCGTGGTCCAACATCTCTCTTCCTTCCTTTACCTTTAATTTCTCCAATATGGCATTGTTGAGCTCATCCACAGTCATATCGACTTGTTTGCTTCGAGTTCCAATTTCTTGATGACTCGAGACACGCGAAGTCGTGGTTGCTGTCGATGTTCTAACATCCTTAGGTTGTGGCAATTCTAACATGTTATCTTCGTATTCGATTACTAATTTGTAGCATGCATCAAGGGTAGCTAGCCGGGCTAGTACCAAGTATTATGATCTCTAACCCCTCTCCTGAAACAAGGTAACAATTGATCATCTGTCAATCTTTCTTGAATTTTGCATCTTGAATTCAAGTGTTTCAGGTGAGAAACATAGTCTCTCATAGACTCATCTTCCTTCTATTTGTTGATGTTATGTAGTTGGGCCATAGGGCTCCACCTGTCACCACTACGTGCAAAGCTGGGCACAAAGCTAGGCACAAAAATATTTTTTAACTTGGTGAAGTTAACCTTGTCCTCAGGCTTAAGGGTTCTGAACCGCTGATGAGCTTTTCCTTCTAAGGTCAGCGAAAAAGCATGTATCATGGTCACATCACTGACTGGTCTGCAGGTTTCCCATGTGTAGATTCAAATATCTCTACATGCTCGATAGGATCTCCATCCTCAAAGAATTTTTTGACAAGTTTTGAGATGATATGGGATTTCATCTGGGAGGTCGAGGTTCTAAAGTAGAACCCAACTCCCTGACCATTCCCATATCCATCTCAGCTGCAATATTTAACAAGTCTGTCCTTGTGGCTCCATTAAGGTCCATGGTTGGATCGTTTCTAGGTCTCTGGGGAACTGCTCCCCCCCTTCCTAGACCTCGTCCCCTACCCATATTGGCTCTTCTTGGTATCTCAAGTTTGTGGACTTGTCCGATTGTGGTATCCTGGTGGGATTCCCCAATAATAGCCTCTGTGCGTCTTTGTGTAATTAAGAGCTCCATATCTTGTAAGAATGTAGGGTGATTGATCATTAGCTCTATGTACTTCTTGGTATAGGGCCGGTCCTCAACTTCTACAGCCAAGTTGACTATGTTACCCTCTTCTTCTGTGGTTGTAACCCCTTCATTCTAGATTCCTCATTGATGGGTTCCAAGTTCGGAATATCCCCATCGCCTCTACGTGTAGCAATTTCAGATTCCTTTCCTCGTGATTGGAGACGGTTAACATTATCTGTCTCCTTTCTCTCAGCTCTTGTCCTACGAGTATCAAGCTCTTATTTTCTTAAGCTCAATTCTGGGAGTTGTCGTTCCACCTCACTTCGTTGTTGGAAGTCCAATTCCATTTCCTCGGTGGTGGGAAAGAATATTTGACCCATCCTAACTGCACTTTCCATATCTCGTCTAATTCGAGGGATGCCAGTATTTGATAGCCTAGAATTCAAGGTCTGGAATGGCCCTTCTTATCTTGGACCGAGTCCAGTGCTAGTTGATGGACCCATGCCCGCAAATTGCGCTTCTTCATCATGACTGGTTTGGAGACCAAAAAATCACCGGGCTATATCAATGATCCCACTGGACTTGGTTGGAGAGTGTGGTTTGTCACCTTCCCCAAACCCAGTGTATCTCAGCCCTTCTTCCATGGATTCCTCATTACTGGTTTCTGTGGTGGTCAGGTTTCTCAAGACACTTAAGTGTGTGCTTGCATACTGTCTCAATCCCACACTTCTTTGATAGGAAGTTCCTGGATGATTTGATGCACTGTCATCAGGTGTAAGATTGTCTTCGATGAGTTTTCCAGATCTTAAGTGCATGTATGTATGATTTGATAAGATAGTATCCAACCCAAACTGATTCAATTCCTGGTTTTATTGCTCTATTCAGGAGGCATGAATTAGCAAAGACAATTTCGTGTTATGAAATAGCAGGACTTAGTTCACGTCGTGAAATTGTAGAACAAATGGTTCACGTCGTGAAACAAAGTGTTTCACGTCGTGAACTACTTCGAAAATGGTTCACATCGTGAAAGTCTACTGCACTTTCACGTGATCCAATCTTTATCCTTAAGATTAAATTCCTTCTTTATCTGACCCTCACAGCCTTAGTTTTGTCAATTTCTTGGTTTTGGTCTTCTCGTGAAACAGCAGGACTGTGTTCACGTCGTGAAACAAAAAGTATTTCATGCCGTGAACTACTTCGAAAGTGTTTCTTCATGCCGTGAACTACTTCGAAAGTGTTTCATGCCGTGAACTACTTCAAAAGTGTTTCACGTCGTGAAAGTCTACTGCACTTTACGTGATCCAATTTTTGGTGGACTGAATCGTGTCAGAGGTGTCAGGATAAGGGTTTCTATTTTTGGAATATAATCTCGTGATTTTCGGCTAAAATCTCGGCGCTGATTTCATGAGCGACTTGCGGTGTGAAATTGCAGGAAAATGGTTCACATTGTGAACAACTTCTTGCACTTTCACGTGAAGTTTTTTGCGTCGGTAATTTGTAGTCTTGGGTGCATAATTCTTATCCAATGGATGAAAATTAGATTGTGCCAATGCCAGGGGATGAAATGCAAGTTCCTGGCTCAATCAATGGTCCCTTATATTTTTGATTTTTTTAATTTTTGAAAAAAGAAGAAAACAACTTACAACCTGCTTCTTCACGTTGGTGTTTTTTTGTGCTGCTAACATCAAACTTAGCAAGAGTAACCAATGAATCCTTTCCTAAACTACTTCTTCCCACAACATTCACAACATCAAAACTATATATTTTTTTAACCACACACACCTTATCCTTCCATTTTCCATACAATGCATTACCAAAATGCAAAGGCAACAATGAATACTATGCAATGGGAGCTGAAACTCAAAGAGTATGGAAGAAACAAAGGTGTTTCCTCGGTAGCGGTGCCAAAAATGTTATGCTAAACCACACCTCCAAGAGGGAACTCTACACATTCATCTACTGGATGAGTAATGAAACACAACCGTCATGGGGTGCTTACCAATGCTTCGAGCTCACGTCTCTTGAGCGTACAAGCTCGCATGTATGCTCCAAACTCCAAGCTCCACCTCCACACTGTCATCGTGGTGTTGCTCATACCATCACATAGGCCAATCACACTCTCTCTCACTCTCTCATACAAGCATAACACACAAGCATGGAAGAGGCACAATGCTAGAATGCTCTCACTCCTCACTCTCTCACATGTATAAGGGAAGAGTTCTCAATAGCACAAAGGGGATTGTGTCCTTTCATTATGAGAAAATACTTTATATACAATTGGCTCTTATTCACACTTGGGTACCCAAAACTTACTAACTAGGCCTTGGGTGGCCAATGTCTCATAATGTACAACCTTTATAGTGCCTTTACATAACACTTATTAATGTCCTCAATTGAGGATCATGGTGTTAATCTAAATGGGATTAACACCACCCATCACGACTTGTTTTGAACTTTAAATTTTCTTTCCAATGGTATTGTACTAAGCCTCTTCTTTGCCTCTTCACCCTATGAGGGCCTTTACATGAGGGTTACATTATGATCCAATCATTTAGATTTTGAAGAACAAGGCCCTCCACACATCTTCCTCTCTAATATTATATAAAATATAGATTTAGGGGTACTTCTAGATCTTGATATTGAGCTTTTCATTTAAAATGAGCTCTAAGGTTGGTTAAGAAAGATGAGAGAGGAAAAGTAGTAGGTTACAGGTTCCAAGCACGAGATCTCTCAAAAAAGGGTGAAGAAAATGAGAGAGAGAGAGAGAGAGAGAGAGAGAGAGAGAGAGAGAGAGAGAGAAAATGTAGGTTGTAAGCTCGAAGAACAAGAAGCCCTCAAGAAATGGTAAGAAAGAAGAGAGAGAAGATGCTAATCATTGTTTTAAGCACTTAATCACTATCATTAAGTAGAAATCAAGAAAAGCTTATCAACCAAATTTGGAGGCTCAAATTAAGCTCATAGGAGCCCCAATTGAAGGGTCTTTTACCTCAAGGATGAAATTTCCCTTGATAAAATGAAGATCCCCAAGCACGAAAAGCATCGGATTTAAAGTTTAAAATGTTGGACTGAAGCAAAAAAATGTCTGCCAGTTTTGTAGCTCTTCGGGCATGCACAATTGATGGTTTGAGTTGATCTTTAGACTATAGAGTCCTTAGGCTATGTGTAAACACCTCTTAGGAGGGCTTCAACAAATTGTGAGCACATAATGTTAATGGAGCAGATGAGCAAGTGACAAAGAAGCGTAAAATCCAAGCAACATGGTGTGAATTCTGGTAATTCTTTGGTGGAGTTGGATGCCTTGGAGCATGGAATATGGAGCTAGAAGGGATTAGGCAATGGCTGGGTGGTTGAGTAGAATGAGTGGTTGGAAAAGCTTAGCCACAAATGAACTTAGTAGATAAGCTTGTGGATAAGTGATGATTATGAGTTGATAAACATGAATAGTGTTAATTGAATTGAGTGTGAGCTTGTGGGGAGTAAAGAGCATCACCTAAACTTGCAATATGAGGGGTTCATGGAGATAGGGGAGCTCTGATACCATGATAAAATATATGGTAAAGCTATGGCTATGGTGATGATGAAGTTATGGGGGAAAGTGTGAGTGAAGCATTCGACATGCTAAATGAGAGTGTGTAGGTTAACTAAATTGCACTTAAGTTAATTAGACTCCAAGATACATTTAGCATTCGACATGCTAAATGAGAGTGTGTAGGTTAACTAAATTGCACTTACGTTAATTAGACTCCAAGATACATTAGCTTGGACACATAGAGAAACTTGAGATAAGTGCATCATTGCTTGAAATGAGCTCCTCATATAGGAGTTGGGTACATCCATGGAGCTAGGTTTTCACATACTTTATGGGACAATGTAGAAGATGCCACATGGCTTGATGCTAAGCTATCTCATCTCATACTCACTCCCTACCATCTAGTGTGTGCACAAGGTACCACATTCTCAACAATAATGCATCACACTAACCCATTATGCAATCAAGTCTTCCTCTTGCATCTCTACTCTATCCTCATGCTTATGTGGCTATACAGTATGTGGCTACCGTAGTTGTGTCTCAGAGAGAGGAGTGTGTGGCTACCCAAGGGCAAAAATTGAGCAAGCATGATAACGGATTAGAAGGAGTACAACAACATAGAGCTCTCTGAAAGAAGAGAGGGTTGCATCCATTGCAACACATTGGTAAGTTCCCCACTACATGTGTTATCTTGTTCTTGTTTTCTCTTAATGAATCTCAATGAATAAGAGAGAGTAGAGAGTTCTCAAGAGAGATAGAGTGAGCCACAATAGCAAGTCATAAAGGCTATGGTAGCCACTGAAAAGGCTAAAGGACTAGGAAATATAGGTCCAAAAGGAGAAGACGTGGAAGAGCATGCAAAATCATAACACACGATCAATTGTTGTCAAAAGACAACAATGTTGTGACCTTGAGAGTGGTATGGATGAGAGCTCCAAACGTTGTCTCCCTTGGGTGAACGATAGGCAATCTACCATGAAAAGCTAGCTTTTCATGAGGAGAAGAAACCCATTGACTAAGCTAACCTCCCTAAGAAATTGAAAGAGTACCCCAAGAAACAAAAGAGTACACCAATCTTGTTGTTGGAGAGAGAGTGATTAAAATAAGCCTGAGAGCTTATAAGAATGGTATAGGTTGAACTAGAGACTTAAACTAGAGACTGCCATTGAAATAACTTCTCCCTCACAAAGTGATAATGCACCTCAATGTGCTTTGTTCTAGCATGGTATACTGGGTTATTGGCCAATTGTATACTACTCATGTTGTCACAATAAATGACAACTGCCACCACACAGGCTTACCTATATCACCAAGTAGCTTTTGAAACCAAGGTACCTCATAGCAGCACCCCTATACTCTGCCTCTATACTCGAGAAAGCATGTGTTGGATATTTCTTACTGCTCTTACTCACAACAGCACTCCCAAACAAAAACATAAAGCCACTAGTAGACCTCCTGCCTTCAACACTACCCGCCCAAACAACATCTATGTACCCATGTAGTTGTATCTCTATATTAGCCTCATAGAAAACTCTATAATCAATTGTGGAACTTATGTACCTGAGAATTCGTCTAGCCACATCCAAGTGTGACTTTCTAGGGGCCTGCATAAACTGACTCACAATTCCAACAACATAGCTTAAGTCTAGCCTAGTAATGGTCATGTAGATCAAGCTACCCACTATGCACTTGTACAAGTAGTGGGGTCCTCCAAAAGGTCACATGTATCTTCCAAAAGCTTTGTGTTCTACTCCAATGGCATTAAAACAGGCTTACATCTCATCATACATACTTGGACAACATGTCCAAGCTATACTACTTCTGTAATAACAAAATGCCATGAGGTGATCTCACCACCCCTATGTTAGAGAAATACCGTAGCTCATCCAAATCCTTCATCTAAACTTCTGCTTCAAAAGCATATTGACATCATGTATGTCAGCATCACTATTACCATTGATAATCAAGTCATCCACTTAAATGACTAATAGCATGATCCCTCTATCTTTCTTTTTCACATAAAAGTGAAAAAATTTGTATTAGATATTTGAAATCTAATGGTAACAAGATACTCCCCGATCATGTTTGACCATGCTCTCGGTGCTTACTTCAAGTTATACAAGGCTTTGTGTAACCTGCACACAAAATTTGGGTGTGCATCACTCTCATAACCTGGTGGTTGCATCATGTATACTTCTTCTTGCAAATAACCATGTAAGAAGGCATTCTTTTCATCCATTTGATGTAAAGACCAACCCTTTGCTCTACTGCAGCCATAGGAATGATAGCTTTCACAGTTGCCATTCTTGTAGCTGGATGTCTCCTTGTAGTAAATGCCATAGGTCTACGCATAGCTTTCACAGTTGCCATTCTGGGCTGAATGTCTCCTTGTAGTAAATGCCATAGGTCTATGCATAGCCCTTGGTAACCAATCACACCTTATAATTTCTCACTGAACCATCTTCTTTATACTCCTTATACACCCACTTACATCTAATTGCCTTCTTTTCCTTAGGCAATGTCACTAACTCCCATGTTGCATTTGCATCCAATGCTGCCATCTCCTCATTCATGGCATCTTTCCATTTTTTATTTCCAAGTGCTCGCTCAAAATAAGTGGGCTCCAACTCATGTATTGCTTTAACCATGTAAGAATAATGATGGGTTGTATATCTATCATATCTGAACCGAGTAACAGGGTACCTAACCCTCTTAGACCTATGTACATCTGAATCACTACTAGGTCTCCTCAAAACAGCCTTGGTTCTCTAGACACCAAGAGTAACCACACACGAAATGCCAAGCTCCTCATCAAGGCTCATTCAGAGCCACTAAAGTCACCATCCACATATGAGTAACTTGCTCACAAATCAGGCACAAAAGGTTGATTTACCTTTTTCTTCTCTTCACATGATACATGTGTACTTATATCTTTCCTCAACCTACCTACACAAGATTCGCTACTAGAGGACTCTCTAGGTCCACTAAGCACTTGTGATTTGCTGCTCTACATGTGGTGTAACATCAATACTTCTTACATCTGTATCTTTTATTGTCTTCACTATTGGTCAATATCAGCTACTCATCTCATCAAAGACATCTCTAGTTACTTGCATCTCATGAGTGGTAGGGTTATAACATCTATAACCTTTCTGCTCCCCTAATGAAGATGTATTTCTCTGCCTTTAGACACAACTTTGTTCTCACCGTCGCGAGAACGTGCACCTATGCAATAAACCCAAACCCTTTCAAGTGAGACACATTCGATTTTATGCCTGTAAACTTATGTTGAGGCATCATGCCATGAACATCTGCTACAGTGTCCTTAATGTGCACAATAGTTTCTACTTCTTCTGTCAAAAATAATGTGGCATATTATTTTTAGACATCAAGGCACGTGCCACTTCAACAATGTGCCTAATTTTTATTTCTGTAACACCATTCTATTACAGAGTGTACCTACATGTAAACTATCTCTTGATTTCCTTCTTTCTCAAGAAGTCACTAAACTCATTAGAGAAATACTCTCCCCCACCATCTGATCTCAGACATTTTATTTGAATGTTTTTTTTCTTCTCGACCAAGACTTTAAATCTATGAAAGTAAGCAAGCACCCCACTTTTCTCCTTCATGAAATAAAACTTTCCTAGTGTAAACGTTAATAAATGTAACATAATACTTGTAACCTGCAATTGTTGTAGTCTTGGTTGGTTCCATACATCTGAATGTATAACATCTGATGGCCTTGCACTGACATGCTTTTTATGAGGGAAAGCATATTTGGCCTGCTTGCCAGGCTGGCATGCTTCACATACTTTATGCATACCATCAACCTTAAACTTTGGTAAACGTGCAACAATATTTCGGGCCTAAATAGACTTATTCACATGACACCACCAATACGCTTGTGCCATATATCAATATCTGTAAATGACATCGTTCCATGAGCAAACATGGATGCCTTTACCTTTGGCATGTTCACATCCAAAGTAAACATCCTACCACTTTTGTTACCCTTTGTAACTAAGCAACATTGATTTTTAAAGTCTTCCACAAAACATCCTTGAGGATTAAGCCTCACTTGTAGACCCTGCTCAATCATCTATCCAATAAAAATCAGATTGTTTGTAATATTTGGAACATGAAGTACATCTATCAAGTACTTCATTTTTCCATCCTACATAGACAATGGCACTTTATCAACATGCACAATGGGACGTACAGTATCATCACCTATTTCTACATAACCTAGCCTTTTCATTTTTTTCATGTCTTTAAACCACTTACTATGACTAGTCATGTGGTTATAGGTACAAGAATCCACATACCATATATCTTTAGATTTTGACACATCTCTTCTTGTGGAACTGAGCATGTGCTACATCACAAGCAGCTCACTTCTACCATCACCACCCCGTTTGCTAGATGATGCATAGTTGCCTTGTTGCAACTTTTCACTTTTACTGTCGTTTGTTTTTTAAAGCAGTCCTTTACCATGTGCCATGGTTTGCAACTTTCCACTTTTAATGTCATTTGTTTTTTAAAGCAGTCCTTTACCATGTGCCATGGTTTGCAATAATAATAGAACTCTATGCTATTTGCACTCAATTTCGTTGCCAACCACCTCGGCCCCTTTGTCCCCCCCTTGTCTCTAAACTGGTCTCTTCCACCTGTGTATGATTGTTGTTGTTGTTGCGACTCATTGGACTATTGCTGTTCATAATTTTAGTTTTCATGTAAGCCACCACCTTGGCCTCGACCCCACGACCTCTACCTCTGTCTAAATTGGAGTAGAAGGCATGTTCAGATGTGTTCTTTCTTTGTGAAGAAGAGTCCTCAATCACTGAGAGATTTTTCTTCTATGATCATTATAGACACTAAGTCTCAAAAGTTGGGAACATTCTCTCTGACTACAATGGAGGTCTTAAATGGCTTATCTTCCACCATTACATTGACAGACCAAGGGATTCAACAATGCCCTTGATATTTAAAGCATACTCATTGATAGAGGTAGTAAGTTAGGATGAAGTCCTAAGTGATGTACTTCATGGATATATTATGAGAGTAATCATTGTAAGTGAGTGTGAACACTTACAACTTGGACATGCGCCCGTAATGGTGTGACAAAGTATTTATGGCGATTCTCGCTTCAAGAGCGTGTGGTAGTAAGTTAGGATGAAGTCCTAAGTGATGTACTTCATGGATATATTATGAGAGTAATCATTGTAAGTGAGTGTGAACACTTATGGCCATGTATATAAGTGAATTTCTCACATAATACAACAGAATCTCCCATTATGCAATTGAGTTTTGCTCTTACTAATCCTCTTGCTAATCTCTCTCCCTAATGCATGCTAGTGAGTGTATGTGAGTGAAGTGAGGTGAGAGGAGGGATGAGGACCCACCATAGTGCAATGCGGCGGTGTGACAACGCTCGCAGGAGACACGGTGGAATTGCTTCTTAAGGAGTTGTAGAGCTTGGAGACCTCAAGGGTTACGAGCTCGGCCATTGGAAAGATCCTCACAACAATTGCAGTTTACCAGGTAATCTCTTTTTGGATGTGTTTCAAGAAGGGTTAGGGTGAGCCATAACATTTTTGGCACCGTTGCTGTCGGGGAGCCATCCCTTGGCTTTTTCCATTGTTTTGCCTCTAATCTATGCATAACCCATTGCCCATTATGATTAATAGTTCCCCATGAAAAAGATTTGGTGTAGAATAGCTCTCTTTTTTGTTTTTGAAAAGAATATTTTTTGCTTAATTTTTAGATTAATTTGTTGGTTTTGTAGTTCTTCATGTTCTTAGGGCTTGCACATAGTTGTATTAGGCTTAGTTTGCATCCATTGCATCAAACAATGCAAGAGAATGCAATTCTTAGTGAATGTTAGCTCTCTTTAGTTTAAGCATAGATCTAAGATCATTAATTTGCATTTAATTATGTGTTTTTTGTTGAAATTGTTTGGATTAGAGTGTTAGCAAGCATTAGGAGTAGCTTAATCTTTCAAAAAAAATATAAAACCATAAAAAAACCTTTGAATTTGACTAATTTCTTAATGGACTGGTTTTTGTCATTAAGGGTGATTAATCTTGTTCAAGAGGCCAAAAAATTAAAAAATGTGTAATTGGGATCTAATTAGATCATATCAATAGTCAAAATTGAGGTTTTTAAGTGTTTTGTGAGAGCATCTAGATGCATCAAAACACCTAATCACATCAATTTTTTGATCAATTGGAGAAATTTGACTCTCTTTGCTTAATTTGCCTTAAAGAGGAGACTAAAATTAATAGTCTAATTAATTCTCTAATTTAAATTAATTTACACAATTGTTGATGCACAAGGATTAGTTTTTCCTTGCTCTATCCAATGATGTGCTCAATTGTGTGAATTAATTAGAGATTAATAGTTAGTTAGAGTCGTTGATTAGTGTAAAAGAGGGAAAGATTAGTGAAAGAATTAATCTTGGATTAATCTTTAATCACTTTTTAATCTTTAATCACTTTTTTACATAACTCATTAAGGCTAATGAGCATTCAATGGGTAGATGCTCATGAGTTGTCAATTTGTCCATTTTGGGGGTCATTTATAAAGGGTGTAAGGGGTGTCATTAAAAGGTTGACTTTTTTGATTCCCACTTACCTTTTTGGAAAAATTCCCATATCCCTTTCATTTTAAATTAAAAAATATCCCCTCCCCCCAAAAAGGGAAATTCGTATTCTCCACTAGACTTTTTTTAAAAAAGGGAAAAAAACCCGACTGTGAGAACGAAAAAAAGTCCGTTCGTGAAACGGAAATCCGATCGTGAACGAAAAAAAGTCCGTCTGTGAAACGGAAATCCGGCCGTTGAACGGAAAAAAGTCCGTCCGTGAAACAGAAATCCTACTGTGAATGGAAAAAGGTCCGTCTGTGAAACGGAAATCTGACCGTGAACGAAAAATAGTTCATCTTTGAAATGGAAATCTGGTCGCCCCGTGGTGAACGGAAAAAAGTCCGTATGTGAAACAAAAATCTGGCCGTCTGTCCATGAATAAAAATTCTGACCGTGAAAGTGCAGGCTGTGAAACGATCCGTCTCGTGAAAGGCTTAGGTCGTGAAAGGATTCACGTGAAATGGTTTGCTGTGAAAGTGCAGGCCATGAAAAGGTCTGGCCATAAAAGTGCAGGCCGTGAAAAAAAAACAAAAAACAAAGAAACTGTGATTGCTCATTAAGAAGCATTTAAGCACTCTAACATGGCCACGATAGAGGGATTGCAAGGGATTACACAAGGACTAAACCCAATGGCTGACATCTTCGAGCCATTGAGATTTATGCCACAAATTCACCTCCCAATGCCATTGGCCATGCCTATAACAAGCATGTCATCGGGTTTTACACCCCCTATCACTTCGATTCCATCGGCCGAGCTTTGGCCCCTTGCCTAACATTCTCGCAAATCCTATAAGTACCAACCCTTTCCTGAATGCCCACACCTTGGATATACTGACTAATCTAGGAAGGGGGGTGGCCCAAGGATGAGTCTCTTCCAACAAGAGCACTCACATACGACCTCAATGACTCATATAAAAATATGGCCTTACAATTTCTAAAATTATAGGCAAATATGATGGAACAATAAACCCTATTCAATTCATTCAAATGTTTGAACAGAGATGTGAAGCCTTTGGAAATCCCTACTGCCCCACTAAGGTACATGCATTGAACTTATGCTTAGAGGGAAAAGCTAGTCAATGGTTTATTGCATTGATGCCGGCGATCAAGACCAACTTCAAAACCTTGAAATCAGCCTTTATACATGGCTTTTCCAAAAAAGGTGATCAATGGAGTGCAGTAACAGAACTCTATTCAATTGATCGTCAACCCAATGAATCCATTAGAGATTTTATCCTTCGGATAAAACTCTTGGACTCATGTTGTGAGTCATGGGAAAAATTAAATGATGTTCAATTGAGGAGATATTTCATGATGGGCTTGAAGAATAACAGCTTACACAACTTGATCATTGTATCCAATCCGAAAACATTCGATTAATGTTGCAAAGAAGCAATACATTTAGATGACAACATGCTAGAAGATGAGCATGTTACGAGGTATTCCTCATCTAAACCAAGTGAAGCAATGGTAAAAGAAAGATCGATCTCGGAATTAACATTCCCCGAATTTTATGCAGCCTTGCTTAAAACATTACAGAAAACATCTCTAAGAGAGAATGAAAACCTTCAAAACCAGACATCCTTAATGCCTCTAAAAGTAAGGAGTGAGATGCCTTGTGTTGAGTGCAATCACTATGACCATCCCAATCCTCATTGTGTATACAAGGCACCTGTTCTTCTATACTGCATATATTGTAAAACCTTTGACCATGATACTAAAAAGTGTCCCGTTTCATCCACAATGGACTCAAAACCTCCCGTCGTGCACCAAACAGAAAGAGTCCAAAGGGTAGAAACTACTTAGTGTAAGATTCCTCCTCAGCATGACTAATGAATAAGCTTTTACTTAAATCCCCTATAATCATTCCCTATTTCATAATGCAAGAAAATATTATTTTTCCTTGTTTTTGCCTAGAGAGAAGAAAATTTTTAGAGAGAGGTAATTCAATATTGAGATATTTTTAGATATAAAATTTATCCTAATATCTAAAATATATTTTCCTGAAACAGAAGTTCAAAATAAATTCTCCAAGGTGCATTAGAAATCAATTAAAAATGATATAAGGAACCTTAGCCGCCTAAGAGTCTAGATTTTCAGAAATTTCAGGATTATGGTCCAATTAAGGTTCTAATAGGCCAATAGGATTAATCCAAGTGTTGGGATGAGATAAATCCAATGAATAAAAAAAATACCCAAAAATGAGTAAATGCTCACATAAGATGAAGAGTTGACTGAGTACAAGGTTTATTAGTTAAAAATTAAGAGATATTACTAAAAAAATGAGATATTTTATAGAAATGATGAATTTTTGACACCTTGGTAAGGAGAGGGGGACCTTTGAGGTAGGCACCTTTTTCACATGTGTGGAAGGGTTTTTTAATTCAAAAAATTATGATATTTTTATCTCTCCTCTCTCCTGGATCAAACTGGATCAAGAAGGGAACCAAACTGGTCCAAATCTTGTCCAAATTGAGTCAAACTGAAGCTGGAAAATTCTAGAACCCAGTTGGACTTAGTTAGTGGCCTCCCTCACCTATAAATAGACCCTCATTCTTTTGTATTCTCATCTGTGAGCTATACCATGCCAGTATTACATTAAAATAATTATATTTTCTATTATCCCTTAAATTTTCCTCTACTTTGGGGAGCTTGGTGCTTCTCTCTCTCTTCAATAACTCTTGGAGCTCTCTTCTCCTCTTGCTAAACCAATCGATTGGCTGAGGGCTTCGCTTCTAGTAGAAAAAGAAACAAGCTAATCCTTGAGGTAAGAATAAATTTTATGGTTTTTTATTAATTTTCTCAAATGACTTCTCCTCTTAACCCCTTTCCAGCTTGAGAAGTTTTCTAAATGGTTGTTTTAATTCAAATCAAGATTTCCCTAAGAATCATAATGTTCAATTAAGAGAAAATTAATCATTATGCTTATTTTGAATGCTTTCTTATGTATTTCTCTCTCTCAAAAAGAAAAGTCATTTCTATGACTAATTCTTTAGCAAAAGAATGCTTCTCTTTGATAATTTCTTATTTCAAAACCAAACTCTAGGCTTGATAAGCTAGAGATTAAGAAAATGGTATTTTTATGATTTTGTGTTAACAAAATAATGGTTATTTCTTTTAGATTATTTATAAGTAGTTAAAAACTACTTTGATTGATTCTAAATGAGAAATAGATTATCCTATCAATTTGAAAAAAGAGGAATAATGGAATTAGCTTAATCTAGTGAGATAATCATAATTAAGTTTATGATTATGGTTAAAATTATGATTTGAAATCATAGTTTAGATTTAAGCTTAAAATTAGATTTTCTATCATATGGCCATGTATATAAGTGAATTTCTCTCATAATACAACAGACTCTCCCATTGTGAAATTGAGTCTTGCTCTTACTAATCTCTCTCCCTAATGCATGCTAGTGAGTGTGTGTGAGTGAAGTGAGGTGAGAGGAGGGACAAGGACCCGTAGTGCAACGCGACGGTGTGACAACGCTCATGGGAGACGTGGTGGAATTGCTTCTCAAGGAGTTGTAGATCTTGGAGACCTCAAGGGTTACGAGCTCGGCCATTGGAAAGATCCTCACAAAAGTTACGGTTCACCAAGTAATCTCTTTTTGGATGTTGTTGCGTGATAAGTCAAGATCAATACAAGGATGCAACAAAAAGATGCAAGCAGGAAAACAAGTGACATTCTTATTTAGGGCTCTTGTAAAGAGTTCCAAGTTGTAGATGAGTGTGGGAGTGGGCTTGACAATAATCCCACATGGAAGCTTTTGGGAGTTTTAGAGTTTTTGTATAAAAAGTGGCTCATTTGAGAGCTTAGACACATTGGGCTAAACTCATGTTTGAGCTCTCTTGAGACTAGCTCTCCCTCTTTTTCCATAGAGGTGCAAGCTCTTCTCTCTCCCCATCTACATTATTGTATGAGCAATGTTCTTTTTTTAATTCAATGCAATGAGTTGATGTTTGTCTCTCTTCTCATGTCTATTCTCTAGTGTGCATGTTTCTTTGTTGATAGCTTCAAGGTTTGTGTGCATGCTAGGGAAGTAAGTGCTTGAGAATGAAGAATGCTTTGAGCTTGTGTATGTAATAGCTTAGCTTTCTTCTTGTATTGGATGCATGAATGAGTGGGATGATGAGTGAGTGAGCAATGGCAAGATTGAGCTTGTGTTTATGTTAAGTCTATGTCAATGGTAGTAGTATTCTTAGCATTCTCTCCATTTGTGGATAAGCTTTTGTGCACCGGTATGGGTTGAATCCCTAGCTCCGAAAGGGATGCAAATCCCATTGGATTGAGCTATACATGGATCATGCTACTCTTACTACAAGTGAGAGAGTTTTTGGTCTCTCCATTGGCACCGCTGCTGCCGGGGAGAAGACTCAAATCCGGTTGAGAGTGTGTGGAAACCACCACTATTTCCTCTTTTGGTTGCAAAACCATTGAGTGATTAGGTTAAGTTCGGGTGTGTGATCCCGGTGTGAGTGGATAAGGTTAGGATAAGAAAAACCCATTGAGCGGTTGAGGTTTCTCCCACATTGTTTTTTTTATGTTTTATTGCTTTTATGCTTTTTCAAGTACCATTCATTATACTTACCTTCATTGTTTTTTGTCATTTCATGCTTTCATGCTTTTCGCTAACATGTAATTAGTAAAAAATAATAAAAGGAGGGAAGGCGGCTGTTGGCTAGCTCGCTGTGAAGGCTGGTGAGGGTGAGGCTTGAGGCTGTGGGGTGGCCGCACGGAAGTTCTGGCTGCGAAGGCTATAGTAGCCAACGTCGAGAGCACCACCTGGCTTTAGTTAAGAAAGCGGTAGAGTTTTTCCTCTTTCCAGCTTTAACAAGTCGGTCTCGTTGGGTGTAGCATGTGCGCTGGCGGAGTCTCGTTGGAGGAGTGCGGACTCCGCTCTATCTGGTTCAGTTGTCCGGGTCACAAGCGGAAGCAAGCGGGGTGCTTGGAGTCAAGAAGTCGGCTGTAGCAGGCAGACGGGCGGCAGAGTGAAGGCCGGGAGAGAGGCGCTAGATTTTTTTTAAAAAAGAAGCAGAAGGCGAGCCGTGTGGCTGTCGGCTGCTGGCTAGCGAAGAGCGCAAGCAGACGGTGAAGGGCAGCCGCGTGGAGAGTGGCCAGCGTGGAGACTGGCTGGTGGCTTGGAGAGTGGCCGGCATGGAAGCGAAGTGGCCAACGTAGGCGGTTGTTGGCGGGTGCGAAGGCAGTGGTGGCCGGCGAAGAAGAAAGAGGACGGGCTGCACTGCTATGAAGGCAAGCGAGAAGGCGGTGATAGATGCACGCGAAGGTAGCGAAGAAGAGCCAGGCACGTGAAGGAAGCGAGAAGGCGACAAGGGCCCGGTGTGGAAGGAGAAGCAGACGCTTGCAGTTGGGGGGTGAAGAAAGCTGAAGAAAGCTGACGAGGTGGTGGAGCCGACGAGCAGCTGGAGTGAGAGGGGCGCAAAGGTGAAGCATTGAAGGCGCACCCTCAACAGGCGTGGAGGATAAGGTTGCCAGTGAACGTGGAGCAGAGGAATCCCCGGACGTGATAAGGCTTTAAAGGTTAGTATTTTTTTAAATTTTAAATTTTAAATTTTTTATTTTTTTATTTTCATGTTTTTTATATTTTTTTAAAAAATAATAAAAAATAAAAATAAAAATAAAAAAATAAGAAAAGAAGAAAAGAAAGAAAGAAAGAAAGAAAGAAAGAAAGAAAGAAAAAATTAATAAAAAAATTTTGTGTTTTATTTTGAGTCCATATTTTTTTGCATAATTTGTATTTTTTTAAAATTTCTATAATTTTTTGGCATAATTAGTGTAACTTGCATTTTTTTTTTAAAATTTTTGTAATTTTGTGCATAATTAGGATTTTTTTAGCGTAATTCATATTTTTGTGTAATTAAAAAAATATAAAAAAATAATTTTTTTAGGAAAGATAGTTACACACATAATCATGTTAGTTGCATTTAGCGGTTAGGTAGGGTTTAAATATATATATATATATATATATATATATATATATAACCAAAAATAATAAATAAATAAATAAACAAAAAAAAATTAACCTTATGCACTTGCGGTCGGGACGTCACATAGACACTGCCATAGGGCCTAGGGCACCTTCTAGAGTACCTACGCAGGAAAGTGGGACCCAAGCAGTAAGAAATTTGGTAGATAGTGCTGAAACCTTTTCCGAATCCCAATCTGATACCCTTTCCAGAACAACTAGCTCATTGTCCATGGACAATCTAGGGCCGTCAAATAGTCATCCCTTAGCCCCAAATAGGACACCCACAAGATCTTTTAATCCATTTGAAGCCGACACCATGGGGTTACCACTCAATGTGAGACTTCAATATGTCTACACGAATGCTCAAGGAGCTGAGATCTTTAGGGATCCACAACAACGGTATCTTGTTAAGATCGCAGACTTTTTCTCAGAACTTGATAGAGCACCTCTAGTCAATGACCAGGGTAACATGTACATGGGTGGAGATGGTGTTCGCTCTACGAAGTCACCTATTATCCAGAGAATGTAGACAAATCAGGGGAGCTCTCTAAAAGCGAGTTCTTAGACTTATCAAAGCTTTCCAGAGCAAGGGAGTCTAGAGATGATTGGCTCATTGAGCCGGACATGCTTGGACCATCCAATGCCCGGGCTCACTCTTGAGGGAAAGGCCCTTGCTCGGTTTCAGGCACTAGAGGCTTCAGACAAATCTTCTTTACGAGTTCTGGAAGAGAGATTCATTGCTGCTTTTTCCTTGATGGGGATTCAACATGACACGGTAGCAAACATCTACTCTTTCAAGCAAGGCGAGACTGAGAGTGTTAGAGATTGTGTAAATAGGATGAAGCAGTACATTAATCGTTGCCCAGAAGATGAGAAGCCCACCCAGAGTCGATTAATTTCTCTCTTCTTAAAAGGACTCAAAAATTCAACACTGCATACACATCTCTATGCAAAGAAGCATACAAATCTCAATGAGTGTTGCCATGATGCTATGGATTTCACCGATAACTTCGAATTCCAAGATGGTTCTGGCCGCCCTGAGGTGAAACCTAGAGATCAGTGGGGTGATGACCAAAGTTCAAGGTCTAGTGCACTAGTAAATCCAGACCAGATAGCTAACCTAGTACTAAGGAGATTGGGACAAACCTATCGCCCACCCATGCAGCCACAACAACAGCAGCAGTGAATGAGGAGTGTACTACCTACAGGTCCTCATCTTTGTGGAGCATGTGGTGGTAACCATAAAACCGAAGAATGTAATACCTTTTCTCCTCTAGTCACAAACCAACCCACCACAAAGAAGTGGTGCCAGGCCTGTGCTTGGAACTTTACCCACACCACACAGAAATGTACTCGCATTGCAAGAATGAGACAGGAGCGTGAGCAGCAAAGGGGTGGAGTGACTGCACAAATGCATCAACAGTATACTAATTTTGAACATAAGCCACCAATGGCACAAGAGCAAGCACGACCTGTTCTTGGAGCTCAACCTCCTGCTCCTCGGACTGCTCCTGTGAGGGTTGTTGACTACGACAATTCAAATATGTGTAGAGACTTGGTAAACCCAGGCTATGTGGAGGAGGAATATGCATCATATTCATCCAAGGAAAATCTCTTTGAAAGTCCCGCATATCCAAGCCAAGCACTGGTCAACCAGGGGAACAAAATTCTTTGATGTTGCTAGGCGGCTACCAACCTAGGACTCCAGGCCCCTCAGGTCAATGGCAGCAAAGGAAAGTAGAAGCCAAACTAATGGGCCCCTGTTATGAGTGCGGAGAACCCCATTGGGTTCATGATTTTCCACATCGCTCAAGGCAAGCAGCTAGATCCAATACAATAGTACCACAGTTTCCACCAATTGAAAGATATTGTCTAGGGTGTTGTGTAGAACACTTTCCAAAGGATTGTTTGCTGAAACCACATGAGGAAGGCACCTCTCAACCCAAGGTCTCACTCAACTTTGTAGGGGCAGTTCCATCACCACCTTCATCAAAGAATGAGGATGTCGTGCCACTTAGAGTCATGACTAGATCACAGACACGAAATGCCGTGCAAAAGAGAGTTCAAAACCGCATGGTCTTCAATGAGTGACGACTCAAGTGGACAAGAACAAGGTCTCAATGTTTCCCCCAACTTCACACAGTACACTCTTCAAGATCAGAAGATTGTTCTTCAACAGCCCATGTGACAAAAGCCAAGCATGCCAGGGGTTTCATATGATGGTCCAGAAGATGTAAAAAAATTTGATATCGCTAAGCCAGGAGAAGAGCCTCGCTATGTGTGGATTGCCACAGACTTGTCCTTAGATGAGGAGAAGTTCTTAATTCAAATAATAAAGGAGTATCGTGATGTTTTTTCTTGGAGTTATAAAGACCTCAAAGGAGTTGATCCAAGCATATGTCAGCATACAATTCCATTGCGAGAGGATGTAAAGCCTTCCAAGCAATGTCCTTATACTTACAATGAGAATTTTGCATGAAAGATAAAAGAAGAAATAGACAAGCTCTTAGAGGCAGAATTTATCTATGAGATTGAACACACTGAATGGGTCTCCCCTATTGTAGTGGTTCCCAAGAAAAATGAAAAACTTCGAGTATGTGTAAACCTCAAGAAGGTAAATGCAGCTACTGTACGCGATCATTACCCACTTCCAATCACTGATCATGTTCTAGAACGAGTTGGAGGGAAAAAGGCATATAGTTTCTTGGATGGATTCTCCGGTTACAATCAAGTGTCAATTGATCCAAAGGATCAACACAAGATAGCCTTTGCTGCTACTGAAGATGGCATCTTTGCCTATCGTGTTATGCCATTTGGTCTAACAAATGCACCAGTAACCTTTCAGCGGTTAATGAGTCATGTATTCAAGGAGTACTTGAGGCAATTTCTTGAGATCTTCATGGATGATTTATGTGTTCACTCACAAGAGCGTGATGATCATATAGAACACCTCAGACTTGTGTTTCAAAAGTGTCAAGTTTATCGTATATGCTTGAATCCTGACAAGTGCAAATTCATGGTAAGACAAGGGAAAATTTTGGACCATATTGTTTCTCGCAATGGGATTTCAATAGATATGGATAAAATTGATGTCATTGTCTCATTACCTCGGCCTATCAACCCTAAAGGGGTACAAACATTCATGGGACATTGTGGCTATTATCGTCGATTCATCTACATGTACGCTGTCCTAGCCAGCAGACCATTATATGCTCTTCTTGTAAAGTGATGAGTGTGAGGAATCCTTTGAAAAGTTGAAGCAAGCATTAGTGACTGCACCCATCTTACAGGCACCAGATTGGAACCAAATCTTTCATGTCCATATTGATGCTTCAAACTTTGCAATTGGATGTATTTTGGCTCAATCGGGAGAACATAATAAGGATTTCCCAATCTCATATGCTAGTCGACAGTTGAACAATGCTGAGAAGAATTATACCAAAACAGAAAGAGAAGGTTTGTCCATGATATATGCAGTGAAAAAGTTTTGCCATTACCTTTTGGCAAACAAATTTATATTTTTTGTGGACCATCAAGCATTGCTATATTTGGTGAATAAGCCTTGTGCAACTGGAAGGATTGTGAGATGGTTTATCATCCTTCTTGAGTTTGATTTTGAAGTGGCAGTCCGAAAAGGAACAACTCATCATTTGTCTCGAATCACCTCTGGCGAAGCTCCTGTGGGTGTGGATGATGATATGTTAGATTCAACACTTTTCCTTGTAGAGACAGCTCCTAAATGGTCTGAATCCATCTTAGAAATTTTGACAAGTGGGCAGATACAACTAGCAGGTCCTAATGTGGATCTCAGGGAGATTATATCGTCAGGGTAATGATGGAGTGTTGCGGCTTATACCTAACCCTGACCAATATGAAGAGATCTTGGAATGGGCACATGCAGGTATCGGTGGAATCCATGCATCAGCTACTACTTGTGTGCGACGTATATCTCAGGATGGGCAATGGGTAATGATGGAGTGTTACGCCTTATACCTAACCCTGACCAATATGAGGAGATCTTGGAATGGGCACATGCAGGTATCGTCAGGGTAATGATGGAGTGTTGCGGCTTATACCTAACCCTGACCAATATGAGGAGATTATATCGTCAGGGTAATGATGGAGTGTTGCGGCTTATACCTAACCCTGACCAATATGAGGAGATCTTGGAATGGGCACATGCAGGTATCGGTGGAATCCATGCATCAGCTACTACTTGTGTGCGACGTATATCTCAGGATGGGCAATGGTGGCCTACCATGCATGCGGATGCTGAAAAATTTGTTCGTAACTGTGCTTCATGTCATATTCAACAGCAGCCAATTCATAATGTCACATTATTCCAAATTTCAACTACACCAAGTTGGAGTAAGTATATTGTGGACTATCTTCAGCATGGTCATACTGATCAAAAAATTCCTAAATATCAAAAGCATGCTATTGAAGTTGAAGCGGCAAACTATATGCTGATAGAGGGCCAACTCTACAAGAGGGGCAAGGATGGCAACTTACACATGTGTGTATGTGAAGCTGACTACTTGAAAATCTTGACTCATGCACATGCAGGTGTTGGGGGTGGACACTTTTCGGGCAATACCACAGCTAAGCTGATTAGGTGGTCTGGGCTTTGGTGGCCAACCTTACAAATGGATGCCGAAGAATATGTGAAATGTTGTGACGATTGTCAAAGGACCAAACCTTCCATCACAAAGGACAATATGCCATTGCGGCCTATGTTAAGCACACGTGCTTTTGCAAAATGGGGTATTGATTTTGTCGGTCCCATTAAACCTCCAGCTCGTCACACGCATGCCGAATATATTATAGTCGCAACTGACTATCTGACCAAATGGGTAGAGGCAAAGGCTACAGTTAAAAATGGTGCCAGAACCATAGCCAAGTTCTTGTATGAGTACGTGTTTACACGCTATGGCTTACCTATTGAAATCGTTAGTGATCAAGGTGTGCACTTTGTGAATGAGGTCATAGAGTTTTTGCTTCAAGAATTTATGGTAATTCACAAGCGTTCTGCACCCTATCATCCCCAGAGACCAATGGACAAGCTGAGAGTACTAACAAGATTCTCTGCAGAGCACTCACAGAGATTGTTGAGGGACATAGGACTGATTGGGAGCAAAAGTTGCACTCAGTTCTTTGGGCATATAGGACAGCCTATAAAACATCTGTGGACACAACCCCATTTGAGCTTTTGGGCTAGATGCAATTCTTTCCATTGAATTTCTTATACTTACTCTATGAGTAGCTAAACAATTGGACTGGACTGGTCATGAGCTTTCACAGCGCATTGATGAATTGGAAAAGCTTGATGAGACCCGCTTATTGGTGGTAATGGGGATGTATGCCGAGAAGAGGAGAGAAAAGCAATGGTATGATAGAAATGTAACAACTGGCCGATTCAAAAAAGGGAACCTTGTGCTCTTGTACACACTTAAGAAGCATAAGAGAAAGCTCAAGAAACGTGGCCTAGGACCGTTTGTGATTAATGAGCTTACTCCAAGCGGTGCAGTGCATTTAGAGACACTAGAAGGTGAGCAAATGCCTAACTTCATTAATGGAAGTCATCTCAAGAAATACAATGAACCATTAACTGAAGCCATGCTTCAACAAATGCATGCTGCACACACACGGAAAGAAGCACAACCTACTTAAACGTCAGGCTCAAGAAGAGGCTAAAGTTAGAGTTACAAAAGCCAAGGAGCATCGCAAGGCTTCTATGATGGCGTTACAATTGGCTACTGATGAACAATATGTCGATTCTTTCAATATTCAAGTGTGTCTTCATCTTCATGAGACTACCTACTTTGTCTCTGCCTTAATTGACTTTGGTGCAGACTATAATGTTCTCTTGTTTGACACATGGATAGCCTTGGGACGACCAACACTTGTGCACATTCCTATTGACTTACGAAGCTTCTCAGGTAAAGATAACCCTATAGAGGGAAAATGTGTCATTATGATGTCCATTCAGGATCACCAGATATCTGTTCCCTTTTATGTGGCAAAGTCCAAGGCAGTGGTAGAGGCTGTTCTCGGTCGATCATGGTTAAGTGTTACCAATTGTTCATTAGATTAGAAGAATAGACAATACAAATTGCAAATTGATTCTGATTGCATCTTGGGATCTGCTACTCCACAAGCTTTATCATGTCAAAAGGGTGGTGTTTCTACCTTACACAACCCACTTTCAAAATCTGCTCTTGAAGCTCCAACACAAATGATGTGGATAATCGATGAGTCCTCAAGTGAGGGCCATGGCTGGCATGTTCCAACTACTCTAGTCACTGCTCAAAGAAGGCCAGGCAAGAAGGAATTATCAATTTGGCTACCCAAAGATGTGTACAAACTTGTACCATCTATCCTAGTTGCTAAGCCTCCTAAAAAGCACATCTTTTCAAAGCCTAAACCTCAGATTGTTACTCGTTGGGTCCCAAAGCATGTTCTTAAAGCACAAGGCTATTATGAGGGTGCAACAGCACTTTGGCTTCCCAAATACCATGGTTTGCTAGAGGTAAAAGAGTGTATCAGTAAGCTTCCAAAAGCCACCCTTGGTTTTTCATATTAGTGGGTGCAAAGGAAATCAACACAACCTCTTCAAGATAGGATAGGTGGTTGTGATAGCACCTACAAATCTCCTTGTGTTGATCTTCCCAAAACATGTATTGAATCACCAGTTGTCCCAATTTCTCCTGGTTACATAATTCCACTATCAACTTGTGTACCTAAGACAAGTCCAACTTTACATGAGTCTCCTTTGAGCATAGATTCTAGCACTTCAATGCCTAAATCCTCTTATCTTGCTCAAATTCCTCAACAATTGCTAACCTTTTCACCTCTTAAGATGGATACTTGGCGAGATACATGTCCACCATGCATTGACCCTGATAGTACTCAATCGGAACATCGCGAGGGTTATAGTGCTCCTCCTTTACAAACTCATTCTAGGTATTTTTATGCTCCCTTAGGTGAAAATTGCTGTGGGCATCACTTTGTCACTTTATTCTATCAACAGCATCACCCATTTCCACATTGTCAAGAGTGTGCACGACTCGTATTAGGAGAAGCTTCACACATTTGTTGGATATGCCACTCTTACTTTAGACGATATGGCACTGGCTTAATAAAACAAATTGTGGGAATTACACCCCAATGCCATAACCTTCTTAATGTGAGAATACCAGAGAGAGGACCAAATCAATGTAGATTACCTGAGGAGGTTCAAGCACAACAATGGAGAGATACATGCATAAATGACTTGCAACCACCTATCTTGTCTTGCAAGCCCTCCTTCCCCAAGCCTCAACATGTCAATTTTGGATCACTATGAGTACCTATATTGAGCAGTTCCAAAATCGAAATTGTCTGCTTAACCTTCCCATAGAACCAATGCCATATTTTAACGAGGAAGCACTCCTTCCTCTACCACCTTCTCCAGAGGCCGGTTTTTGTACAGGGTTGTCCTTGTATCCTGAGGTCATTGATACCATCTTTCTAGCAGAAGTGGACACGGATCCACCACCAGTGCAAGGGTAAGCTCATTGACTCCACAATAAGATCAACAAGCCAGGGCACTTTTCTCCCACTGGGTTTTTCCCCTCGGCTATATTCGGTGATTGGCACAATAACAAATTTTATTCCTTTCTTTTCTTTTCTTGTTTGTTAATAAGCATTTTGCAGAGATCTCAGCTAAACAAGAGCATACAACCACACCCCAATAGTCCATCTACCGTGCACACAAATTAGGAAGGGGGGAGACATGCAATGCCTACAAAGAGCAAAGAGAAGCAATCTGCACAACATTAGCAATGCATCAATGCAAACGAACAACATCAACGAGCACTACAACAGGTGTATTCAAATCATAATCTTTTGTTCTTTATGTGCTTTTAACTTTTGGATATATTATTTGCATGTTCACACACAGTTGGCTGGTTTAAGTTTTAAATTAGTTGTTAAAATGTGGTGAGTGATTTCTAGATTCTTAGAGGACTTAGTAGAAGGTATTTCTATTTGAAGACAGTGTAGGATATATACCAATGGAGTATGCCAATTTCTTATGCTCTCGAAGTATATTAGTTATCCCTAGTGGTAGCTACCTCTTAGGTATGGGCTAGGTGCTAGGATTAATAAAAAATTTATGAAAAATATGCCCTAAAAAATATATACAAGTGAATCGAGACATGACGTGTCTACAACCATGTGGAATGCTTGGTATGACCTGGGGTTGTCTTAGCACCTTGGGGCCGATGCCTTGGTTTCCATGGGGTGAACACTGACGTTTAAAAGATTCAGAAAAAGACCTTCAGGGACTCTATCGCCTTGATAGATGTTGGTAGGATTTTGGGGTACATTATGGGTCCTCGAGACCGATGCCCTCATCTTCAGGGGATACTCCTTATGACAAAAAGAAAGAAAAGGGTATATCGCCCTTGAGTTAGCCGCCTTTAGATTCTCTTGGCGGAGGTCTCTTGGCCATTGGGATGGAACCTTCCTCTTTATCATCTTTTACACACGCGACAAAAAAAAAACAAAACAAAAAAAGAGAAAAGAAGAAGAGGTCCAATCACCATTGCTCATATTTAGGAGTAGGTTTGCCACTTAGGAATAACTTAAATACTTGTAGGACATTGAGACTGCGGTCATAACCTATGGTGTGCAAGCACACTTGCCTTTGCATAGCACTATCTACCACTTAGTCTCACTTTGACTAGTCTTTACTCACCTCTTTTAGCACTCTTTAAAACTCTAATCAGCCTTTCACTTGTATGCTCACGTGTGAGATTGTCATTGCTAGTTTTTTTTCAATAAAAACTCATTGCATTGAATTAAAAAAAGAACATTGCTCATACAATAATATAGATGGGGAGAGAGAAGAGCTTGCACCTCTATGGAAAAAGAGGGAGAGCTAGTCTCAAGAGAGCTCAAACAAGCCCAATGTGTCTAAGCTCTCAAATGAGCCACTTTTTATACAAAAACTCTAAACTCCCAAAGGTTTCCATGTGGGATTATTGTCAAGCCCACTCCCACACTCATCTACAACTTGGAACTCTTTACAAGAGCCCTAAATAAGAATGTCACTTGTTTTCCTGCTTGCATCTTTTTGTTGCATCCTTGCATTGATCTTGACTCGTCACGCAACACTCCCCCCTTCCTATTTTGCGCACGTCCCCGGCAGCGGCACCAATGGAGAGACGGAAAACTCTCTCACTTGTAGCAAGAGTAGCATGATCCACGTGTAGCTCAATCCAATGGGATTTGCATCCCTTTCGGAGCTAGGGATTCAACCCGTACACCGGTGCACAAAAGCTTATCCACAAATGGAGAGAATGCTAAGAATACTACTACCATTGACATAGACTTAACACACACACAAGCTCAATCTTGCCATTGCTCACTCACTCATCATCCCACTTATTCATGCATCCAATACAAGAAGAAAGCTAAGCTATTGCATACACAAGCTCAAAGCATTCTTCATTCTCAAGCACTTACTTCCCTAGCATGCACATAAACCTTGAAGCTATCAACAAAGAAACATGCACACTAGAGAATAGACATGAGAAGAGAGACAAACATCAACTCACACTCATTCATGCATCCAATACAAGAAGAAAGCTAAACTATTGCATACACAAGCTCAAAGCATTCTTCATTCTCAAGCACTTACTTCCCTAGCATGCACACAAACCTTGAAGCTATCAACAAAGAAACATGCACACTAGAGAATAGACATGAGAAGAGAGACAAACATTAACTCATTGCATTGAATTAAAAAAAGAACATTGCTCATACAATAATGTAGATGGGGAGAGAGAAGAGCTTGCACCTCTATGGAAAAAGAGGGAGAGCTAGTCTCAAGAGAGCTCAAACATGAGTTTAGCCCAATGTGTCTAAGCTCTCAAATGAGCCACTTTTTATACAAAAACTCTAAACTCCCAAAAGTTTCCATGTGGGATTATTGTCAAGCCCACTCCCACACTCATCTACAACTTGGAACTCTTTACAAGAGCCCTAAATAAGAATGTCACTTGTTTTCCTGCTTGCATCTTTTTGTTGCATCCTTGCATTGATCTTGACTCGTCACGCAACACTCCCCCTTCCTATTTTGCGCACGTCCTCGAGCGCGACAGAAGCAAAAGCTGCAAAAACAATGGAAGAATCCTTGTACTTCTAGCAATTTTATCAGGATGCAACAAAGCATCAATTTCTAAGGTGGTACTTGGTATTGAGGCAATCTTGAATCTTTATTGGCTTCAAGGTTTTTGTAGACGATGAGGTTCTTTTAGGACCAAAACAAATGGGTTCAATCATAGAATTCTGCCTTGGGCTTATAATAGCCGATGAGGCTTAGTGTTTGGGTAAAAATTTGTTGCATGGGTAGATCTTTGCTCATGATTAGGCATTGGGCCAAACATGGCATTGACTATGAGGAGACATTTAGCCTAATTTTTACGAGAATGACAACTATGAGAGCTATCATTGCTATGGCTAATGAAGGGTTGGTCTTTACATTAGATGGATGTAAAGAATGCTTTCTTGCATGGCAATTTGTAAGAAGAAGTATACATGATGAGCCACCAGGTTATGAGAGTGATGCACACCCAAATTTTGTGTGCAAGTTACGCAAAGCCTTATATAGCTTGAAGTAGGCACCTAGAGCATGGTCAAACAAGATCGGGGAGTATCTTCTCACCATTGGATTTCAGATATCCAAGGTAAATTATTCACTTTATGTAAAAAAGATAAATAGATGTCCAAGTATGGTATGATAGGCTGTAAGCCTATTTCAATGCCATTAGAGCAGAACACAAAGCTTTTTGTAGATACATGTGAGCTTTTGGTGGAGGGTAGCTTGATCTACATGACCATTATACTAGGCTAGACTTGAGCTATGTTGTTGGACTTGTGAGTCATTTTCTACGAGTCCCCAAGAAGCCACACTTGGATGTGGCTAGATGAATTCTCAGGTACATAAAGTCCACAGTTGATTATGAAATTTTCTATGAGGCTAGCATAGAGATACATCTACATGGGTATACAGATGCTAATTGGTCTGGTAATGTCACGAATAGGAGATCTACCAGGGGCTTTATGTTTTCTTTTTTGGGAGTGCTACTTGTTGAGATATTGAGCTTAACTACTACTGTGAACGGACATTGATGACCCACTTGGGTGATAGCTTCCACACTTATACCATTGGCATGGTTAGTGACATTATGGTTGATATGCCACCAGGATAATAGGCTGTGCAATAACCACTTTGGAGTACTAAAGTTATGGCATAGTTATAGTGCCAGCTCATATAGTCAAATTCACACTATAGACCGACCTTTGTTTGTTGTTGTAGGAGAGTACTTTCCCTTTATGTATGTACTCTTATCAAGCTCTCTCTCTCTCTCTCTCTCTCTCTCTCTCTCTCTCTCTCTCTCTCTCTCGCATTCTCTTTATGGTATTAAAGCTCTGGTTCGTGTGGAGGTAAGCAAGAACAAGTAAGGAAGGAAGCGATACATGGGTAAGAGATTCATTATTTTTCCCTTCTTGGTTTAGATACAACACCCCCTTGGTAACTCTGGTAGCTAAACATCTCCGATTGAGGAGATGTCTTTGTAGGCTTGGAGGTGCCTATGTGGTACATAGTACTTTATATTGCAGTTTTGTGGACAAAATCACATTTTGGGTGTGTTTCGGGCTCCGTTCTATCACTACAAGGTATTTTTGATAATTTGGGGAAGTTCTGGTGGTATAGAACTGTCTCTAGTCAAAATCTGGTTATTATAAGTACAGCAGTGCATTTTGGGAGTGCAAACAACAGTGTGTGCACATGTATTGTTGATATTGGGTGTATATACATGTACTCTGGTTAGATTTGGTGATATACAAATTGTGCTGAAGTAGTACTACTGGCAGCAGTTAGAAGATATTGCTATGTTACAGAAAGGTTGTATACATAAATTATCTGTTTTGCAGGTTTTTTAGTGTTACAAGAAAACATGTCTGATGAACTCAATCAGATTGTCAGTGAAAACATGGACAAGATTAACTTCCAGGCCTAGAAGTTCAGAATGACCAATTTCCTAATGGTGGGTAAAGGATTTTGGGACTATGTCGAAGGAGACAATGAGGAGCCGAGAGAGTTGTCTAAAGAGAATGCCACTCGAGCAAATATAAAGGCATTCAAGGATTGGAATCAGGGTGCAAGAAAAGTCATGTATTGGCTTTCGATCAATGTCACAGACACAATAATATGACATATACAGGACGCCAACACTCCAACAGTCGCATGGCAGAACTTGGTGTGAATGTTCCAAACAAATAAAAAGGCAAGGAAATTGTAGCTAAAACAAGAGCTCCATACTGTGGGAAAGAAAAGCATGTATATCAATGAGTATGCTTTAAAGATCAAGTGCATTGATGAATCCCTTGGGTCTATCAATGTATTAATGGAAGATGATGATTTGGTGAGTGTCTGTTTGAATGGGCTTGGCAAAGAGTACAAGCCATTCAAGACCTCCATTACAGTCAGAGAGAATATTCCTAGCATTCGGGACTTGGTGTATATGCTGGTCATAGAAGAAAAGTCTCTAGGCGAGGACTCTTCTTCACAAAGTAAGAACACATCAGAACAGGCCTTCTACTCTAATTAAGGTAGAGGCAGAGGTAGAGATCATGGTCAGAGATCATGGTCAAAGCCAAGGTGGTGTGGCCAACAAAGAAATCAGAATTTTGGAAAACAACAGTCCAATGATTCAGAACAAGCAGCAATTATACATAGGTGGAAGAGGTCAGTTTAGAGGCAGGGGGATCCAAAGAGGCTGAGGTGATTGGCAAAGAAATCAGAATGCAAATAGCATAGAATGCTATTATAATGGCAAATCAGGGCACATGGCAAAGGACTGCTATAAAAAATAGAATGATATTAAAAGTGGAAAGTTATAACAAGGCAACTATGCATTATCTAGTAAACAAGGTGGTGATGACAGAAGTGAGCTGCTATTTTTAATGTAGCACATGCTCAGTTCCACAATAGGAGATGTGTCACAATCTCAAGATATATGGTATATGGATTATGTGCCTCTAACCACATAACTTGTCAACAAGTGAGTGGTTTAGAGACATGAAAAAAAATGGAAAAACCAAGTTATGTAGAAACAGGTGATGATATTGCGCATCCCATTGCGCATGTTAGTAAAGTTCCACTGTCTATGTAGGATGGCAAAATGAAATACTTGGCAGATGTACTTCATGTTTCCAATATTACAAAGAACCTGGTTTCTATTGGACATATGGTTGAGTAAGGTCTGTAAGGTTTAATCCTCAAGGATGTTTTGTGAAAGAATTAAAAAATCAGTATCGCTTAGTTGCACAAGGTAACAAATATTGACATATGGCACAAGCATATTGGTCATGTGAATATACAACGACACTGAAGTCTATGTAGGCCTAAAATATTATTGCAGGTTTGCCAAAGTTCAAGGTTGATGGTATGCATAAAGTATGTGAAGCATGTCAGCTCGGTAAGCAGGCCAAACATGCTTTGCCACATGAAAAGCATGTCAATCTAAGGCCATTAGACGTTATACATTCAGATGTATGGGGACCGACCAAGACTATAACAATTGCAGGTATTATGTTACATTCATCGATATTGACGACACTAGGAAAGTGTGGGTTTACTTCATTGTTAACCTAGTCTAGGGTTAACAAGAGCTGCTGCCATTATCTTACATCAAGGATTCAAGGTAGATACACCAAAAGGTCGTACATTCAAGATATGAAGTAATGGTGTCCAAATCTACAACTTGGACGGGCGCCCGTAATGGTCCGATAGAATACTTATGGCAATTTTTGCAAGAGCGTGTGGTAGTAAGTTAGGATGAAGTCCCAAGTGATGTACTTTATGGATATATTATGAGAGAAATTATTATAATAGCATTAGGCCTCTTATGAGCCTAGAGTGCCCGATCAGCCACAATTTAAGTGAGTGTGAATACTTTATGGCCATGTATATAAGTGAATATCTCTCATAATACAAAGAACTCTCCCGTTGTGCAATAGAGTCTTGCTCTTGCTAATCTCTCTCTCTAATCCATCCTAGTGAGTGTGGGTGAGTGAAGTGAGATGAGACGAGGGACGAGTACACATAGTGTAATGTGGCGATGTGATAACGCTCGTGGGAGTCACAGTGGAATTGCTTCTCAAGGAGTTGGGGGGCTTGAAGACCTTAAGGGTTATGAGCTCGGCCAATGGAAAGATCCCCACAACAGTTACAGTTCACCAGGTAATCTTCTTGTTGGTGGATGTGTTTTGACGAGGGTTTAGGTGAGCCATAACATTTTTGGCACCGCTACCAGGGAGCCATACCTTGGCCTTTTCCATTGTTTGCTCTCTAATCTACGTAAACCCATTGCCTATTGTCTGGATTAGTGGTTTCCCATGAAAAAGATGTGGTTTTGATGGAGATTTGTGTGCAATTTTTGTGAGAAATAGCTCTATTTTTTTTTGAAAGAATGATTTTTTTAGCTTAAATGTGTTGTTTTGTTAGTTTTAATCTAGTTTTTAGTGTTTGTTAAGTGTGTAATAGAGCCTTTCTCTTGCTAATCTCTCTCTAATCTATGCTAGTGAGTGTGTGTGAGTGAAGTGAGGTGAGAGGAGGGACGAGTACATGTAGTGCACGCGACAGTGTGACAATGCTCGCGGGAGGCACAATGGAATTGCCTCTCAAGGAGTTATAGAGCTTGGAGACCTTAAGGGTTACAAGCTCGGCCAATGGAAACATCCCCATGACAATTATGATTCTCCAAGTAATCTTCTTGTTGGATGTGTTTCAAAGGGGATTTGGGTGAGCAATAATATTTTTGGCACCAACCTCAAGGGATACGAGCTTGGCCAATGAAAAGATCCCCACGACAGTTCTGGTTCACCAGGTAATCTTCTTGTTGGATGTGTTTCGAGAGGGGTTTGGGTGAGCCATAACATTCATGAAGGAGAAAAGTGAGGTGTTTGCTCACTTTTAGAGATGTAAAGTCTTGGTCGAGAAGGAAAAAGGCATGTAAATAAAATGCCTAAGATCAGATGGTGGGGGAGAATATTTCTCTAATTAGTTTAGTGATTTCATGAGAAAGTAGGAAATCAAGAGACAATTTACATGTAGGTACACTGCAGAAATGGTATTGCAGAAAGAAAAAATAGGCACATTGTAGAAGTGGCACATGCCTTGACTGAAAAAAATATGCAACATTATTTTTGGTCAGAAGTAGTAGCACATTATGAACAGGACACCCACTGTATCTGTTCATAGTATGACGCCTGAGCAAAAGTTTATAGGCATAATACCAGATGTGTCTCACTTGAAAATGTATGGGTGTATTGCATATGTGCATGTTGCTAATGAAGTATGAACAAAGTTAGATCCAAAGGGAGAGAAATGCATCTTTATTGTTATGCTATGGAGTAAAAAGGTTATAGATGCGAGTAAGCATATGTTGTCTTTGATGAGATGAGTAGCTGGTATGCACCAGCAATGAAGGTAATAGAAGATGCAGATATAAGAAGTGATGATAATGCACCACATGTAGAGTAGCAATCTCACAGGTGCTTAGTGGATCTGGAGAGTCCTCTAGCAGTGGATCTAATGTTAGCCCATGGTTAGGCAAGTTGAGGACAGATGTAGGTACATGTGTATCATGCAAAGGGAAGGAAAAGGTAGATCAACCTTTTGTGCCTAATCTGTCAGCAAGTCACTCATATGTGCATCTTTATTGTTATGCTATGGAGTAAAAAGGTTATAGATGCGAGTAAGCATATGTTGTCTTTGATGAGATGAGTAGCTGGTATGCACCAGCAATGAAGGTAATAGAAGATGCAGATATAAGAAGTGATGATAATGCACCACATGTAGAGTAGCAATCTCACAGGTGCTTAGTGGATCTGGAGAGTCCTCTAGCAGTGGATCTAATGTTAGCCCATGGTTAGGCAAGTTGAGGACAGATGTAGGTACATGTGTATCATGCAAAGGGAAGGAAAAGGTAGATCAACCTTTTGTGCCTAATCTGTCAGCAAGTCACTCATATGTGGATCGTGACTCTAGCATTACTGAGCAGAGCCTTGATGAGGAGCTTGGCATTCCGTTTGTGGTTACTCTTGGTGTAAGGAGAACCAAGGTTGTTTTGAGGACACATGGCAGTGATCCATGTGTATGCATGTCTATAAGGGTTAGGTACTCTATTGACAGGTTGAGATATGATGGATATATAGCCCATCATTATGCTTACATGCTTAAAGAAATATAGGAGTTGGAGCCCACTTGTTTTGAGCAGGCACTTGGAAATAAGAAATGGGAAGATGCCATGAATGAGGAGATGGCAACATTGGATGCAAATGCAAGATGGGAGCTAGTGCCTTTGCCCAAGGAAAAGAAGACAATTGGATGTAAGTGGGTGTACAAGATCAAGCGTAACATTGATGGTTTAGTCAAGTATAAGGTAAGATAGGTTGCCAAGGGCTATGCGCAAACTTATGGCATTAAATATGAGAAGACCTTTAGCATGGTGTTGTAAGAAATGGAAACTATGAGAGCTATCATTGCTATGGTTGCAGCAGAGTAAAGGGTTGGTCTTTACATTAGATGGATGTAAAGAATGCCTTCCTGCATGGTGATTTGCAAGAGGAAGTATACATGATGCAGCCACTAGGTTATGAGAGTGATGTACACCCAGATTTTGTGTGCATGTTGCACAAAGCCTTGTATGGCTTGAGGAAGGCACCCAAAGCATGGTCAACATTATCACTTTGTGAGGATAAAGGTTCTAGTAGGTGATGTAGATTTGGTATATGTCAGCACCATAGAGGATTAGGTGGCTAGCATATTCACAAAGGCATTGGGCACATAGAAGCTTCACAAGTTTAGGAGCTTACTGAGAGTGTAGTGTGTGAAGTTGAGCTCGAGGGTGAGTGTTGAGATATCGAGCTCAACTAGTGCTACAACGGACACTAATGACTCACTTGTATGATAGCTTCGGCACTTATACTACTGGCATGGTCAATGAGATTATGGTTGATATGCCACCAGTAAGGAACAGGCTATGTGACAACCACTTTGGAGTACTAGAGTTATGGCATAGTTATAGCGTTAGCCAGCTCATATAGTCGGATTCACACTATAGATCGACCATTGTATGTTGTTGTAGGAGAGTAATTTTCCTTTATGTATGTACTCTTATCTTTCAGTTATATGGTTGTAGAGAAGAGAAGAAGATAGAAGAAAATAGCCATCCATCTCTCTCTTCTGTCTTGCACTCTCTTATGTATGTGTTTTTTTGCAAGGAATTTAATCTCTCTCTCTCTCTCTCTCTCTCTCTCTCTCTCTCACACACACACACACACACACACACACACACACACACACACACACACAGACACACACACACACACACACACATTATCTTCTACTGTGACTTGGAGTAGCAAGAAACAACTGACAATTTCCTTGTCGAGCATAGAAGCATAGTACATGGGTGTTGCTATGGCAACTTGTGAGGTAGCTTGGTTTCAAAAGTTACTTGGTGAAATGGGTAAGCCCATGGATAAGGCTGTTATCATCTATTATGATAATATGAGTATCATACAGTTGGCCAGTAATCCAGTGTATCACATAAGATCAGGTGGCTGACATCTTCATGAAGGTATTAGGCACACAAAAGCTCCATAGGTTTAGGAGCTACTTGAAGTACAGTGTATAGAGTTGAGTTGGAGGAGGAATGTTGAGATATCGAACTCAACTAGTGCCGCGGACATCAATGACCCGCATAGGTGATAAATTTTACACTTCTACCACTAGCATGGTTGGTGAGATTATAGTTTATATGCTGCCAGTGGTGGTGGACAGATAACCACTTTGGAGTACTAGAGTTATAGCACTAGCTTATATAATCGAGTTCACAATATGGACCAACCATTGTACGTTATAGTAGGAGAGTAATTTCCCTCATAGTATGTACTCTTATCTCTTTAGTTTATGGTTGTAAAGAAGAGAAGATGATAGAAGAAAATTCAACTATCCACATCTCTCTCTTGTGTGTGTGTTTTTTTACTTACAAGGAACTCAAGCTCTCCCTCTCCCACCGCATTCTCTTTAAGCAAGCCTCGTCACCATGAGAGCACAAGACTATAAGACTCAATTGTGACATTAGGATTAGGTGTCTTCTCATTTTAGTTATATACATGCCTTATAGTGCTCGACTATGCCCAAGTAATGTTCGGGGTCCAAAAACTAGAACGAGCTAATTTTCCAAGCTATGTTGGAGTTACACATGTCGCTAATTATGTATTAACTAGCATCACACATAGTTGTAAGCTCCGTGATATCCCAAAATGATTACATGAAGCACATTGCATGGATACAATGCACAAATACAAAGAATGTGGCAAAAAAGTTATGGCCTCATGGTGTCGAGAGAGTAATGCTAACCATTGTGGTTTAACAGTACTTGTAGCTTCATCCTCCATACTCCAAGCATGCTTTATGTCTCCAAGGCACTAACACAATAAAAAACTAATAAAATTTAGTTTTACCTAAAACATACTGGTGGATTTACATTCCAAATAGGCTAGTTTTCAAAAACCATTCATAATAGTAAAGCAAGGATAGGGGGCCTCCTAGATAATGGCTCCAAAGATGTTCACCAAATTGGGAACACTTAAGCCTTGCACATGGGGGGAAGAAGGGAAGGAATGTAAGGGTCTTTGCCAGTATGTACCCTTAGTTTTCCAAGAGTAGACAATCCTCTCTCATGGAGAATCTATAGTCCTCTATCTTGCCTCTATTAGGAGCTATGCAAATGGGTAAGGACTAGTGAGGGTGTCTCCTCGGTAGTGGCTCCAAAGATGTTCACCAAATTGTGAACACTTGAGCCTTGTATAGGGGGAAGAAGGGAAGGAATGCAAGGGTCTTTGCAAGTTAAGAGTAGACAATCCTCTCTTATGGAGAAGCTAAGGTTCTCTATCAAGCAAATGGGTAAGGACTAATGAGGGAGAGAGCTATGGGAAGCTCAACATCAACCTCAACTTGAATGCATTCACATATGTAAACCTCAACCTCAATGTATTCACATATGCAAGGAACAAGGGAGAGTTGGGGACACAAAAGGAGAGGAAGAAAGAGAGAAGCGAGCAATCATCACTGCAAGAGCATACACAATCCACAAGCATGCAAGCATCAAAGAGAAAGCAAGCAAGCAAGCATCTATACAATCCACAAGCATTCAAGAATCAAAGAGAAAGCAAGTGAGCAAGCGCACAAACTATCACCACAAGACCATAAGATAATGTGTTTTCTCATTACTTAGAATGCCTTATATATAAAGCCTCATACATATGTACAGTGCTTGACTACCCAAGGAATGTCTCGTGGCCTAAAAGCTAGTAAATAGGCTATGTATAGATCATTGACATTACACAAATCGTAACATGGATAAATTAATGATTAACTGGTAGCACAAAAGTCATAAGCTCGGTGATATGCCAAAATTGTTTACATGAAGCACATTGCATGGTTACAAAAAGGTGATATAAAAATGCACAAGATCATGTGTCAAGGGTAATGTTAACCAAAGTGGTTAACATGTCTCTACATGTGTAAGGGTATTTATAGCACGTAATAGCACTTATAAACCTCTATAGTAGTTGAGGGAACCTTTATAACTATGAGGCTTTTATAACACCTATGAAGGCCTCTCTGGAATTCGAGAACTCAAGGGGACATTTATAGCATCTATGAAGGCCTTTGTAGAACTCCAAAACTTGAGGGGATCCTTTTAATACATGTGTGGGGCCTCTATAAAACTTTTTGGGGGGGGGGGGGGTCTACAACAACACTCGTGGGGGCTTATGTAACAACACAATAGGAGAGTGGAGTAAGTTATAAGCATTAAGGAGGAGGATGGGATACAAAATTGGAGATAGAGGATTGAGGTTGGACATAGAGGATTGAGGTTGGACATAGAGGTTGAAGAGACTGTTGGAAAGAGATTTTAAAAAAAGAATTAAGAGAGAAAAAATGTTAGAGTAGAGAGGAGGCTAGAAAAAGATATATTTTTAAAAGAAAAGAAGGTGTGAGAAGCAAGAGAGAGGGAAAGAGGGGGGATTTAAATTTTTAAAAAGGAAGTAAAATAACTTTCAAATTTAAAAATAAAGAAGGAAATTTTTAATTTGAAAATGAGCGTAATTCTATAAAAGAAGGGAAGGGCCAACCCACCATATGTGTGATTAGAAAATGTAGGGGGCTTAAAAAGTAAAAGTAGGAGGGAGGAGGATGAGACAAAGTAGGGAGTACTAGCCTCCAAGGACTCCCTCCTTGGAAGATGAGACAAAGTAGGGAGTACTAGCCTCAAAGGACAAAAATGTAAAAGGATAAGGTAAATGAGAGAGATTTGCTTTTTGAGAAGGACCTTCCTCTTTTTAAGACTTTAATAATATTTCTAAGTTCACCATTGTTCCTAGATAGCATTTTTCTCAATAAATCATAAAACTTGGACCCTTAGTATTTTTAAGATTTTTATTGAGAGTTATTTTTGAGCTAAGATAGAACTAAAATGCCTTGAATTTTATAGATTTTTCAAAATTTAGAGAATAAAATTTAAGTGAACACAAAAATGTTACAAGTGCATTGTCTATAGTATGCAAGTTTTCAGTGAACACTGAAGCTCACTAAGCCATTCCTTCCATGGCCCTTTGGAAGTCCTTTCCACTCCTAAAACATATAAATGCATATGCTTTGTTACATTTTATGATATGTTGTAAGGTTAAATTCTACCATATATTTTATTTAAGGTATAAGAAGGTTATAACTTTTATATTTTTAATTATGCGGGCAACAAACACACAAACAAATCATATATTAAGGTTAAATCCACTACTCTTCCACACTTCATCAAGTGCTTGACACATCATCTCACAAATAACGACCTCATGATCAACACAACACTCACCATGCAAAATATGGCCCAATAGAATGGACACATAGAGAGGCCATGCAATGCCACATGGCTTTTGTTAGTTTCCTTAGTAGTATTATTATAGATATATAGAATCTATGTATACATATTATAAATGTAGTTAGATAGATATATAGAAATAGATATAACATTTAAATTACACAAAAAAATCGTATGTATATGTGGCTAACATTCGTTCTTGTCCTTTCAAATCTTTTTTTTATTATCAAAGAATTAAATCCATGCTCGATGACATCATTTGTACTTAAGGATGTTGGCAAAGCTTTTTTGGATGGAATTTCCAATAGCATGTCGTACCTGATTCTTGAAGTGTCTACCTAAAACTTTTTCATGATGACAAGGGCACTATGCTATGTCTTAGTAGGAGGAAGTAAAGAACTTTGACACATGACTAGCCACACAGCCAGAAAAAAAGCAAAGATTTCCACTTCCCATTCAATTATGAAGATCCTGCACCCCATACATGATTGTGTGTCCATTCATCCATGTAATGTGAGAAAATGGAATGCATGATATGGTAGCCTGCATGGGAAGGTCCTGGATAGATCGGATTTTTTGTAAATTTTTTAAATGAATTTTACTCACAGAGCCTTTTTAACTCAACCCTTGGTCTAGATTGGAACTCGAGTCTCTGTTTCGTATCCTAAAGGCAGATGTGAGGTTTGGTAGAGTTGACATTAATCTAAGAGTAAGGCTACTTGGTCACGACAAAGTCTTAAAGCATTAAAATAATATAACAGCAAGGGACAGTCTGTATGGGTTTCTTAGTTTAGTAATTAGGTATTAAAACCCAAAAAATAATCTACCAACCTGATTAGCATGCAGGAGGCTCTCCTTATCCAACCTACCATGAGATCAACGTTGCACAGCCCATATTTTGCTTCATGTTGTCCTCGTGAAGGATTGGATGGTGTTTTTAATACCCATCTTGTCTTTTTTGCTTCTCAAATCCAATCCGAACTTTGAAAAGAAGCAGCACTGGGTCCTTGTACTTCATCACACGTGCAGAACTCTATTTGTAGGGTTTTCCCTCACAAGCTAATGAAAGTTTAAATGCCTTCTGCATCAGCTAGAATTTCGAGGTATGGGTTTGTTCTGCAGTAGATCACAAGTGCAGTTTTGTCTGCTGGGTTGATGGGTCGCATGGAACTTTCTTTGATCGAGAAAATGCTGGATTTTCTTCCTCAGCAGCAAATCAACCGCAGTTTGCCAGGCTTTGTTGGTCGATCAAAGGTCACGGGTATCCTGCAATAACCAGAGTCTGTAAGGCTTTGTTGGGCGTTCAAATATGTGCAGTGGGGATTCCAATCACCTACCATGGCGGGAGATGTACAAGAGTGCAGCCTCTATACCTCAATACCTGCAATCCGCCCCTCACCGCAGGACAAGATCTCTCAGCCAAGACGACTTCTTCCCGCCTGACCACTCACTTTCTCTGCACAGATTGCACCATCCCACTTACCACAGTGAAGAGGAAGCACCCAAATCCCGCTCTTTCTCCTATCTCAGAGACCCTCCATCCAGATCAGAAGAAAAAACAGCGGCTGCCACCACCTTCTATCTTCCCAAAAGCCTTCCATCCAAATCAGAAGAAAAACCTTATCCTCAGCCAAGCAAGGCTAACAAGTTCAGTGATGCCCAATCTTCTAAAATGGAGGAGCCTGATGAAGATAAGGGCACCTGGACATTGAATCCAGGGAACTTTCAGCTAGCTATGTATGTGGCTATGGCTCATGGCATCCTCGGCATCCTCATTTTACTCCTGTACGGTGTGTGGATGCTTTTGGATGACTACAGGAAGCCAATCCAGTGGGCGATTCTATGTTCCATGCCCTTGAGGGAGATTCAGAGGGCTTTGGTGGAATTTTGGGAGAAGCCCCTCAAGCAGGGGATGGTGCAGACCATGTGGGCAATACCTGCTGCTCTGTTCAAAGCTTTAATCGGGACCATAATGGATGCAAGGATCGGCCTCCATTATCTGCAAGGGTGCAGTTCAGTCAAGCAGAGAAGAAAGGTAGGATTCTCAACTCTCATGCAATGGCTTTTCTCCTTTGCCTTCTTCACTCTAGGGTATGAGTTCTTGGGGCCTGCTCCCCTTGTTACTGCTGCCTTTGTGGGTATGCTTGTGTATGCTGCAGGTGTCAGCCTTGGTATCATTGCACCCCTATCTGGGCACCTTGATGTTCAAGCCACTTGGTCTATGCTATCTGTCAAACACAATAAGCTGGGAGAAGGACGGACCCTCCGGCCCATTGCTCGGTTCTTTGACCTCGTCAATACCAGGCTGACCAGTAGCTTTCTTGGAAGCTTGAACTTTGTCATAGCGGTCTTACTCATCTCAATGATGATCATTGGGTCTCTAGCTGGCCTGATTCTTTTCTCCTACAAGGTCGGAGTGGAAGGAAAGGATGCAGTGGTTGCCCTCAAAGCTCATATTCAAAGAAGTAACTATGCAGAACGCGTTGGTTTGAAGCAGTGGATTGAGGAAAATATGGTTCCGGATGTCATAGAGACACATGCAGGCAGAGCTTATGACACCATATCAGATCAGATAGACGTCTTTGCTGCACAGTACAACTTGACCGACTTGGTCAAGGCAGGGAAAAAGTATATACTTAGGCTTGCAAGGCGCCAAGATACTGGTGAAAACGTCTCTGAAATGTCTTTTCAAGTAGGGCCTCCCCCTTTGCTTCTAGAGAAATTGCAGAATGCAAGGTCCAAATTTGGTGATTATGATTTCAAGGGCGTTTACTATGAGCTTGAGCAAGCAGGACTGGTCCTATTGGAGCACTTTCACATCTCAAAAGAGGATCTCATAGATAAAATTAAGCAGTTGGGGAAACGGTGGCTGGACATTGGAAAGCAGGTGGTGGCAAGCAGTTCAACTCTGCTAGCCGGAAGCATATACTTGTTGGTTTCTGTTGGATACTCAATTGCATCCGGAGCAGCTGGAGTTGTTCATTTCTTGATGCAGGCTTTAGTTTTCTTCTCTGTGCTTTATTACCTCATTATATCAGAGACAGGTGGGGTGATGAAACAGGTGCTGAGCATTGTGCCACTCTCTGAATCTACAAGGAGTCGATGTGCCACTGTTCTGGAGGATACTGTAAGCAACGTCCTTCTGTCCACAGCCAAGGCAGCACTTTTTCAGGCTGCTTTCACTTGGCTTTTATTTCGCTTCTTCAATATCCACTTCTTGTACATGTCAACACTTCTAGCTCTTCTCAGTGCCCTATTGTCACTACCGTGCTGGTTCCAAGCATCTTCCCTTTTGGGAGGGGTTCAACTCGCACTGGAAGGAAGATATGTTCGGTCGGTTCTTCTCATGGTCGTGCACATGGGAGTGGTTCGTTATGGAGTATCGAAGATCCACAAGGGTAGCCCTTGCCACTTTGCAGGGCTCAGCCTTGCTGTGGGGGTGGTGCTTTTCTGGCATTCTCCAGAGGTATGTTATCAGATACTGGGTGCTATGTTTATCACTGTATGCTTTGATGGTTTGCATATCTTTTTCCTACAGTCATTCGTTAATAGGGAGCACAAAAAATATGACTTGAAAGTCTGCAGACCATGGGTAGGGGATGCTTTGGCTGACTGTACATGAAAAAAGTTTAGTGTAAGAGCTCCCTTGTGATGCAAAATGTTAGTTATCTGCTTGAATCAATTGTTCAAAACAGTAGTATAATCACTTGAGGCTGTCCAAATTAGAGTGCAGGTCACTGATGCTGTTAAGTGCCCTTACTACTTAGCATGAGTGGAGCCTTGATAACCAGGTGGAGCTGCTGTAGTGAATTGATGTATGGCACAAGGAACAGATGGACATCCTTATATAAAGTGTGGGCTTTTTCTGTAATTTCAACAAGCTGAAAAGAGCCATGTGGTTAAGGCATAAGTTGAGATCTTAAGTTTGGATCTAGTTGGGGCCCATTTTCCTGGTTCCACCATGTCCACTTTGCATAGAGCTTGTCCATGCTGGGCACGATTTTGCACTTTAGCATTTGTGACTAGGCATGATGGGTGGGTCCAGGCTTCAGCTGTCTGTGGACCATGTGAATACAAAGCCCAGTGAACAACCCATTAACGTTCACCATGTGCAACCAAGGGATGGTGTCGGGGTAGACTCTTGTGAATCCCCCTAAATATATATCATAGGCTGCACCACACTAATGTAGTGCATCTAGAAACAAAGCAAATACTTTTTTACATACCTAAGTGGCTGGCAATGATGCAGGAAAAGCTACATATTCAGCAGTAAGGCAATAGATGGCTACTCAATATAACCATATGGTTTTTTTTTTCTCATCTTTTTACCATGGTGCACCCCTGAACCTGAAATATATGACTGACTGTCTCCTGCTGCAGTGTGGCTTTCTACTCAGCCGTAATTGACAAGGCAATGCAAGGTAATTGACTCATTGTGCAGAGGAGGATAGGGGCCAGGGATTTAAAGGCCAACTATGCCTTGCCGTTGTGCTTCTCTGATACACATCCTTGTTATTGCATTTCATTTGTGTAAACCTTATGCTGACTGTGCCTCCCACAGACCTTGTGCCTTGGCCAAAGTACTGCATCTTAGTCTTTACTTTTTTCTTGTGAGATTTTTTTTTTCCAACTAGCCTTAGGTCCAAGATCCTCCCGTAGTTACTGTTTTTCACCCCCCGTAGGCGCTTCCACCTGCCCGTGGGTGATGCCACTGAGGAAGCACCTTGTGGGGGTTTGAACCTAGGACCTCCTGGTCCTAGGCAAACACCTTCACCACTTGGGCTATCATCTCATTGGCTATGCTTGTGAGATTTTCTGAAGAAGTAGCCTTGAATACTTTGACTTTAACATTTTTCTAGGTCAATATCTTATATTTTGTAGGAGGTACACACGATTTATGAATGCCTCTTCTTCTTTACAACTTCCTGGTTCTCTGTAATTTTGAAAGCTTGATGAGGTGGTCTTAATTAGTCAAGTTAATGAAGTTTTAGGGCCATGCTTGAAGCTGTTAAGTCGTCCGATTGTTATGGCTAGAATAGATTGGAAGGTTTTACAACCACTTGCATGAAAGTCAAGATACTTATGGAGTCTTTTGAACCAAAAAATAACCTCTATGAGGCCAAACATGGCTCATGTGTGGGCTAGAGATTGGGTATGTCAGCAGCTAGAACGGGATTATCCTTGGATTACATCAGGCTGGACAGCTTAGGGAATGGCCATGTGACAGTTGAAGCAGCCACGTGTGGCGCTTCAGCAGGCCTGCATAGAGGGCTGATCAGGCCATCAGGCATTGCAGGGCAGTGCAACCATGACAGGTGCACACGTGGACAGCCTTGGCCAGTTCATGCACAGGATGACTAGGCCTTGGTGTTCATGTGAAGGCGCAGCCAGCCCCTACACACAGAAGCGTGGCCTGTAGGGCACATTGAGTATGTCTGATGGCAGCACATGCAGAGGATAGCAGTGCCGGATTTGTGCGCAGGCAAGCCATCAGTGTGGGCAGTGGTCTGGGCAGCGTGGGCAGGCTAGAGGCTGGACAGGTCGTGTAGATGGAAGATAGGTGTAGAGCATATGCCTTGTGGATGGATTGATTACAAGTGATGAGAGGAGGCCTTTATAAAGGAGCAATGTAACTGGCTGATTGCCCCCATGAAGCTGGCCAACAGCACTAATTAAATCAGCCTATGACTAGCATAAAATGAGAAAATACAAGTGTGCCAATAAAAGACCAAGTTCCCACAACGCAAGAGATGCACAAAATTCTAACATCTCCCACCATCCGATCTTAGGCATTTGATTCGCATACCTTTTTCTTTCTCAACCAAGGCTTTAAATCTCTAAAAGTAAGTAAACACCTCGGTTTTCTCCCTCATGAAGTAAACCCACACTTTCCTAGTGTGATCATCAATGAATGTAACACAGTACTTGTAACCTGCAATTGTTGCAATCTTGGTCAGTCCCCATACATCAGAATGTATAACATCCGATGGCCTTGCACAGTGACGTGCTTTTTATGCGGGAAAGCATGTTTGGCTTGCTTACTAAGCTGGCACGCTTCACATACTTTGTATATACCATCAATCCTAAACTTACTAAGCTGGCATGTGTAATATACTTTTTGCATACCATCAACCTTAAACTTCGACAAATCTGTATTAATATTTTGGGCTTGCATAACCGATGTATATTCACATGACCAATGCGCTTGTGCCATATGTCAATATTTGCAATGACACCTATTCCATGTACGAACATGGCTGTCACCTTAGGCATGTTAACATCCAAATTAAACATCCTGCCATTTTTGTTACCCCTTGCAACCAAGTGGCATTAATTTTTAAAGTCTTTCTCAAAGCACTCTTGAGGTTTGAACCTTACTTGCAAACCCTGCTCAATCATTTGTCGAATAGAAACCCTGTTGTTCCTAATATTAGGAACATGAAATACATCTACCAGGTACTTCATTTTGCCATCCTGCATAGACAATGACACTTTAACAACATGTGCAATGGGATGTACAATATCATCATTTGTTTCTACAAGGCTGTTGTTGACGTGGTGGTGGCCAACCAGATACTCTTGGCTATCATGTGATACATTACTTTTTGTTGGGCATTCTCTAGGGCATGTCTCTGGAAGGTATAGAGGCTGATCCATAATTTTCTTTGGGTTGGAAGTGATGGTTTGCGAGCGCGGGTCAAGGTGGCTTGGAGGGTGATTATCTTGTCTCGTCATCTTGGTGTATTGGACATCATTGACTTAGCTATTCATACCAGAGCCCTGGTCGGCAAGCTGGTCGTTTAGGTAGGTGGAGAGCCTTGGAAGGCCTTTCTTCTCTCATGGATTTTGGCTCATTGTTACGTACCTAACACTAACCCTTGGGATTAGGGACTAATCGAGCAAGGTTAGGAGAGCTGTGGGATTAGGAAAAGCAGGCAGACTCAGGTGGCTAAGGTTCAGATTGAATAAATCCAAGGTTATTTATGACTAGACTGTTATTTATAGTAATAATAAGCACTATGTAAGTGAGTCTTGGGTTATTATTGATTCATTATGGCCTGGACTTGGACCAAGAGGCTTAGTCTTGCCATGGATTGTTGCGTGCGCGGAAGCCTTGCTGTACTGATTCACAACCCTAAGCATACTTAAGAACATTGATGCTAATTATCATATGATTAAGACACAGAGGAGAGAAGAAGAGAGAGATTAGTGTTCAGGTTTTCTTGTATTACTATGGTACAAAAAGGTGCTTGTACATGACTGAATGATGAATTATGAACTGAACTATGACTTGCTGTTATGCTGAATATGATTTATTGCTTATATACTTTGATGAGGGTCCAGTCGGCCAGTAGTCAGCCAGTCGGCTTGCTTGTCAGGACAAATAATCATAAAATGCTGAGGGCCCCCATGGGCAAGCATTGGTGGTATAGGATGTTAGAAGTCATCTCCTGTCTTTTTTTATACACCAGGGCCTTTGTTGTGGGTGTGCCCGCCCTTATGAGGTGTTTTCTCATTTTTCCCCTCTCCGTATTTTTTCCCCATTTTACCCATTTTTTCCTATTTTTTTGTGGCATGGGAGGCAGCCCCGGGGTGGCAGGATGTCCTTGTCTGTAGCCGACTACAGCTGTTTGCGTGTACTGATGTTGGCCGACTGTGTGGACACCTCTCTTGTCTATTTTTATACACCAGGGCCTTTGTTGTGGGTGTGCCTGCCCTTATGAGGTGTTTTCTCATTTTTCCCCTCTCCCCATTTTTCTCCCATTTTTCCCATTTTTTCCTATTTTTTTGTGGCATGGGAGGCAGCCTCGGGGTGGCAGGATGTCCTTGTCTGTAGCCGACTACAGCTGTTTGCGTCGTGTACTAATGTTGGCCGACTGTGTGGACACCTTGTTGGTGTTGGCCGACTGTACACTGTACTGGCCGATTGGTTTATAACCAGTCGTGGTGGACATGCCGCTGTCAGCTGCCCTATAGCAGGCCGACTGCTGTTGGGGGGCCATATAAAATGGCCCCCAGCCCCCTTGTCACCATTGTATCATTCCCGGGATCTTCTTGTGTATATAGAGCAGAGTTACACGCCTCTACCACTCTATCTCTTGTGTTGTTATTTTTCTGCATGCGTTTTGCTCGTGTTCCCAGATTTGGTCATCATCTCCGCTGCGTATTCTGACATGGTATCAGAGCCTAGGCTCTAGATAGTTCTTGGGATTTGTGTGAGCAAGAGGGGGACTCTTGTGTTGCTAATTGGTGGACTGTTCAGGAAGAGAAGTTGCAAGAGGAAGGCGGGCTTGGACAGCCACTTGCAGGTTTAGAGTTTTTTTTCCCACCCACCCACCATTTTTCAGTTACATCCCCGCGATGGCAGATTTGTTAGAGATGGCTGAGAAGCATGTGAAGATCCTGACACTCCCCACGTTCCCAGTGGACCGTCAGTTGGACGGGAACAACTACGGCATATGGAAGGTTATGATGAAATCTGCTCTGGAGTCTTACGACCTCGCTAATTTCGTCATTGTTGGGGTTCCACGGCCGGAAGTAGAGGAAGGGGAGTTACCGTCGATCCGAAAGGACCGGGAGGCACAGGCACAGATATGAAATCGTGTCAACGCCAGGGTCCGTTCGTTTATCTTTCTCAACTGCACACCGCAGGTAATCAATCATGTAAAGCATATGACGCTGGCCAGAGGTATATGGCAGCATTTGGCTTCTCTTTACAACAGGGTATCGCCCATGAAGAGGATTTTCTTGGAAGTACAGATGCGGGTTATAAGCCTTGCAAAGTCGTTGACGATGCGGGAGCATATTAACAAGCTGCAAGCTCTTCAGCAGGAAGTTCTTCAGGCTGGGAAGGATATATCGTCAGAGGACATGGCCATAACGTTGCTGTCACACTTGCCCTCTCAGTACTCAGCATTTTACTCGTCTTTGATTACCAGTGGTGGCAGGCTCAGCACCATCACGTGGGAGGAGCTTGTGCCCATGGTCTTGGACCAGGAGGAACGATTCACGAACCCTCCTCAGGGTGGAGGTTCGGAGGCCTTAACTGGCCAACGGTCGAAAGGTCGTAACACGGGCAAAGGGAAGGCTTCGTCGGAGAAGTCTTCTGAGAAGAAGTCCGTTACTGACTGCGAGAAACTAAAGGCAGGGAGGACCTGTAATGATTGTGGCGAGAAAGGCCACTATTGGAGGCAGTGTCCCAAGCGGAAGACCGAGAAGGGTGAAGATTTCTCGGCAGCAATCATGAAGACTCCGACTTTTGTGCACCTGGAGGTGGTGGACACCGATGTTTCATTTTCTTCAGGCAGGGAGGAGATTGGAGGACTCTTTGCAACAGATACTCGGGAGTGGATTCTAGATAGTGGTGCTTCCAGGCACAGGACTCCTTCCCGTTCCGGTTTATAGGATCTTTGCAGGTTTTATGGTCACATTTTTACTGGGGATACATCCACTATCCTAGTTCACAGTGAGGGCAGGTTTGGAGATAGTTCCCGATGGCAGAGGAGGGAAGCATTCTTCCTAGGTGTTGTATGTTCCGTCACTTGGTTTTCATCTGTTGTCAGTGCATCAGCTTTGCAAGACTGACGTACGGGTGGAGTTTGATGAGCACTTTGTTGCTCTCCGGGACAAAGCAACAGGCCAGGTAGTTTGGGAAGGCGGAGTGGAGAATGGAGTTTACAAGCTTTCAGCACTCTCTCTCCCAGGTCCTCAGGTTTGTGATGAGTGGCAGTCTGGTAATGGCCACTTAAGTGTGGATACATGCGTATTCTGACATAGGACGCTAGGGTTGACTGGCATGGACTCATGGGAGTGGAACCTTAGTCCTTGGGTCTGGGGAGGTTTGCGAACATGAACTTACGGTTGGGTGGTTGTCACCATTTGGTTCCCTCACCCATCTCGACTATTGTTTTATACACTAGGTGGAACCAAGGTGTGAACATGGATCTTTCCACAAAAGAAAGCGGGAACATTAACTGGCAAGATTTTGGCCTGAAAGATGGCATCTGGGAAAAAGTACCATGGGATTGTCATCATTAAAGAGAAGAGATGGTGTTTTCACACCCTATTAGCCGAGGGCCCCTATGGGCAAGCATTGGTGGTATAGGACGCTAGGGCTGACTGGCATGGACTCATGGGAGTGGAACCTTAGTCCTTGGGTCGCAGGAGGTTTGCGAACACGAACTTACGGTTGGGTGGTTGTCACCATTTGGTTCCCTCACCCGTCTCGACTAGTGTTTTATACACTAGGTGGAACCAAGGTGTGAACATGGATCTTTCCATAGAAGAAAGCGGGAACATTAACCGGCAAGATTTTGGCCTGAAAGATGGCATTTGGGAAAAAGTACCATGGGATTTTCATCATTAAAGAGAAGAGATGGTGTTTTCACACCCTATTAACAAAGGGGTGGACATATTATTACTTTTGACAAGTCTATGTGGACAAAACAAGGTGCCTAACGCTAGCTTGGGTAGCAAGTTTGGGAGAAAAGCATAAAGTAGCTATTTATGGAAGCACAGCCACATATGGCTTAAAGGGGAAAAGCATTGCAAAAATAGACGGCCAAAACTCATAAAAAGGGCTGCTTCTCTCTCTCTTTGGGCATGCACACACATCTTCAGCAAGCGACCAGCTCTCCCTCTCTCTTCTACGCTGAACCATCCGTACAACAGCTGTCAACACCTGAAGAAAACTGCCGTACTGTTGTCAGGTCTCTCCCTCTTCTTCTCTCTGGTCCGTATGCTGCAAGTACTTAGTAGGGGCTGTTGGGATTTGTTTTCGTTGGCCGTACAGCCTGGACAGCTGACTGAGTTCTACTGTTCATACAGTTGCGGACAACTGTCTTATAAGACCGAGGGGATGTCACCATTTGGTTCCCTCACCCGTCTCGACTAGTGTTTTATACACTAGGTGGAACTAAGGTGTGAAGGGGGATCTTTCCACCGAAGAAAGCTAGAACATTAACCGCCAAGATTTTGAGGACAGCTTTGAGGACTGTTTTTGGACTGTCTTGGACAGTTTTTGAGAGTTCTTGCCGAACGTGGACTCGAGTTGCCTTGCCGAAGTTCTGTGGGAAAGATCCGGTGAAAGCACCCGCAGCTTGGTGTTCTTTGTAACAGAAAAGTTTTTTTCTGAATAAAAGCAATACCTACAGGGGGCCAGCCGTTCCGGCTCAGTGTAGCATCTATTTGTAGTGTTTGTGTCATCTTTTGTTGTGTGTTTTTCCTGTTTGAGAGAGAGAGGTGTTTTGTCAACTTGTTCCAAGTCTTCCGCTATTTGTGATAGTGGTATTAGTGCACAGTTTCTTGCCTATTCTATCTAGGCAGATGATCCTATGGCTATGGATTGGACCTAGAGTTGTGAGGAACACAAGGAGAAGATTAGAACTCTCGAGCACATGGTGGAACAATACATTAGCATCATCGATGCACAACTTGACCGTCATAACTCTTTGACAAGGCAGCTTTGACAAGAGCTTCAGAAAAAGGATGCAAATCTGAAGATGTACCAAGAAGATCCTCATGTGAGGACAGTTACGGAAAGCAAAAGGGTTATGGGGACCAGTGCTACAGATGTTTTTCTAGATACTGTATCAATTGTCACATGCACTCTGCACTCAGTGCATGGTGACAAACTAGCTCATCATCAGCAGTGCAACAGTTGTACAGTATTAGAACCCAGTAGGATGATATTTGTCGTACGCCATGACCCCATTGTACATCCTCAGTCCAGGATAAGTCAGGCACGAGCTACGTAGGTCATTCCTCAGCCTTAGCAGGTCAGTCAGTTAGTCAAGTCTCTTAACCCACTTGGAGAGAATCATTCATGCATGCAGAGTCAGTAGAAGCCTTAGGGTTTGCATCAGAAAGCACTCTGTATCCTGCATGCATATCCCTGTGCATCATTTAGAACATCCCAAAAGCCTTAGGGAATTTACTAGGATTTATCTGGTATTTTTTTTCATATTTTTTGGTATTTATTTAGCATTTATTGTCATTTATAAATATAAACTTTATTAAATAAATGACCAGCCAACTTGACCAGCCTCTAGTTAGTATAAATAGGCTTGCATAGGGCTTAGTTTCTCATTCAGTCTTCAGTGTGCTAAGAGCTTTCCTCCTCAGCCCTAGGAGTTCCCTTGTCTTCAGCACTAGACTAGTCTCATCCAGCCCTTGGAGTGCTTGAGTTTGCTTCAGCCAGCCGTGGTTCTCCAACGCATGCAGTTCAGCAATTCCTACAGCCATAAGCGTAGCAATTCAGCAGTTCCTACAGCCATAAGCGCAGCCATTCAGCAGTACTAACGCAGCCATTCAGCAGTCATAACTTAGCAATTCAGTAGGACAGCATACAGGCGCAGCCGTACAGTCCTCCACAGTCCCCAAAACAGCAAACAGCCTTGCGTTTTCTGTCCAGCATCAGGACAGCCCTGCGTTTACAGTTCCACAGCAGTCCTACCTTGCGTTTTCAGTCTATAGTAGTTCTCAGCCTATATGCATCATCCATACATGCTACAACCCTCTGGTGAAGGTAACATAGCATTCATAAGCATTTACAGCATTCTAACATAGCTTAGAACAGTCCACCGCCTTCTTTTCTCAGCCTCAGGTGTGCAGCCCTTCCTCATGCCCTTGGGAAGAGTGCATAGGCTCGAGATCAGTTCATCGAGGTGTTTCTACAGCCGTGTAAAGTTCAGCCAGGCTTCCGATCCTCCGAGATCTTGCGTTTGGCTTATCTATAGTCCACAGTCATTCTCTCTAAATAAATAAAGCAAATACTATCTCGTTATCGGGATAGGGGGCCCTTCAGTGGGTAATTCGGGACCCAATCTGGTGTACAGTTCTCATATCTCTCTCTCATATCTCTTTAAAGTTTGAAGTATTAAAGTGGATTGCTAAACTCACGAAACTCAGGATACAGAAGACGGTGTGAGCATTTGTGTGATAGGATCTTTCAATACAAAGACTTCCGCTACATATCACATTGGTATCAGATTCAGATTGTCCACACACACTGTATCCTAGCGTGGGGGCATCCTTGGATGGTTAGATTGCGTTTCGGCACGACCACCGACTTCAGCATCATGTCTATAGAAGAGAGTACTCATCAGCCGGAAGACGTCTCCCCCGAAGGAGACCATGTTCTTCCGCCTACAGCAAACACCATAGCTCTTCTTAGAGCTCAGAACCAGCTGCTCATGGAGCGTCTCCAACTCTCGGAGGCAGCAACAACACGTCCTTCTACACCTCCAGCAGCACCCGACTACATCTCCCTCTTCTCTCAGATGGAACAACAAAGGAGAGAGGATGAGGCCCGAAGGAAAAGAGAAAAAGCAGAAAGACGGGACTATGAGGAAGCCCAACGCAGGATCGACGAAGACCGACGTCAGGCTGAACTCGCCGCTCGGGAACACCAACGTGAGCTTGATCGAGAACGTATGTTACTCGAGCACCAACGGGAAAAGGAGGCCATATGCTTGAGGTGTCAGCAGCTCTCCTCAGTCTCCCCAGTCATAGGTATCACCAGCCAGCAGTCCGTAGCAACATCAACTACCATCATTCGCAGTCAACCAAACTTCAGTAAGTATGATGGTAAGTGTGATCATTCATCAGTTAATCAATTTATTCATCAGTTTAATGCTCATTTTCCTTTAGCTAGGATCACAGATCCTCAAGACGAAGTCCACTTAGCGGCTTCCCATCTCACTGGTGAGGCAGTCACTTGGTGGCAGCATTGGTCTAGTATTCATACAGACCAGGCCACAGGTGTCACAGCCTTTGACTGGAACATCTTTGTCCATGACCTGAAGACCAGATTTCTCCCGCCCCAGTACATGACCGGTTTGAAAGACGAGTTCTATGGACTCAGACAGAACGGATCCCCAGTGCTTCAGTTTTCCGGTAAGGTTATTACTTTAGCACGACAGTTAGGATTATCTGAGCAGGCTAAGATGGAGCAATTCATTTGTGGATTGGACTCATCCGGTTCACAGCTCGTAACTTTGAACCAAGTACATATGACCGGGCTTTGACTCTCGTTGAGAATGAAGAAATGAAGCTTGATGAGGGCAAGCCCAAGCAGTCATCTCAGTCCAGTACCAAACCCCAGCAGCAGCAATCAGCTACACAGACAGGGAAAGGTAACGCGTCTTCTAAAGATGCTAAGAAGGACAACAGTAATAGCTCCAGTTTAGGGGGTAAGAAAGATAAAGAACCTAGGAAAACCCGTGATAAAAAGGCTAAAGCAGGCATTACTGGAGGCTATCTTCCTCCAGAGAAGCAAAGGAAGTACCAGTCAAAAAATAGATGTTTTTTCTGTCATATTATAGGGCATGGTAAGAAGGATTGCCACAAATGGCAAGCGGCACAAGCCGCCAAAGCTCCTTTTGCCACAGTTGCCACAGCCTCCCCAGCTCCTCCAGCCCCGCCTACTACCTCAAATGCAGTTCAACTTTTACCTTCCATGCATCCTATGCCATCCGTGGTATTTGATGCTAAGCAGGAGGGTGAGAGCGATGCTGCTCAGAAAAGCCTCATTCGAGCTTATGGCTCTGCCCAGGGCCGACAGTTTGTAGTCCTTTTCGATATGGGTAGTTCTGAAGACGCCATCTCTCCCGAGTTGGCTAATAAATTGAACTGCACATTAGTCCCATATCATCTGGATGTGGACGGGTTTACACTTGGTCTTCGCACCCACATTTCCCAGAAGGCACAGCAATTTGCCTTTGAAGTTCAGAAGGCCTCATTTCAACGAGATTTCATCGTCTCACCTCTGTTGGGGTGTGACATGATCTTAGGAATTCAGTGGTTCCGTCAGTATGAGCCTATTCCCGTTTGGGAGTAGGACACTTTTACTATTTGTAAAGGTTTTCCTGAGCCTGTCATGATTCGTGGGGATAGAAGCATTCTTGGCATCCCATTGATTTCGCATCTCCAGGCCAGACAAGCTATCCGCAAGGGAGCAGAAGGAGCACTCCTTTATGTTCGTGCTCAAACAGCCCCTCCCTCATTAGTAGCATCCGTTACATCTTCAGTCCCTCAGTTAGCAGGCCTCCTATCCAGACACCAGGACATTATGCTTAGGGACGATCTCCCGCCCAGTCTCCCACCCTCTCGCCCTGAGGACCATCACATTGATTTGGTCCCTGGATCAGATCCTCCTAGCAGGTTTCCCTATCGTCTTTCCAAGACTTTAGAGGGCGAGTTAGAAAAGCAGTTATCTGAGCTTCTCCGAGCCGGATTCATTTGGCCTTCTTCCTTCCCATTTGCTGCACCTATCCTATTTGTCCAAAAGAAGGACAAGTCTGCACGCCTTTGTGTAGACTACAGGGCATTAAACAAACTCATTATCAAGAATAAGTTTCCTATGCCAAGGATAGAGTACATTTTGGAGTGTTTAGATGGTGCTAAGTTTTTCACTAAGATCGACCTCAAGAGTGGTTACCATCAGGTCCGCATTTTTGAAGCTGACATTCCAAAAACAGCTTTTGGGACAGAGCATGGTCACTTTGAGTTCGTAGTCATGCCTTTTGGGCTTACAAATGCACCCGCAACCTTCAGTAAGATGATATCTAGGATTTTCGCAGTCCACATTGGGAAGTGTGTTTTCATATTCCTTGATGACATACTAGTCTTCTCAGCCACTGCGGAGCAACATGAGAAAGATGTGGAGAAAGTCTTGTAACTTTTGTGAGATAATGAGCTCTACATAAACGCCAAAAAGTCTGTCTTTGGTGTTAAGGAAGTTGAGTATTTGGGCTACATCATCGGTTCCGATGGGATTAGACTGGATCCATCAAAGGTTCAGGAGATCTTAGATTAGGACATTCCTAAGGCCGCCCAAGAAATCCGTTCATTCGTAGGTCTTTGTCAGGCCTATAGTACCCATGTCCATCAGTTTTTCAACCTTGCAGCACCTCTTACCTACTTGCTCAAAGTAGTGAAGACTCGCAAGCAGAAAGTCTCAGTTATAGGCAAGGCGCTTGATGCATTCCGTGCACTCCAGAAAGCTGCCTCAAAAGCACCTGTATTAAAGTTAGCATCATGGGATGAACCTTTCGAGGTCATCACCGATGCCAGCAATGTAGCCATAGGTGCAGTCCTCTAGCAGGACAATCGACTCGTGGCATATTATAGTAGAAAGTTGGACGTCGCTGAAAAGAATTATTCGGTATATGACAAAGAGCTTTTGGGTGTGATCATATCGCTCGAACATTGGAAGCCTTTTCTTTATGGACAGGCTTTCACAGTGAAAATAGACCACCAAGCACTTAGTATTTTCAGACTATGCCAAGTGCCCAGTGGAGTGATCGCCAGGCCAGGTGGAGTCAAATCTTCCAACAGTTTGGAGGTATGATTGAATACATTCCTGGTAAGCATAACCCAGTAGCAGATGCTCTTAGTCGAAAGTCTAGCACCCAGGCAGTCCACGAATCTACCATTCTCGAAATCACGGGGAAGGACTTAGATAGTATGAAGGACTTAGATAGTATGAAGGACCAATATGTGGACTCCCCTGAGTCTGGTACTCAGTACAGTTTGGCCCTCAATTCTGAGCCTGGCCACTATTCAGTACATAACGGTTGGTTGTTCTACAAGAACCGTCTCTATGTTACTCGGGAAAAGCGTTCCGCTCTTCTCCATGATGCCCATGACTCCTTAGTTGGAGGACATAGGGGTATCAACAGTACCCCTATGTCCTCCTTAGTTGGAGGACATAGGGGTATCAAGAGTACCCTCGAGAAATTAGAACGGTCCTTTTATTGGCCAAAGATGAGGCGTGATGTCTATGCACATGTACAAGCCTGTAAGATTTGTCAAAAAGTCAAGGTTCCCCATACAAAGAAGGTAGGTTTACTTCAACCTTTGCCCATTCCCGACGGACCTTTCATCGACATATCTATGGACTTTGTAGGGTCTCTACCAGCATTCACTGGATCCCGTAACACCCAGTGTTTTACCATTGTGGATCGCTTTAGTAAATTCTGCATGCTCATCCCATGCAAGCATACGGCCATAGCCGAGAACGTAGCCCGTCTGTTTCTCAAGCATTGGTATCCAGTTTGTGGTTTGTCTAGCACCATAACATCAGATAGAGATTCCAAGTTCACCTCGCATTTCTGGAGCGCATTATTTGAAAACTTCGGAACTAAGTTGCAGTTGTCTAGTGCATTCCATCCGTAGACAGATGGCCAACAGAAATTTATAACCAGTTGGCCTTTGATGTTCTCAAGTCATACTGTCATGACCAACAGTCCAAATGGAAACATTATCTTCCATTGATCCAAGCTATCTTGAACGACACTCATTCATCTAGTGTCGGATGGACTCCATATGAAGCAGCCTTTGGTCGCCGTTTTTCTTCTCTTTTGTCAAGAATGGTGTCTCCATCTTTAGAGGCTAATAAAACCACTGAAGCATTTTCCGAGATCATTGAGTCAGTCAAGGGCTGCTTGACCAAAGCTCAGGAAGCATATAGCAGACATGCAAATAAGTCTAGACGAGATGTCCACTTCAAGGAAGGGGATTGGGTCTATTTGCGTATTATGAAACAGAGATTGAAACAAGTGGGCAAACGTTGTCCCAAGCTTTCATTCCATAGTTTTGGCCCTTTTCCAATAGTTAAGAAGTTAAGTGATGTCTCCATGAAGTTAAAGTTGCCTACCAGTTGGACAATGCATGATGTTTTCCATGTTTCTTGGCTAAAACCATACGTTGGTCCATAAGTGTTTGATGTTTCAGATGAACAGCAGCCAGACGTGGTAGACGAAGCAGAAGTTATTGAGCCCGAGCAGATCCTTCTTCATCGATGGAAGCATGGTTTCGGTCGACGGATACGTCAGTTCTATACAAAATTCCGAGATCGAGGCACCCACGAAGCCGTATGGCTAGACGAGGAGTTCTTCCAGGAGTACCCCCAGTTGTTGGCGGACTACTTGGAAGCCATGAACCTATCGCCAAGCTAAGCAGGAGGGAATGTCACATGCACTCTGCACTCAGTGCATGGTGGCAAACTGGCTCATCATCAGCAGTGCAACAGTTGTACAGTATTAGAACCCAGTAGGATGATATTTGTTGTATGCCGTGACCCCATTGTACATCCTCAGTCCAGGATAAGTCCTCAGGCACGAGCTACGTAGGTCATTCCTCAGCCTTAGCGGGTCAGTCAGTCAGTCAAGTCTCTTAACCCACGTGGAGAGAATCATTCATGCATGCAGAGTCAGTAGAAGCCTTAGGGTTTGCATCAGAAAGCACTCTGTATCCTGCATAATATGCATGCATATGCTTGTGCATCATTTAGAACATCCCAGAAGCCTTAGGGAATTTACTAGGATTTATCTGGTATTTTTTCCATATTTTTTGGTATTTATTTAGCATTTATTGTCATTTATAAATATAAAATTTATTAAATAAATGACCAGCCAACTTGACCAGCCTCTAGTTAGTATAAATAGGCTTGCATAGGGCTTAGTTTCTCATTCAGTCTTCAGTGTGCTAAGAGCTTTCCTCCTCAACCCTAGGAGTTCCCTTGTCTTCAGCACTAGACTAGTCTCATCCAGTCCTTGGAGTGCTTGAGTTTGCTTCAGCCAGCCCTGGTTCTCCAACGCATGCAGTTCAGCAATTCCTACAGCCATACGCGTAGCAATTCAGCAGTTCCTACAGCCATAAGCGCAGCAATTCAGCAGTACTAACGCAGCCATTCAGCAGTCATAACTTAGCAATTCTGTAGGACAGCATACAGACGCAGCCGTACAGTCCTCCACAGTCCCCAAAACAGCAAACAGCCTTGCGTTTTCTGTCCAGCATCAGGACAGCCCTGCGTTTACAGTTCCACAGCAGTCCTACCTTGCGTTTTCAGTCTATAGTAGTTCTCAGCCTATATGCATCATCCATACATGCTACAACCCTCTGGTGAAGGTAACATAGCATTCATAAGCATTTACAGCATTCTAACATAGCTTAGAACAGTCCACCGCCTTCTTTTCTCAGCCTCAGGTGTGCAGCCCTTCCTCATGCCCTTGGGAAGAGTGCATAGGCTCGAGATCAGTTCATCGAGGTGTTTCTACAGCCGTGTAAAGTTCAGCCAGGCTTCTGATCCTCCAAGATCTTGCGTTTGGCTTATCTATAGTCCACAGTCATTCTCTCTAAAGAAATAAAGCAAATACTATCTCGTTATCGGGATAGGGGGCCCTTCAGTGGGTAATTCGGGACCCAATCTGGTGTACAGTTCTCATATCTCTCTCTCATATCTTTTTAAAGTTTGAAGTATTAAAGTGGATTGCTAAACTCACGAAACTCAGGATACAAAAGACGGTGTGAGCATTTGTGTGACAGGATCTTCCAATACAAAGACTTCTGCTGCATATCACATCAATGCTGGAAATAAATCCTAGAAAGTTGGCTTTTCACTATCTTCTTCAGGAAGGAGATATTGTCCTTGATGCACGGGGCAAGTATCAGGTAAAGCCGGATTTGGGGTTGGCTGAACCCTTACCTGTCATTGGTGGTAGAGGAAGCTTCCAGATATTCTTCCCGAAATAGAATGATGGCTCTTTTCCAAAACTACCTATTGTTCGAAGTGGGGACATGCATTCTTTCAAGGAGGCGATGGCCTGTAAGATGTCTCGGAAGGGGCACATTGAACAGAAGATGCAAGTTCCTTTGGTGGAAGATGGACCAATGGGTTGTTCCAAGCCCGATTGCTTTGGGAGTCTGTTCCTGTCACAAAAAGAACGAAGTTTCGGAGGAAACTTAGACACTATTTTGGGTGTTGTGGACTTTGGTTTTCTCCTTGATATTTTTTTTAACGGGAAAAAGATCCTTCAATTAGTTAAAGAAAAAACAGCCACAAAGGGCTGAGTATGTCATGTGCATCACAGATGCCATGGACATTTCCAGGGCTAGATCCAGAAGAGGCAAGCAGAAAAGACTATGAACCAGTAGATCCAGAAAATAGGAGCTTCAGGTGTAGCATCTGAGGTGAGCATGGAGCAGGACAAGTGGGGTCATGGAGGGAAGCAGTCGGCTGAAGCACATGAACCCAGACTAGGGCTGTCGGCTGCAAGGAAAGGAGGATGTTGGCTATCGGCTGACGTCAGCAGGAATGGTGGGCAGCAGGCGCATCAATGACAATGACCAGCAGTCGGGCAGTACCAAAAAGGACCAGTCGGCTGATATAAATGGCATTTAACTCATTTATGACTGGCCGACCAGCAGTCGGCCAGTTTCCCAGCAGTCCTAGAAGTCCAAGAGCAGGTATAAAAGGCCAAGGGTGCTCCTCATTGTAAGCACTCTCTCCCACTAGGGGATTGGGTCACTAGAGGTCCCAAAGGGGACAGAATTTAGGTTTAATCACCTTTTTATGAAGGCAGCCAAGGGCTGCAAAGACATGTACCCTTTTTGTACAATAGATATACTGAAATTCCAGCACTTCTCACTCTCTCTCTCTCTACTCTCTCTCTACCTGCGTTTTTGCATCAGATGGTGCGTTTTTGCATCAGAAGGTCTTCAAGAGTGTTTAGGGCTGAAAGAAGACTACCCAGAGCTTCCGCACGTTACATTGGTATTCTTCTTTCAGACTCTCCAACACCGCGAATACTGGAATCACCTTGGAGAGAGCATCCACCAACGTGTTTTCTTGAAACAAAATGCCACCATGAACAGCAAGGAACTTTGCTTGGCCACGAATTCAGACACAAGTGTGCAGTGAACTCCAAGAATAGATGATGAGCTGTTGGACATACGGAGCCCATAATCCCCAACAGTGGACGGAACACATCATGTCCCAAAAGCCTCGAACAATGAACTTGGAACAGATCCAGTTCATAACCTCTGCTATATCAAAGATAACCATGTCCTGCTAGATGTCTAATGCTTGGAACTCCGAATCACGGTCCCCATGCACCAATAGGTGGAGTTGTAATCAGCCCCCACTCCCGCCCACAAGCCTCTTTTGGTTGGAAGCACATGGGGGGAAACTGCATGTGTACTAGAGAAGCACACCATCTGAGGTCTCCTGAACCGAAGCGCCCTGGGAGCCCTAGAAGTGGTACTAGAATCTGTATCATGTTGGGGTAAAGGCATTATGCCCACCCTTGTAGTGTGTACAAGCCCATAAGTTATAGTACATAGTACACTTAGTACCTTTAATGTACTAAGTGCACACTGTGTACTAGTGCAATATACATGTGTGATAGGGGATTCACACACTCACACTTGGTGAGTTGACTTATCCCCACAACTCTCTCTCTCCCTTCTTCTCTCTGTGTGTATGTCTCCCACATGAAACTCTAACCCTAATTCTCTCTCCCATTCAACTGGTATCAGAGCATTCTTGATCCCCTCCCTCTTCTTATGATAGCTCGGAAGACTTTCTCCTCATAGAAAGAAGCTTCTCTCTCTTCGACGATTTACAGCCTTGATAGCATCTTCGGCCAGCATAGAACAGTGGAGCTTGACGGGCGGCAGGGACAAGTGCTTTGCAATATTACTGTTCTTTATGGTCAGCACTTCTTCCATGGGCTTGCCTTTTAATCCATTCGGTGGCTACGGAGGAGGAAGCGATGGCGGAGCCGCAGCCGAAGGTCTTGAAACATGAGTCCACGATCTTCCCGGTGTCAGGGTCGACCTTGATCTGCAGCTTCATCACGTCTCCACAGGCGGGAGCCCCCACCCGGCCAGTTCCCACGTTGGGGTCGTTCTTGTCGAAGGAGCCCACGTTGCGAGGGTGGTTGTAGTGATCCACCACATTTTCGTGGTAGCAAGCGCGATGGACCATCATGGCTGATGAGGAAGGCACAGAACCGCCGCCTCACGCCGTCCCCAAGGCCCGGCCAGCGATGGTGCCCAGCGTACGACGCATGGCTACTTGCTTGATCAGAGTAGCGGCTGATTTAGAAATCAGAGAGGGAGAACAGGCAGGCAGTGAAGGACTTCAAGACTAAAAACTCCAAGCCAGCTGTAGTCAAAGAGGATGCCAAAGTTCTTGCCGCCGAATCTTAGGGTTAAAATAGCCAGCTAGGAGAAGCCTTGTACGCCTGCACCTGTCCGACTACAACATGTATACAGCAGCAGCAAATTCGACACCCCCTTTCTGCAACATAAATCACAAATTTCAGAGGTACATGCTTCAATTTTTTTTTGGGATTTGCAATTCAGCAGGTACAATCATCAATTGAGCAGGTACAGGTGCCAAATTGCTCAATTTTTGAGCAAAATTGGCAAAATTGGGTGACATTGGTCACAATCAGGTTCAATTTGCAAGAAATTGGATGTCGAAATTTGGGGCTTTTGATGTAATTGTGCAATTGGGCACTCATACATGCTGTATGATGTGAGAAATCTCACATTCGGGCAAAATTGCAGCAAATTGCAGTGCAAATCAAGGGGCTTTTGTGCCGATTGGATTGATTTGCATGCAGGCACTCGCATTTGATGCTTTGGGCAATGTGTTGATGCCTGTCAAGCACTCAATGTGCCTGTAAATCAAGGGGCTTTTATGTACTGGATGTATATGTGGCCAAGGGGAAGCACTGTGAAGACTCTGGATGCCTTCATGTGCGTCAATGTACCATGTATGATCAGCAATTGATCTTAAATCAAGGGGCTTTTCAAGATTTTATGCTTGTTGAGCTTGGCAAAGCAGCAGGCAAGACTTTTCTGCCTTGATTCCTCAGAAATCAGATTGCAGTCAAGGGGCTTTTGCCCAATTTCTGTTCGGGACTATTGTATGCAGTGTTCGGGACTGTAAAAGTCTGATTTTCACCCATTTGGACAGCCAGGAGAGCATTTATTGCTACTATACCTGTTGGTACAGATTTGGTACAGCTTTGTACAAGTTTTGGCATGGCTGCACATTGGTTTGAGTGACCAAAAGGCTCAATTTCAGCTGCTGTACTTGCCGGTACAGGTTTGGTACATCATTGGTGAGCACTTGGTACTGTTGTACAGTACTTTGGAAGGGCAACAGAGCACATTTAAGGTGCTGTCCTAAATCTGCAGCAACCAGATTTTAATGATTTCATCACATACAGTGGGAGTAGAGTTGCATTTGTACTTCCGCAGTGGGAGATAAACTTTGGAAGAACAACTGTGAGCACTTTGTGTGCTTTTGGTTCAGTGTTTGCACATTTTGCAGGGAGTCAGGCATTGACAGGTTGCATATTGCTATGGCAACCACAGGTGAGAGCTCTTCATTGCTTCACATCAAGAAGCTTGAAGGCTCGCATAATTATGATATTTGGCAAACCCAGTGCTATAATGTGTTGCTCCAGAAGAAGCAGCACAAGCCCATCAAAGAAAGGGGTGTAATGCCCGCTTCTCTTACTGCTGAAGAGTGGGAAGATATGGATGAGCTGGCAAGATCTACTATCATGTTGTCTGTGTCAGACTCTTTACTTTTCAACATTCTGAAGAGAAGACAGCTTGGGGAATGTGGCAGAGATTGCAGGACTTGTATGCCCAGCAAAGTGCCTCAAGCAAAGTGTATTGGTTGAAGAAACTCATAGGTCTTCAAATGAAGGAAGGGGCGTCTATGGCAGCCCATCTAAATGAGTTTAATGGTATTGTCAGCCAAGTCATTAATCAAAAGTTGGCAATGGACGATGAGTTCAAAGCCGCTTTTCTCTTATGCACTTTGCCAGAGAGTTGGGACACATTCAGGACAGCCACTAGCAATTCGAATGCTATGCTGTCATATGCAGATGTGGAGGGTGCTCTTCTTCAAGAAGAGATGAACAGGAAGAACAATTCTGTTGGAAAGTCCAATGCAATGAATGCACGTGGGAGATCCCAGCAAAGGGGTAAAAGCCAAGAACGGGGAAGGAGCAAGTCCCGCTCCAAAAAGGACTACCATATCTATGTATGTATGAATATAATCCGACCCATGCACAATATCTCCATGTGTATGACACTCTATATGTATGCGACCCTCTAAAACAAAAGCTGGATCATCATAAAGATCGTCATCACTAAGCACTCACCAAGTGTCTACACAAGAGGTAAAAGTGATATCAGCCAACTCACTGTCAATGGGATCTCCAAGGTCACTAAGTTCATCCTCAAAGGTATAGACCAACTCCATCAGTGGTGTCCCTATATGACCTAAATCCCATGATAGATACATCTCCAATAGTACCTGATCTAAGGAAATACCTAGATCAACTGTAAAACTCTCAAATTCAATGTCACAGGATATGCTAAAAATATGATCGATATGCACGTCTTCACTTGATGCCCATTCACTTCTTACAGGAGATGGTCATGGTATGCACTCATGGATCATTGATTCAGGTGCCTCCTTTCATGTCACAGGTTGCAGAGACTTGTTTGTCAGGTATACTACTGGCAATGAAGAAGTAGTTTATTTGGGTGATAACCATGCATGCAAGATTCTTGGCAGAGGTGATGTGAGGCTTGTGTTTTCAGATGGCTCACAGCTTATGCTCCATGATGTCAGGCATGTGCCTGAGATCAAGAAGAACCTGCAGAAAGCTTTGGATGGCAGTCTATTGATCCTCATCTTGTATGTTGATGATATGTTGATTGCCGGGAAATCTCGTAACGAGATGGATGCCTTGAAGAAGAGGTTGCATCAAACCTTTGATATGAAGGATTTGGGTGACGCAAATCACATTTTGGATATGCGGATACTTCGGGACAGAAATCAGCATGTGTTGTATTTGTCTCAGAAGGAATTTATTGGCAAAGTTTTGCAGAGGTTCAATATGGATGGGGGGAAGAAAACTAGTACTCCTTTGCCTCCATATGTGAAGCTCAGTGCTATGGACAGCCCACAGTCGGATAGTGACAGGGCTGATATGGCCAAGATTCCGTATGCTTCAGCTTGTGGCAGTCTCATGTATGCCATGGTTGCTACTAGGCCGGACATTGCATTTGCAGTGGGAGTGGTTTCTAGATACATGGCAAAACCTGGCAAGAAGCATTGGGAAGCAGTGAAAGGTGTCATGAGATACTTGAAGGGCGCACAGGATATGTGCATATGCTTTGGCAAACAAGATGCATTAGTGCATGGTTACACGGATTCGGATTATGCCGGTCATCCAAATAACCGGAAGTCTACTACCGGTTATGTGTTTACATTCACAGGAGGTGCTGTGTCATGGATATCCAGGATGTAGAAGTGCACAGCCTTATCTACTACAGAGGCCGAGTATATTGCAGCCACAGAGGCTTGCAAGGAGGCATTATGGCTATCTCGGTTAGTGGTTGATTTGGGCTATACAGGGGATATTCCATTGTTGTATTGTGACAGTCAGAGTGCCATCCAGTTGGCAAAGAACCCTGTCTTTCATGCAAAGACGAAGCATGTGGATGTGAAGTATCACTTCATCAGAGAGGTGATAGAGAACAAGCAAATTCAGCTTGTTAAGATTCATACGGATGACAACCCGGCTGATTTGTTGACAAAGAGTTTGCCTCCGGAGCGGTTTGCTCATTGCAGACACTTGATGGGCATTGGATGAGGCCAGTTTCAGCCTTGATATGGCCTTGTATATTATCATGTACATGCTGATTTTTTCTTTTCCTTTACTTAAGGACACTTTGCCTTTAAGTGGGAGGTTGTTGGGGTAAAGGCATTATGCCCACCCTTGTAGTGTGTACAAGCCCATAAGTTATAGTACATAGTACACTTAGTACTTTTAATGTACTAAGTGCACTATGTGTACTAGTGTAATATACATGTGTGATAGGGGAGTCACACACTCACACTTGGTGAGTTGACTTATCCCCACAACTCTCTCTCTCCCTTCTTCTCTCTGTGTGTATGTCTCCCACATGAAACTCTAACCCTAATTCTCTCTCCCATTCATATCACTATCTTGGGTTGTGTCTTTGCCTTTTCTCTGAGATGAAGCCTTGCCCTTGGTCTTGTCCTTCTTCTTGGATAAACAATCCTTGGATAGATGTCCTCTTTTCCCGCAAGAGAAGAAGGGACTCCGACCTTTCTTTTGAACTGAGGAAAGTGCCTGGTCAGAACTGTTGACTGACACCTTCAACTTACCCTGTGAGATGAGAACTGACTCCTCCTCCAAAAGTAGGGAGCTAAGATCATCAAAATCCAACTGAGTGGAAGTGATCTGGCACCGCAAAGATCGAGAAATAACATCATAGTCCGGAGGAAGCTTGGTGAGGATAAGAGCAGCCAGCTGAGAAGAGGACAAAGCAGCACCCATAGGCAGTAACTGGTCATGGATAACCTTGGTCTTCATGAGAAAAGACTGCATGGAATTGCCTTCAGGAAATAGCAAGCTGTAGAGCTGCCCATGCAAGGTAGCTGCACTCATCAATGAATTTCGTGCAAAGAGATCCTCCGATTTTGACCATACCTGATGAGCAGTGGTGAGAGTTTGCACTGCCGGTGAGACCTCCTCGGTGATGGTCCGCACAAGCATAGAATGAGCCTTCGAGTCTCAATTCTCCTAGTCTTGTAATTCCACAACAAATTCATCCTCCTGATCTTGAGTCAACCTAGAGTTTTGAGGACGCTCGGGCTTCCTTTAAGTGCCCTGAACAATGTCCCACAAACCCTTGTGGATGAACCAGACCTGCATCTGAAGCTTCCAATGAGCGTGGTTGGGTGCTTTCAACTTGTCATCTTTGTTCGTATCCACAGTAGCAAGAACAACGTATCCACAGCAGCAAAGAACAAATCTCAGCTCTCAAACGCTTCTCTTCTCTCAAGTGCTTTCCAACGAAGCGAGGCACCAAGAACAATCAGTCCCCTCTTAAACCGTAGAGAGAAAGAGACGGGATAGCAGCAAAACAGTCCAAGATCCACCGGGAATGTCATGTGCACAATGTGTATCTACCGTGTGCTACACGCACACAAAACTAGCTTCGAGGTTTGGGGAAGCTTGGAGCTAGGCAGGCTGATTGGCGAACTGAGTTAGGGTTAGACTAACGGGCGGGCACCCAAGTATGGACGGGCGGGCGTCCAAGTGTGGACGCTTGATGAGCGGCCAAGAACCTATAAAAGGGTGGCCAAGGTTAGTCATTAGTTCATAGAGTCTCGCGTGTCTTTGTGAGAGCTCTAGTGGTCAGGAGCCTGGATCTAGTGCAGACTTGCACCTGCTTTATGCAGCCGAGGCCGGCAGCAGTCTCAAGGCCCACGAGGGTAGCTTCGTGGCGGTATGGGACGTCACGAGGTAGAGATTGGTCGGTACGTCCATCTAGTTAGCTCAGCTCGTGGCTCGGTGGGGACAGCCAAGACTTGTGGGCTTGCCCATGGCTGTCAAGGTTGGGAGTGAGTCAGGCCTGCACCCCCTTCATGTTTGTTTGGTTTGTTTGCAGGTTTCGAGTCTTGTACGAGGAGCGTTCTACAAGGAGATCCTATGGGGATTTGACAGTGGTATCAGAGCAAACCTCGAGAATGAGCAAGTCGGTAGGTAGAGAAAAAGAGGTTAAAGAAAAGGTATGAGTTCGAGAAGCTTGCTGTTTTTCTGGTCATACTGCTGTTTTTTCAAATTCAGAATGTTGCTTTTGCATTGTAAGAACCCATGATGGGGTTGTGGTCTTGTATGGGTTGCTTGCTTTGCAAGAAGAATGGCCATATAGGTGTTTCAACTGTGTAAACAGTTTGAGGAGAGTGAGAAGTGGTAAAAGCCAGTCGGCTATTTTTGTAAGAGAGAGTAGCGCCTGTGGTTATGAGGACTGTTTGGCTATAGCTGTGTGGCACATAAGTGGCTGCGCAGCCCTTGTGAGCGAAGACGCTAGCCGTCTGAGCTTTACACCAGTTTCAGGCAGGCGGGCTGGTTCATGCTGTCAGGTGGTACACATAGGCAAGCAGGTGGCGCACACAGACAGGCAGGTATGCGCACAACGGCACTCCAGGCACTCCAGTCAGCGCTTGCAAGTGAGCACAAAGAGCAGTCGATGGGTGGTGCTAAGATTCTTGTAGAGAAAAGCAGTCGCCGGGTGAAAAAAAGCTTGCGATATTTTTGGCTTTTGTAAAAAAAAATAAAATACATGCGTTGCTTTTGTTTTTGAGCCCGTTAGAGGGTTTACAAGACCCATCTAATTACCAGCGTGTTTTTAAAAAAAACCCAAGTATTGCTTTATAAGTGTTTTTTTTAAAAGAAAAATAAAATAAATAAATAAATATAAATATATATATATATAACCAAAAAAAACCCCACAGCTAAGCTTGCTTTTGGGGAAGCCTATAAATTCCCCTTAAGGAGGCTTCTTGCCAGACATCTCTCAAGCTCTCAAGCTCTCTAGCACTCTTCCTTGTGCAAGATAAAACTTTTCTCTCATCTAGCCCTCTTCAAGATGTTGACCGAAGAATCCGAGTTGGAGCCCATTCTCGAATGTGAAGACCTGTCGGCTACGGATGCCACCGATGGCGATCTTTTTGACGATTTTGTTTCAAAATCAGATTTCCAAGAGTTTAAAGTTGCTCTCAAAGCTTCTTCCTCGGAACGTCAAGCACAGGTTGTTGCGCAGCTGCAGGCTTTACAGAACTCCATTTCTTAGTTGACCACTACCCTATCTACTCTTTCGGGTATGGATACTTTGGCATCTGCTTTAGGTCCCAATATTACTCCGGAACAGTTTGGGGGCGAGCAAAAGTAGCGTACCAAGGAGATAGTGGACACTTGGCTACATAAGTGGTAGGTCCATTTTTAGTTTCTTCCATATGACGATGGCAAAAAGATCCAATTAGCAGCAGGTTTCCTCTCAGGCAAAGCTTTGCTTTGGTGGAAAGAACACAACCCTAAATCAACGACTTGGACACAATTCGAAGAAGTCTTCAAGAAAGAATTCCTCAAGAAAGAGGATGACTATGATATTGTTGCTTGGTTTGTTACTTTGACCATGACCTTGCAGAACCTCAGTTATGAGGTCTATCTCCAGAAATTTAGTGACTTGCAGATGAAAGCTACGAAGATGGATTCCACCACTCTTTTGGGTTTCTTCGCAGCCGGTTTACCTGACTCGTACCATTTACATGTTAAATACAACAAATGCAAAACTTTGGACGAGGCCATTCATTCCGCTTGTATCTATGATGATACAATGGTCTCTTCCAAGTCTAAACCCGTGACCGAGCAAGGAAACAAGCACAAAAGGAAGTTCTTCGCACCGATGGCTAGCACGACAGAAAGAAAGTCTTCGGACCAACTTCTACTTCGACCCCAGCAAAGAAAAAACGTCTCCTTAAGGCTTTGAAGCTCAAGGAGGAGGGACGTTGCTTCATCTGTGAAGAAAAAGAACATATACGTAATGAGTGCCCAAAGCAAAAGGGTGCAAAGACCAACGCAGGACCCAAGCCAAAGGCAGCTAACTAGTTGTCTTTGACAGGTACGTCAGTTACTGTACTTTCTCGCCCTAGTTCATGTTTTGATTGTCTCTTCAACTCTAAAGTTTTTGGCTTGCATGATCTTCTGCGAGTTTATGGAGAAGTGAATGGCCATAGAATCCACATTCTTCTAGACCTTGGCAGCTCACATAATTTTGTTAATTACAAACTTGTGCAGAAATTGGGTCTTGACACAACACCCAGCGATCATACCTATGAGGTACGCCTACTTGTTTTGCGGGTCGGCAAGTATGGGATCGGAAGGTGGAGACACTACCGATCCGGATTCAGGACTACGAAGATACTTTGGAATACTATATTATGCATCTAGAGCATGTAGACTTGATATTAGGGATTGAGTGGTTTAAGACTCTTCAAGTCCAGATAGATTGGTCTAGTCATACTTTTTCTTTTGAACATAGGAACACCTAGTATAGTATCTTAGGTGATTGTATACATCCCTCTTAGGGATCTCTTGTAAATACAATTGATTTTGGAAATATAATGGATTCTTTCTTGCTCTCCAATGTGTCTTGATTCCACTTTCTTCATTTCTCATACCTACTATGGATGTCAATGAATTAAGTGTGTTTGAAAGCAAAGAATTAAAGAAGATACTTGATTTGTTTTAAGATGTATTTCCTAAGGAACTGCCATAAGGCTTACCACCTGAAAGGGCAGTAGATCATCGTATTGACCTAGTCCTTAGTGCTCACCCTGTTAGTATTCCTCCTTACAGGATGAGCCAAGCTGAGGAAGATGAGTTGGCCAAACAACTCGCAAATTATTTGAGGATGGGTCAGATCCGTTGAAGTAAATCACCTTGGGGTGCACCTGTGTTACTCAGAAGAAAGAAGGACAACACCTGGAGAATGTGTATAGATTACAAGACATTGAACAAGCTGACAATTAAGAAACGTCATCCTCTCCCTAGATCAGATGACCTGATTGACCGGTTAGCCGGAGCGAAGTATTTCACAAAGATAGATTTACGTACTGCTATCACCAGATACGTATTCATGAAAGGCATGTCGAAAAAACTGCCTTTCGGACTAGGTATGGCCATTATGAGTTTCTCGCATTACCTTTTGGATTAACCAATGCTCCAGTCACTTTCCAGTAAATGATGAACGATCTTTTTCGTGAACATTTGGAAAAATTTGTGGTTGTGTTCTTGAATGATATTTTGATATATAGTCGTACTCTTGAGAATCACGTTAGACATCTCACGATTGTATTAACTATTTTAAGACAGAATTGACTATATGCTAAATTAAGTAAATGCGAGTTTTTCATGTGACCGACATCATTTACTTGGGACACAAGATCAATAGAGATGGATTGAGCATTGACTATGACCGAGTCCAGAAGGTTCTGGCCTGGCCTATACCGCAGACAGTGAAACAACTTCGTTATTTTCTTGGTTTTGTTGTTTTTCTTCGGAAATCTGTGCGGGAGTACTCTCAGCTCACACTGCCGATGACTGACTTGTTGAAAGGTCATACGTAAGTCGAATCAGCCTATTACTTGGAATAACGATCTGGATATGGCCTTCAGACTTTTGAAAGATAAAGTCAAGGAAGCACTTATCTTAGCATTACCCGATCCTAGTCGGCCTTATGTTCTTGAAATTGATGCCAGTGACTATGCAATCGGGCTCTGCTCTATTTCAAGATGGTAGACCTGTTGCTTTCGAGAGTAAAAAGCTAGACGACACTCAATTTTGTTGGCCAACCCTTGAGAAGGAGCTTTATGCTGTGATTCACGCTCTCAAGGTTTGGAGACATTATTTATATGGCTCCAAGTTTGTGGTATTGACTTATCATCAGTCAATCAAGTATGTGTGTGATGGTAGGCACACTTAAGTGAGTGTGAAGATTAATGGTCTTATATATAGAAATGTCTCTAATAATACAAAAGACCACCCTCCGATGATTTGAGAGGAAGGAAAGCTCGATGGAGTGAATTAATGCAAGATTTTGATTTGAAATTCGTTATCGAAAGGGGTCTATGAATAGTGTCGCAGATGCGCTTAGTCGAATTAGAGAGGTGAATACTTTGTCGTTCACCGAGATTTCTACTGACTTATTTCAGTCATTGAGAGGGCTTTGCAGGACTGATAGTTATTTTGGTCCATTTTGGCAGAAGATCTAGGACATTGATTGACCAAGACTCAATGACTGAGCAGTCTACCATTCAGGCTGCAGGAGGCCAGTGGATGATTCGGAATGGTTTACTATTCCGTAATGACAAAATTTGTGTACCACAGATCCCGGACATTAGGTCCAAAATTCTTAAGGAGTGTCACGACGCTCCTTCCGCTGGACACCCTAGGGTACACAAGACATTATCGTTAGTGAAACACACTTTTTATTGGCCAAAGATGAAAGGGTATGTAGAAGATTATGTTCTCAAGTGTCAAGTTTGTTAAGCAAATAAAGCTGAACGCTTTAGACAGGCTGGGTTGTTGCATCCTTTGCAAATCCCAGGTAATAAATAGGAAAGTATTTCCATGGATTTTATTACCAGATTGCCAAGAACAAGTCAAGGCCACGATTCTATTTGGGTTGTGGTAGATCGCTTGACAAAAATGGCTAGATTTTTACCGACCCGGGAGACCATTACAGCTACGCAATTAGCAAGGCAGTTTATCGAGCAATTGTTTAGACTGTACGAGCTGCAGGACATAGTCAGTGATAGGGACTCTAAGTTTACAAGTGACTTTTGGAGACTTGTTTTTGAGAAGTTGGAAACAACTTTGAATTTGAGTTCCTTAGATCATCCTTAATCTGATGGCCAGACTGAAAGAGTTAATCAGATTTTGGAAGATATGCTTCATGCATATGTCTCCAAAAGATAGAGTTCATGGGAGGATTATCTTCCTATGTTAATTTGCATATAATAGTACTAAGAATACGAGTACAGGTTTTAGTCCTTTCATGCTTATGTATGGTTTTCAACCTCGATCACCTGTTAGAGTGGGATTTTCAGGACTGCAACATGATGCAGCACGTAATTTTTTGCAAGATATGCAAGAAATGTTACAAGTTGCGAAAGAATCTATTAGAAGTGCTCAAGACAGAGACAGATTTTACTCGAATAGACATCGTTCACCCGGAGAGTTCTCTGAAGGAACGATGGTGTATTTGCGAGTTCCCAAAGATTCCGAGACTTTACGGACAGGTCGATCTCCGAAATTATCCCCTAGATACTGTGGACCATTTCGTATTACACGACGGATTGGTTCAGTCGCATATGAATTGGATTTGCCTTCTCGTGTGAAAGTTCATCCTGTATTTCATGTCAGTAGACTTAAGGAAGTACTGGGTGGAACAGATCACTTAGTTACTCCTCAAGAAAATATAGATGTCAAGGACATGACATTTGTTCCATACGAACCTGAAAAGATTCTTGGATTTCGTGAAAGACTATTGTGTAATACTCTTATCACGGAATACAAGATCAAGTGGAAGGATCGTGTTGAGGAGGACGCTACATGGGAGACATTGACTACCCTTCAGAGGAATTACCTTGGCTTTTAGTGAGCTCAGGAGTGAGCTCTTAGAGGAAGGGGAGTGTCATGTGCACAGTGTGTATCTACTGTGTGCTACACGCACACAAGACTAGCTTCGAGGTTTGGGAAAGCTTGGAGCTAGGCAGGCTGATTGGCGAGCTGAGTTAGGGATAGACTAACGGGCGGGCACCCAAGTATGGACGGGCGGGCGCCCAAGTGTGGACGCCCGATGACCGGCCAAGAGCCTATAAAAGGGTGGCCAAGGTTAGTCATTAGTTCATAGAGTCTCGCGTTTCTTTGTGAGAGCTCTATGGTCAGGAGCCTGAATCTAGTGCAGATGTGCACGTGCTTTATGCAGTCGAGGCCGGCAACAGTCTTGAGGCGTGCGAGGGCAGCTTCGTGGCGGTATGGGACGTCACGAGGTAGAGATTGGTCGGTATGTCCATGTAGTTAGCTCAGCTTGTGGCTCGGTGGGGACAACCAAGACTTGTGGGCTTATCCATGGCTGTCAAGGTTGGGAGGTGAGTCAGGCCTGCACCCCCGTCATGTTTGTTTGGTTTGTTTGCAGGTTTCGAGTCTTGTACCAGGAGCGTTCTACGAGGAGATTCTATGGGGATTTGACAGGGAACCTCCTACCGGAAGGGCAGGGACTCGTGGAGGAAGAAGAAAATGTACAGCCACTTGTCTGGAAACTCCACATGCAAGAGAACTCACCAAATCTGATGCCGGTGCAGAAAACACAGCCACAACTCCACCGTTTGCCTTTGTAGAAGAAAACGCATCCACCAAAACTGGCTAGATAGCCTCTGTAGGAGAAAACGCAGCCAAAACACTTCAAGATCTGCCGCAGAAGAGCAAAACACAGCCTGTAGGGCTGGCCGACAACAACCAGAAGAGGCCTGGACCAGAAATGCAGCAAGGTATTGAAAAACGCAGCAACTGTATGGATTGATCTGCGAGCCGGAGAAGTGATGGAGGCAAAACGCATAGCAGAAGTGGGCAGATTTGCAGGGTTTGGAGCAGCCTGGACCTAAGGGTATGATACCATGAATGTAACACGCGAAAGCTCTAAGGGTCTTCTTTCAACCCTAAACACTCCTGGAATCATGCTGATGCAAAACGCAGATATGGAGAGAGAGTAGAGAGAGAGAGATATGCTGGAAATTCAGTATATTTATATAGTACAAAAAGGTACTCTTCTACAGCCCTAGGCTGTCTTCATAAAAAGGGTGATAAACACCAAAATTCTGGTCCTAAAGCTGGACCCTACTGATCCAATCCGTAGAGGACTGAATGACTAGAATGAGGAACCCTTGTGCCTATTTATAGGCCTTCCACTAGACTTGGTAAACTGGCTGACTGCTGGTCGGCCAGACAATAATTCATTAAATGCCCATTGTACTGCCCGACTGGGCCTTTCCTCTTGTGCACTAATGCACCTGCACCCTCTTAAGTACAACCGCCTCCTCTTGAAGTGCAGCCGCCGCCTCAGAATCTGGTACAGCCGACAACAATCTGCAGCCGACTGTCCCGCCTTCAATCCAACGCAACTGACAGGGCATCCTTCCACCTATCTCCAAGTCCATACTGCCAAAAGTGCTCTGTGCTCCATCATCTTGGTTCTACTTGGTTCTCATACTCTTTATTTGGCCGCCTCTTCTGGACCAGCATTTGAGAAAGTCCATGGCATCTTTCATGCACATGACATCCCCGCTTCTAAACTCGATGACGGGATTCTAACCTGTTCTTGGATGACTGTCGTCATCCCAATCTTTACCCAAAGTTCCTCTGTCATCCATCCATCCCTGGCAAACCCTTTTCTCTAAAAGCCCGACCCATTCTCCAAAACCACTCTGTCTCAGAATAAGATCTATGCATCTGTTCCATCTTGTCCACAATCCATTCCTGCCCTGACTCTGAACACTGTCTTGGTCTTCATTCTTGAGAAATGAGTTTGGCACTCTCACATCACCCTTGGAGGATAAACCTCCCTTGGGACCGTTGCGGGAGAACCTATCTGGCTCACAGAACTGCCATCCCCTTTGGCTTTGTGGAACACCACCAACAAACCTCTAATCTGGTACAACCGACAACAATCTGCAGCCGAGTGTCCCGCCTTCAATCCAACGCAACTGACAGGGCATCCTTCCACCAATCTCCAAGTCCATACTGCCAAAAGTGCTCTGTGCTCCATCATCCTGGTTCTACCTGGTTCTCATACTCTTTATTTGTGCTCCATCATCGTGGTTCTACTTGGTTCTCGTACTCTTTATCTGGCTGCCTCTTCTGGACTAGCATCTGAGAATGTCCATGGCATCTTTCATGCACATGACAATGAAGGAAATAGCACAGGCGGAAGCATAAACAGTAAACATATGAAAGATTGCAAAGGAGATTGAGAGAGTTGGACAAGATCACCTTTTATAACAGCAGTAAAGCTTTACAATGGCAATAGCTAGCAATTGAGTGTTGAACTATGTGCAAGGGAAGTGGATGAATAAGTGAATAATGGGGAACTCCTTATATAGTGCTATAGGGACTTGGCCGACTGCCTCTAGGGCTGGCTGAATGGCCTTGGACAAATAAATAGGAGAAAATGTGTAAAATACCAGTAACCAAATAAATGGTAAAGCCCCAAAACACAGAGATGCACAAATTCTAACACTGATAGTGTAACATGCGGAAGCTTCGGGGGAGATCGGTAACTTCAATGCTTAGAAATCAGCACACTTGTCGCGACGAAATTCACGCACAAAACTGAATGTAGATGTGGAGAAAAATAGAGAGAGAGAGAGGGAGAAGAGGACATAGTATTGGGTCCCGAATACCCTCTGTAGGGCCCCCACCACGGATGGTGTATTTGCTTTTATTAGAATGATGCAAAATTGAAATAAAAGACTGAACCTGAACCTTCTTGGCTGAGGAGAATTTTCTGCCCTTGACCTTCAATCCTTCACCCCTTCTGCGTTAGCTTATCCTTCGCTGTCCAGGCCCTTTGATCAGGTTCATCACTTGGTGAAATATGAGATGAATGACCCATGGGTATTTATATACCTCCAGGGTGCTGGTCGGCTGTCTAAAACCAAGCGGATGTTTATAATAAACCTCACGACCTGAATAAATAGCATTTAATGCTAAAAAAGCTTGCACATCACACAAATAGGTGCTGGACACCATGCGCATGAGTTTCTGGCTGCTGGGAAGCCTGTGTGGGCTGCCCCACAGTCGGCCCACAGCCCTCTTAGGGCTGGTTACCCTGTCGGCTGCCTGTCTAGGAGCCCTAGGGCTGGCCTACAGCCCTTCCATGGCTGGTGGGCACAGTCAAGGCCTTCCCGGTCCCTATGGGGGTGGTTCTACACCTCCCCCATGCCCACATATCTGTCCTTGGGGTAGCCCTATGGGCTGGCCCCTTTCCTATATGCAAACCCTAACTGTCTACATAGTGGTCTGTCATCCAGTATCATACCAGATGCACAGAACCACTGACATCATTCGAGAGGGAGACTCACAGCGCGGACTGGCCTACAGCCCTTCCATGGCTGGTGGGCACAGTCAAGGCCTTCCCGGTCCCTATGGGGGTGGTTCTACACCTCCCCCATGCCCACATATGTGTCCTTGGGGTAGCCCTATGGGCTGGTCCCTTTCCTATATGCAAACCCTAACTGTCTACATAGTGGTCTGTCATCCAGTATCATACCAGATGCACAGAACCACTGACATCATTCCAGAGGGAGACTCACAGCACGGACTGGCACTATTTCATGTGCAGGATAATGCACACCTGACCTTGGATGCATGTGCAGGACAATGCACACCTGACCTCGGACGATTGAAGTGGGACCCTGGCTGACTCGTCCCGGACTGGGCTCACATGGGACCAATTTTCCACCCCAGGTCTTGCACCTTCCGTACAGATATGTCTACGTGGCATCCAAGTGCGGGATGCACGTGACATGCCCTTCTGCTTAACTTGACGGAAGCTGCATAGCCTCCAAATAATTTGTTATTAACGTCGGATAGTCGTCAAAAAACTCGTTGTCAAGCCATACCGCTTCATGGGTCCCTCGGTCTTGAAACTTTGTGAGGAACTGTCTTTGTCTTTCTCCTGAGCTGTGCTTGAAGCAGTGCAAAAGGATCTATTTTGGAACCATAACTTCAGCTTCATCAATGATATCTGGTTCCGCCTCGTCTTTTACTTTTGAAGGGATCGGACCTGCATATGGTTTTAACCAACTGATGTGGAACACATCGTGCATAGTCCAACTTGGAGGTAGCTTCAACTTCATTGAAACCTCGTTAATCTTTCTCTGGATGGGAAAAAGGTCCGAAGCTCCTGAAAGAGAACTTTGGGCATCGCTTGCCCACCTGTTTCAACCTTTGCTTCATAATCCGAAGATAAAACCCAATCCCCTTCCGAAGACTTCATATCCCTTTGGTTTTTATTGGCCTGTCGAGTGTAGGCCTCTTGTGCTTTAGCCAACCTGTCCTTTAGTGACTCCAAAATCTCCTAGTAGGACTCAGTCAATCTATTCACTTCGTCTTCAGGTATTGAAGACGAGGTCGTGGTCAATAGCGACTGGAATGGTCTTCCAAACGCTGCCTTATATGGAGTCCTGCCAATAGTTGAAGAAAAAGAATCATTCAAAACAGCTTACACTAAAGGCAGATATGATTCCCACTTACCTTGCTGATCATGGACATAACACTTCAGCATATCAAAGATCAACTGGTTGTAGATTTTTGTCTGGCCATCCGTCTGTGGGTGAAATGCACTGGAAAAATTCAATTTAGTACCAAAGTTATTAAACAATGCCCTCCAAAAATGACTGGTAAACTTGGCATCTCGGTCTGACACTATGGTTCTAGGAATCCCGCCAGTCGGGTACCAATGCCGAATGAAAAACTGGGCAACATCCTTGGCGGTCACATTGGCCGTGCATGGAATAAGCATAACAAATTTGCTAAATCTATTCACTATAGTTAAGCATAGAGTATTACGCTTAACCGGACTGGGAGGCAGATAGTGACAAAATCCATCGAAATATCTTGGAAAGGTCCCTCAGGAATTGGCAAGGGCTGTAACAACCCTATCTTCTTCCCACGAGAAGCTTTCACCTTTTGACAAATATCACAGTGTTGTACATATGAAAACACATGTCGCCTCATCTTTGGCCAATAATAATGCGTTCCAATTTCTCCGAAGTCGAATTCATGTCCCTATGACCACCAGTAATGGACGTCATAGAGAAGAGTTGCCCTGAACGACTTCATGACACATAGTCGGCCTTTGTAGAAGTGGCATGGTCCTGTGGCATCCAATGCTTGTTTCCATTGTGAACCAAATTCCTCGGAATCTGCGTACGTGTGCTTCATGTCGTCTAGTCCCGTACCAACAAGGTTGAGTCTAGCGGTCTGAATCAAAGTTACTTGTCCATTCTTGCTCAAAGCATCAGCCAGTGGATTGGCCTTTCCTGGAAGGTACTCAATCATACCACCAAATTGCTTGAATATTTAGCTCCAGCGGTGTTGTCGGTCACACCAGTGTGCACTTGGCATTGTCTGAATCTAGTGTAATGCCTGATGGTCAATGCGAACCTCAAAGTCATGGCCATAAAGAAAATGTTTTCAATGTTTCAAGGCATGTATAACTGTGAGGAGTTCACAATGTAGACTGAGTAATTCTTTTTTGCAGGTAGTAGCTTACGAGACATGTAAGCTACTGGATGACCATTCTGCTGTAATACACCCCAATTGGGATGTTACTCGCATCGGTGATCACCTGAGATGGCTCATCCCACGAGGCAAGTGCTAAATAAGACGCTTTTGATAAAGCCACCTTGAGGTTCAGCTTATTGAGTGTACGATAATCGACACAAACGAGAAGACCCATCTTTCTTCTTGACAAACAGGATCGGTGCTGCAAATGGCGACACGTTGGGGCGGATGAAGCCAGATTGCAACAATTCTTGGAGTTGGCGGTCCAACTCTGATTCCATTGCCTTGAAAAGGCGATATGGAAACTTGCTCGGGGGTTCCGAGCCTAGGAGGAGATCGATCTTGTGGTCCTCCGGTCTAGATGGGGGGAGCTGGGGAGGGAGATTGTCCCGAAGAAAAATCTTCTGGAACTTTTCATGAAGAGCCAAATACTTCTCGGAAGCACTAGCCACCGTCTGGGCAGTTTGGATGTATGTCATCGCACAATGTGCACCTTTCCTGATTGCTTGTTTAGCCTGCAAGTGGCTTATGAGCGGAAAGTTCGGAATTCCTGGCTCACTCACACTTAATGGTCACTGGGGCGTTTGACACATTCCGATTAATCTGGAAAGTGTGTTTGTCCCACTTGACATCAGGAAGAAACTTGTGAAACTATTGAATGTCCAAAATTATGTCTGCTCCTAAAAGAGGGGAAACCATAAAATCACGCACAAATTCTATGCCTTGAATAACTAATTTAGCACCTAGAGCTTCATACTTGACGCTTGTTGTCATGCCTGTGCTAAAACCCTCAACTTGCTTGTCCACCAAAGTCAGGACGAAACGGGCACGCTGAGCGGCTTGTTCCGTGACCACGTCCTCCGTGCTGCCGCTGTCAAACAAGACAACGACTCTCTGGCAACCTATGTAGCCAAAGGTCTTGAGCAATTCGTTGCGCTCGTGCTCCTGGTCATGGGCGCCCTTCTGCTTATCTTCGAGCTCCCGGGTAATGATCGCTCCAACCGAAGTATTGGGATTTGAAGAACTAGGGGCAGCCACTGGGGTCTGTGTGGGAGCTGGGCTCACCACGGAAGTGGTGGAGGCTGAGGCGGCGGTCTTTGGAGCGGTAGTCTTCTTAGGACACTCCCGAGAAGTGTGTCCTTTTGTATGACAAAAGAAACACCTACCCTCCTCCTTGTAGTGAGCAACACCTATCTTGCCTGCCTCTGCTTTCTGGTCTGGAGTAAGCTTGGACGCATTGTTCGAGGTCTTGGAGCCAGAGGCGCCCGTGCTCTGTCCTAGGGAAGACTCCATTTGGTCCTGGCCTTTTTCCCCCGAGGCGGTAGCCTTGGGAGTAGTCGGCTGGGAAGTCTTGGGCTTGCCACCATTGTGCTTCATTTCAGCTTTCTGCGCAAGTGAGAGTGCGTGTTCGAAGGTGACTGGCCTAAACATACGCACCTCCCACTGGATTTGCGTGTCAAGGCCATACAAAAATTGCCCTTTCTTGTCCATATCAGATAAGCCTAATTGCAAACATAAGTTCGAAATTCTATTGGCAAACTGAAGGACAGGTTGCGCATTCTGACGCGCTCCCTTGAACTCGTCTTCGAGTCGCTCAAGGTAATGGGGCGGTAGAAACCGCTGCTTAAGGTTGCGGACAAACTCATCGCAAACATAAGCTGCCATACCTAATTTGGTGTGGGCATGAGCCCACTGGGTCCACCAAGGAATGGCCTCACCTTCCAAGTACCAACTGGCTAAGATCACTCTGTCAGTATCATTCTTTCTAACTGCGGCAAAGTAAACTTCAAACTGTTGCAACCATGAAAAAAGAGTTGTGGGGTCGAGTTTACCATTATACTTATTGAAGTTCATTTTCTTGGGAAAATGATTCGAGGAAGCCGCTGGTGTCAATCTTGCGTCCAAAGCCGCAAGGTAACGCTCATGTTCCACGCGTCGCATGGCTTCGTCTTCGCGTTGTCGGATCTCCAATGCATGCATCTGCAACTCAAGCATCGAACTCGGCTGCGATCGTGACCCGTCGAGAGGGTCCCTGTGTAGAGGATTTGGAATCTGGGATACGGAAGGAGAGGGAGGAGGAGATGGAAAACGCGGCGCTAGAGAACGGGTGCGCTCTTCCAGAGCCAGTATCTGCGCCTTCTGCTCTTCCAACTTGGTACTGTGGTCTGTGGATTGCTTGCATCATCTGTCGGAACAGCTCTGTAACACTCATGCGTGATGCCCTAGCTGGGCTACCTGGTGCACTTTGGTCCCAAGGCTCTTGGTCTCTCTCGTCGTTGAAGCTCGCCATAGTAGGAAAACGCACCTTCTTTCCGGAGCGCAATCTGACCATCGACTATGTGTGTAGGAGACTTCCGAAGTCTGAAAACCAACCATCATTCAAGGGACAGGAGTCACTCCGAAAGGGGTAGTCCACCGGAGTCGGAAAACCAACCACACGAGCGAGAAAAAATTTCTGGTTTCTTGCTGAAAGTAGGCTCTGATACCACTGTAACATGCGGAAGCTTCGGGGGAAGATCGTTAACTTCAATGCTTAGAAATCAGCACGCGACGAAATTAACGCACAAAACTGAATGTAGATGTGCAAAAAGAGAGAGAGAGAGAGAGGGAGGAAGAGGACACAGTATTGGGTCCCGAATACCCTTTGTAGGGCCCCCACCACGGATGGTGTATTTGCTTTTATTAGAATGATGCAAAACTAAAATAAAAGACTGAACCTGAACCTTCTTCGTTGAGGAGAATCCTCTGCCCTTGACCTTCAATCCTTCACCCCTTCTTCGTTAGCTTATCCTTGGCTGTCTTGGCCCTTTGATCAGCTTCAGCACTTGCTGAAATATAAGATGAATGACTTGAATATATGCCATGGGTATTTATACCCCTCCAGGGTGCTGGTCGGCTGTCTAAAACCAGGCGGCTGTTTATAATAAACCTCATGACCTGAATAAATAGCATTTAATGCTAAAAAAGCTTGCGCATCACACAAATAGGTGCTGGCCACCACGCGCATGAGTTTCTGGCTGCTGGGCAGCCTGTGTGGGCTGCCCCACACCTGGCCTACAGCCCTCTCAGGGCTGGTTACCCTGTCGGCTGCCTGTCCAGGAGCCCTAGGGCTGGCCTACAGCCCTTCCATGGCTGGTGGGCACAGTCAAGGCCTTCCTGGCCCCTATGGGGGTGGTTCTACACCTCCCCCATGCCCACATATCTGTCCTTGGGGTAGCCCTATGGGCTGGCCCCTTTCCTATATGCAAACCCTAACTGTCTACATAGTGGTTTGTCATCCAGTATCATACCAGATACACATAACCACTGACATCATTCCAGAGGGAGACTCAGAGTGCGGACTGGCATTGTTTCATGTGCAGGACAATGCACACCTGACCTTGGACACATGTGCATGACAATGCACACCTGACCTCGGATGACTGGAGTGGGGCCCTGGCCGACTCGTCCCGGTCTGGGCTCACATGGGACCGGTTTTCCACCCCAGGTTCTGCACCTTCTGTACAGATATGTCTACGTGGCATCCAAGTGCACGATGCACGTGACACATGGCCTCAGTGACAAATAGTAAGAGATACGGCGCCAGAGGATACCTATTGAACTGAGCGAGAAAGGGGGAATATATCACCTTGGGCTCCCTAAATGAGAACTTGGCTGTGTGATGCTGAATAAAGTCCTGAGACTCCATGAGTCCATTTCTTCTTACATGCTCTTCTCCCACTCCTTTTTGCATTTAAGGATAGATTGACATAGTCCATTGATAAACAAAGTCTGAAGGTATTGAGATAACTATCAAAGAGTTATCAAGAACATAACAAATTTGGTGTAGGTCCAGCAATGGAGCTAGATGATTTTTTTCCTAAGTTATGGCCGCTCGGCTCCATTGGATGTTCAAATGTAGTCCAAGATTGGTGTGATCAGAGAGGCTCACAGAGGGCTTGATACACTTGATTCCCAAGGAGGGTGGTGATAGATTGGAGATCCGACAGTGGAGACCCACCGTACAGAGCTGTACGGAATGTACTGCAGTTGCTTAAACCAGCCTGCTGTAGCCGACTGTACCTGCTGTACAGTTCTGTACCTACAGCGCAGCCGCCTGACAGCAGTCGTACAGCCACCTGCACCTGCTGTCCGTACGATTGTACCTGCTGTACACCTTCTGTCAGAACCCACAGCAATTGTACCTGCTCAGCTTGTCAGCGCCGTCTGTACCAGCAGAAGAATCTGCAGCAGAGAAAACAGCCGCCTGTCCTGCAGCAGCCGTACACATGTACACGTGGACTGTACGGGCAGGTTTGCATAGAAAACAGCAGCAAAAATCCATCACCAGCAGTCGACGTTGCTTCTCCTTTCCTTCTCCACGCTTGAGCCTACACGACTCCCAAAAGCAAGAGAGAGAGTGTTGTGAGAGAGGCATGCACTCCAAAAGTGGAGTTGCCCCCTCTTCAAACTTATCCTAGGGCCCCAACTTTAATAATCATTAAAGTTCCCTAGGGGCCACTAAGGCCTAGGGGCAACCGTCAATAAAACATTAAAAACATTAATGTTTTTGTCCCCCTTTCACATCTGAAGTGTCCACACATCATTCTCATTTGTCCGGGCACCCCAAAAGCGAATATTTTAATATTTTTACTCAGCAACCACCATGCCCACACTTGTGCTGTTCCGTTTTCACAGGGCCATGACATACCCCCCTCTTGAAAAATGGCAAGCGTCCTCGATTGCATTCTGATGATACAGCAAAATATCCAAAGTGAAATATACAATATGGCAAGATCAGCGTCCCAATCTCTCTAAGCCATGCACATGTATCAACATTCACTGCAAACCAATGGCGTAGTAGTAGTCCAAGTTGTATACCACTGTGAACCATACACAACCACAATATCCCATGTGACTAGTACACATATATCATAGAAGTCCCATAAACAGATGTATTGTCAGCCATCGGTACCTTCGGGTGAGATAAAAACTGCACCAAGCGATCTCTAGATGTCATCTGAGCCTGTCTGTATCAAGGGAGTGGAGGTGCTACCCCCCTCTTGAGCATCAGGTAATGCTCCAGACCCATGCTCTGCTGAACCTGAATGAGCCACAACAAGAGTCGGCTCTACCTCAAAGGCATCGAGATAAAGCTGCAAAACGTGAGGTGAATCTGTTAAGTCACCTTCCTCCATCCACTTCGCATCCATCGGTGAATAGTTCTTGAACTTCACAAGATAGCGACGGGAAACTTTACCTCGTACCTTTTTTTCCTTATGTGCCAGTATCTGCTCTGGAATCAGAACCTCATCAAGTTCCTCAACTTCCGGCCGAGCCTCATCTAATACATCCTCAGGCACATCCCCACGGAAAGGTCTAAGGAGACTCACGTGAAAAGCATTGTGAATCCTCTAGTGATCTGGTAGCTTCAAACGATAGGCTACCTCACCAATCTTTTCCAATACCTGAAAAGGCCCATAATAACGCATGCTCAACTTAGGAAATTAGCGCTCTTTACCCTTCATCTTCTTGAGTCTAGTCTTTTCAAAGTGCAAAAGAACCCAATCACCCAATGCAAACTCTAAAGCACATCTGTGTCGGTCTGCGGCTTTCTTTTGCTTCTGCTGAGTTTTCTGGAGTGCCAACTTAACTCTCCGATAAGCTCCATCCATGTTTTCCACATACTGATCAGCCTCAAAGATCTTATCCTTTGTATGCAAAATGGGTGGTACCTTCTTCCATCCTTCCACAATCTCAAAGGCGCCTTGCCTGTCGAGGTATGAACAGTGTTGTTATATGCAAACTCCACCAAAGGAAGATACTTTTCCCATTGTTGCTTGTGCTCTGACACATAACACTTAAGAAGATCCAACACTGTAGAGTTAGCCTCTTCTGACTGACCATCTGTTTGTGGATGAAATGACGATGAAAACTTGAGAGTTGTATCCATGTTGTCAAGCAACCCTCTCTAGAACAAACTCGTCAGTCGTGGATCACGGTCACCATTGATAGACGTAGGCAAGCCATGATACTTGAAGATGTTCGCCATGAACAACTTCACTATATGAGCCACTTTGATCGTCTTACGCACGGGAATGAAATGAGCCTGCTTTTACTGAACCTGCATATGATAGTCCAAATGCCATCATTGCCCGTTTGTGTCCGTGGAAGATCAAATATAAAATCCATGGCAATGCTCTCCCAAGGTCTATCTGGAATAGGTAAAGGCTGTAGTAATCCTGGTGTCTTTTGACGGTCAAACTTTACCTTATGACATACGATGCATTGCCTCACAAAGGCATCAACATCTCTTCTCAAGGTTGGCCAATAAAAGAAAGTCTCCACTGCTTTTACCGTGGCGTCAATACCTCTATGACCTGCATATGGTGGAGCATGACTTTCAATCATAACCTTGAGCCGCAATGGCATGGTAACACACTGTCTGCCATGCATCAATAAAAATCCATCTCTGAGAGTACAGTGCTCATGCCGCTGACCCTCAGATCATCATACAACCTTTCAAAGTCCTCATCATGGGCATACTGCTCTTTCATTTCATCAAGCTCATGATGATAAGCAAGTGAAACTGCAGAGACCTGTGGCTTGCGTGACAAAGCATCTGCCACTACATTCTTTTTGCCTTCCACATGCACAATCTGGAAGTGAAACATAGACAAAAAGTTTGCCCAACGCATATGCTTCTCTGAAAGCTTAGTTTGCGTGAGGAAATAACGCAAGGTCTGATGATCTGTCTGCACAGTGAAATCAGCCCCAAGCAAATAGTGTTTCCATGTAGAAAGAGCGTGAATTACAGCCAACATCTCTTTCTCATAAACCTATAAATGCTTCTCGGCATCTTGCAATATTCTACTCTCATAGGCTATCACATGTCCTTCTTGCATGAGAACTGCCCCAATGCTACTTCCGCATGCATCACATTGGACAACAAAAGCCTTTCGGAGGTTCGGTAACACCAATACTGGATCCAAAGTAAGCTTTTCTTTGAGCTTTTTGAATGTTGTAATTTCTCGATCAGCCCATCTAAACGGAGTTGCCTTCTTTGTCAAGGCATGAAGAGGCGAAGCAATTTCAGCAAAATACCGTATGTACCGCCTGTAATAGGAACACAATCCTAGAAAGCTACGTATATCATGCATGGTCCTCAAATTTGGCCAATTAAGAATTGCTTCCACCTTCGCTGGATCCATACGGACTCCATGCTTAGATACAATATGCCCCAAGAAATGTATCTCTTGCAAGAAAAACTCACTCTTCTTGCCATTAACAACCAGCCTATGGTTCCTGAGTTCTGCAAACACAATGGCCAAATGCCTTCTATGCTCTTCCTCAGTTTGTGAATGCCCAATCATATCATCAAAGAATGTGCCCACAAACGCTCTATGAGGCCGGAAAATCCTGTCCATCATTCTGTTAAATGTGGGAGGTGCATTTGTCAAACCAAAGGGCATAACCAAAAACTCATACAACCCAAACGTGGTTCGAAATGCTGTCTTATGCACATCCTCGGGTCTAATACATATCTGATGATACCCGCTTTTCAAATCAATGTGACTAAAGACTGTGGAGCCCTGTAAGCGGTCCAAAATGTCATCGATCCTCGGAATGGGGAATCGATTCTTTATGGTGTTCTTGTTCAGCGCCCTGTAATCAATACACATGCGCCAAGAACCATCCTTCTTTTGCACCAAGAGTATAGGTGAGCAAAAGGGTGATGAGCTAGGCTGTATCAACCCTTTATTCAAAAGCTCCTGCACCTGACTCATAATTTCTTCCTGTTCGGCTGCACTAACACGGTATGGCGGTCTATTTGGTGGAGTACTACTAGGAATTAGATCAATGGCATGATCTTCTGGCCTCTCAGGAGGAAGTTATCCTGGCAATGACTTGGAAAAACAATCTTGGAACCCACATAAGAAATCAGTCCTGTCCTTATCTAACATAGACAAATTAGACTTAGACTCATCATCTTGTGCATCCTTTACATAAATCAAGTACGCAGAAAGATGCTTTTTCATTACTGATGAAATTACCGAAGCGGATACAATAGGAACAGATTCCCCTTTAAGTTTCACATCCAATACATGTTCTTTCCCTCTATGAGTCAGAGTGATCTTCCTATTGTATGTGTCCACCACCGCATGTACTCTGTGGCACCATGGCATACCCAACAAAACATCACAGCCATCAAGAGGCATGATGAAAAACTCTTCACTGTCCACATAACCCTGCAAATGAAGCCTAAGCTTCCCAATGATAGGAGTGACGGGTTCTGCATACCCTGGACAAGCCATGTTAGCCTCATTTAACGGCCCCATCTCCTCTGCGCGAATCCCCAATCGGCCAGCCAAATCTGGTGAAATGAAGTTGGCTCTAGCACCTGTGTCAAAGAATATCAAGGCATTCTGATCTCTCACTTTGCCCCATGCCCTGCACAACTCTGTCTCCTCACCACCTGGCTGTTCCCCCACAAGATCAGGAACTAACCCTGCAGAAGGTTTTAGTTTCTTTGACTTGGGCTCTCCTTTATTGTCAGAATCCTTTTGGGACTTTCTCTTGGGACAATTGAATGACATATGTCCCTCTTCAGTACAGTAAAAACATTTCCGAGCATCTCTCAAAGCCTGTCTTTCCTCAAAAGTTCTCTTGGGCATTGGCAACTTCTTATACCTCGTCTCTGAAGACCCTTTAGCATCACGAGAAGCATGCCCAGATTTTTCAGCTTTCTTGCTCAAGTTCTTACTGCCTTTAAACCCAGATGATCCTCCACCAGTGAGTAATGCATTAGCTGTCATAGCATTTTCTATCATCTGTGACATGTTCGTTACTCGAGCCTTGATACAATAATCTTGCACCTCTTTGGGCAGCCCACAACAATACTTCTCTACCTGCTTAGACAAAGGCACTGCACGGTAAGAAGTCACTGGGAGTAAAGCTTCCCAAACCTTCTTGTTATAATCTTCCAAATTTTCACATTTTGAAGCATCCAACTTGTGCCATGCAGTCATAACATCCACCTCAAATGTAGATGTGAGCCATACGGAAGAGAAAACCTGTTTAAATTGTACCCAAGTAGTGGGTGCTCTGCCCTGCAAAAGAAGAGTAGACCACCACTGCAAAGCATTGCCTTTGAGAAAAGTGGCAGCTTTCCTCACCTTAGAGGACTCTGTGTAATTCCCACCAGAAAAAGCAGCATCAAACTGCTGTAAAAAGGTAAGTGCTTTTAATTTATCTTTGGCTCCACTGAATGTATCAAACTTCACAGCAGCTCCCCCTTCCTTATAATCCTTCGCCTTTCCCATAGGCGTTAGATTATCATATGGAAGTGGCTTCGCAAGATTGCTGCCTCCAACATTCATGCCCATCATAGGGTCAACATTTCCCATTCCCACACCTGGCATGCCATACATTCCAGCCATGTTTCCAAACATACCATTATGCATACCTGGCTGCATACCACCATACATATTTGCTTGCATTCCAGGTTGCATGCCCCCAAACATATTTCCTTGCATACCGGACTGCATACCACCATACATATTCCCCTGCATACCAGGCTGAAAATTTGCTCCAAAAGGCCCTGGCATACCCATGCCTTCCTGAGGATAACCCCCCGTCATAGATTGGAACACCGAGCCACCACCAAAATGACCTGGATGCATAGTCTGCTGAGGAATAGATGGCTGTCCAAAGAAGGAACTCTGAGAGTTAGCACCATAAGCATGCTGCATATTCAGAAACTGTCCAAAAGATGGATCCTGTGGGATGGCACCACTATGACCTTGAGGAAGGTTCTTAGAACGAACCTTCTTCTTCTTCTTTTCGGGCTCTGTACGGGATCTCATAAATTCAGCAAACTTCTCACTTTGTGTGAGCAGCATAAACACATCCATAACACCAGCCAAACGATCTTCAAACCAAGCATCATCATCCTCTTTACCAAGCACATCTTCTGGCTGTGTTACATCCTCATAATGCTCATCATCTGCAGCCTGTTCTCCTGCAAAAATATCCTCAGATGCATTCCTCTCAGGAGAGGTCTCTTGCTCTTCCTCTTCATGATCAAAGTACTCATCCTCTGTATCAGACATGTTGCTGAATTTTTCAGCGATGACTTTCCTCGAGTCAACCACGAGCTCACCCCCTTAAGAAAGTTGATGATTGGTCCCGGCAACGGAACCTTGAAACCGGCCTCTGGTAAAAACCAAAGTGCGGTAGACTAGCAGTCACCCTTCCACTTGTAGTCTAGATATGAAAACAAAAAGGATTGGAGCTAGAGTGCCCCAAATCTGAAAATAGAACGACACTTGTTGGCCCCAAAGCTTGGCGCCCCTTGCGGTATTTCTTTATTCAATTTAAAAAATATGAAAGGCTGAGTACAACAAAACCAGCCAAGAGAATACACCTGTATGTCCAATCTGGCAGCCCACAATACCTCTTAGCACAGAGGATTCACACACACAGATCTGTCTCAAAGCAACACTCTGTGCTTCCCTCTGATCAGCCAAGACCATTCAGCAGGACAACCTTGAGCATACATCTGGCATATCTCATGCACATGATTCCACAACTCAGCACAAACATACATTCACTGTCCCAATCTCTGATTCCACCCGTTTCAATCTGCCATACCCCTCCTCTCACAAGGAGCCAAATAGCACAACTCAGCAGACATAAGCCAATGGAAAGAAAGACAGATGAACAAGTTCAGAACTTACCAAATCAGCTCGTGGTTTTGCACTCGTGGGACAGTTCGTACCAGTCTGCACTTGACAACGACTGTCTGTACTCTTTCCCTTGCAACCACGTGACTGTTGCACCCAAATAAGCTCTAATAGAATCCCACGTGTAGCTGGAGATGCACCGTTTTACTGTCCAGAACTAACAGGTCAACGCTGGCCTGTACCTGTCCGTACAGCACAGGAGAGACTGACTGTACCTGTCCGTACAGAGCTGTACGGATTGTACTGCAGTTGCTTAAACCAGCCTGCTGTACCCGAGTGCACCTGCTGTACAGTTCTGTACCTACAGCACAGCCGCCTGACAGCAGTCGTACAGCCACCTGTACCTGCTGTCCGTACGATTGTACCTGCTGTACACCTTCTATCAGAACTCACAGCACCTGTACCTGCTCAGCCTGTCAGCGCCGCTTGTACCAGCAGAAGAATCTGCAGCAGAGAAAACATCCGCCTGTCCTGCAGCAGCCGTACACATGTACATGTGGATTGTACGGGCAGGTTTGCACAGAAAACAGCAGCAAAAATCCACCACCAGCAGTCGACGTTGCTTCTCCTTTCCTTCTCCACGCTTGAGCCGACACGACTCCCAAAAGCAAGAGAGAGAGTGTTGTGAGAGAGGCATGCACTCCAAAAGTGGAGTTGCCCCCTCTCCAAACTTATCCTAGGGCCCCAACTTTAATAATCATTAAAGTTCCCTAGGGGCCACTAAGGCCCAGGGGCAACCTTCAATAAAACATTAAAAACATTAATGTTTTTGTCCCCTTTCACATCTGAAGTGTCCACACATCATTCTCATTTGTCCGGGCACCCCAAATGCGAATATTTTAATATTTTTGCTCAGCAACCACCATGCCCACACTTGTGCTGTTCCATTTTCACAGGGCCATGATAGAACCACCCTCCTTGGGAATCAAGTGTATCAAGCCCTCTGTGAGCCTCTCTGGCATGGCACCTGTGAGCATAATCTCATTGAAGGTAGCACGAAGGCCACCTTTCATGAGGTCCCAATGGCGAAGAAAGAAAGAAAAAGGAAGCCCATCCGCCCCCGGACATTTGCCTCTGGGTAATGCTATCACCGCCTCCGCCAGTTGCTTTGAAGTGAATGGGGTCAATAAGAAAGGCCGTTTGGCTTGGGCATGTGTATGGATCATAGTGGTGGTGCCCTTAGTATTTTGCTCACTTTTCTTTTGCTGGTACTTAAAGCTACTTATGGATTTATGGATATTTGGGACACAGTTGGCTCTTGTGCCTGTGTTTGGTTATTATCAGAGTTGTTGAGTCAAGGATATGGATACAATTTGTTTCTTGTGCCCGTATTTGACTTGGGATCATGGATCTGGATTTGTGGCTTTAATGCCGAAATTATGAAATATTATGGATTGGCAATGCATCTGCTACAGGGACAGCTCACACATGTGAAACTTAACCGGCCAGTTTTGAGGGCGGTTTTGGGCCAGTTTTTGAGGACAGCTTTGAGGACTGTTTTTGGACTGTCTTGGTCAGTTTTTGGGAGTTCTTGCGGAACGTGGACTGGAGTTCCCTTGCCGAAGTTCTGTGGGAAAGATCCGGTGAAAGCACCCACACCTTGGTGTGCTTTGTAATAGAAAAGCTTCTTTCTGAATAAAAGCAATACCTACAGGGGGCCGGCCGTTCTGGCTCAGCGCAGTGTCTATTTATAGTGTTTGTGCCATCTTTTGCTGTGTTTTTTTCCTGTTTGAAAGATAGAGGTGTTTTGTCATCTTGTTCCGAGTCTTCCGCTATTTGTGACAGTGGTGAGCTTGCCTGCACCCCTTTTATTTGGTTTCTCTAATCTTGTTTATGCTTGTGTATTAGGTGATCCTTCACATTCGCACCCCCTCTCTCGGTGACCCTTGGACCCCTAGTGTGCAGTGGATCTTCAGGTAGGCCCGTTCTTGCAGCTGTAGTTCCTCCTTCGAGGGCCACTTTGCAGCAAGTTTGATCAGAGCTTGGGGTTATCTCAAGCCAACACTCATCCAGCTGCCTCCGATTGCAGGTAAGGAGAGACTGTGTTAGTCCTTGATTTGGAACCCACTCTTCAGGATGCCCAGTGGCCACCCCCTGGGCGCTTGCTCTTTACATTGCTTGGGGAGCCCTCTCCATTGGTCCGGCTTGATCCGCGAGAGTGGGCCAGCTCTAGGAGGCTCCCCCGAGAGACGCAGGTCAGAGGCCTAGCTGGGATCCGAGGTGGAGAGCAGCTTCCTCTTGCCATCGACGTAGCCACCCCCCTAGACTCACAGACTCCTCTTCAAGATCCTTCCTCCCCACCATGACTCAGAGACTTCACCTGCCATGACATCCTCCTTGTAGTCCTCGGCGCCAATGGGGGGCGTACACTCATTTTCTCAGTTGGCCTCAAGGTTGACTGACTCTTTTCGCCTCCAAGGACTTCACTGGCAGCTCTCTTCAGAGGGTGGGGATTCTTGGCTTCCATGATCATCATTGACACAACGAAGGCCAAGCGCCCCCCCTCCCCCTTTTCCCCTTTTCCGCGTGACAGCTCTTGGTGGCTCTGGCTTTGGGAAAGCCGATCTTTGATGTATACTTTGGGGACCCCTTCAGCCTGGATTATCCGCCTTTACATGTTGGTGCGGGCTACTCCGTGCATTATCACATGGTGAGCAGTAGCCTGGGCGATAGAGGCAGGCACGGCCCATTTCTATGAGGAGGCTGCAGAGGGGCAAGCTCTCCGACTTTCGTTGTGCAGGATAGAGATAGTTCCCACTCCTGACTTATCCACAAAGACCTGGTCTTTAGGCACTAGTCAGAGATGGGAGATTATGAGTAGTATTGCTTGCTGGCACATATGGTGGGCCTATTGCAGTGAGGCCATTGAGGGCACTTTCACGTGCTCCCCTCCCCCCCCAAGCTGAGTCCATCCTTTTTTATTTTTTTTGTGGGAAGAGATTCTTCTATTAGTTAAAAAAACAAACAGCCATAAGCTACTTGTACATGCTCAGAACCCTTGAAAGAGGTCAAGTAAAAAACTGGGGAGGGTGGTTGCCTGGCCGCTCTCAGAGGGAAACTACCTCATACAAAGGGGGGGGGGGGGGGGGGGGGGGGAGAAAAGACACAGAGGCGGCCTGTGTTGCCAATTGATCTCGCCGTCTTGATCAGAGAGAAAGGGACTGAGCGCCATGTGTGTGGAAAAGCCTCTTGCCGCCTACACATGCAATACAAATCACCCTGCATCTTCCCTCATTGACCGCAAAGGGTATGGATGATATCGGTCCAAATGGAAAAAATAAAAGAATGCAAGTGTGAGCAAAATCAGATGCAGTTGACAAAAGCGCAACATTGTTAAGTTCACCGATGGTTGAAACTCAGCAAGAGTGAGTTTCCAAGCAGTCAGAGTGGAAGTTGTCCACGAAGGGGTCTCCTCACAAGATGGAGAGCTTCAAGATGTCCAGGTGTTGTCGTCAGTTTCTGTAGGGTCGATGCAAGTTTTGGAACCAATTTCTGAGATCTGGCAGACCTCAGAGTTGGTGCCAACACCAATTGTTGAGGTTCATCAATTTTTATTTTCTGAGGTCACTTTATTGGGAAATGAGGAGAGTTCTATAGTGGTTGCCATGGCAGTAGTTCTTTTTTTTTTCTTCTGACTGGCCTTTTGCCCAAGATCCTCCCGTAGTTACCATTTTTCACTGCTTGTAGGTTCTTTTTATCCGCCAGTAAGCAATGCCGCTGAGGAAGCACCATGTGGGATTTTGAATCTTGGTCCTACACAAACTTCTCTACCACTTGAGCTATCACCTCATTGGCCCATGGCAGTAGTTCTTTTCCCCCCCCCCCGGAAAAAAGATCCTTATATTAGTTAATGAGAAAACGCCATAAGGCTACAAAGCTCGCCTCGCAAGGAGGGATAAAAACACAGTGAACCCCTGAGCTCCACCCCCGTGGCTGGCCGCTCTCTGGGGGGGGCTACCTAGTAGTACATGTGGGAGGTGAGAAAAGCCAAACTGGAGGCCTGTAGTGCCAAGTGACATCCTCGCCCCTCGCGGTGAGGAAAGGGCCAGGCTGCCAAGTGCGGAGGAAAGCCTTGCGGCGCCCTCTCATGCGATCCGAGTCGCCCTGGAGTTTCCCCCAGTGTCCTCTCAAGGTGTGAATGATGTCCACCCAGAGGGCCTGTATGACCTCCGCCGGTGGAGTCGCCTGGCGGTCAATGGCCTCCCTGCATCGGGCTCTCCAAATGTGCCAAGCCGTCATGCTGCTGATCAACTCCCATCTGTGCCCGACCCCCTCCTGAGGGGCTGCCGAAGAGAAGTCTGGCGTCGGAACCACCGCCATCACCCTGTCAGAGACCTGGATGGTCGCACTGCCAGGGACGTCCTCATATCCAAGGGCCGGGCCGCTGTCCGTGGCCCAAGCCACCGCACCCCACGTCACCAGCATCTCACCTGGTGAGCCTGCAAAAACCATCCTGAGAGCGCGCTGCCAGACCTGCTGTGCCTGTGGGCAATCCCATAAGCAGTGCCGCTGCGACTCCTGTGCATGGCCGCACCGAGGGCAGGACGCTGGGTGATTGCCGAAAGCTAGCCAAGCCCCCACAGCCAGTCCTCTATGCGCTGTGAGCCAGAGAAACAGCGTCACCTTCCGGGGCCGGAAGTTGGCCCAAAGGCGCTGCCAGAAGTCCCGAAGAAAGGCAGGGGAGAGCCCCTGTCGCCGCCAATCCTCGGCCGCCGCCGGGGTGCTCGCTATCCTGTGTCTCTGAATCCGCCGCCCCAGCCTCGCTGTGTACTGAAAAAAGGGGATGCCTGGGCTGGTGTGGGCCAAGTAGGGATCTCGCCAAAACCACTCACCTGGATCCCACTGAAGGCGAATAAGAGGCCTGCTGTCCCAAGCCCATAATCTCCAAGAACAGTCCTCCCCTATCGAGGCCGGTGAGGGGTCTACATGCCACTGTCTCTGATGAAAGCCGACCACCCGCACCCTCTGAAGAATACATCCCTGGAGCCCATCCAAATCTAGTCGTGTCCTCTGAAGCTGGCCACCCTCTCCCACCTCAAAAGTGAGTGGGGCGACTCTCTCCGCAGTGCCGCAGACCGCTAGAAGGATCTCATGCCGAGTAAAGACACCCATCCACTGTGGAGGTGGAGGGTCCTGTACTGGGGTCCGCCACTCCCTGGGGATGGCCGCCTCAATGTCCTGTCTCATCAACTCTCTGCCCCTCATCCCACTGAGTCTCCTCTCCTGAGCCTCTAGAGGCAGCTGCTGAAAACCTATCCAGTCGTCTAGGGACTGGGCTGGGCCTGAGCTCAGCGGGCCCCACGACACGTGAGACCGCGATCCAACCATATGGCCACTGGGGAGACGAATCAAGGGGTTCCAGATCAAAGGCTGCCTCAGGCGCTCCTCATCGGTGCCCGGGGGAGTCTGGAAGAGTGACGGCCTCAGATGCGACCAGGCCCTCAGAAGGCTAGCTGCAAAACGCTCCTCGAAGCCAAGGCCCACTCCTCTGGATCGCTGCTCTGTAAAGATCCACCTGATGCTGGGGGTCCAGGGGCCGCTAAGAGAAGGGGTGCGGCTGAGCATCCTGGAAACAAGAAACTCCTTCCACGGCTCAGCGCCTGGCAGGAGGCCACGAACTACCAACTTGCCAAGCAATGCTCGGCTTTGGCAGATAGGATCAACAATGCCTAGGCCGCCTCTCTCCCTCGGCTGAGTGATCACCGCCCATGCCACCTTGGCCCTGGTGGGCCGCCCGTCGCCACCGGACCAAAGAAAGTTCCTGATGAGCCTCTGCACCTGGCCAATGCATGCCCGAGAGAAGGCCCAGCAAGAAGTGATGTACCACATAGTAGCAAGCAGAACCTGGTTGGCCACAACTACTCGGCCAGCCAGAGATAAACGAGCGGTACTCCAATACGGAAGCTTCTTCCGAATGCTCAGAAGAAGGGGGGCTATCTGCTGCTCCGGAGATATGTCAATGCCCACATAGCATCCCAAATAACGCACTGTAGTGCCGGGGGGCAGCCACTGAAAACCGTCAACTGGCCTCCAAGTCGGGGGGGGCATAGAGCTGACCCACAGCCCACACGACTCGTGCCAGTTGATCAAAGCGCCCGAAGATCTGCAAAACCTGTCCATGGCTAAGGCGAAGCGGCGGAGGTTCTCCTCACCTCCCTGAAGATAGACAGCAGTGTCATCCGCAAACTCCGAGTCTAGGAGCTCCTCCGAGGTGCGGATGGGAAGCTGGAGGCCCCGCAAACCTGTATCTTGTGCCATCAAAAAAGTGCTCATGGCCTCCGCCACAAAAAGAAAAAGAAAGGGCGTCAAGGGGCACCCCTGCCGCACCGAGCGCGAGAGCTGGAACCTCTCTCCGCGCACGCCCTGTATCAGCACCTGGCTATGAGCCGATGTGTAGAGTGCAGAGACCCCACGGATCCACTGAGGGGGGAAGCCCATCCTCTCCATAGTGCCTTCCAAGAAGGCCCAGTCCACTCGATCATATGCCTTCTCGAAGTCGAGAAGGAGCACTGCCAGATCCTCCTGTCGAAATCTAGCAAGAGCCGTAGCCTCCCAGAAAGAGAAAATGTTATCCAGAATGCTCCTATCCTGGATGAAGCCAGTCTGCGTGGAGTGGATGATGTCCGGAAGGTGAGGCTGAAGCCGCCTGCTGATCGCCTTAGCTAGGACCTTGTAGGCCGTGCCTAGCAAGGTGATCGGTCTCCACTGTCTAATCTCCAGTCTGTCTCCTCCCTCTTTGGGGATCAAGTGGATCAACCCCTCTGCCATGCTGTCCGGCATGACTCCTGACTCCATAATCTCCTGGAATGCCAATCTGAAGCCCCTGTGTAAGAGGCCCCAGTACCTCTGGAAGAAAGCCACCGAAAGACCGTCCTCTCCTGGGCATTTGCCCCGAGGTAATGCCTGAAGAGCCTCCTCCAGTTCCGTATCCGAGAAGGGGGAGAGAAGGGAGTGCTGCAAATGGGCCGGCACAACCGGTCTCGTGAAGCTCCAAACTGCCTCCAGAGCCTCTCTCACCCTGTCATCTGCTGGCTCAGCAGAGAGAAGGTCCCTGTAAAAATCTGTGGCTATAGCCCGCACCCTGGGGGGATCCACCACAACCTGGCCATCAGCCTGCCGAAGACGCCTGAGACCCTCTCGTCTGAAGCGAGGCCCTGTCGCCTCAAAGAAATCTCGAGTCACTCTGTCTCCAGCCTGTGTCCAAAAAGAAGCCCGAGCATGGAATCGGAACTCCACCCTCCTCTCCTCGATGGATCTGATCTCCGTGCGAGCTGACTCCATCTGCTCTGAGATCCAAGGGCTCGTAGGATCCCTCTCCTGGAGTCTCTGGAGGGACGCTAGACTCCTCCGTAGGCTCCTCTCCTGCTCTCTGAAGGCCTCCAGCCGGTCCAAGGCAGCCTGTCTGAGCATCTGGCTGATCTCCTGCAAGCCACTGGCAAGATCGCTGGCTGCCGATCCTCTCCTGAACTGCAGCTCCTGCCAGACCTGCTCAACTCTGATCGCAATCTCGGGCTCCTCTATGAGACAGTCTGGAATCCGGACGCTCTGGCCCTGCTCTCCTCTCGTGGGGTCCTCGATCTGGAGAAGCACTGGATAGTGGTCTGAAAACGAGGAGCCTGCAAGTATGCCCACTGTGCCACCTCTATCACAGGCCCACTCATCAATGTAAAACCTGTCGATGCGGGATAGGTTAACTCCTGTGGCCCGTCTATCCGAGCGCGAGAAAGATAGACTCCCCTGCAACCTGCCAAACTCCGGGAGAGTCCACGGATCCTGGCCTCTCACCTGAAGCACTAGTTCCTCCCAGGCAGCGAGCTCCGACCCATGAATGGTCTCCTGGCTGCCCCCCATCCTGTCCTCTGCATCCTCCAGCATGTTGCAATTCCCTCCGAGGCACCAGTGGTCTGCCAAGGGGAGGGACTGCCTAATGGTGCTCCAGAACTCGGCTCTCCCGGTCGCCCCATTTGGGGCGTAGAAGTTGAGGAAGCCAATGCGGTCTTCCCCAACCCGAAGGATGATCCACTGCGCACGACCCTGGACCAGAATGCCAGAGTCCACAACCTCGGATAGAAGCTGCTCGCTGACTGAGATGCATAGTCCACCCTGGTTCCCCTGGGAGCCATATGCCGGTGACCAAAAAGTGTGACTCCTGCCTGGCAAGATCTTCCCGCAGGTGCGGGTACGCCCGGCAGAAAGGTGGTGCTCCTGGATGAAAAGGATATCTATGGGTCCTCCAACGAGAGCCCTCTGGATCTCTTGGCGAAGTCTGCCCCGACCAATGTAGCAGCCATGTCCACCGAGACCCTGGATGTTCCATGAGAGGATCCTCATGGATGAGCTATGGCAAGTCAAGCAGCCTCCACTGGCTCACCCCCCTCAGCCGGCCCGGATGATCTGCCCTCCACTCTGTGAGTCTTGGGCGCCGGCTTGGAGGGAGAATAATCACTGTCTGTCCGGGTGTGGAGTCTCTCCAAAAAGAGGGTGACCTGTCTCTGTGTCCAGCCCCACTCCGCCTTCGCCCTGTCCAGGGCATAGGCGTGAGACCAATCCTCTGCATATATGTATCTAAAGGTAGGCTGCACCCTCGGGGCGGCATGGAGGAGAATCAGAAGCACCGCCTCAACTGAGGTATGGACCGGATCCGCCTGCCAGTCTCCTATACCAAACAAGCTCATGCGAGCTGAGTGTAATCGGGTCTGCAGTAGGTCCGTGAGCCCCAAGTCACTGAAGTGGTGAGAAAACTCCAGTATCTGATCACGCAAAACTTCCTCTACAGAGTTGCAATCCCATGCTGTGTCTGGGGCAACACTGAGAGGAAAGGAGAAAGCCACCATGCTGCTCACCACTGAGGGAGAACGAGAGGGATGGCACACCACGCAAACTCGCAGGGGCGCGACCAGTGTCTCGAACGGGCCAGCGTCCAGCTGGAGGCACCTGAAAAAACCGTAATCCACTGGTAGCCCCATCACTCGCGGGGCCCCCCCAGGGGAGGCTGGAGAGAACTCTGTGGCGGGCGAAGCGAGGATCGCCATCTCCACCGGCCCGGCGTGGCGGTGGAACAGCCGCTGGACTGAGCTCTGGCCTACCCAGCTGCGCTGCCCCGGGGCAGTGGGTGGTCTGGCGAAGTATCCTGGAGAGGCCGAGGGAGGGATGGGGGCTCGTGGCGAGGAGGGGGGAGAGCGAGGAGAGGATGGAGAGGCATCTGCCAGAGGATAGGTGTCAGGGGGGGCCGCCGGGGGAGGCGGGAGGGGGGGGGCTGGGGGGGGAGAGGGGAGGGTGGAAGGAGTGCTCTCCGGGTGAGGGGAAGGGGAGCCGGGGGTCGAAGAGTGCGGCCCAGGATCCTCAGGAATCTGCTCCAAGGAGGGGGCGGGGCCCCCCGCGGGGTGAGGTGGGAGCGGGGTCTCCACGTGGGAGGCTCCACCAGCGGCCTCAACGGGCACTGAGTCTGAATCCTCATCCATCGGGGTGGGACCTGCTGGCCGCCTATCCCTGACAACAGCATAAGTGTGGATAGGTGCCTGCACGCCAGCCGGAGTCGCCTGTCCGCCAGCCTGTGCTGCTTGCTGGCGTCTGCGACGACGGTCCCTGCGGGCCGGGCGTTTCCGCCGGCGAACCTCCTGCCATCCTCCAGCCTCCTGGGACTGCACGACATCCTCCGCCGGGGCCTGCTCGTCAGAAGATGGCGCCTGCTGTGACGAGCCAGGGATGTCCGGTCTCTGAAGTGGATGGCCACCCCTCGGGTCTCCTGCAGGGGGTCCGGAGGCGGCATAGCGTGAAGGATGAGCCCCCTTGCGGGGACAGGCGCGTGCGAGATGGCCCATCTCCCGACATATGTAACACTGGCCAGGGAGGCCCGAATACTCCACGCGCTGTATCATATGTCCTCCAGAAAGACAAGGGAGAAGGATCGTCTTCGGGAGGGACTCCGGTGACGGAACCACAACCCGAATGGCCGGGAGTCCTGCTGCCCGGGCAATCACTGAAGCCGCTGTCTGAGGCGTCTCCACCACCTGCCCGAACGCCTTGCCAATGGATGACAAGAGGGGCAAGTACTCCCTACGGAGTCCAGGAAAACAGATAGTGACGGGGAAACCTGTCGCACCTGCTAGCGGGTCAGAAGCGGGGTCGAAACCATGAGTCCATCGCGCCAGGAACGCCCAGGATGAGCGGAGGGCAATGGGGCTCCGAGCCAGCACCATCTGAGCTGCCTGTGGGGACTCGAAATCCACCTGATAGTAGTCACGTCCCAAAAAATCTACGCTGATGATCTTGGCGGGCACGCCAACAAGGCTGCCTTGCAGAAGGTCGCGAAGCTCTCTCCGCATCGGACGGCTACCCACTATCTTGCAGACCAAGGAGGAGGCTTCAAGAGCGGAAACTGTGGAAACAAACAACTGAAGATCTTCGGCTGTGAACTCCAGACGGAGACCGGAATCGGCAGGGTTAGTCGGAGCGGCTTCCATGGAGTCCTCCAGAGGGAAAAAGCCAGAAACCGGGGTCACCAACGGGAGGGACACAGCCCTGCGAGGAAAAAAGAGAGGCGGAGGGCTACAGGGTCGCGGGGGCGGGGGGGGGGGGGGGGGGAGCTGAGGCGGGGAGGAGTTAGCGGTGGGCGGAGGGGCGAGACGGAAGGGAGGAGAGAGAAGGCGGAGGGGGGAGAGGTGGCAGGGGAGAGAAGAGAGGCGGGGGAGAGGGAGGCGAAGGTGGTTAGAGAGGCGGAGGAAAAAAGGATGGGGGAAGGAAGCAAACGGCGGGGGGAGTGGCGGGGAAGGCAGCGAGGAAGGTGGCGAAGGAAGAGAAGGCGGGGGGGAAGAAAGCGGAAAAGAGGAGGGAGGCGGGGGAGTGAAGGCGGGGGAGTACGCGAGTCAGAAGGCGGTGGAGAGATGGCGAACAGGGGCGCGATGAAGAAGGCGGGGGAGAGGGCGGAGGAGACAGCGGAGGACTGGCGGGGGGGAGAGTGGGGCGCGATGGCGAGAAGCAGCGGGGGGGGGGGGGGGGGGGGGGGGGGTGGGGGGAGGGGAGAGGAGAGAAGCGGAGCTCGCAGGCGAGGTCAACAGTTGCGTATAATGGCTATCCCCTAGAGAGGCCACATTTGCTCCAATGGAGCCTCCAAGAGTGGCTTGCCTCTAGTGTGGAACCTCAAACTCACTTCCATGGCAGTAGTTCTGATGGAGTGTGCGATGGAAGAATAGCAGGAGGGGATGCCACACGAATCACATTCATGATTGTCACGTGGACACAATCCCAACAATTAGCAGGATTAACGGCAGGTTCACAGAGAGAATGGGCGCCTTTTGGGCAGCAAGAAAGGTACCCAAGGCAGATGCCAAGTGTGGAGCCAGCTGGCACAATTGGTGGTTGACCAGTTGGAAAGTACCTTTATTGGGCTGTGTGCTGGCCGACCAGGGACTGACCACACTACACCAGTTGACGAGCCCTACAGATGCATATAAATAGGTGGCTCAGGGGCAGATGAAGATATTCAAGGATTCAGTGTGAGATGTGCTAAGTCAAAGCCATGTGCAGTGCTTGGATCAGCAAGAAGGCAGCTCCAATGTACGGATTTCAGCCATGCACAACTCTTTGGACAGCAGTAACCTTTTGTTCATGCATGTAGCTTAACCCTAGCATGCAGGAGTCCAGATATAGATCCAAGTTCAGCATTGTATATATTCATGTTTTGGCAATATACAGTAGATTGGGTCTATTCTCTGGTCTATTTGTGTATTTGCAGCATTAAACGAATAGCCAATGTTTTATTAGTGTTACAATCACAACCCTCAGCATCATGGCTTATCTGACTCCACGCTTGTTGGCTGCTTGTTTTTCTTCTTTTATTCCTGATCGTGCACAGTCATACGTCTTTTCTTCAAGATGTCATTCCCAGTCATGACTTATTGGCATGCTTTCTAGCCCAATGGGTATGCTACGCCTGTCACTCAATGGTTTATTTATGATTCTCTAGTGTGGTTAGGCTTAAAAGCTATCAAAGGAAGTGGTTAGGGAGCCTCAGCAAGTGTCCTTTTTGGAGCAGAGTGCATGAAGTTGGTGTGAGCAGTGAGATTATTCCTTCTGCTCGAGTACTAATTCATGTTTTAGAAGAACAAACTACTGTAGTTCGATAGGGGTCCTATACGTCAACAAAAAGTATGGGAAAGGCCAAGAATGGGCCCAAAATGGTGCCACATAGAACGTCCAAACTAAATTTCACTTCGAGTGGTGACATGCCTCACATCTCATGCCCAAGGCCCCAAATGCCATCAATGCCTGAATTGTGTACGCGAGAATCCCTCAAGAATAACTAGAAGGTTTATGAGTGGGGTAGGATGGTCCTCTATCTCTCGTTGTCTTTTCCTTATGCACATTGTAGGTAATCTGCATGTGTGGCTTTCTTAATAGAAAACAGGTCTTTTTTGCCAACTTGCTAATGGAATCCCTTTTTGCATTTCTGTGTTTCTTCCAGAGAGCAATCATGGGGCCCTTAAGCATCACTCTCTTGATAGCTGTGAAGAATTTGTACTTGGAATTCGTTTTCAAGGCTAGAAAGCAAGGCTGACCAAACAAGCCTTGTTTAACATCTAAAGATGATGTACCACCACGACATGTATTTAAAGAATTCTTGCCATTTTTAGACAGATTTTAGTGCATATTCTTTCTGAGAGCGATTATAAGCCAAGTGCTTCGGCGTCCCTTTTAAACCTGCAGAAAATATTTTGTACCTACCATGGAAATGATGCAATCCAGATGATGTAGACACATATCCATCCTTTTCCACAAGGGTTTTCTTTTGGTCTCAACCTAGATTGTATTGCTGGGGTATCAATGATTTTTCAAAATAATGACTATTTTGTTTGGAAACCTTATGTTTCATCGTTTGGACATAAATTTTGTAAGCTTTGATCCTGGATGGAACTTGGTCACCTATTAACCTGTCCATTTTGGTGTCTGCTTTCACTTGTGAGGCTTCCTTGTAGTCCAAAGAAGAGAATCCTGCATGGCTTTTCCTCGGAAAAAATAAAATGCAGACTCTTGTGTGTTCTTGCAGCTCCCCATACAGCACTGCCTCCGAAAGTCCTAGCCGGTGGTTTGATGGTGAATGGAATCAAGTCAGCCTTCTTGATTACCCTTACATTGGAATTTGGAATTCTTACATCCATGTGTGTTTTTGAGCTAAGGATTTTCCTCAAGGAGCTTAGATCTTTCCTGAACTTCTGCATGAATCTACCAACCACTTCAAGTTATGGCATTAACTTCTGGTGCCCCATTATTACCATGAGCATCCTCATTTGCATTGGACAAAAGTTCAAAATCAGCTTTACCCACCACTTTGACTTGCAGCTCCATTTGGGTGACATAAGTGGCTTCCGCGTTCAACCATATTTTTCAGCCTTTGTTCTGAGTCTTTGCCATAAGACTTCTGGCCTTCATTTGCTTATGTTGCACTACACCCATGATAAGAGGCATCGTGCAAGTTTCAACACACCTTGCTGGAAGAACTGAGTACTAACATAGGCTAAGGATGATTCGGAAACAATGGATAAGATGCGTTGCTTAGTGGGTCAACCCACAATAATGTTATTGCCTCTTCTGTTGATCACTTCAAACAAGGTCTTTTCTTTTATAATAATAATGTCCTTGGGTTTGGGTAGAGGTGTAGGTAGAGGGGAGAGGAGATGGCAAGAATGCAAGTGCCACACAATGAGAGGATAGGGGAGAGTGAGAAGAGAGTGAATGTGTCCTTTGATAAGGCAGCAAAAACTTGGTTTTCACCTTGAAGTTCTCAAAGAGAGTATATGATGTGTGGCTATATGGCTGATTTTTTTATCCACATTCACATTTAAATCAATCCAAATATGTCCCCTCTAGTCGTCTCGATAGTTAAAGATATGGACAATGGTAATAGTTAAATTTGTATTCACTAGTGGACGGACCCATGCTTTGCACATCATTTGAGACCTCCAAATCCAAATTCTTAATACATATTTATATATACTTATTATAAATCTGCTATATATATATATATATATATATATATATATATATATATGTATATATATGTATAATATGTAAATAGATGTTTATTATGTAAATAAATAGATGTTATATACATTGATTTAAAAAGTTTTTTATTTACATACTATAAATATATATATTTATAAGTATATATTTATTATAGATTTATTATATAATAAGTAAAAATATTTGTTTTTAAAATTTTAAAATAATTAAAAACTTTAATATAAATTTTTATTTATTTGTCATAAACATATAAATTTTTTATGTTAAATATGCATACATATGTATATATACACACACACACCCATCCCTACACACATATATACACATTATTTTTATTTTTATTATGTAATAAATATATATTTACCATATGATTTTATGTCTTAATGCTCTTTCAATGTTTCCATCTGCATCACTCTCTCTAACATCTTGTCCACGCCTTCATAAACCTTGCCATAGCAAGGCTCTTCCCCATTAACAAGCCCCATCATCTTCACCATATGTTTTGTCACCTTTACATTATAGTCGACTTTAACCCAAAACTTTTGAACCAAAAAGTGACTCGTAACAAATTCAACACCTAATGACGTATGTAGAAGCCATTTTGTCACTCCTCCGAAGGAACCAACTGGGTCAATGCATGCTTTGCTTATGCAATCTTTGAAGCATAAGAAAGTTGAATGCAAATCTTGTGTCCGAATATTTCAACAACTCTTTTAAACATAGCTTCGTAAACAATGCAAATATATAATGATGATTAAAAATAAAAGGGCAAATCTCTTTTTCTTAGCTACCAAAGGTGCTACCCATTGCAACTTTGCTATGTTCTTAAGCAAATTATTGATATAGTGTGCCACACATGGAACAAAAAAAATACTTGGATACTTCTTCATAAGTACCTTTCCTACTCCTTTGTTTGAAGCCTCCCCATCTACAAACAAGCTGTAAAACATTCTTCTCCCTTGCAAATTGCACTGCTTTATTCCACAACTCAAAACAACCTCACAGCTGACTTACCACCTTCAGAATTGTCGATAGCCTTCACAAAGTATATCCTACCACGTGAATACCCTAGTATGCCTTGTATGGAGTGTTTGTGTACATCACTCCAACCATATGCCATAAGAGATACCCCAAAAATACGCAACATTCTTGCATCAATATTAGCCTTCTCTTCAGTCAAGAGTCTTTCTCTGATTGCATTATATCCTGGAGGTGTGTAAGAAGGGCCAACAGCCTTGATAGCTTCAACAATATCTCTGTACGATGATGTGCGGGCTGCATTGAAGCTTATGGCATTTTTGCAGAAAAAGCTCTTAACTATTGTATCTGCCTTTGCCTTCAACTCGGGCTCCCATGCTACTTGCAATCCAACCTGACAAGCGATCTCCTAAAAGAGTTAGAAGATCTCAAAACTGAAAAATTAACATATCATACATATTTTAAGAATACACATGCAGCTTGAAAACGTAAAGTCGAACTCTCTATCTTATCTAGCATCCCTACATGCAAATGAGCAAATGTCAAGATGGACGCTCTCTCAACTCTAGTAATTGCTATCTTCTTCAAAACACACACACACACACACACGTTTGCACACACACACATGTATGAAATACTAATTTTTGAAATACTTCAAAACAACAACAATTTTATAGAGAGAATATGAAATATATATTGTTATATTGAGTGGTCTTTTCATAATCCCTTACCATAAAAATAGCTACGTGTGCTGCCGCGCCAACTACTAAGAAAACCCCGATCCACATGTGATGGGGAAAGAGAGAGAGAGGTATTAACGTTGGTAGAATGCAACACGAGGGCATATACGACCAACGGTGAGAGAGAGAAAGAGAGAGAGAAGACACATTACATGTAACACCTCAGCTAAGACTGCCAGAACAGATTACATCTTAATAAAACAAAATATTAGGAGAGAGATGTTGGCTCAATTAGTGGGTTCCAACTGAAGTCAAAACTTATGTGAGAGCAGAGGTTGAGCCATCCACTAAAAGACTCAAGGAAGGGGCTTTTCATCACATGGAAGGCCTACATGTAAAGCTTGGGTTTCATGGTGCAACTCCTAGACATGCGGTTTTGGGTCTGAGAATGTTCTCTTTTAAGATAAATGTTGCAACGATGTCCTCTGTGTCTGTATTTGAAGTCCTCATCAGAGCAAGTAAAAACACTGAAAGAAATGAAGATGAAGCCACACCGATGACAAATCAGACAAAGAAGAACTCAAAGATCAGCACACAAAGAAGATGAAACCACACCAGAAGCAGGCCATGATCACAAAGCAGCCTTCTGCCTGCCTGCAATACAGAAAGAGATTCTTGATAGTGAACTTAAAGAGGAAATCGTGTTGAATCAAAGAGAAGCAAGAAACCTATGTCTCCCCGAAGTAGACGACAGAGATAGAACCTCTCAGATCTCAAACAAAGAGGCGCCCCCAAAAGACACCAAAGGCACAGGCAGTACACTGCATTCTAGTGTATTTGTCCCCGTCAGATTTTTTTTAAAATAAAAATAGCCATTATTTAAAAGGAATGAGTTTTCATATATTTTAGTTTTATATGATTTTTTATATATTTTAGTTATAAAGCTGGCATATAGATGAGATTTTGAGAACAAAAACCGAATAGATTTAAGAATTGTCTTGGTTGAAATACACTTCAGGATGCATGTACATGGCAAAGACAACCACATCAGCATGGGCACTACCCCACCCAATCAACTCAAGGAGGGCCTAGCCCTATTCAATCTAGTCACCTGTAGCAGTTGCCAAATATTTGTTGCTCTCAAAATAGGGGAAGTAAAGCAAGAAATAAACTTTTTCTTTTCAACCAGAGTGAAAAAATGAAAAATAGGATGACCCTGAAGCTCAGCCTGTTTCTATTGAAAACAACGCATAGGTTAAAACTAGAATTTTAACAATTTGAGTCTTTCAATTCAAGGCTTGGCAAAATTACAATCGCTTTTTCTCAATTCGAGCCGGGATTTTTTTATGACACTAGTGCAGATGTTCGCGATGTGGAAAAGAAGAAGCTTAAAGCAGATTGCTCATTGACAAGCAAATATTCTATATAAATACTCTTTGTATCACATTAAATACTCTCTATATCATGCATGCACACATTGACCTGGGATGACTTTGTAACGATCTTTTAGAACTAATTATAAAGCTATAGTTCTCTTTTATATAGTTTTTCAATAACTCTCCTTAACTCACTTGTAGCTTAGTAGCTTCACAAAGCATTGATGCATAGTTGGCTATACCACACGACAATGCTCGGTTTGTAGTTAATTTTTTTGGTTGAAATTTAAAAATCCTCGTTGGAATTTGATGTTGCCTTTAATTTTAAGGGATGAAATTTGTACATTTCAGCTATAAATCTCGGCATTTGTATGATTTCTAGTGATTTTCAAGTCTAAATCCTAGTTAAGCCTAAGCATTACCTTTAATTTTAAGGGTTGAAAAAATAATTTTTTTGTGCACTGGCACACGGATGTTAATACTTTCTGGCCACATGCGACTTTGATGCGAGTAACACATGTAACTTATATCTTTTTTTTTTTGTGTGCAAGCATTACACTTTATACTCCTCCTCTCACACACATTACAAAGAGAGCATTGAACTTTTGTATGTTGTTTATAATTGATGTCAATTGACAATACTCCTAACATATATCTTCTTTTTGTGCAAGGATTTGTTGATAACAATCTTTGTCATCATCATACATTCAAATCATATGATTATTCCTTCGTTGGACATTACTTTGTAAGTATCCAAATTTTTTAGTTGCTGTTATGGGCTACCACACCTCCAAGAGGGAACTCAATGCATTCACCTAAAGGAAGAGTACAGAACACAATTGTCATAGGGCACTTACTAATGCTTCGAGCTTGAGTGCCTTGAGGCCTCCAAACTCACTTGTTAAGCTCCAAACCTCCAAGCTCCACCTCCATGCTGTCACCGTAGAGTCGCTCGCACCATCGCATAATGCAATCACTCTCTCTCTCTCTCACTCTCCCACACAAGCATGAAACGTACAAGCATAGAAGAGGCACAAGTGCTAGAATGCTCTCTCTCAATCTCTCTCAAGACACAAAGAAGAGCTCTCAATAGCACAAAGGAGGATTGTGTCCTTTCATTATATGAGAAAATGCGTTATATATATTTGTCCCTTATTCTTACTTGGGCATCCAAAACTTACTTAACTAAGGCCTTGGGCGGCCAATATCTCATAATGTATAACTTTTATAGTGCCTTTACATTACACTTATTATCCTCAATTGGAGGAGCATACTTGTTAATACAAAATGGGATTAATATCCCCCCCTACCTGATGTAGGTTTTATCCTAAGAACATGTTACCGAGGTCAGAAGACCTTTTTGAGGGTTCTTCGAAATGTTGAGTGTGATCTCCAGAACCCTGTGTCTACCATATCCCCGAATGTGACATGCATGCAGGTAGAAAGACACCTTAGGCGATGATAGTACATCATCATGCCTTTGTTAGACGGACCTTGATTCATGTCAAATTGCAGTTGGTCAGCTTCATACCCATCATATGGTTCCTTGGGTTGATCGATTAGGACCACGAGCAATTTTAAGAATCTAACACTGGCCACTATTACTGGGTCCGGAATATAGCGCCATGCCTATATCCAAGTCAGCATCTGTTTTCTTTGTTCCCTTATGTTTGTAAATGTAGGTGGCATGAAGATTGGGAAGTTATAACAGACATGCGAATCTCGCTGCTTGGCCTCTTGAAGTTCCAAAGGTGTCCATCTCCTCTTTAGTGGCATGTACAAGGGATCAACTCGTTGAGTTGGTGGCGCACACATATATACATGGCTGTATTCTGGAATTGTTATGAATTCCTTTCTCTAGTTTGCTGGCTGTATACCAAAATCTTCCAACTTGGGGTGTGCATCATCTGTGATGATTGTGGCATAGCCCCCACTTATGTGGACTGGGTGAGCTTTCCTCCACTTGCGGAAGCAATAACTGAAATGGTGTTATTTGCATTAACACCTTGAACCTTAGCTTTGACTTTAGTAGTGGATTGCCAGCTCGTATATGAAGCGTTCATACTCTACACCAGACAATGACTCCAACATAATATCATCAGTAAAAGCTTCAATATTGTCTTGGGGGAGAGTATGTCTTACCTCTTGAGTTTGTTGTGGGGGAGACGAGTCAGGAGCCGGTACCTCCTTTGGGGGCGAGAGGGTTAGTGGGAAATTCTACATGTTGAGACGGGAGAGTAGAAAAAATGCAGTCGGCTTAGTAGGCGGTGCATTAGGATATGGATTAAGTAGTTTACTAGCTACATTAGATTACACTGGGTAAGTAGGGTTGGATGATGAAGTTGGTGTCTCTTCCTGACCATGGCTTGAGCTGGGGGCTAAGTGGCTAGGCTTGTGGAGTTTCATAAAATCTTGGAGCTCAATGATGTCCTCAGAACTTATGTTAGGATATTCGATATGTGATTTATCAAAAGTGTAGAGGACACTGGTTAACATGGATTCTAAATGTATGTATATATTATGGTAGAGTTTTAGAATACCAAAAGGGTAGTGATATAAAGAAGACTCACATAAGTCCCATGGCTTATAATCCATTGATAACTTTGTGCTACCACCTCGTAGTTGGCCAGTGTTTTGGGAATATCATCTAGAACAAACAGGTCTGATTTCTCGTCATTATTGTCCAGGATTTTAGAGTTTTGGAGTACCCGACACCAATTACGAAGGTTTAGCATAATAGGGTGCAATGGATAAAAGTAAATATCATGTGGATTAGTTAATGCTACATCCCCCCCTGCGAAATTCCCATAATGATCGTGGGATCATCACCACACTCAATGTTTTGCTTAATGAGGGTTAGTTCTCCCAGGCTTAGGTCCTCTGATAGATTTATATCATATTGAAGGAATGAGAGGGTTAGTGTAGACAAAAAAAGAGTAAGAGTTTGAGGAGGGGCTCGAGGAGTTACTGAACTGACCTATCTCCGAGGCTCGCTCAAGGAGTAGGAGCATTTCATCTATAGGCTCTTGTCTTTGACTTCGGTCCTATATGGCCAGTTGTCGTTCCAATTCTTGAACACGGGAGTCATTGGTGTTGAGGAGGTTTGATATGGCTGTTTCTCGGACCATCCGTGCAGCATCCAACTCCTTGAAGTGCCTTGTTGCTTCCTCTTGTGCACGTCTGGTGGTAGCCTCCCTTTCCCAAGCTTCTTTGATTCTTTGAATTCTTCAGCAGAAAGCCAATCTTTGATTGTCTTGTAACTGTTCCGAAGTTGAACCTTAGGCACCCAATGCTATGTACCCTATGACTTGGGATGCTGTTTGCATAGGGATTGTGGAATTGCTGCCTTTTTTGCTTCATGAGTTGATGTCACTGTGCTTGGTGTTTCTATCTCTTCAATCATGGTGGCCTGCCTCCCTGTGTTTATTCGGCTCCATAAGGGTACAAATATGACATTGTTTCCCTTGTTCAGCACTGCTGTCCTCTTCTCCCATTGGATATTACATTTGCTGCTGCTGCTGCTGACACAAATCTAGGATCATCCTAGGATCATTTCCTCTTCCATGGAACCTGCAGGCATGACAAACACCTTCCCAACCAAGGAATTATTTCTAATGGAAATGTTAACACTTAAAAATCCCTCAGCTTTTGTAGTTGTCAAGTGCACACTGCGTACTTGTGTGTTGGTGGTTTCAATGTGTGGTTTATCTAAGGCCACCCATGTCTCATATGAGATCAGGTTATGACTTGATCCCGTATTTATCAATGCAATGCTCGTTACATGCCGTAGAGAGTTTCACTAAGTCGTGCTAGCGCAATGTTCAGTTCCTCCTTGTCGAGAAGAGTTAGTGAAGCCATGTTTACATGCAACATTCTCTTTTAGAGTATCTGCTTGGCTTTGACCTCCCTTGCCTTAGCCTCTTCTTGAGCTTGCTGGATTTTTTCCTTTGCGAGTTGTTTTTGTTGTTTTAAGAGATGTTATTGCAAGAGCATCTCTTGGGTCAGTGGTCCAAAATATTTTTTAAGTTTGCCCCCATTGACGTAACCCTCCATTTGTACGCCCTCAATTGTCTCAATTCTAACCGACCCCTAAGGTGTGATCTTAGACACTCAGAAGGGTCCTAGGCCTCTATACTTGAGTTTCTTTTTGCTGGTGCTTCCTACACCATACATGAGGACAAGGTCCCCTGTTTCCAGTTCTTTAAAAAAAAAAGTTTTTATCGAACCAATGTTTTCTTCATAGTTTTTCGACCATGAGTCCGTGCGATGCAATTAGTATGGTCTCATCAAGCTTCTCTAAATCAATTAGCCTTTTAGCTAATGCATTCTCCATCAGACGTTCTTGCACTGCAATCCTTAAGCTCAGAACTAGGTATTCCATAGGCATTACTACCTCAACATCATAAGCTAGACGGAAGGGAGTGTACCCCGTCGCTACCTTATATGATGTTCGGTATGCCCATAAGGCTGCTATTAGTTTATGCTCCTAGTCCATTCGACTTGCTTCCAAATTTTGTTTGTACTCTCTGCTTGACCATTAGCCTATGAATAATAAGGTGATGATTTTCGGTGGACTACTAAGAATCCATCAAGTAAATGATCAATCACCTCATTAATGCAATGTGAACCACGATCACTAACTAATTCTAACGAGGAGTCGAATCTTGAGATAATTTGCTCATATAAGAATTTTGCTGTTGTTCGTGTATCAGCTCGCTGCTAGGCTGTGGCTTGTGCTCATTTAGTGTTGTCTTACAATAAAGGGGTGAGTGGCTGTAAGAATATGGCACAACGGAAATAGATACAACAAGAGAAAGTACACTAGACAATGCAATAGAGAGAATGGAGAGAATTTTAAAATTCTGATTATACCAAACAAGAGATAGGTACAATATGATGGTGATGTCCACCTGTGCGCTCTAGTGTAGAGCTTAGATGGTGATCTAGACAGACTCTAGATGGAAGGCGTACTGAGAGTATAGGAATATATTCTCACAAGCCTTGGATACCTTTGCTTGTGCCAACTATGTCCATTTATAGTGCTAGAGGTAGTGCGGTGATGCAAGACAAGGGCAGCTACGCTGTTAGAGGTAGTGCGGTGATGCAAGACGAGGGCAGCTACGCTGCATTAACGCGGCTCACCGTCCGTGTATTCATAACGTGTCCCCACCAACACCACCTACTAATGATGAACTTAGTTCCCGAGGAAATATTCCAGCTAATGCTCGTACCCCTCATCATCTCCTAACCATCAACGCTCACAACTACGACCCCTTCCAGCATCTAAGCTGGGGTTTCCACTAAAGATATGTGCACCAATGGCTTCTCCTCACATAATGGGGGCCGTACAAATGTGCACCACACATCAATGTGAGATACATGCTGAGAGGCGGGCATTGAACATATACTAACACCCCCCCTCAATGTCCGCCGAAGATGAACTAAGGGTTTCTTGGCCCAATGCCAAGTCCATGAAGATGTCAAGTGAGCTGGTCCTTCCCAAGAGCTTTGGTGAAGATGTCGGCGCAATTCTACTTCGTAGAATAGTACTCTAACTCCACAATCTCATCCTCAATCAACTCTTGCACATAATGATACTGAATCTCAATGTGCTTTGTGCAAGCATGAAACACAAGGTTCTTTGTAATGGCCATGCAACTCTGATTCTAGCATCGTAAGGTCGTGGGGGGCTGATCTCACTGGAACTCCCATATCTGCTAGAATCCTCCTCAACCATACTGCCTCACAAGAGCAGCAAAACAAGCGGCCTTGTACTCTGCTTCAATTTTGAAGAAAGTGCCACTGCGGATTGCTTCTTATTAATCCAAGAGAACACACCGGATCCAAGTGAGAAGCAATATCCAGAAGCTGACTTTTTGGTGTCACAATCTCCAGCCCAATCGGAGTCACAATATCCCACTAAGGAGTCACCAGATATGTATGTAATTCCATATTCAAGAGTATCTTTAATGTACCTGAGCACACGCATTGCTACATTCCAATGACATTCCCTTGGTTTGTTGGAGAATCTTCTCAACACACCAACTACATAGCAAATGTCTGGTCTAGTATTGTACAAGAAAATCAAACTCCCAACAAGCTTCCTATACATCTTGATCTCAACCAAAGGTGTGTCCTCAGAAGAAAGCCTAAAGTTTACCTCCATTGGTGTACTTATTGGCTTGTAGTCTATCATACCAAATGCCTTCAAGATCTCTCTTGCATACTTTTACTGTTGAGAAATGAAGACCTTGTCAGACTCCTGCCAAACCTCGATCCCCAAACAATAATGTAAGAGCCCCAAGTATGTCATCTCAAACTCAGAGCCAAAACTTTCTCGTGTTTGCTGAATCAAGTCTTCATGTGGCTGCTAGTGATAATCAAGTCATCCACATAGAGAACAACTATCACATATTTGTCGTCCTTTCTAAGTACATACAAGTTAGTATCAGATGCACTTCTAAAAAACCCAATATTTTTGAAAAACGTATCTATTCGTTTGGTACCAGCCCTTGGGGCTTGTTTCACCTCGTATAAAGCCTTCTTCAACCCCTACAAACCTTATTTTTTTGATTTGGGCAGCTTAAACCCTGGTGGCTGAGCAACATACACCTCCTCCTTGAGATGTCCATTCAAAAAAGACGATTTTACATCCATTTGAAAAACTGGCCACTTCTTATTAGCAGCCAAGGCAAGTACTATGCGAATAGTGGTCATTCGAGCTGTTGTGGGGCAAAGGTTTCACTAACATCAAAACCTTGTGCAATCAGCCTAGCTTTGTATTTCTCTAATGAACCATCATATTTATACTTAGCTTTCCACACCCACTTGGTGGCCAATTACCTTTCCTTTTGGTGGCCAAGCTACGAACTCCCAAGTGTTATTTTTGATGATGCTGTCATACTCTGACTGCATTGCTGCCTTCCACTTTGGATCTGCCAAAGCTTCTTCTACATTTGTGGGCTCCTTCACTTAATCCGTTATCTCAGCCATCAAGTCCATATTGACAATGCGTTCAAAGACCTTCTTTGCTTCTCTGTTCTCTTTGATCTGCGTAAGCCATATGCTGAAGTTTCTACAACATTAGGTTGGGCGTTGCGATCATCAAAGAGCTGCCTTACTCAGGTAGGAAGTGGCTGTTCTTTAGGTGCAGGGGCAGGTTGGTGTGATTTCTGAGAGTCTTCATCATCTGAAAACTCCTCCTCCTTTAGTTTTTTGATACTTGGGTTGGGCACATGGTGGATTATTTCTCCATTTGATGATAAAGTGGATGGATCCCTATCCTCTCCATACTGAGTGAATGTGGATGCTCCACAAACACCACATCTCGGCTAACCATTATCTTCTTAGCCTCTGGATCAAATAGTCGATAAGCCTTCGACTCTGTACTATATCCAAGGAAGATACATTTCTTGCTTTTGGCAGCAAGCTTAGTTCTATTTGCATCTGGTATATGCATGTAACATTCACAACCGAATGTTCGAAAACGAGAACATGAAGGCTTCTTACCCGAATAGGCCTCATATGGTGTGATTCCTTTGAGCGTCTTTGTGTAGGATTTGTTGAGAATGTAAACTGTAGAGTGTTGATTACTTCAGCCCAGAAAGAGTCTGGTAACCCTTTCCCTTTCATCATGCACCTTGCCATTTCCATGACTGTGCGGTTGCGGCATTCCACAACTCCATTTTTTTGAGGCCTATGTGCAGCAGTGGAGTTGGCGCTTGATGCCATGCTCCTTGCAGTATTGAATTCACTTGAAGTGATTTCTCCTCCTCGATCCGTTCGGAACTTCTTCACCTTATGTCCTGTCTCATTCTCCACAAACTTAAGCCACTGTTTAAACTTACCAAAAGCTTCAGTCTTATCACGGAGGAAATAAACCCACATCTTCCTACTGTAATCATTGACTAACAACATGAAGTAAGAAGATCCTCCCAATGCAATAGTAGACATCTTACCACCACAAAGATCAGCATGTACCAGCTTTAGAGGAAACTTTGCCCGATTGTTGTTGTCTTGTGGAAATGCCTTCCGTTGTTGCTTGCCCATCATATAAGCCTCACATGGTTCTTGCAATTCTACAAATGCAGGTAAATTTTCCACCATCCCCATTTTTTGCATCTCCTTTAGCACAGCAAATCCGATGTGACCAAATCACTCATGCCAAAGTTTGCTTGTGCCCTTGTCTGCAATAGCTAAAAGAGCACTCAACTCGTACAAATTGTTTTCCTCACAGCTTTGCCAAAATTGTCTTCCCCTCAGTATCTAGAATCTCTTCTCCTATTTTCTTGAAGTGTACTTCAAGGCCACGATCTGTTATTGTAGCAACTGAGAGCAGGTTTCTCTTTATTTGAGGCACATAGAGCACAGTAGATAGATTCTTTTCTTCACCTGTATAGTTGCCATAAATGAGATGGTTCCAGACCCTTCGGCTGAACATTTAGCATTATTATGGATTCGTGTAAAGGCTACCAGGAACTATACCAGTCCTTTTTAGCTGGTCATATGTCGGGATGCCCCACTATCCAAAACCCATAAACAGTTAACAAGTGGAGCCTGAGCAGATGAGCATACCTCTTCTATGGCAACCTAGAGTTCCAACTCAGTTTGAGCGTTGTTTGCTGACTCCTTTCCCTTCCATGAAGTCTTCATGGTGCCATTCTTCTCATCAGCATGCTTCTTTCTGTTTGCAGTCTTTGACGGCGTGACCCTTCTTGTCACAGTAATAGCACGTACCAAAAAACTTCTTCTTCTTCTTGGGCTTTTTCTTCTTGTCTTCAGCAGTTGCCCCACCTTTGCATTTTGCATGCGGATGTAAATGTGGTGTCACCACCATCACGGGTCTTGAACCGCATCTCCTCCTCAAATAGCATAGCACTAAATTCTTCAAAAGAAAGAGGCGGTACTCTAACTTGGGTATTTAGTTCTGTAACCAAGCTATCATACTTCAGCGCGGTAGAATTCAAATGCATCTCCGAGCTAACTCCTTGCTAGTCTTTATGATTCCCACAACAGCCATTTGGTCTCGCAGATTTTTGATCCGACAGATAAACACTTCTATAGCTCCTTCAGAAAACTTTTTAGCAACAAGCTGATTCTCTAGGTTTTGAATCCTAGTTTGATTTGGGGTCTCATACTGATTTCTTAGTATGGTCCAAGCCATGGATGCCTTGGTTGTGTGTTGAATCAGAGTAAGAACAGAATCACTTACACTGGTAACAATGGTGCAAAGTGCATCTGCATTGCGCCGCTTCCATGCCCAAAGAAGAGCAGCATCTGGTGGAATCATTCTTGTGTTATCGTTGGGGTCAATGGTTTCCAATTGGTCCTTGGTCCGTTCCCAAAATGGTCTCCACAGCTCATAGGAATCAAGGATGGCATTGATTTTGAACTTCCAAAGAGTGTAATTTGTCCCATCTAATTTTCCTTCAGTGAAGGCAGGTGGATGGATGCGTAGCACTGGAATAGCAGTAGTAGCATCACCGGACCCTGAAGTAGACATCACTCCAAACTACTTCTATGCAAAGAAAGACTAGACTTTGTGTACTTTTGTTGCTAAGAGCACCTAGTGCTCTGATATCGTGTAAGAATATGGCACAACGAAAATAGATACAGCAAGAGAAAGTACACTAGATAATGCAATAGAGAGAATTTTAAAATTTTGATTATACCAAACAAGAGATAGGTACAATATGATGGTGCTGTCCACCGTGCACTCTAGTGTAGAGCTTAGATGGCGATCTAGACACACTCTAGATGGAGGGCATACTGAGAATATAGGGAATATATGCTCACAAGCATTGGATACCTTTGCTTATGCCAACTATGTCCATTTATAGTGCTACAAGTAGTGCGATGGACGCGTCCAAGACGTGGGCGGCTATGTGGCATTGACGCGGCTTCCCGCCCGCGTATCCATAATGCGTCCCTATCGACCACCACTGCCCCCTAATGATGAACTTAGTTCCCGAGGGAATATTCTAGCTAACGCTCATACCCCTCATCATCTCCTAACCATCAACAGTCATCATAACTATGATCCCTTCCAGCATCTAAGCTAGGGTTCCCACTAAAGATATGTGCACCAATGGCTTCTCCTCATAATGGAGTCCGTACAAATGTGCACCACACATCAATGTGAGATACATGCTGAGAGGCGGGCATTGAACATATACTAATAGCAGCATCCTGTCCCTTTGTTGGGGGATAGCAAATCCCTGACATTCCTTGTACCTTTTGACAAACTCTATGGTGTCCCCAAACAACATAGGCCACCATAGTCCTGCTTGAAGTACCTTGTGACCCGTAATCTCTCCAACAAAATGCCCTCCGGCTATCCCTGATGAATGAGCTTCATCCAATATCGTGAGTGATGAGACGAACTCATCTTCTCTCACATCTTCTCAGGACATTATCATTGCCTAGATTATATAATTCTCCCACAATTAATCGATAAGGTGTAGTAAGCTTGATAAGCCTCTGCATTTTATCTTTGCTCAAGGGTGTTTCTTGTTGCGGAAAAGCATAAGCTAGATAATCCGATATCTCCTCACTCCATTCGGGCACCATGTCCAGTTTGAACAAACAAGCATCAGGGAGGTCATCATCAACACCAGTTGTTGGTTCCCCATTTGGAATTCTTGACATATGATTGACCATTACATGATGTCTCCCCTTTCTTACCGTAACTGTAAAGTTGAATTCCAATAGTAATAGCAACCAGCGTGTGATTCTTCCTGTGGTGCAAGGCTTGTTCAACAAATATAATAAGGCCTGATGGTCCACGAAGAATATGAATTTGTTGGCCAATAGGTAATGTCAATACTTCTTGACTGCATAAACCATGGCCAACCCTTCTCACTCTGTGGTGGTGTAATTCATTTCTGCATCATTCAATTGACGACTAGCAAAGCAGATTGGATAGTCCAATTTGAACTCATCGGGCTATGCTAGTACGCATCCAATAGCAAAGTTTGATGCATTGATATGCACATGAAATATTGAAAAGATGGAAGGGGGAAGAGAGCTTGAGCTCTTGCAACAAGCACCCACACACTCACAAAACCCTAATAGAGAACACACAAGGTGAGAGGCTGAAAATATTCTTCTTCTTCACTCAACACTCAACACACACCACATACAAGATAAGAGTACACATAATAGGAAAGGTACTCAACCAATACATACACGGGTTCTCTATAGTGTGAACCCAACTAAATGAGCTGGCGCTATAACTATGCCAGTCTCTAAAATGGCTGTCACACAGCCTGTCATCCCACTGGCCGCATATCACCCATGATCTCACCAACCATGCCAGTGGTGTAAGTGTGGGGCCTATCCCCCAGGAGGCGGGTCATCAGTGTCCACCGCCTCACTAGACAAGCTCGATATCTCAACACTCACCCTCGAGCTCAACTCCAGCTCATGTACACCAAGCGAAGCCCTGAATCTGCGGAGCTTCTCTGTACCCAATGCTTTGGTGAAGATGTCAGCTACCTGATCCTCTATGCTGACATAAACAAGGTCAAGGTCTCCTACCAAGACCTTCTCTCTGACGAAATAGTAGTGGACCTCTATATGCTTCGTGCGAGCATGAAAAACTGGGTTCCTGGCCAACTGTATACTGCTAATGTTGTCACAAAAAATGACAACTTGTCTATCCACTGATAGACCCAAATCTGCAAGTAGCTTTCTCAACCAAGCTACCTCACATGCTGCCACGATGGGGTGGACACAACACATTCTACATTCTTGCACTCCACCTAGTATCCACCTTCCCAAAATGATATACCTCCTTGTTTGTGAGGTTCGTTCCTATAGCAACAACTGGCCATATCTTGGGTGGTGGACTGGGATTTGGGTCTATGTTGTTGTCCACTATATAGTAATGAAGCATGTGTTCAGGGAAAAACCAGGGCCATTGTCTAATGAGACCATTTTTGCTTGCAATAGCCCTAAAAGGAAGGTGCAAGCACACCCTTAGCAGATCTGACTATGTGCTGCCCACACCTCTTACCCCCACGAGGCGTTCCATTGCATGTGACCTTGCTGCCAATGCACGTCCTTCGGATTGCCCACATTGTTTCATTCACCTTGTGTTCAATGACATTGCCCTCTGTGACTTCTGTAGTTCTTTTTGAAGTTTTTCTTGTATCATGTTCTTTGAAATTGATTTTCCGTGGCCTCCTAGAATACTTGCGATATCTTACATGTGTGTTGTACGCTGGTCGATGCGTGGCCTCATCATCAATATAAATTACCACCCTTGATAGTCTCTTGTGACGTGCCCTCTCTCTGTCACCAGTGAGAGGGGTGGGCGCCCTGTACATGGGTCCTGTACATGGGTCCTGTACATGGGTGTTCCTTTAGTTGCCTCATTAACTATTCGGACTACTTGGGTAGGGCTTGTAGAGCACTGTTCGTTTAGTTTCTCCAAGCTTGGGCCTCTCCCTATGTGCTGCCCATGTACACATATCTCTGTCCCAGTCTCATAGAATAGTCCACAATGCAAAGTAGACCTCACATACCTCAATATGCATCTCAATGCATCCAAATGCGGTTTCCGTGGAACCTGCATGAACTGACTCACCAACCCAATAGCATAGCTCAAATCTGGTCTGGTGATTGTCATATAGATCAAGCTTCCTACCATGCGCCTATACATAGTAGGATCCTCCAAAATCTCTCCTGAATCTGCACTCAACTTTCCATTTTGATCCAATGGCACGGAAATAGGCTTATAGCCTGTCATACCATACTTGGACAACATGTCCAAGCCATACTGTCTCTACAGTAATCCAATACCATGTGGTGACCTAATCACCTCAATGCCCAAGAAATATCTGAGCTCCCCTAGATCCTTCATCTCAAACTTCCGTCTAAGCAAGATCTTTACATCAAAGATCTCTACATCATGGTCCCCCGTAATGATCAAGTCATCTACATAGATGACAATAAGCACAACCCCTCTATCACCATGTCTCACATACAGCGAGAAATCTGCATTGGCTACATGAAAGCCAATAGTGACAAGATATTCAGAAATCTTGTCAGACCATGCTCTTGGTGCTTGTTTTAAGCCATACAAGGCTTTCTTCAACCTGCAAACATGCTCGGGGTGACCCACATTCTCATAACCAAGTGGCTGCAACATATACATGCAAGAATGCATTCTTTACATCCATTTGATGTAAAGACCATTGCTTTGACGCAGCCACTACTATCACAACTCTCACTGTTGCCATCTTGGCAACTAGGCTGAAAGTTTCCTCATAATCAATTCCATATGTCTGCGAATATCCTTTGGCTACCAACCTAGCCTTATACCTGTTTATGCTCCATCACTGTTATGTTTTACTTTGTACATCCACTTGCATCCAATGGCTTTCTTGCCTTTAGGCAATTGCACTAAGTCCCAAGTTTCATTTCCATATAGTGCATTCATCTCCTCATCCATAGCTTTCTCCCAACACACATTTCCAACAGCCTCATCAATACATGTGGGCTCAACAACCTGCACAACCTTTGCCATATATGCATAGTGATGTGCCACATAACCATCATAGGTAAACCTCTACACAGGGTTTTTAACTCTTCCAGATCTTCGCAGCTTTTCATTCATGGCTTCCATAGCCTTCTTTACACCAAGTGTTCTCATAGCTGGGATCCTAAGCTCCTCATCAAGGCTCATCTCTGAGCCACTAGACTCTCCATCAACATGAGAATGCCCTGCAGAAATGTCAGGCATACCAAGGGGCTTAACCACTTTCTCTTTTCCTTTACATGATGTACTAATCACATTTGTAGGACTGGTATTATGACGCAGCCTGCCACTCCATGGTCTATCAACAGACCTAGTAGATGAGGACTCTCCTGGTCCACTCAAAGACTGTGATTGCTGACCTGCATTCTGTGCAACCACACTTCCACTCACATCAGCCCCAATAGCTTCTTTTTCAACAGCATACCAACTGCTCATCTCATCAAAAACAACATCCCTGCTTACCCTCAACTCACGTGTAGCAGGGTTATAACACCTGTATCCCTTTTGCTCAAGGGAATATCCAATAAACACACATTTTTCAGCTTTTGGATCCAGCTTAGTTCTCAGCTCATCTAGCACATGCACATATGCAATGCATCCAAAGACTTTCAGATGAGACAAATCAGGTTTTCTGCCAGTAAACCTCTCCTCTAGAGTTACATCATGTATGGCTGCAGTTGGAGTCCTGTTCATGATGTATACTGCTGTAGAAACAGCCTCAGTCCAATAGCTATGCGGCATATTCTTCTCTTCCATTAATGCTCGCGTAATCTCAGCAATGTGCCTGTTTTTCTGCTCAACAACTCCATTTTGCTGCGGAGTGTATCTACATGTAAACTGTCCCGAATACCATTCTTCTTCAAAAATTCAGAGAACTCATTGGAGAAGTACTCTCCCCCTCCATCTGACCTTAGGCACTTTACATATTTCCTTGTTTGCTTTTTAACCAAAACTCTGAAATTCTGAAAGTGAGTGAACACCTCACTCTTCTCCTTCATGAAATATACCCACACTTTCCTTGTGTGGTCATCAATGAATGTCACATAATACCTGCAGCCTCCCATAGACATGGTCTTCGTAGGACCCTATACATCTGAATGCACAACATCTAGTGCATTTCTGCTCACATATCTGTTACGTGGAAATACATGCTTAGTTTGCTTTCCAAATTGGCATGCTTCACATATTCTCTGCATACTTTCCACTTTAAATTTTGGTAGCCCTGTCACAATTCCTTTAGTCTCTGCATAGACTTCATTCTCTGGGCATTCACATGTCCAATTCTTTTATACCAAATGTCTATGTCTGCAACAATTCCTGAACCATTCGCAAACATCGTAGCACTCACTTTAGGCATGTCTACATTTAACGTAAACATTCTGCCCACTCTGTTGCCTTTTGCAACCAACCTACACTTGTCTTTAAAGTCTTCAACATAACAACCATCAGGGTTAAATCGAACCTGCAAACCCTGCTCAATCATCTGGCCAAATGAAACCAGATTCTTTGTTATGTTTGGAATGTGAAGTACATCTGCAAGGTACTTCACTTTGCCATCCTGCATAGACAATGGCACATCTCTAACATGGGTAATTGGATGAGCAGTGTCATCCCCTGTTTCCACAAAACCTAGTCTTTCAAGGTTTTTCATCTCCTTGAACCACTCCCCACCATGACTTGTCATGTGGTTCGAAGCACCTGAATCCACATACCTTACATCATCTTTTTGTGCTGCTTCAACATTTTCAGACATGGCATTCACGACATGCTCAGGGATTTTATATTCACGTGATCACAAGATTTTTTTTGTTAATAACACTTGTGAACATGTTATTAACATGTTCACATGTTTTCATGTTCTCAAAATAGCAGGTTATCAGTGACCTGGTAACCTGCCGAAGCCCGCCGGGCTTTTTGTTTTCCCGGTGGGAAAAAAAGTTAAAAAAAATGGTCAAAATATATTCATGTTCACAGTCATTCCTACCATTTTTGGCCCTTCTGGACTCATTTATGATGTCAAAAGTTCAAAATTCTTTGTACAAAAAAAAAGTTATCTCTAAATTTATAACCTTAAGCTCGATTACCATCAATTAGATCTTATTATACTTTCAATTGAGTCTAATTGACATCAATTAATATCCAATTGAGTCCAATTGGTATCAATTAAGTCTAATTGGGTGTCAATTGATCGATTGGGCTCAATTGACATCAATTGACACCCCATTGGACTCAATTGGGCTTAATTGAACTTAATTGGATTCAATCAATTGACACCCAATTGGACACAACTGGGCTTAATTGGACTCAATTGACATCGATTAACACCCAATTGATATCAATTGAGCTCAATTGACATCAATCCTAGTCAATTGATATCCAATTGATGCCAATTGAGCCGAATTGACACCAATTGCACTCAATTGGTACCCAATTGATGTCAATTGAGTCCTCAATTAACATCAATTAACACCCAATTGAGTCCAATTGACATCAACTAATACCCAATTGAGTCAAATTGATATCAATTAAGTATAATTGGGTGTCAATTAATCAATTCGACTCAACTGATATCAATTGATATCCAATTGGACTCAATTGACATCAATTGGGTGCCAATTGAGTCCAAGTGACACCCAATTGATATCAATTGCATCCAATTGGACTTAATTGACATCAATTGGGTGCCAATTGAGTCCAAGTGACACCCAATTGATATCAATTGCATCCAATTGGGCTTAATTGACATCAATTTACACCTAATTGATATCAATTGAGTCTAATCTAGTTCAATTCACACCCAATTGGGCTCAATTGACATCCAATTGATGTTAATTAGACTCAATTGACATCAATTAACACCCAATTGATGTCAATTAAGCTCAATTGACATCAATCGTAGTCAATTGACACCCAATTGATGCCAATTGAGCCGAATTGAGCTTAATTGATATTAATTACACTCAATTGGCACCCAATTGATATCAATTGAGTCCGATTAGACTCAATTAATATCAATTAACACCGAATTAAGTCTAATTGATATCAATTAATACCTAATTGAGTCAAATTGATATCAATTAAGTCTAATTGGATGTCAATTGATCAATTGGGCTCAATTGGTACCAATTGACATCCAATTGGACTCAATTGACATCAATTGGGTGCCAATTGAGTCCAAGTGATACCCAATTGATATCCATTGCATCCAATTGGGCTCAATTGACATCAATTCACACCTAATTAATGTCAATTGAGTCCAATCACGTTCAATTCACACCCAATTGATGTCAATTGGGCTCAATTGACACCCAATTAACTCAGCCCAATTGATATCAATTGAGTCTAATTCAAACCCAATTGAGTCTAATTACATCTAATTGGACTCAAGTGACATCAATTAACACCCAATTGATGTCAATTAAACTCAATTAATATCAATTAACACCCAATTGATATCAATTCAGCTCAATTGACATCAATCGTAGTTAATTGATACCCAATTGATGTTAATTGAGCCAAATTGGGCTTAATTGACATCAATTGTACTCAATTGGTACCCAATTGATGTCAATTGAGACTCAATTAACATCAATTAACATTCAATTGAGTTCAATTAACATCAATTAATATCCAATTGAGCCACTTAATACCCAATTGAGTTCAATTGACATCAATTAATACCCAATTAGGCTTAATTGACATCAATTGTACTCAATTGGCACCCAATTGATGTCAATTGAGACTCAATTAACATCAATTAACATCCAATTGAGTTCAATTGACATCAATTAATACCCAATTGAGTCAAATTGATATCAATTAAGTCTAATTGGGTGTCAATTGATCAATTGGGCTCAATTGATATCAATTGACATCCAAGTGGACTCAATTGACATCAATTGGGTGCCAATTGAGTCCAATTGATACCAAATTGATATCAATTGCATCCAAGTGGGGTCAATTGACATCAATTCACACCTAATTGATGTTAATTGAGTCCAATTAGGTTCAATTTACACCCAATTGGGCTCAATTGACACCCAATTGATATCAATTTGGCTTAATTGATACCTAATTGATATTAATTGGACTCGATTGACATTAATTAACACCCAATTGATGTCAATTGAGCTCAATTGACATCAATTATAGTCAATTGATACCCAATTGATGTCAATTAAGCCAAATTGAGCTTAATGGACATCAATTACACTCAATTAGCATCTAATTGATGTCAATTGAGTCTAATTGAGCTCAATTAATATCAATTAGTATCTAATTGAGTCTAATTGATATCAATTAACACCTAATTGAGTCAAATTGATATCAATTAAGTCTAATTGGGTATCAATTGATCAATTGGGCTCAATTGATATCAATTGACATCCACTTGGACTCAATTGACATCAATTGGGTGCCAATTGAGTCTAATTGACACCCAAGTGATATCAATTGCATCGAATTGGGCTCAATTGACATCAATTCACACCTAATTGATATCAATTGAGCCCAATTGATATTAATTGAGTCTAATTCATACCCAATTGAGTCCAATTGCATCTAATTGGACTCGATTGACATCAATAAACACCCAATTGATATCAATTAAACTCAATTAATATCAATAAACACCCAATTGATATCAATTGACTCCAATTGGGTTTAATTGACACCCAATTGATGTCAATTAAGTCTAAATAGATACAATTAGGCTCAATTGACACCTAACTGATGTCAATTGAGTCCAATTGGATTCAATTGAGTCTAATTGGGTTAAATTGGATGCAATTAAGCTTAATTGATGTCAATTGAATTAAATTGGATGCAATTTGTCCAATTGATATCAATTGAGTTCAATTGGATGCAATTAGGCTCAATTGACACCTAATTGATGTCAATTGAGTTCAATTCATACCCAATTATTGTTAATTGTGTCCAATTGAGCTCAATTAACACCCAATTGATATCAATTGGGCTCAATTAACATCAGTTAACACCCTTTTGAGTCCAATTGATGTCAATTGAGTCCAATTAGGTGTCAATTGATATCAATTGAGTCCAATTGATCAATTAATATCCAATTAGACTTAATTGATGTCAATTAGACTCAATTCATTCAATTTAGCATCAATTATAATCAATTGACACCTAATTGATATTAATTGACATCAATTAGGTGTTAATTGATGTCAATTGAGCCCATGTGACATCAATTGTGTGTCAATTGAATCCAATTGATGTCAATTGAGCCCAATTGACATCAATTGTGTGTCAATTGATACACAATTAGCTTCAATTGGGCTCAATTGACATCAATTGACACCCAATTGATGTCAATTAGGCTCCATTGACACCCAATTAGACTCAATTTGGCTCAATTGACATCAATTGACACCCAATCAGACTCAATTTAGCTTAATTAAGTCTAATTGGACTCAATTAGACTCAATTTGACTCAATTGATATCAATTGACACCCAATTATACTCAATTTGACTCAATTGATACCCAATTATACTCAATTTGACTCAATTGATATCAATTGACACCCAATTATACTCAATTTGACTCAATTGATACCCAATTAGACTCAATTTTACTCAATTGACATCAATTGACACCCAATTGATATGAACTGATGTGAATTGAGCTCAATTGCATCGAATTAGGCTCAATTGACATCGATTGATACCCAATTAATATCAATTGAGAGCAATTGATGTCAATTGATGTCAATTGAGCTCAATTGCATGGAATTAGGTTTAACTGACACCCAATTAATATCAATTGAGTGCAATTGAGCCCAATTCAGCTCAGTTGTAATCAATTGACACCCAATTGATGTCAGTTGCATCCAATTTGGCTCAATTGAAACCTAACTGATGTCAATTGAGTCCAATTGATGTTAATTGGCACCCAATTGATGTCAATAAGGTTCAATTGATGTTAATTGACCCCCAATTGATGTCATTTACGTCCAATTGAGCTCAATTGACACCCAAATTATCCAATTGAAGTCAATTAGACTTAATTGACTTCAATTGTGTTAATTGGATATTAATTGATATCAATTAACACCCAATTGCTATCAATTGAGTCTAATTCGGCTCAATTGACACTCAATTTACATCCAATTGGGCGTGAATTGAGCTCAATTGTATCATATTAGGCTCAATTGACATTAATTGACATACAATCAATCACACAATTGAGTGCAATTGAGCCCAATTGATATCAATTGTGATCAATTGACACCCGATTGATGTTAATTGCATCCTATTGGGCTCAATTGAGCACAATAGGATGCAATTAACACCCAATTGAGTGTCAATTGAGTGCAATTGAGCCCAATTGAGCTCAATTGATATCAATTGACACCCAATTGATGTCAACTGAGCTCAATTGAGCTTAATTGATATCAATTGACACCCAATTGATGTCAACTGAGCTCAATTGACACCAATTGATGTCAACTGAGCTCAATTGAGCTTAATTGACATTAATTGTAATAAATTAACACCCAATTGAAGTCAATTGGGCTTAATTAATATCAATTAACATCCAATTATTATCAATTGAGTCCAATTCGACTCAATTGATACTTAGTTTACACCCAATTTTTACAAATTTGGTATAAATTGGGCTCAATTGCGTCGAATTAGGCACAATTGACATCAATTGACACCCAATTAATATCAATTGAGTGTAAATCAAGTGTAATTGAGTCCAATTGGGCTCAATTGAGTGCAATGATGTCATGGACAATTGAGTCAATTGATGTAAGTATAGTTAGATTTAATTGGTGTGTCAATTGAACTTAAGGCCAACAAATTATACAAAACTTTTTTTGTGCCAATAATTTTGAACTTTTGACATCATAAATGAGTCCAGAAGGCCCAAAAATGGTAAGAATGACTGTGAACATGATTTTTTTATTTTTTTATTTTTTTTATTTTTTTTATTTTTTTATTTTTTTAATTTGCCCGCCGGGAAAATGGGTTTTCCCGGCGGGCCCGCCGAGGAATACATTTTCCCGGCGGGATTACTGGCAGAGAAGGTTTTTGCAGGTCATAAAAAATGCCCGTGAATATACATTGTGATCACAAGAATTTTTATGTTAACAATAGGTTTTGTTAACGTGATCACGAAATTGTGAAGACGTTAATGAAATCCCTGGACATGCTGCATAACAAACAACCTTTCATTATCCTCATTGTTTCTGCTTGAGGATGCATAGTTGTTCTGCTGCACTTTCCCATTTTGCATGTCAGCCTGCTTCTTATAACATTCTGCCTGCACATGTCCAGGCTTACCACAATAAAAGCATTCACCTGCATCATTATATTGCCTTTGCCAATTTTCACGACCTCTTTGACTCCCCCTGCCTCTGAATTTGCCTCTTCCACCTGCGTGTTGTTGTTGTTGTTGTGAATTCTGGGACTGTTGTTGTTGTTGTTGCTGACCATAATTCTGATTACCTGTTCGGCCACCTCCTTGACCGCGTCCACGGCCTCCTCTACCTCGTCCTCTTCCTGAACTTGTGTAGAAGGCCTGTTGCTCTGAACTGTTTTTGTTTTGTGAAGATTGTTGGTCTTCACCCAAGCTCTTCTCTTCATCATCTACTGACACACCAATAGATGCAAGGGATCCGCTTCCTGTGGTTCTCTTGCTTGCAGCTCAGCCCTTAGCACGAACCAGGCTCTGATACCATGAAAAGATGGAAGGGGGAAGAGAGCTTGAGCTCTTGCAAGCGCACACGCACACTCACAAAACCCTAATAGAGAACACACAAGGTGAGAGGCTGAAAATCTTCTTCTTCTTCACTCAATACTCAACACACCATATACAAGATAAGAGTACACATAATATCACACCAAGTCGTTGTTGCTAAAGATATTTTGACATCTTTCAGTTGTGGCAATTTTAGCAGCATATTATCTTTATATTCAATTACCAGTTTACAACATGCATCTAGAGTAGCCAGTCGGGCTAAGACCAGATAATCATGTATCTTGTGGTCTCTAACTCCTCTCCGAAAGCAAGGCAATAAATTGATCGTCAGACTGATCGTCAGTTAGCCTTTCTCGTAGTTTGCACCTTGAATTTAAGTGCTTTAGTCGAGACACATAGTCTCTCATCGACTCCATTTCCTTTTGTTTGATATTGTGGAGCTATGCCACAAGACTCCATCTGCTCACCACTTCTAGCAAAGCTGGGCACAAACACATTCTTAAGTCATGTGAAGTTAACCTTATCCTCGGGTTTGAGGGTTCAGAATCATTGATGCGCTTTTCCTTCTAGGGTCAGTGTGAGAAAGCATGAATCATTGTTACATCACTAACTGGCCCGTAGGTTTTGCATGTGGATTCAAAAATCTCTACATGTTGAATAGAATCCCCATCCCCAGAGAATTTTTGAACGAGCTTGGAAATGATGTGTGGCTTCATTTGGGAGGGTCGGGATTCTAGAGCAGTGCCTAGTTCCTTGACCATTCCTTGGCCCATTTCTGTAGCCATATGCAACCAGATCCGTCCTTGTGGCTGCATTAAGATCGATGGTTGGATCCACCCTTAGTCTTTGAGGAATTACTCCCCCCTACCTAGACCTCGTCCTCTTCCTATGTTGTCTCTTCTAGGCATCTCCGATCTATGGGATGGTCCTGCCACTTCATTTTGGAATGGCTCATCAATAGCCGCCTCTATATGCCTTTGGAGAATTAAGAGTTCCATGTCCTGTAAGAACGTAGGATGATAGATCATATGCTCGATGTCCTTTTTGGCGTATAGGCGGTCTTCCACTTTGTCCACCGCTATTGGTAGGTTATCCTCTTCTTCTAGGGTTACAAACCCTTCCTTTGCTCTGGGCTCTTCATTAACGGGTTCTAAGTTTGGAATTTCTCCCACACTTCTCCCCATGATTATTTCTAGCTCTTTACCCCGTGATTGGAGTGAGTTTAGATTTCCCATCTCCTTTTGTTCGGCTCTCACCCTTTGAGTATCGAGCTCTTGTTTCCTTAAGCTCAATTCTTCTTGAGCTGCCATTCCACCTTCATCCTTTTCAGATCTTACTCTACTTCCTCTAAGGTTGGGAAAAATACTTGTCCCGTAGTACTGGCCGCACTTTCCATGTCTCTTCTCATTCGGAGGGTGCCAGTGTTTGACAGCCTTGAATTTGACGTTTGGATAGGCACTTCTTGCCTTGGACCAAGTCCAACGCTGGTTGACGGACCCATACCGGGGCAGATTATGCTTCTTTGTCATTGCTGGTTTGGAGACCAAAAAATCCCCGAGCTATATCAATGATACCGCTGGATTTGGTTGGGGAGAGTGGTTTCTCCTCTTTCCCAAACCCAGAGTATGGCAACTCTTCTTCCATGGATTCTTCACTACTAGTTTCAACAGTTGTTAGATTCCTTAAGACACTCAATTGAGTGCTTATTGAGTGGCTTAAACCCACACTTTTTTGATAGGAAAATCTTGGTTAATTTGATGCACTATCGTCAGGAGTGAGGTCATCTCCGATGAGCTTTCTAGACCTCAAGTGCATGTATATATGATTTGATAAGATATTTTGTTGTCCTAATTAAATTTTGGTCAGATTCTGTCAACTTATTTCTGAGGCTGTGAGATTGCAGAGAACAGTTCATGGCGGCGCAAGCTGAACAGCAGAAACAGAGCATTTTGTAGTATTTTTACTAAGTGGAGGACCAAAATCAACTTGGGTGCTTGATATATTCCAAAATTGACTTAGCAATTAGTTGCTACACAAACTCGAGAATAAGACTATATGATTGGATTGAGAAATTATCATCAATTACAATTTTTTGCACTTTCATGTGTTTAAAATTTTTGCTTTTGGGCTTAGAATTCCACGTTACCTTGTTATGATTTTCAATGTTCTCAAGACTTCCGTAGCCTTAATCTAACTATACCAAGTTCGTGAGTTTGATCTGATTAAGGCATGAAATTGCAGAAAAGGTTTAGAGGAGTTGGGTCTCATGTCGTGAATTAAGGTCTCACGTCATAAAAACCAATTGGTTCACGTCGTGAATTAAAAATAGTTCATGCCCGTGAAGGGTTCTAAAATGGTTCACGTCGTGAAATGAAAATGTTTCACGCCATGAAGTGCTCTAAAATAGTTCACGTCGTGAACGATTTTTTGAACGTTCATGATTATTAATTTTGTCAGACCTCGTGGTGTCAAAGATGTCAGGATAAGGCTACCTATTTTTGGCAAGGTAATCCTGTGAATTGTGTTGTTAATCACGGCGTTCATGTCGGGAGCGGTTCACGGGACATGAAGTTGTAGAAAACGGTTCACGTTGTGAACGATTTTCTTGCAGTTTCACGTGGGAACTTCCCGCGTTGACTAATGTGATTCTGGGTGCAAAATACTTATCCAACTATTTCCAAAATACTTATCCAACTATTTCCAAAATACTTATCCAACTATTTTCAAAATGGTTGTACCATGCCTAAGGAGTGTAATACAAGTTCAAGGCATAGTCAATGGCTCCTTACTTTTTTAATTTTTGTGAATTTTTGAAAAGAGAGAAAAATAGAACACCAACCTGCACGTTCACGTTGATGATTCCAGTGATGCAAACATCAAAATTAACTAGAAAAAACAGTGAAGCTCTCTTCCAAAACCACTCCACCACACAAATACACAACAAACACAACTGATTTCTCATGATTTTCACTTCCACACAAATCTTATCCATTCATTTCCCACACAAATCTTATCCATTCATTTCCTACACAAATCTTATCTATTCATTTCCTACACAAATCTTATCCATTCATTTCCTACACAATGCACTACCAGAATACAAAGGCAATCATGAATCTTATGAATCTTATGCAATGGCGAGCTAGAACTCCAAGAGGAAGGAAGAAACAAAGGTGTTTTCTCGACAGTGGTGCAAAAAATGTTATGGGCTACCATACCTCCAAGAGGGAACTCAATGCATTCACCTAAAGGAAGAGCAATAGAACATAACTGTCGTAGGGCACTTACCAATACTTTGAACTTGAATCCCTGAGGCCTCCAAGCTCACTTGTTCAGCTCCAAACCTCCGAGCTCCACCTCCACGCTGTCATCGTAGAGTCACTCGCACCATTGCATAAAGCAATCACTCTCTGTCATGCTCCCACACAAGCATGAAACATACAAGCATAGAAGAGGCACAAGTGCTAGAATACTCTCTCTCAATCTCTCTCAAGACACAAAGAAGAGCTCTCAATAGCACAAAGGGGGATTGTGTCCTTTCATTATGAGAAAATGCCTTATATACATTTGGCCCTTATTCACACTTGGGTGCCCAAAACTTACTTAACTAAGGCCTTGGGTGTCCAATATCTCATAATATATAACTTTTATAGTGCCTTTACATTACACTTATTAATATCCTCAATTGGAGAAGCATATTTGTTAATCCAAAATGGGATTAACAGTTGCAATTTAAAAAATTATACTTAATCAAAATTATATATTTTTTAAATGAACTCTAAGCAATGTAATGTAACATGCATAAAACTTATATTTTTTTGATTAATTATAATTTAAGAAATGTGATTAATAAAAATTATGTATTTTATAAATTAACTCTAAGCAATGTAGCATGCATAAAACTTATAAAATGTCTCACTGCATGATAGTGTTAGTATTCTTTTGAAGTTAAGGCATGCGCTTTCATTGTTAACATTCTAACATTTGTTAAAAATGTAATATATACTTTTGTATTGTTGCATTTTAAATTCTTGTTTTCTTTCATTGTCATTTGCCTTGAATCGAGACACAAAAAACACATCTTGGCTTCCTATGCATTCTAGTTTGCTTCAAAGTTGTTAAAGGCTTTTTACAATGTCAACTTGAATGACTTTTTTTAAAGTTCTCTCTCTCTCTCTCTCTCTCTCTCTCTCTCTCTCACACACACACACACACACACACACACACACACACACACACACATACACACACACGTGCGGTTATGGGCCCATCACTTTAGAGGAACCTAAATAGGAATTTATCTTTCTTTCTTTCTCTCTCTCTCTCTCTCTCTCTCTCTCTCTCTCTCTCTCTCTCACACACACACACACACACACACACCACACACATGGTTATGGGTCATCACTTTATAGGAACCTAAATAAGACTCTTTTACGCTAGTTATCATAAAAAACATTCCAATATTGTAGGGTACAACTTTAGAAGTCACCATCATTCTACTCTTGGTGCATCAATAATCAAAATCTTGTTTGGATTATCCCTATGTTAGTGGCTTTTTGCAGATGGAATGGAAAAAGATATATAGGCATAATGAAGACAAGTGCAAAGCATTATATTCCATATAATATAGTTGAAATATTAAAAATAAATAGAGGCTCAAAGCATGGCATAGCCCTTGAGGGCATACAACTAGGCTTTAATTGCTTCCTCCCCACTACTCCACTCTTTATAACCTATTACACATGTGTATAACAACTTGATCTTATATAACACATCAAGGTATACAACTAGGCTGCTTTGCTTGCTTTCTCCCCATTACCCCACTCTCTATGACCTCTCACACATGTGTATAGCTTCGTGATCTTGATATGACAATCTAGATCTGCTAAGCCACCTATGAACTATGGATAATATGTCCAAACAATTATGGACGACCAAATACTAAGTCAACACGTGGCACGCTTAAGGAAACATGAGTGGGAACCTATGATACAAGATCACAATGTACCAAATATGTGTACTTATGAGAAACAATGTGTGCCATGTGAGAACAAATACAATTAATAGGTAGATGTGGACAAGATGTATGAGACATGGTAGAGCTCGTATTATGAAGGACTTGAGTATGTCTACCAATTACTGAATAAAGGGGTAAGGAATGAAGGATTATTATAATAGTTGTTGAGATATCAAGCTCAACTAGTGTAGATATTGGTAACACGCCAGGATGACAGCTCCACACTTATGCCACTATCATGGTTGGTGAGATTATGGTTGTATCAAGCTCAACTAGTGTAGATATTGGTGACACGCCGCCAGGATGACAGCTCCACACTTATGCCACTAGCATGGTTGGTGAGATTATGGTTGTATGTTTGCTAGTGGATGATAGGCTATGTTATAGCGACATTTGGATTGCTAGAGTATGGCATAGTGCAAGCTCATATAGTTAGGTTCACACTATGGTGGACAAACTTTAATATATTATAGTAGTAGGAGAGTACTTTCCCTTATAGTATGTACTCTTATCTCTTTATATTAATGGTTGTAGAGAAGAGAACATAATAGAAGAAAATTCAGCCATCCATCTTTGTTGTGTGTTTGTGTTTTCTTGTAAAGAGCTCAAGCTTATCCTAAAGGCGTAATTGTACGTAAAGCCTTTGTAGGACACCTATTCAAAACATATGTTGCACACATGACTGCTTCTAGCCAAAAATCATGAGGTAACTCTTGACTTTTGTGCCATCTCCATGAGAGACTTGTTTTGTGTTCAACTATACTGTTTTGCTGTGTGAGATATATATGGCACATTGCATTGGTGTTTTATCCCATAATCAATCATGTATGTATGAAACTCCTTAGACATATACTTCCCTCCTTGATCAATATGCAGGATACCAATCTTACATGTATGCATGAAACTCCTTAGACATATACTTCCCCCCTTGATCAGTACACACAGGGTACCAATCTTACATGTAGAAATATTTTCAACCATACCAGCAAAGTTCTTGAAGCACATAAAAACATATGATTTCTCTTTTAATGAATATACCCAAGTATGTCTAGAATAACCATCAATCAATGTGATAAAATAGAGGAAACCCCCAATAGATGGTGTCCTCATAGGACCACATACATCATTGTGTATAAGCTGTAATTTTTGGATAGTTCTAACTGAACCATCTCAAAATGGTGTTATATGACTCGATATAATAAGCTACATGGTTTTGTTGTACATTGAACCTTTTGTAAATAGCTCTTATATAAATCAAAGTCCCTTGAGAGTAGGATGCACACCGACTTAGATTCCAGTCCAATAAAATACCACAAAAAGTAAACTAAAGTTTAAGAGAAATTTTACCACAAAGATTTAAGGTTGTCGGTGAACATAACTTATTTTAATAAACTTATTAAGAGACTTTTAGAATCTTCTTACATTCAAATCAAACCAGCCCCCTTAGAGTAGGACGGACTCCGACTTAAGATCCACTCCTTTAAAATACCACAAAACATATAATATAATTAAGACAACTCTTACCATAAAGATTAAGGTTGTTGAGAACATAAACTTTAATATAATTAAGAGACTTTCTTCTTCTATTCAAATCAAAGGAGCCCCCTTAGGGTAGGATGCACTCCGATTTATGATCCACTCCAACAAAATATGAGAAAATAGATACTAAAGTTTAAGAGAACTCTTGCCATAAGGGTTTAAGATTGTCATAAACATAAAATTTAACGAATTATTAAGAGAAGTTAAATAAATTGAAAAATTTCTTGAGATATTAGGATTAATGTAACATAATGATTCTCACACCTCTACTTTTTTCCAAAGCAATATATTTGAAATAAACAATTTTCATTTGAAACCATAATAAAACACACCATATAAAAAGAGACAAATATAATCCAATATGAAAACATACGAGAATAATCTTTAAATTATCAATGTAGAATGTACATAGTGTTAGAGAAACTCATAGTCAGCAAATAGCTCCTACTTGACATGAATGTAGCATAAGGTTTCAATGCATATGTAGCCATACTCAGCTGAATTGACATTTATGTCTGCTATACACCAAGGTGGTAATTCTGGGACAATAGTGTAACATACATTTCGTCTCATGTTTGTGCCATGAGAGTTGTTTATATATCCTACTACATTTCCATACTCTACATCACCCGTCATATACAACATATCATCTGGAGAATCTACCTTGGGATCCTCTTGAAATGAGTATTTCAAAGCCCTAGGATACACCTTGCACAACTCCTTCCAATCATCATGACAATACTTATCTCCTCCGTTGTTTTGCAAACTGGATCAAAAAGGGAGCCAAACTGGTCCAAATCTTGTCCTAATTGGGTCAAACTAAAGCTGGAAGCCTCTAGAACCCAGTTGGACTTGGTTAGTGGCCTCCCTCACCTATAAATAGACCCTCATTCCTTTGTATTTTCATCTTTGAGTAATTACATGCCAGTATTATCTTCATTTTAGTGTAATTCTATTATCCCTCTATTTTGCCTCTACTTTTGGAAGCTTTGGAGCTTCACAATTCTCCATTTGTTCTTGGAGATTACCCTTCCCAACTTGGTGTCCAAAGCTTGCTTTGTGGGCTTCACTTCTTTCTTTAAAGAATCAAGCCAAAATCAAAGGTAAGCCTTAATCCAATGGTTTTTCTATCTTTCTCAATGGTTATCTCATTCCCAACCCCTCTAATGCTTTGGAAGCTTTCCATTAAATGGTTTTTTCTTGAAATCAAGATTTTTAATGATTCATAATGTTTAAATGATTTAATACTAATCTTTATGCTTAATTATAGTGTTTTTAGTAAATCTCTCTTTTCGAAAAGATTAATCATCTTTATGGTTAGATCCTTGTTAGAAGGATGGTTCTTAATGATAAACTCATTATCTTAAACAAAACTCTAGGCTTGACAAGTTAGAGAAAAAGATTAGGTATTTTTATGATTTTATAAAAATGATGATTAATTTCTTTAAGCTTGTTTATGATTAAGAAAAATCATATTAATTCATTTTAAGTTGAAAGAGGGTTATGCTAACATTTTTAGAAATGAGGAATGGATATTTAAGAATAATCAAGATATTTAATCGTAATCATGCTTATAATTATAATTATAATATGTTATGTATGCATAAATAAATTTTAGTTTAACAGAGGAGTTCTTATCATATTTCAATTATGAATATTCATTTAAAGTTAGAAAATTGAACATTCTCAGAAGTTGCCAGTGAAGCTATGGCAAAATTTTTCAGAAAAAAGATAAATCTTATTTTTATGCATAAATTTAATAAAGCAAAAAGAGGAATTCCCATCATATACTAGGCATAGATATTTTTATGCTAAAAGAATGATTTTTTTCATATTTATGAAAAATACTTTTATAGTATTTATGCATAATTATTTAAATAGAGAAAAGAGAAATTTTGTTATATTTATCTTTATATATGTACATGCATAAATAAATTTTATGCTAAAAGTGGAGTTTTGAGCATTATTTAATAGTGAAAAAAATAAAGAGGGTTATGCACAAATATTATAGAATCATTCAATTTATGATAATTATGGAAATAATTCATTTAGATAAACGGATTAGTGTTTATACTAAAAGAGTAAATATGGGTATAATTGATTTTGTAAATCCCATGAATCTTTTATTCAAAAAGAAGAATATTGAGCATATTTTATTTTAAGAAATTTATGAATGGATGTAAATGGATGTGAGTAGATATAGGAATGATGTGAATGATGTAAGAATGATGTGAATGGATGGGAATGAATGTGAATAGATGTAGGAATGATATGAATGGATGTGAGTGGATGTAGGAATGATGTGAATGAGAAATTTGTGAATGGATGTAAATGGATGTGAGTGGATATAGGAATGATGTGAATGATGTGAATGGATGGGAATGAATGTGAATAGATGTAGGAATGATGTGAATGGATGTGAGTAGATGTAGGAATGATGTGAATAGATGTGAGTGGATGTAGGAATGATGTGAGTGGATATAGAAATGATGTGAATGGATGTAGGAATGATGTGAGTGGATATAGGAATGATGTGAATGGATGTAGAAATAATGTGAATGGATGTGAATGAATGTGAGTGGATGTAGGAATGATGTGAATGGATGTGAGTGGATGTAGGGATGATGTGAATGGATATAGAAATGATGTGAATGGATGTAGGAATGATGTGAATGGATGTAGGATGATGTGAATGGATGTAGGATGATGAGAATGGATGTGGAATGATGTGGATGGATGTGAATGGATGTAGGACGATGTAAATGGATGTGGTATGCTGCGATGTGAATTGATGTAGAAGAATGTGGAATGATGAGAAATGGTGTGGAATGATGGGAGTTTGTTGGAAACTGTAATTGAGACCTGTTTTTAAAGATTGTTTTATGTCAAGAATGCTGGGGAAGCATTTTGACTATCTTGTCGAATAAGATCATGAGGACCCAAGTGAAAAGGTTGCAGCAGCAACAGCAGAAAGCTGACGGAGAGTCAATGAAGAACGTCTCGCGTGGCAAGGTCTTGACTAGCCTCGGTTTGATTAAAATGGTGAGCTTCCGATACAGTGGATGAAGAACGTCTCGCGTGGCAAGGTCTTGACTAGCCTCGGTTTGATTAAAATGGTGAGCTTCCGGTACGGTGGATGAGGGACCAAGGAAGCGGCCTATGAGTGAAGTGCTAGGTGACCTACGAGAAGGAGCCTAGAGGGTGCTGACCATACAGTGCTCGGGCTCATACGTGCGTCAGGGAAGAAAATGAGTTGGAGTCGTTTTCTGAACACGGGCATGGATTTGGTTGATTGGCCTTGCTAGTCTTCAACGGATGAGTTCATGGCTCTTTTACACGGATCTTGTTGGTTGATCTTGCTGATCCCCAACTGAGAGTCCATATGGTTTTTATGTGATTAAACTCCTAGGTACTATGGGCTAGGAACTATTGAAAAGGCCCCTGAGTGAGCAGGTGGTGAGCGTTCTAGTTGCCGATGATGCCATGGTACGCTGAGGAAGGAATGACTGAAATTGGATCTTAGGGTTGGAAAGTGGAAAAGTTGGAAATTGGATCTAGAAATGGAATACTGAGGATTAGGAAGGAAACACTGTGGTTTTATTGCAAATCTGTTTTGGAAATAGTTGAATAAGAGAAAAGGCAATTTCATATTGGGTGTGTAAGTGGTCTGTCTTTAATTTTTGCATGAGAGCCGGCTAGGGAGCCCAGGAACTCTTTTCCTTGGTACCCGGGACAAAACATAACCAAATTTTCATAATGGATCCTATCAATACAGTGGTTCGTTGGCTAACCCATGGGGTTAGGCTAGACTTATGGATTCCTATAATAAAATTCAATTCTGTTCAAGTTAAGATAGTTAAAGTAAATCACGGATAATCCTTGTTCTATGGAAAAGAATCAACGGCTATGCCTCTTGATGGGGAAAAAGCGTTGGTCTCTATGATCCAAGTGCAAGCTCCTCCCTTGATCCCACCATGTGACTCGTGGGTTCGGTCGAAATGCAAAAGGGTAATTAAGGCTCTTGACTATGTTAGAATAAATTTTCATGGAGGAATCGCCTATGCCTTCTGGGCGAGGGAAGTTTTTTTCGGGTTCGATTTTGAAAGAATCGAGGGATTAGTCTCTTGTTCGGACATTTGTGGGCGAGGCCCCGAGCGGGAAGCTCTTCCCTGTGCAAGAAGTTGTTACTTCCACTGCTAGCACCCCAAAATTGGATACGCAAAGGGGCAGGGATCTTTCACTCTCGATGTAGCAGGCCCTACTTCATCCACATCAAAAATGTTGCCCTCTATTTGTGGAGAAGATCTTATCTTCTTTGAACTTGATGCAATTTCATGGGGCTTTGGCACTTTCTTTTCCAAGACTTGTATATTAATATCTTGTAGCGTGTCAGAAGTGATATCAGAGGTACTATTGACATCCAACTTTTATCCTCTAAAGAACATAGTGTCCTCTTGGTCTCCTACCTTGACATAGGCTAGAGGAGCAAGTTAATAAGATAATGCACCAGGTACCTCAACTTCAATACATTCAATTTTCGGATGCAATTCAACAACTAACACAATAACAACATCCATTATTCACCCTTTATCTTTGAAAGACTCATTGTCATTTGGGGACTGAAGAAAAAGATGCATCTTGTGTATTTTTTAACCATGTAGATTGTGAAAGTCTATGTACCACTTGTTTGGCTTGCCACTCGCCATGTCAACATTTGATGGAAAAGAAATTTTCCTCTTTAGAGGTATCCGTGTACCTAAAACAAGTTAAAATAAAAATAAGTCAATCATATAAAAAACAATCATACTTACAACAAAAACCTTCCATAATGTACTATAGAATTTTATGCATGCCATTTTGAAATTCACGAGTTGTTGGTACAAAAAGGTAGAGAATGGCCCTAGGGCCATTCTACTATCTAAAATATGATTTGGAATGGCACTAGGGCCATTCTAAAGCACATCATGGATGGAAGAATGGCCTTAGGGTGATTCTTTCAAGCATAGCGTGTAGGTGGAACGGCCATAAGTCTATTCCAAAAGACATTATGCTTGTGACACGAGAATGCCCCTAGGGCCATTTTACCATGCACATTCTTGATGTTTTATGCATGCACATGTACAAATTAACCCTTGGACCTTTCTAAAATTCACCAGTAGTTGATATAAGGGAGTACAGAATGGCCCTAGGGATTGGCATGCCAATCTAGAGATTGGTCCAAGAACCATTCTAAAATTTACCAGTAGTTGACACAAGGGAGTGTAGAATGGCCCAAGGACTATTCTTGTAAGTACAGTGTGCTTTATAATGGCCTTAAGGCCATTCTAGAAAACATAATGTGTTTGAATGAATGACCCTAGGTTCATTAATTCAAACATATTGTGTAAGTAAAATGGCCCTAAAGCACATCTTGCAAAAGCACAATATAGAATGACCCTAGGGCCATTGTTTCAAGCATATTGTGTAAGTAGAATGGTCCTAAGGCACATCTTGCAAGCACAATATACTCTAGAATGTCTTATGATCATTCTCCTACACAATGTGCTTGATTCTACACTCCCTTATGTCAACTCCTTAGGGCTAATCTCTACATATGCATGAAAAATACATCAAGATTGTCTATGGAAGAATGACCTTAGGGCCATTATTTCAAGCATATTATACCACTAGAATGACCCTAGGGCCATTATTTCAAGCATATTATGTAAGTAGAATGGTCCTAAGGCACATCTTGCAAGCACAATATACTCTAGAATGGCTTATGATCATTCTCCTACACAATGTGCTTGATTCTACACTCCCTTATGTCAACTCCTTAGGCTAATCTCTACATATGCATGCAAAATACATCAAGATTGTCTATGGAAGAATGACCTTATGGCCATTATTGTAAGCAAAATGATGTCTTAGGGCCATTCTAGCCATCATGGGATGCTAGATTGGCCCTAGGGCAATTCTTTCAAGCATAGTGTGCAAGTAGAATGGCCCTAAGGCACATATTGCAAGAACAATGTGCTCTAGAATGGCCCTATGGTCATTCTCCTACATAATGTTCTTGAAAGAATGGCTCTAAAGCCATTCTACACTCCCTTGTGTGAATTCCCTAGGGCCAATCTCTACATATACATGTAAAATACATTAATATTTTCCATGGAAGAATGGCCCTAGGGCCATTCTAAACCACACCATGGATGTAAGAATGGCCCTAGGGCCATTCTTTCAAGCACATTGTGCTTACATGAATGGCCCTATGACCATTCTTCCATGGACACTCTTTTTTTTTTATGTATATATAGAGAATGGCCCTAGGGAGTTGACATGACACAAGGGACTGGAGAATGGCGTTGACCATTCTTGCAAGTACAATTTGCTTTGGAATGGCCCTAAGACCATTCAACCATGCACAATGTGCTTGAAAGAATGGTCCTAGGGCCATTATAAAGAACATCATGGATGGTAGAATGAACCTAGGTCTAATCTTTCAAGCTTGTAAAGAACAGTTTTGATATTTTATGTATGCACATGTAAAGTTTGGCCATATGAACATTCTAAATTTCACCAACAGTTAACACAAGAGAGTAGAGAATGGCCTATAACTATTCTTGCAAGTGCAATGTGCTCTAGAATGACCAAAAGGCCATTCTACCATGCACAATGTGTTTTGAGAGAATGGACCACACCATGGATGGTAGAATGGTCCTAGGGCCATTCTTTCAAGCACATTGTGCTTATACAAGAATAGCCTTAGGGCCACTCTTCCATGGATAATCTTGATGTATTTTGAATGCATATACAGAGATTAGCACTAGGGAGTGGAGAATGGCCATTCTAAATCATACCATGAATGGTAGAATGGCACACCATGACCTAGGGCCATTCATTCAAGCACACCATTGATGCAAAATATAACAAGATTATCCATGGAAGAATTTATAAGCACAATGAGCTTGAAAGAATGTTCCTAGGGCCATTCTAAAGCATACCACGGATGATAGAATGGACCTAGGGCCACCTAGGGCCATTCTTTCAAGCACACCATGGATGATGTGCTTTGGAATGGCCATAGGGCCATTCTTTAAAGCACATTATTCTTACAAGAATGGTCATAGGGCCATTCTTCCATGGATAATCTTGATGTATTTTGCAAGGATGTATAAAGATTGGCCCTAGGGAATTGACACAAGGGAGTGGAAAATGGCCCTAAGACCATTCGTGCAAGCACAATGTGCTTTGAAATAATGGCCTTATGGCCATTCTAAAGAACATCATGGATGGTAGAATGGAACTAGGTCCAATCTTTCAAGCACATTTTGCATGGTAGAGAATGAAAAGATGCAGGGGAGAAGAGAGCTTGAGCTCTTGCAAGCATACACACACACTTACAAAACCCTAAAAGAGAACACACAAGGTGAGAGGCTGAAAATCTTCTTCTTCTTCTTCACACAACACTCTCAACACACCATATACAAAGATAAGAGTACACACAATATGAAAGGTACTCAACCATACTCTATAGTGTGAACCCAACTAAATGAGCTGGCGCTATAACTATGCCAGTCTCTAGAATGGCTGTCACACAGCCTGTCATCCCACTGGCTGCATATTTTCCATGATCTCATCAACCATGCCAGTGGTGTAAGTGTGGGGCCTATCCCCCAGGCGAGTCATCAGTGTCCACCACCTCACTAGATAAGCTCGATATCTCAACACTCCCCCTCGAGCTCAACTCCATCTCATGTACACCAAGCGAAGCCCTGAATCTGCGGAGCTTCTCTGTACCCAATGCTTTGGTGAAGATGTCAGTGACCTGATCCTGTGTGCTGACATAAACAAGGTCAATGTCTCCTCCCAAAACCTTCTCTCTGACAAAATGGTAGTGGACCTCTATATGCTTCGTGCGAGCATACTGCTAATGTTGTCACAAAAAATGACAACTTGTCTATCCACTGATAGACCCAAATCTACAAGTAGCTTTCTCAACCAAGCTACCTCACATGCTGCCATAGCACCACCTCTGTACTGGATAGAGCAACCGTAGACTGCTTCTTGCTGCTCCAAGTCACAACAGCACTCCCCAAAGAAAACATGAAGCCACTAGTAGATCTTCTATCTGAGATACTACCAGCCCAATCAGCATCTGTGTACCCATGTACACATATCTCTATCCCAGTTTCATAAAATAGTCCACAATGCAAAGCAGACCTCACATATCTCAGTATGCGTCTCAATGCATCCAAATGCGGCTTCTATGGAACCTACATAAACTGACTCACCAACCCAATAGCATAGCTCAAATCCGGCCTGGTGATCGTCATGTAGATCAAGCTTCCTACTTTGCGCCTATACATAGTAGGATCCTCCAAAATCTCTCCTAAATCAGCACTCAACTTGCCATTCTGATCCAAGCGTACAAGTGGTGGATGAGTTTGACAACTCATCCTGCCACTTGGACGGAGTTTGAAACGATGTTTCGAAAAGAATTTTTGCCTGTTAATGAGGTAGAGAGAAGCTAGGAGTTATGGGACAAGTGCTCGATGGAGAACAAATCTCTAACTCAGTACATCTCAGATTATAGGGAGATAGTACTCAAGCTAAAGGGAATCGATGCATTATTCCAGACATTGCGAGGCTTTAAGAGAGGCCTCAAAGATGATTACCTTGAGTACGTAGAGCCCTTACAGCCTAAAGACTTAGCAGAGGCAATTAAGTATGCGCAGATATTCGATGACATCAAGCGCCGTAGTGCGCGTGGTGGTTCTAGCAGGGCCGAGGGTAGTGAAAAGAGGAGGTCAGGCCTTAAAAGAAAAGGGTTCCGCAGTGATAAACAAGGGGATAGGACAAACCAGGAAGGACAGGGTGGTCATTGGTCTAAAAAACCGCAACCATCCAAAAAGAAAAGAGATAGCGAAATCCAAAAGAAAGAGCAGTATATTAAAGCGCGAAAGGAAAATCGCTGCTTTAATTGCAATGAAGTAGGGCACACGAAGGCTGAGTGTCCAAAGCCTAAAGCTAGCATGAGTGGCAACGAGCCCAAAAAAGATGGTAAATCTTCTAGGCAGTTGCATACAATGCAGAGACTCCCTCTCAGTTCCGCAGAGTTTAGAGAGGTGACAGTGTGTCATTGTGATGAGCATCACGCTTGTTCAGTGACACCAGCGATGTGGCAGCCTACTGTAGGTCCGCATGACATGGTGCGCATGTATGGCACCATAGGTGGCCGTAGAGTCACAGTTTTTATTGATGATGGAGCTAGCCACAACTTCTTGAACTACTCGTTAGTCAAGAAGTTGGGGTTGACTGAGACCTAGAGTGATCATAAGTATACTATAGGCCTAGCCAACGGATATGACAAAACGATATGGAATACCGTAGTATTGGGAGTCCCATTATCTATGCAGGACTACGAGGCTCCGCTTGACTTTCAGGTCATGCACTTAGCTAGAGCAGACATATATCTAGGCAGGGAGTGGCTGTATGGCTTGGGTCCTAGTCTAGCTCGGAATTACTTACATAATACGCTATGTTTTGAGCACGGAGGTAGAGTCATTACCCTACAGGGCGACCGTACTGTCCCTACCACACCACTTATTTCCTCCATGGAGCTGTGTACAACAGTCCGCAGAGACCAGATAGCAGAGGTATATGCTTGTTACCCCCTTTTGAATTCTGTTTCCGTAGATGAAATGATAAATGATATTTGCGTAGACAAACAAGGAAAACAAAATAACCTTGGACGAGACCCACTGTTTGAAAACCCTGTTTGGCATGCATGTGATTCAAAAAAGAAAAAATCCAAGGTGAATGAGGCATTAAAGAAAAAGTACGTAGGTACTTTAATGAATTTATTAGAGGAATTTCATTAAAGTACGTAGGTACTTTAATGAATTTATTAGAGGAATTTCAGGATGTTTTTCTTGATGATCTACCAGATGGTTTACCACCATCTAGAGAAGTAGACCATGGCATCGAAGTTATGCCAGGATCAAAACCTATAAGCAAACCTGCTTATAGATTAAGCCACTCCGAGGCACAGGAGGTGGAAAAACAATTAATGGAATATTTGAACAAAGGCTTTATTCGGCCTAGTTCAAGTCCGTGGACATCGCCTATTCTTCTGGTAAAGAAGAAAGACGGATCTATGCGGATGTGCGTAGACTATAGGGCTCTTAATCAGATAATGATTAAGAGTAAGTATCCAATGCCACGCATGGATGAGTTGTTTGATCAACTCTATGGATCGAGATACTTTACAAAAATAGACCTGAGATCTAGGTATCATCAGGTTAGAATAAAAGCAGATGTTACGAAGACAGCATTTAGGACCCGTTTCGAGCATTTTGAGTTTTTGGTTATGCCATTTCGGCTAACCAATGCTCCAGTGACGTTTATGACGCTGATGGACAGCATTTTACATCCATATCTGGGAAAATTCGTAGTAGTTTTCCTAGATAATATTCTTGTGTACAGTAAGACACAGAAAGAACACATAGAGCATTTGCATCTCGTGTTCAAGTTGTTGCGAGAGCACAAACTATTTGCAAAGAAGAGCAAATGTGAATTTTTTGAAACAGAAATTCACTACCTTGGCCATATTATATCCGCCGATGGTACGCGGATGGAGCCAGAAAAAGTAGAGGCTATTCTTAAATGGCCAGTGCCGAAGAATCTCGAGGAACTGCAGATTTTTCTTGGCATGTCGGGGTTCTATCGACAGTATGTAAAGGACTACGCGAAGATTGCAGTCCCGTTGACTGACCAGTTACGGTCAAAAACTAAAAACATTAGTTGGGGGATGCCCAACAGAAGAGCTTCGATAAGCTCAAGGTGACCGTAGCAGCTGCACCTGTTTTAACTATTGTGGATCCAAATGAGCCGTTTGTTTTGGAAACAGACGCTAGTAATGAGGCCATTGGGGCCATACTTATGCAAAGGGGACGCCCAATTGCATTTGAGAGTAAAAAGTTGGATCGTGCGTAGCGTAACTACTCGGCTTACGAGCGAGAGTTACTAGCGATAGTTCATGCACTGAAAAAGTGGAGATACTATTTATATGGTGCTACTTTTGAGGTCCGGACAGACCATGAAAGTCTGAAATGGCTTTCAAGTCAAAATAAACTGAAGGGTAGAAAAGCTCGGTGGGGGCGAAGATTCTATAGGAGTTTGACCTTCAGATACGTTACCAGAAAGGTAAGAATAACGTGGTGGCAGATGCACTTAGTCGCATGCCACAGATTAATGAACTTAGTTTCACAGTCTTCAAGAATGATTTCTTGGACTTTGACCTTCAGATACGTTACCAGAAAGGTAAGTATAACGTGGTGGCAGATGCACTTAGTCGCATGCCACAGATTAATGAACTTATTTTCACAGTCTTCAAGAATGATTTCTTGGAGTCACTACGTGGTTTATGTGAGCATGATCCATCTTTTACAGAGGTCTGGCGCACTGTACGCGTACGCACTTCTTCATAGACGCGACCACCTCCCTCGTTGGCACATATTGCTAGTTCGGAGAGACTGGCCGAAGGTGCAACGGGAAGGGAAGCGAGAGTTAGTCCGGAGAGACTAGTCGTGTCTTCTGGGTATAGTTCGGAGCCGGAGAGCTCTGATGTAGGTTCTTCATCACCTTTGACTGCCACGGCTTCAAAGGGGAGTGATAAACTTCGTCGGGGGGAGAAATATGCTAATTACTCCATTGACGACGGGTACTTACTCTACAAGGGTAGAATATGTGTACCAACTATTGGTGACTTTCGGGCCCAAATTCTTAAAGAAAGTCATGATAGTCCAAGTGCGGGTCATCCTGGGATTCAGAAGACCTATGCACTAGTAAAAAGACAGTTTTATTGGCCTAGTTTGTTTAAGGACATCCAGACTTATGTGCTGAAATGCAGTAAGTGCCAGGTCAATAAACATGAACGTCTTAAGGTTGGAGGACTTCTCCATCCACTGGAGATTCCTCAAGTCAAATGGGAAAGCATTTCCATGGATTTCATTACCGGTTTACCCAAGACGAGTCGAGGGAATGACTCGGTGTGGGTGGTGGTGGACACGTTAACTAAAATGGCAAAGTTTATTGCCACGAAGAAAACTGTAAAAATGCCAGAGTTGGCAAAACTCTTTATTGAACATCTCTACAAGCTATATGGCCTACCCGCAGATATAGTGTCAGATAGAGATAGAAAGTTCAACAGTCATTTTTGGAGGGAAGTCTTCAAAAAGTTGGATACTACTCTGAGTATGAGTACGGCAGATCATCCGGAGTCTGATGGTCAAACTGAAAGAGTTAACCAAATTCCAGAGGATATGTTGCGTTCTTATGTTAGTAAGAAGCAATCTAATTGGGAAGAGTACTTGCCCTTATTGGAGTTTGCCTATAACAGCTCCAAACACTCAGTGACTGGATTTACACCATTCATGTTAATGTATGGATTCCAGCCGAGATCTCCGATGGCTGTAGGCCTAGAAAAGGAGAAGATTCAATCTGTCAAGGATTTCCTTGAAGATATGAATGATATGCTTAGAGCCGCACGTGAGAGCATTCGTAGCGCTTAGGATCGCGCTAAAACTTATGCGGATAAAGGACGTAGAAAGGTGACCTTTGCAGAAGGTGACTTTGTATTCCTCAAGGTTCCTGCGCAGTCAAAAACCATGAAAACGAGAAAGTGTGATAAACTTTCTCTGAGATATTGTGGTCCTTTTAAAATCCTTAAGAAGATTGGGGACGTAGCATATAAACTTAAGTTACCGGAGAGTTCTCAAGTCCATCCTGTCTTCCATGTCAGTAAACTGAAGAAATCAGTTCATAGGTTAGAGAACACAGTTTCTCCAGAGATTTTGGTGGACTTGATAGAGCCACCAAAGATACCACATGAACTTGAAAAGATTCTATAGTATCGTGATAGACAAACCCGACATAAAGTGTACCAGGAGATACTGGTTAAATGGACAGATAGGGATGAGGAGGTAGCTACCTGGGAACGCCATAGTGCAATTTCCAAAAGGTTTCCCCAGTTTGTTTTCGAGGATGAAAACTCTTCTTAAGGGGGGGTAATGTCACGTAGGCTGTAACGCCTGTAGTGACCGACGGGTAGACCGGATGGCCATGTCCGGGGTTCAGTGGGAGAGGACGCCCATGCGGAGTCATGGGCGGCCAGGCTAGTGTGGACGGCAGGCCACACACTATATAGCCTGGGGGATGAGGGGCAATCCTCATTCTTCCTCTATGGCTGGGTGGTGAGCCATAGGCCGTCCCCTCCTGTGGTAACCTCCGTAGCGGCGTTACATGTATCTAACACGTACTCTTGTAGCATCACCAATGGTTTTGAATTTGGGGTTTTCCAATGCAGACTTCACCATACCTTTGCTTAGGACCTTTGTAATTGCATCATCAACCTCTTCACTTGTGTTGAAAAACATATTCTTCATGTTTACACATTGTGCATAGACCCGCCGATTATATTGCCCACTCCCTTTGGTCAACTGTTGAAGTGGTTTGAGAAACCTCACATGCTCATGTGCTTCTTTGGTTTTTGTTTGAGGGTCCAGCCAACAACAGTCTTTCCAAGCATTTCCTACCATCTTTTTGTTCTCTTTCTCCAAACCCTACATTTCGCAACGCAGTTCTTCATTGTCTATTTCAACATGCACCGCATTTTCCATAACATGCATCGCATCTTGCAAACTCTAATTCTCTCTCTCCTTTTCACTTAGTGATTTTGTGAGCTTCTTGATCCTTGCATCCATTCCCATCATGGTGCGTTGAATAGATGTGTGAACACTATGAGCTTGCATTACTAGCCTCCTAAATAACCCTGCATTGCCTTCACACACATACTTAATGAAAGATGTAAGCCCACTAAATTGTGGAGGACTTTGGGTAATTGGATCGAGTGGATAAATACACCCCTCAACAAAAAGATCGACATGTTTTTCCCTACATTTCTCTCTTGTTGCTTTTCACTTGTTATCGTTCTTTTGTATAGTGGTGCATACTCGGGCCCCGATTGGAAGTGAATGTCTCTCTTCCTATTCCGGGCTACATCCTAAAATCAGCATTTGGATAAAACACAGTTATTAACTAAAAATTAGCTTTGGACAATCCACAGCTACTATTAACTAAAAATTAGCTTTTATACATTTGTACAACTCAAAAATTTAACAAATAACATAACTTTAACTAGAAATAACATTATTGAACACAACGATAGCTTCAATATAACCTAGAACTAAATCATCACTTTTAATCAAAATAACACACTTGTTTCAACCAAATGACATAGAAATAAGATCATGAAACTCAACTATTGACTTTAATTTCACACATGACTAAATGATATTTAGAATAATAAGATGGTCAGAATAGGAAAGCAAACATCATTAAACATAACTATTAACCCCAAATTAGCTTTTATACATTTGTATAACTCAAAAAATCAACAAAAAACACAGCTTAAATGAGAAATAACATACTCAGAAAATCGTTAATGAATAATCCAAATAAGACAAAAATAACATCATTAAACTCAACTGTTATCTTCAATTTCACACATGACTAAATCACATTCAGAACAATAAGATGATCAAAATAGAAAAAGAAAACATAATAACTAAGACAAAATTGAACCATAACTCAAATAAAATTGAACCATAACTCAAACAAAATATAATAGATAACAAGATGGACATACCTCCATTGCTCACTTGTTCTTTGATTCTTTTGTAGAGATTAATGAACATAAATATGATTAAAGGGGAAGATGAATATGTGGTTCTAACTAAATGGCACCAAATAATCAACATACCCTTCAATTTCTCTATTACAAAAGAGAAGAAACCCCATGATTGAGAACATATAAAGTCATTAATGTGGTTTTGGAGAGGGAAAGAAAGCTTTTGAGCATAGCTACTAAAGAAAACAAACATAGATTTGAATTTTCTCTGTACAAAGGAGGGAAAGTGAAAAACCTCAAGCCATATCTCATCAAAGCCCTACACTGAAAACCCTATTCTAAAAATCTAAAGAAGTCTCTAAATGAAGAAAAATTTCATAAATCCTTGTATACTTAATGAAAATTGATGAAACTTAACATCCACACTCTTAGAGCATAGAGGTAGGCGTGGGTAAAAAGAAATTTGAAAATGTGATGTCTATATCAAGTTATTCCATTTTTTAACTTCTCACATTTTGAAAAACGTAAATGTAATCTATTTTGAAGGATTTAAAAGTTGAAAAGTCATGTGGGTATTTAAAAGTGTCCCATCTTAGAGGCTTCACGTTTTTAAATCAAATAAAATATTATTATTTCATATTTGAGAATTTTGAGAACAGGTGGTCCTAACTTTGGACCTGGGACAGTAATACAATAAAATAATAGGTGAATCTCTTATGAAAACAATATAAAGAGATCTCCTTGATTCTAAAAGAGGAGAGAGAATGGCAATATTATAACATTTTTTCACCACTTTTCCTTAATTCATGGAAGAGAGAGAAAGCCCTTAAGGGGAAAAATGGAGAGTCCATATTTCTCCTAATGGGAGTTCATCATCACAGGTGATGAAAAGGAGGCTACATACTGGATGCATAAACGCTTAAGGAGGCTTACAACACAAACACCCAAGCTCAAAAGATACAGCTAAAGGAGGAGCTACATAATGTGATCAGAGAAAAGCTAAGTATAAATGATTACTCAGTGAAGCTTAAAGGACATGCAGAGGTGAAATTGTGTGTGTGTGTTTGTAAGGGGGTGGGTGAAATTGTGTGTTTGTGTTTAGTGTGTGTTCACACGTGTAGAGTACTAGATTAAGGTGAAGTTAGTGTGCAAGTTAATGGGTGAAGTTAGTGTGCAAGTTATGTGTGTGCATAGGTGCATGAGTAAGTTAGTGAAGGGTTAGCATGAAATGTGTGTGCATAGGTGTGTGAGTGCAAGAGTTAGTGTGTAAGAGGTGTGTGAGCGCATGGTAGAGAGAGGGGTTAGGTGGGAAAATTTAGGGGAAGGAAATGCATGTAGTGGAGGGATAAGGGGGGAAGGGAAAGAAGATGTGGAGGGGAGGGAATTAGGTGTAAATGAGGGGGGAGTGGATAAGGTAGTAAGGTTAGCTTTTTTTTTTTGTGTGTGAAAATAAAGGTATTCCTTTTTCGCGAATCCTTTGCTCTGTTTGTGGCTCCTTTGTTGTTAGAGTTAGTTCCCCTCCCCCCTGAATGCACAAGGTGACTACACTGGGGCTCTTCAATTGACTGGTTGCTTCGTCTATTGACACGCCTCCCTCATGACCGCACCAATGCTCAACCTAAGCACTGTGTGAACGTCAACACCTTGATGTTGTGCTATTCACAGTGTTATTGTGTGAACGCTCAGCCTAAGCGATGTGTGAACATCAACGCCTTGCTGTTGTGCCATGGCTAGCCTTGTTGCTTTACTTCCTCTCCTATTATAGTTGATTTGTTTAATAATTCTCTCCATTTGTGATTATGCCCTACTACAAGATCTTTAACCTTAGATGGCAAGTTTCAATGGTACTCACCTCATCAAAATAACCATCGAAATAGCCTTCTATATACAGGTCACAAAAAACGTCAAAATTTGTGTCGATGATAACATCTATATTCAGGTCGATAAAACCATCAAAAAGTCTTTTTTTTTTGGGTTTTTTGTTTGGTGTGATTTTTGAAAAAAGTTCAAGTGGTTTTAGTTCTCATAGTTTTAACCGTCCACAGAGTATCTAGCCCTCAAAGACCTACATACACCTAGATCACTAACACGTGTCCTCAAAACAACCGTGGTTCTCCTTGCACTAGGAGTAACCACACTGACAGAATGCCAAGCTTCTCATCATGGCTTTGCTCAAAGCCATTAGAGTCACCATCCACATATGAGTGACCTACTAACAGATCATACACAAAAGGTTGATCTACCTTTTCCTTCCCTGTGTGTACTACATGTGTACCTACATCTGTCCTCAACCTACCTGACCATGGACTAAAACTTGATCCACTGTTAGAGGACTCTCTAGGTCCATTAAGCACATGTAGTTACTGCTCTACATGTGGGGTAGCATCATTGCTTCTTACGTCTACATCTTCTGTTGCCTTCACTGGTGTATACGAGCTGCTCATCTCATTAAAGACATCTCACGAGTGGTAGGGTTATAACATTTATAACCTTTCTGCTCCAAAGCATAACCAATGAAAACGCATTTCTCTACCTATGGATCCAACTTTGTTCTTACTTTGTCGGGAGCATGCACATATGTAATATATCCAAACACTTTCAAGTTAGACACATGCGGTTTTATGCGTGTAAACTTCTATTCAAGCTTCATACCATGAACAACAGGTGGGAGTCATTTTTATAATGTAAACAACAGTTTCTACTGCTTTAGCCAAAAAATAATCCTACATAGATAATGGCACTTTACCAACATATGCACAACAGTTTCTACCATGAACATGCACATATACAATACGTCCAAACACTTTCAAGTGAGACACATGTGGTTTTATGCGTGTAAACTTCTATTCAAACACTTTCAAGTGCGACACATGTGGTTTTATGAGACACGTGGTTTTATGCGTGTAAACTTCTATTTAAACACTTTCAAGTGAGACACATGTAGTTTTATGCATGTAAACTTCTATTCGGGTGTCATACCATGACACATGTAGTTTTATGTATGTAAACTTCTATTCAGGTGTCATACCATGAATAGCAATGGGAGTCATTTTCATAATGTAAACAATAGTTTCTACTATTTCAGCCAAAAAATAATCCTAAATAGATAATGGCACTTTACCAACATGCGCAACATTTTCTACCATGAACATGCACATATGCAATATGTTTAAACACTTTCAAGTAAGACACATGTGGTTTTATGCGTGTAAACTTATATTCAGGCATCATACCATGAATAGTAGTGGGAGTCATTTTCACAATGTAAACAACAGTTTATTTGCTTTAGCCAAAAAAATATTCCTATATAGATAATGGCACTTTACCAACATGCACAATGGGATGCATAGTATCATCACCTATTTCTACATAACTTGGTTTTTCTATTTTTTGCATGTCTCTAAACTGCTCACCATGACCAATCACGTGGTTCCACATACTAAATTTTTTTGCATAACCTGATTTTTCTATTTTTTTCATGTCTCTAACCCCTCACCCCATGACTAACTGGTAGAATCTACGTACCAAACATCTCTAGATCCTGACACATCTCTTGTTGTAAAACTAAGCATATGCTCCATCACAAATAGCTCTGCTCACTTCTATCATTTCACCACCCTGTTAACTTGAAAATGCATAGTTGCCTTGCTATAACTTATCACTTTTAATATCATTTTTCTTTTTATAGTAGTCCTTTGCCATATTCCCTAGTTTGCCACAGTAATAACACTCTATGCTCTATGCACTTTAATTTCTTTGTTGCCAACCACCTCGGCCCCTCTGGCTCCTCCTACTGCCTCTAGAGTCTAGAGTGGCCTCTTTCACTTGTTTTCCCTCTTATTTCTTTGCCAACCACCTTGGCCCCTCTGGCTCCTTCTCCTGCCTCTAGAGTGGCCTCTTTCACGTGTTTATACATTTGAATCATGTTGTTGTTGTTGCGTATGATTTTTGTTTCCAAAATAGTCCTCCACCACCTTAGCCTCTAGATAACGATCTCCCTCTACCTCTACTTGTATCTAAGTAGAATGCCTACTTCTTTGAATTTCCAGATGATGAACCTCCCCCAATATTCATCTACTCCCACATGAGAAAACCAATCAATTCCTGAAAATCAAAAAAGTTCTCCCGGACTCCAATGGAGGTTTAAAACTAGTTGTATTTTACCAAGACCATTCAAGGTCACGAACACCGTATCATCATCAACCACTGGTGATCTAATAGAAGCAAGGGCATCTGCAAGCCCTTTAACCTTCACTGAGTAATCATTTATAATCATATTTCCTCTTGTCGCATTATGTAGCTCCTACATTCATAATGTTGTATATCTTCACCAATGTGTCCCAAGCCTCCTCAGGCATTTATGCATCTTGTATATGCACAATCATAGAGTCTATCAAACTGGCAGACAACCAATACATTACCTTTCTATCTTTTTCATACCATGCTTTATATGTGTACACTTAGTCCATGGTCAAATTTTCTTCAGTAATATCCGGCTCCTTTTCATCACCTATCGATATCCTTTTTCCATAAGGAAATTGGTCATTCTTAACTTCCATGCATGGAAGTTATTCTTGTCTAGCTTCTCACTCACAATCTATGATAGAGTGTCAAACATCTTTATTTACAACAACTTACCTTGTAAAAAACCTTCTGCGTTTACAAAAAATTTGTAACCTTCAACAGCGATATTTTTGAAGCAAATATGTAACCTTCAACAGCGGTACTATAAACCTGTTATAATGCCATTGTATGTGAACCATCCAGATACACACACATTCACCAACACCTGCAACACTTAAATTCTCTGTATAGACTATCCTGCAAGATTTATCGTGTAACTTTGCACCAAACAAAAAATTTGGCATATACATTCAAAATTAAAACTTCACTTAATGTCTACAAAAAACTTGCAAAACTAAAACGGGACCCGAAACGTGCCCGAATTGCACCAAAATTTGTAAAGTTACAGTTAACTATGTTAACTACACACAATATGGTCTTCTTCATTTACCTAATCTGAGACAATGACTTCTCTGTCTGACTGTAGCTCTCACAACTACTGAAGATGTTGCTCCAAAATCAAAGAGGGAAAGAGATGAAAATACCCTTACTTATGTACTGCTTCCTTACTTGCCTTGTTCCCTTCCCTTTTCTTGTCTCCTTAGGTCTCACATGAACCGGAGCTCTGATACCATAAAGAGAATATGAAGAAGAGGAAGAGCTTGAGTTCCTTGGTTGCAAAAGAAAAACATATACACAAGAGAGAGCAAGACACAAGAGAGAGATGGATGGCTAAATTTCCTTCTATCTTCTTCTCTTCTCTACCACCATTAACATAAAGAGATAAGAGTACATACTATAAGGAAAAGTACTCTCCTACTATAACATATAATGGTTAGTCCATACTGTGAACCCGACTATATGAGCTGGCACTATAACTATGCCATAACTCTAGTTCTCCAAAGTGGCTGTCACACAGCCTATTATCCACCAAACTGGCGGCATATCAACCATAATATCACCAACCATGTCAATGGCATAAGTGTGGAAGCTATCACCCAGATAGGTCATTAATGTCCACAGCACTAGTTGAGCTCAATATCTCAACAATACATGCATTGCATATGGAGATAGAAAGTGCATGTTTCTATTGGAGGATGTTGCACTAATGTGCTACTACATATACTTGAAAGTTAATGGATATGATAACATTGATAGTAAAAAAGACTCCACCATGTCGTTATAAACTAATGTATGTATTGGAGATGATAGAAGATAAGTAGATAGAGAAGTCTCTGGAGCTTGAAGCTAAGGTAGAGCTTAGTAAAGAACTTGACATTGTAGAACTCAAAGCAAGCCCAATAATTGATGAGGAGAATATCAACGGGGAGGAATTAAAAATATCAGTGAGCTTGCCATGCCTAATATCATTTAGAACTAACGACAAGGACCCTTTTCACAAACAAATATGTGACATGTAAATTGGGTGAGTGACCCTAAGGACATCCATGCTTCATAAGCAATCGAATTATAGTTCGCATTCGAGTCAAGTTTTGCTAGCATCTAGAAAACGCCAGTTTTGGTAGACATAGTTATCCATATGAGTGTAGAGTGTAGGTCTGAAAGTTTTACTTTTTTAAGTGCAATCCTGGCCTTGTTGGGTTCCTTTTCAAGATTGACGCATAGGGTGGTGATCTAGGGTGGATTTAGGATATGGAGCTGACTATAATTTCCTCAATTGAAACCTCCAAAAGTGAAGTTGAAGATACAGCCAATGAGCCTATTATTGCATGCAAAACATCACCAAAAGTTTTTATTACAGCCTAAGGCATAGGTATATTTGTTTATTTGTTTATTTATTTATAAGAATAGATTCTCTATCCTAGGTAAATATTCAAACCAATTTGGCAGAGAAGTAAGGGATCAAGGAAGCCAAAGAACTTGCTTGAGAGAGATAAGAAAAATTTGACTCTCAATTGAGAGCAAGAAAAATAAGAATTATTGGGTGTTTGTTTTTGTAGTCCCTAGTGGAACAAGATTGTACTTGGAGGAGCCTGGATGAACAAGGCACATAAGGAAAAAGTTATTGAGTGTTTGTTTTTATGGTCTCTATTGGAACAAGATTATACTTGGAGGAGCTTGGATGAACAAGGCACACAGGGCAATATAACAATTTTACAACAACCCATGATATGTAAACAATGCTTCTTTGTGTGTGTGTGTGTGTGTGTAGCCTTATGATAAGGTTAACTAGTTGATTTTGTAGCTTTGCGTACAAAGTGCTTTTTCCACACAAGGAACAGTTATCATCTAGAAAAATACATTAGCAATTTGCTACCTATTATACAAATAATAGCGCTTCAACAAATCTTGTTTAAAAAAATCACATCGAATGAAACACAACACCAGATAAATATTGTCTATTTCACACAAATAATTAAACTACATACTTTTGTGAGAACATTAACAATTGAATATGTAAGTTTTCTTTTATGATGTTGATTTCTGAGCGTGCTTTCATTTGTTCTTAGCAAGACCTTTAAACACTTATTTTAGAAAGGTACAATTACTTCTTTACACATATCTCTTTACTTTAAGTTGACCACTAACATAACATCACTTTATCAACCATGAAGGGAAACCAAATGTTACTTCACTCACTTTGGGGATGCGACATGGTCAATGCATTTCTTATAGTGCCAAAAAAGAAGAGCTCTCCTATGATTTGTCCCTACATCATTGATCTTGCAAGTTTTGATTACTTGATTAATTTATCATGAAAACTTGCTAATCTCTCTCTCTCTCTCTCTCTCTCTCTCTCTCTCTCTCTCTCTCTCTCACACACACACACACACACACAAAAAATAACCCACATCTTTTTTTCGATCAAATCCACACTCACACATGAGTGTTACAAAGAAATTGGTAGCAAATTTTAAAATAAGCATGGCTTACCCATGTGCTTTAGTAAGAAATTGCATTCAACAAGTATTCCTCATTTGAATAAATCAATCATGATCCATAATGAGAAGATATGCATATAGCAAAATTTTAAATGGATACACTCTTTTGTCGATTTAATATTTCAACCACTATATTTTCTCTCATTTTTTAAAATACTTGAAATACACTTCTCAAATTGTTGATTTTTTCACCAGATTAAAATTCAATAATAATCATTCCATTAAACAAAATTCAATAATAATCATTCCATTAAACAAAATTAAATTCAAGTTCTTGTACAAATCTCAAACTTATAGCCAAAATTAAAAGCACATGTTAACAACCATGTAATATTTCTCTTGCATTCCAAATGAGTATATTCCTCTAGCTACTCTTCATCCCTCTTGCAAAGCGAGGCTTTTAGTGATCATAAAACACCTTTTCAACTTATTTTACTAGGGTCTATTCATGTGAGCACGAAGATGCCATAAGCTCGTTCCCCCACCATCAATGCGTAAGGGACCAATCATTAGTTATTTGGCTACCCCAAAGGAGCATTGGCATGGCCAAATACAAGAATCACCTTCGAAATCCTAAATACTCCCAAAACCTATGTGAGAGCAAGGATAGTAGGTGGCATTCCCTTAAAAAATCACAAGTCCAAAGGTGAAAGACCAACAACAATTGTATGCATTGTAGTGTAGCGGATATGGCTTTTGGATTTCTGAGCCACGACATCGATTTGGTTCCCTCCCTACATCCATGAGTTACTGCAAAAACATGGGGGTGGGGTAAGAGCCGCCAAGGGTATGCGTAAAAATCTTGTAAAAAAGAACAACAATCATGCCTCAATAGCTAGGCATTGTATCTTGCTAATCTTTCACATGATTTAAAATGCATGGAGCAACCAAGTGCCAATTATGGTGCTTGGGCAACCAACCCCTTATGTGCTCGTGTCTAGTTCTATTGCATGCACATTGTTCTCTTCTAAGTTCATTGTATGTTAGTTTCAATTTACAATCGTTTACATCAGATGTGAATATCATGCACAAAGCAATCTCCAACGACAATTGCAACATATAAGATACCTTACAGCGGCTTCCAAGTTTTGTTTTGTTTTACTCTTTTTTTTTGGCAAAGAAAACTCATACTCTCACTCCTTGTGGAGTGAGGGGAGAGAGGTGGGCAAGAATCGAGTCTGCGTGGGGAGGAGAAAAGACGGCGCCTTAACCACCTAGCTATTGTCCCTACTAGGGCTCGATAAAAGCATTTTTTAAAACCGGTCAAAGTAAAGACATGTGTATAAACTAACCAGTTTTCTAGGCTATTTTGTCGATATTTTAACTAAAAACTAGTAAATCTGAATCGTTTTTTGTAAGGGATTGACATATTTCTAGCCGGTTTTCCAAATTTCAGCCGATAAAAATACATTGAAATGCTGTTTTTGTCGAGCCGTGGTCCCAAGTTGAGTGTGTGTTTATCAATTTCTACATATGTACCACTCTCAAACCCCCATTTGTTTAGGTGTTTATTAGTTCTATTGGATCTTATGACCTTGAAAGCATTTTGATATGGATATATATCATATTAGATAAAGGAAGTTGTCGAGTTTTTAAAGTTAACGCATGCACGGCATTCAAATGTCATCCTCGTGGTGTACCATAGTACCAATTAAACTAATCTAGTAGTAACGGCCATTAAACTTTAAAGCATGCATGGGATTATGATCGTCGGAGTGGCCATTAAACTCCAAGCATGCAAGCAATTACCAGAGGGGTACGAATGATGAAGAAATGGGGCGTTGGCAGCCAACAAGCGTTGCCGCAGGCGGCAGCACCAATTTCCAAAGGTTGATGAGCGGGTTGGGGTAGATTAATAATCAGGCTTAGGCTAATTTAATGGTTTGCGGAGGGGGTATTTTATTTATTTATTTATTAAAGTTTGGCGAAAAACAAATTTTCTTTCATGGAGTAAAATTTAAAATACGCTTTCCCAAGGAGGCGGCCAACAAGGACCAAGGTGGCCGGCTACTATACCTAGTACGTATTCTTTCGTTTTGCGGTTTTGAAATTTTCGAGACAGATATTTTGGCCCGCCAAATTTGGCTGAGCTGCCAACTTTAGCGCCTGCACGTACAGGCTCGAGAGTCGAGTCTGCCCGGTACAGGCTGCAGCGCAGGTGAGGGCAGGTGGCAGCGTCGTCTGCGTCCACGTGGTGCTGGATGCGGGGGCCGCACGGCATGGAGCGCCGCCTGTTTCCAGTAGAGGCACAGCCTCTTAAAAGAGCTGTATACGTAATACTATAACAATATGCTCTTTTCTGCGCTACGTTCTAAAATGTACCTCTGCCACCTGGGCCAGGGGACAGTGGGCCCGTGCACACTTCAGACTTTTTAAAGGTCCGGGCGCTGGGCCAGGGTCGTTGCCGCTGACGCAGAACTTGGCAGAAGCTGTTCGTGGCCGGAGGGCCCGGGGACCGCGCAACGCGCGGGTGGCACGTGTCGGGCCCTTCCTTGCCGGGACCACGTGATCTTCTTCCCCGTTTTCTACCCCCGAGCCTCTGGTTTGTTCCGAGGTTTCATCCCACCTAGGTAAATGCCTCAAAAAAAAAAAGCAAAAGCCCAAAAGGTAAGAAGACAGGAAAGAATTCAAAAATAGTAAAAGGTGAAGAAGAAGATAACAATTTTTCCCGGTCGGCGGGGAGCATAGTCGTGTTTTGTTTTGCCTCGCCGCCTTATAAAACACCATAGAGGATGTGTACAGTATTAAACACTCATACAATCCATGTAGAACACGTAAATACACATAAATGTAAGTTTATTATATAAAACGCTTTACAGGTATGAAATGTCACAAATTGCCCAGGTATTTACTTACCTTTAGCTTTTATACAACCCATTACATCACGTGTTTTGACCATTACAACTCACCTTAACTTGTCAAAAAAAAAGTAGTCTTCACAAATTACAGACTCAACAATCGAGATGTCACATATGCAACACTAGCCGATTCCTGGCCGTCCAAAGTTCATGCAACACAGAGTAGCGGATCAAAGTCCATATGCATAGTAGGGTCGGGTTGAGGAACTTGGTGTCGCCCAGCAGTGCGTGTTTCCCTGAATGGAAAGTGGAAGCCTTTGCAGCAGAGTTAGAGATTCTAAGTGGCCTTTTCAACTTTGAGCTGTTAGAGATAGCGCCAAGCTGCAACTCCTGAAATCTTAGCCAATTTTATACAGGCGACACTTTCATCTTTTTTGTAACTAAATCTTATAAATAGTAAAGTATCTTTCCACAAAAAAAAAGAATCGAGATGTCAACCATGGAGTTTGTGCTCATTTGACACTTTGAAACTCCATGGGTGGTATTAGGGTTAAAATATGGGGAGAGCGAGAAGAGGCTATAAATCTAAATGTGCAAAATCTAAATACTTTTTTGAGCAACTAGAGGTTTTTTTTTTATATTTGTGTGTAAGATATGATAAGGAAAAGTGTTTCTCTTAAGTGTATTTTTTATGTATATTATGTGTAAATAAGTTAAGAATAAATGTTACTCCTGAGTTATCTTTCGCATCAATGTTTTTTTATTTGCTTAAATTTAGAAAAAAAAGGCTATCAAAATTTTTTTGCTGAAATATTCTCGAGAATTTTGCCTATGATTCCCACTCTTGTTACATATATGGTGATTGCCTAAAAAGGATGACCTAAGGGGTGGATGGTTATGAAAAAATATGGCCTTTCAAAGGATATGTTTAAAATGAGCCTTAAATAAGAGAGGTATGGGGAGGGGGCCTAAAAATGGGGGAGGGTCACAACCTTTGGCTACACATTTTGGGAGTTGTTCTCAAAAAAAAAATAACACATTGTTTTGTATATTCATGTGTTAAATAAGATAGGTGTTTCTCTTTAAAGATTTGTTTGATGTTCGAAGGTGACTAGATTATTCAAAAAACACTACATCATTTTATTCTTTGAAGATTTGTTTGATGTTGGAAGGTGACTATATCATTTTGCATCATTTTATTCTTGTAAGAGACTTGTGTGTGTGCATGCATGATAGTGTGTACTAGGGGGAGGTGGGTTGTAAATGTGTTTCTTTGTTTGTTATCTATATATTATCATTGCTTGATCTTCTATATTATTATACTATTCCATTGATCAATGCAACATGAGAGAGAGAGAGAGAGAGAGAGAGAGAGAGAGAGAGAGAGAGAGAGAGTATTTATCTTATAGCATTCCTTAAAAGAAGAATTACAATACCCATGATGGGGTGCCTATATTCAATCTAAAGATGTCCTCACCTCCCCCCTTCTTGTGTCATGATTTCTAGCTTTAGATCTTGCTCACTCTCGATATGCTTTACAATCACAGCTTTTATAAAGCAATAGTTTGGCTTTCATTATCAATAAGTCATGCTACCTTGCGCCATTTGTCTTTACATTACCTTTCTAATACAAGGTATTTCTATAGAAATTATGAGTTCTTGGGTGTTGTAGCTCCCATGTTGAAGTTCTAGGATGATCATTCTTGGTTTATTTGTGTTTTTAAAAATGAATCTTTTTCCATTTACCATATTTCCATATTATCTCATCCTATACACTTTAGACATCGATCTAAGATGCTGGAACAATATCTTATTTCTTCAAGTATGGCAAGCTACACATGTATAATAGTGAAGCATTGTTTTTACACTCATATAAAAATCCACACTGTAGTTGTGTCACTCAAAGAGCGGGTGAGAAATTTGGAGAATGAAAGGGCCAATTGCACAAAGCATGATTGTCTTATAAAGGGATGCTAAGAAATCTATCGAGGATGAACTTTAGCAACAAGGGGATATTCAAGGAGCACTTTCTGAATAATCTTATGTTCTGCACACGAAGATAAATTGTAGCACCTCATGTACTAACATGGTCTGCCTAAGATAAGGTCATCCTGAATCTAAAATTATGTGCACCTTATAACAATAGCTTTTTCTAATTCTAAAGGTATATTTATAAGCAAAGCGAGATGGAATGTGAGAGTAAGATCAAGAGATAGCTATAGATAGGCAAGTGGTTCGAATGGACAAAGCTAAAGGTGCTTCACCATGTGACAAAAATATTTGTGAAAGGATTTGCAAGCCTATGTGCTTCTTCACGTGACAAATATCTACGTGAAGGGATGTGCGATCCTATGTGCTTCTTCACATGACAAATATCTTTGTGAAAGGCTTTGCAAGCCTATGTAGGGATTGGGTTGTGTCTTTTCTTGTTTACTTAGGGAGCTCTCCCATCCTTGTTTACTTAGGTATTTTTTATAAAGAGGATGTATTTATACCTTCTACACTTTTTCATATGCGCTCAAGCAAAGACAACTCTACACTTGCTGATGAGCAAATTTATGCATTGGCATTTCATAGAACAAGCTTTGCACATGAGGTTCAACCTCATGATTATTCACATTTGGCGTATCATAAGAAAGTGGGTTTTAACGAGTTAAGGAGACAACGGAGGAGATCACAAAACCTTGCACTCTCTAATTCGTGTGATTGTATGCAAATTGGGTACTAACGACTAGAGAAATATGCCTTTATGTTTCTTCCTTTTGTGTCTTAGCTTCCATACTTTAACACCATGTTTTGAGAGTTATATAGTAAATCTCGTAGAATTAAAATGAGACTCACACTTTCAAATTAACTAATCTTAGGCTTTCAAGCTAGACCAAATTAAATTGAATAGACATTAAGGCAAAGACCCTTCTAATTTCTTATAGACAATGACAATCAACTAAAGAAAAGCGACAAGAAAACAATGAATGTGACTATAAGCCTCTAAAGTGCTTTTTGTTCATCTTGTAAATTTAGAGTAGTAAGAAGGCTTAGGTATGTCACTGATGCATATATATTTGTAAACTTACTATTTAAATTTGCAACACGTGTGAAAGAGACAACTCGTAAACCATTAGGAACTTAGCTAAATTAAGGACAAGAACATAAACTCAATAGCTATTTTATGAGGCCGAAAAAGTGGCGAGAAATTTTTTGAGGTGAATTTGGACATGACCAATATCTATGCTTTTGACAAGTGAAGAAAACATCACCAAAATTACATTGCATGCTTGGAATGCTTTAGAATTTCTTAAGTCCAGTTAGTGAAACAACGGCTAAGAAAACAAGGCAGACTTGACTTCATAGCTTTTTCTGAAGTCCAAGTTAGTGAGGCTGAGCTAGAGAAAAGGCTACATTGCATCTCGAAAGACCACATCTGAATCTACATGCCCACTCTCAGGGCTCTGGAGGAGGAGTGGTTGTGGGTATGCATATAGATCATCAGAATGAGTTGATGTAAGGATTGACATGTATGACCAATGGGCTGCATTTGAACTAACTACTTTCTCTTACATTGGTATATATGCTAGAGGATCTCAGGGAAATAGAATCAGAACTTAGAGATCTCTGAAAACTGTCCCTGAACCAATCATATTCATGGGTTATTTTAACATGGTGGAATCCAGAGAGGATAGATTCAAAGGTTTGGGTCAAGTCCTCAAAGGGGTTGAGCTCCATGAATGGCAATGCACTGTAGACCATTTCAGGTTTTGTGTGACCTTGGGAATACTGGAGACCACACTTGGCAAAATTATGCTCAGGGGGAATTGACTAGAAAGGCTAGGCTTGGAAGAAGCATTTGAGACATTTTTAGAAAGGCTTTTCAAAGAGCTATAAGTTTGCAAATTTGTAAAAGAGAATTGTGTTTTCCAACTTGTTGCAGCACATGCTTCAACTACAAATTGAACTCTTTCTAAATCAATGCTTGAATATATTGCACTACTACGAATATTTGAGTTACCATTGTAAAAAGAAACGTTTATAAGAGGTTTTATGCAATATGAAGCTTATAGGTATTCAAGCTATTTATGAGTAAAAAAGTGTGGTGCAAGATAGTGCCTAGCCGTATGTCATTCTCTTCTTTGAACTTAAGAAATTCTAAAGCATTCTTCATCGTTCATTAATGAAAGAGTGTATTCGCTTTCGGTTAATAAGTATAATCGAATCATGAATAGCCCACAATGGGCTTCTCCCTTTATTGGCTAACTGGCTAGGTGGAATTTATATAGGTTTGTTGTTCTTCATCTCAGATAGAGGTTTTGCAATTACTTCTCCCTTTGATGAATATGTAGAGATTTTTTCAACTTTTGCACCTTGCAACCTTATACTTGGTTTCTTTTGCATATTTTGTGTGAATTTTACTTCACTTGCTCCTACCTACACCACTCACCTTGCTGGGAAGTTCAAAATATAGGTACCAATTGTCATATTGTTTTAGCAAAGAGTATATAATATTAATAACCCTTTGGACTATAAATTCTTTATGATTGATCTGGCTATGCTCCCAGTGATTTTAGGAGGATAGTTGCTTGTTGCCACTCACAATGTAATTTTTATTGGTAGGGCAATACCCCAAATGTTAAAGCTTCTTGTCGGTGCGGTTATGTTGTAACTTTGTGAACAAGAACCTACCTATAATACCTCTCTCAAGGGCTATCTTGAAGCTTGGTGAGACAACCACTCCAATCCTAACTCTTATTTTGTCACATATGCTTTAATGTAACACCTTGCCTAATGCCACATCCACGTCACACAACTCATGTAATTACATGAGTTTAAAATGACTCATGTAATTACATCTACCTTATCATTAACACTCACTTCTCACCTCTTGGCTAAAGTCAACCATAAAAAAATCCATTGAAAAAGTCTTGAAATCAATAGTAACCACCCAAATTTCATTCACTATGCCTCACCTCATTACCGATATTGTCCAACAATCACAAGAAAAAACCTATAGTCAAACAGGTAAAGAAGGTGCAAAACTTGCATAAAGATTAGCCATAGAATACCTTAAAATCATTTGAAGGTGGGTAAGAGGAGGCACAATAGACCACCCTTGAAAAGGCACAATAGACCATCTAAGGATTAACTCAAGGCTCATCTAGCCTAGTGCCCATGTAAATACTAAAGGCTCAAGGCTACTACAAGAGAAATATCCAAGTCACCCCCGCCACTTCTTTCCCAAAGAACCAATAAGAGGGCCAAGGAAAGGCCAAAATAGGATAAAGACCAACAACCAAAAGATGCCTACCACACTAGGTACCCAAGGTGCTATTAGAAGCACACTGACTTTTATGAAGGCACTCCCATAATTATTTGTATCCTCAAGGGTAAAGGCCCAAAGCCAACGCCGCCAATCTTAAGCACCAAAGAATCTTTAACAAAAGTTCAAATAGTTTAATGCTCTCGTAGTAAGCAGACCACAAGACCAAAAACAAGACAGCTTAAAGAACCTACTTGCCAAGACAAAGGAAAAATACGAGAACCTACTCCTAAAAAGGAGGATCTCATTCATGATACATTGAAGTCATAATGAGGACATCTTTAAAGTATTTTGGGTGGATAATATTATGTAGACTTGGCAATCGGGCCATGAGTTAACTGAAATGGCTCCAAGTTAGCACAAATAAAACAAATTTTGCTTTGTGTGTGTGTGTGTGTACATGTAGAGACGTAGACACACATGAAACCCCCTTGTACGACACCTCTATCTCCTCATGTCTGCCTACGACCTTCTCCACCTCCACTTCTTAGAAATTCACAATTTCTTGCTCAATGCCATCTACCTTGCATAATTATCTCTCTCTCTCTCTCTCTCTCTCTCTCTCTCTCTCTCTCTCTCCCTCTCTCCCTCTCTCTCTCTCTCTCTCTCTCTCTCACACACACACACAAAAATATAAAAGGGTCTACATATAAGCTTCCTCTCTCTCTCTCTCTCTCTCTGGGTTCGCTCTATTATTTGTTATTCAAGTTTTATATTAAATTTTATTTATCTCTTGAATTAATCCTAGCATTTAATGTAATAGACAATTAATTCTGTAAACATTGATAAAAAAACTAGAATGTTATATTCATCCTTGTGGGTGCTAATGTATGTTAATTAATTATTACAGTTGGTAATTATAGTGTGTTTATAATCTAAAGCTAAGGCACACACCCACCCACCCTTTGAGCAAGCCTCTTTCTCTCCCTACTAGTCCATGACCCTTGCAATATCTTGCCCTAGATGCATAAGAGCAACTTATTAGGACCATTGAAATAAAGAAGGAAGAAAGAGGTGAAAGAAGGGAGTAGAAACCACATTCAATTTCTATAACTCTTAGCCTTCTACTCCTTAAACTCTTCCAAATTGGTTGTAATATATGCAAACATTGACTACCACTTCAACCAAAGATAAATATGGACACTTTTTTTTTTGCAAAGGAGGAGCACACACACACACACACTTTTTTTTGCAAAGGGGGAGGGGTGGGCTGGAATCAAGCCCACATCCTACGAGGAGAAGGGCATTCCCTTAACCACCTGACTTATGTCCACCCCCACCCCCCTCCTCACTTGGTCATTATGTTACTCGTGTTACTCATTGCTATTACTCTATTCTTCAAGATCCCAAATTCGGTATTACTCTATTCTTCAAGATCCCAAATTCGGTAGAGACATAAATGACGTTACCGAATTTGGGATCTTGAAGAATAGAGTAATAGCAATGAAGCCACTCATTTTTGTCTCTATTAAATCTTGAAGCAAAGAGTAATAGCAATGAAGCCACACATCCCTATGTTTCATATCTTCATTGTCTTCGTACTAGTGTTGATATAGATCTAGATCTAGATTTGTCCCTCTATATAGACTTGGGGTCAATTTTTTAACGCGATTTCTAGGTGAGGAATACAGTACATACATTTACTGCTCTAGTTTCAAACTTCCTAGCTTAAGAAGCATTGTAAAAACATTTAAACATTGTTGATGATGCATGAATCACCTCTTGAAATGTCAACATCCAAATACATTCGAAAGCAATGTTTTTCCAATCATGACCTCGAATCAATCTTTGGCCCCTTGGTATGCACAAGAAAAATGCACACACAAAATAATTTTCATGGTTGTACTCTTTCAAAGTCTTTCTTAGAGACAAAATTAGCATGAAATCCGCCACCCGATAATCCATGTAAAAGTTCAAGAGCTCCATGTAATTTATGTCATTGAGGATCGTTAAAAAAATTGAGTGAGTGTACACTCTGTTCCATGTCAAGACTTCTGACTCAATACCAACCGAACAAGACTCAATACCAACCCATGATGCATGATGACAGGGCAACCCATGATGCATGATGAGAGAGCAATCTAGCTTCGTGTTTATAACAGGGAGAGATATATCTAAAGTTTGTACGAGTTCCATCCTTTGAAGTGTTGCCATGATAGCTACCATGTGGTAAATGAGTCCCCTCAACTTTCAAGTGTCTACAATTGTACCCAATCATTAGGTCCAATGTCCCTAACTTGCTGTCAAATTCCATTATGGTATTGATGGGTATCCCCTAGAGTAGCTAAAGGGGTGGTGTTGAACCCCATGGTATGGTGTCAATGGTCATTCTCGGTCCTCACATCCAAATGCCCGAATGCGTGATCCCAACGGGAGGGTGGTCGAATTGATAAATTTACCCATATTTGTTTGTGTGCTTGCAATTCCCAACGCTGGCAAAAATTTTTCTGCTGCCATTTGCCCGATGTACCAAGCTAGGGCACATAATGCGATGCTATGAGGAACCTCGGGTCTACGGAAAATATATGTGGGGCCTTATCCAATTTGAAATACGGTAATAGAATAATAATATATATATAAATTGGGGAGGATTTAAAATAATAAATATTTGCTGCAGGGTGCAGGCCTTTCTTGCGTGCGGGTCGCCGTCGGGGGGCAGCCGATTTTCAATCCTTCTAAAGTTCTGTCAAGCAAAGCACGCGTATGATGGATAACATTTTCTATGTTATATCCTATGGTAGGAAAAATAATAACCTAAGCTCGCTGTGGGCGCCGGGGCCTACTGCCCCACCGCCACGTTAGGGCACGTGGACATGGCACTTCTTTTCCACGTGGCGCCAAAACTCAAATGTTATTCCACTTGTGCTGTGTTTTAAGGTGCCGCGTCAGCAACACCTGCCACCCCAAATCCAGCCACATGCTTGGTATCGGCGCCGGCATATGCTGGCGGATGCTCCAGCCGTGGGCCCTAACCTCTTCAACGGGATCATATGTCTACAGTCACAGGGCCACGGTGCAGACGGGTATGATTGCTACAAGTGGGCCACATATGAGGTCAATAGCAAGGCGTTGGGGACCACGTGGACAGAAAATCCGCGCTGGCGCCGCCCACGTCAACTCAAGGGAGCGTCATAACCAAGTTGACCCTAAGATAGGGACCCGGACATGCAAATCGGATATGTAAAATCTCCGACGTGGCTGCCCCGGGCCAGAGAGAAGAGGGTTGAGGTCGACCGGGAGAGCTGGTAGGAGGCGGTGGAGCCGGTGGGCTGAAGTTTCCCAAATCTCTGAATCGATTTTGTTAAAATGGCAAGTCGTCTCGCCCATTTCCCTGTCCCCCCGAATCCGTCTTTCTTTCATCCAGAAGCGCCCACAGTGAGTTCTGCTGTGCCCGGTTTCCCCATAGTATACCTGAGCCACCTCAAGATCAAAGATATATCATATCCGTATGTGTATGGCTTCCATGGCCAACCGCCCTCTTTCGTTCTTCACCTTGAATCTGCACAGCCTCTGAAGGCACCGGCTTGACCTTGTTTCCTCGACCCTTTTTCCTGCACAATCTGCGCCCTTCGTCATCTTTTTGTTTGGAAAGTCTTTTGAGTGAAGCCTTGCATTATGATGCCTGGTCTGATCAACAACCTCCGCCTCTTCTCTTCTACCTCCAAAGCCGGAGAGAGAGGCGGCTTGCCGAAGCCATTCAGTGACAGACTCGCGGAAGAAGCTGCAGTGCCGCTCCCTGCGCTGCTGCCTCCTCCTGCGGCCGGAGGTAATTCGGTGCGTGTATTTCCTATGCACGCCTCGCAAGCTATAGGCCTACAATCAAGGCCTAATCTAGTGGCCGAAGTCGCGAAGGCGAGGATGTGTGGGAATCAAGGGCTTGCTACAGAAAGGATGGTGCCCGGCTACGGCAGCAGCGGCAGCGATCATGACCCAAGCTCCGTTTGCCTCGTCGCCATGGTTAACGAGTTCATGGAGAATGAAGGCGCTTGTGAACAAAGTAGATGCACTCACCGATTCGCCGATGGCGGCTGTCCTAACAGCAGCAGGGGTGATCCCAAGTCTAGTGGGGCAGCAGAGATTCCGCAAGCCTTACAGGTTGGGGTCGAGTGTAATTACCATGTGTTGTTGGACTTGCCTTCTGCGTTTTCTGTTGCTAACACGTTCTACCGTCAATTTTCAGAGTTTGGCCTCCTGCACCGATGGTACAGAAATCATGCTGCTGAGAGATGCCCAGCTGATTGTCGACTCCATCACTACTGAAGCCAGGCACATTTGTGACGACGGAAGAAGAGCGACCCTGACTCACGGCTGCCTGAAGCGGGCCGTGATGAATCGCCTACAGAAGATGGGCTACAATGCTGCCGTCTGCAAGACTAGATGGGATTATGCTTGCGGGATACCAGCAGGTACGTCCAATGCACATCCTTTTGATGATCCGTACATGTATGTGTACCATTGATGAAGTCTGTTGTAGGGCTTAAAGATCATATTGTAACAGTAGATGTGGATGCTGCAGGTGACTATGAGTACATTGATGTGTTGCTCGAGGATGCAGCCTCGAAGCAGTCCGAGAGACTTCTTGTTGACATTGATTTTCAAGCACAGTTTGAAATTGCTCGCCCAACTAGTGAGTTTTCTGTAGTTTGGCAGCTCCTCCCTCCGATCTTTGTAGGGAAGCCAGAAAGGCTTCAGCAGATAGTGCATCTCATGTCAGAAGCCACAAAGCATTCCATGCGGTGCAAAGGCCTGCATTTGCCACCATGGAGGAAACCCAGCTACATGAAGGCTAAGTGGTTTTATCCGTACAAGAGGACCTCAAATAATAACTCTGCTCATTCATGCAGAGAAATGGAATACCCTGTTAATGGCGCAGGATTCACAGGAATTGCAGTGAGAGGGTGTGGTCTAGATGCACGGTACACAAATGAGCTGGAGGTGATTTATCATGATGCTGGCTCTAAGATTTGGGTGAAAGGTAGGAGAGATGAGTTGGCCTTCAGGAGTGAGAGAGATGAGATCACTGTCATTGCAACTGACTGGAAGCCCCCTGCTGTTGTACCTAGGTCTGCTGCTGCTACCTCAAAAAAGCAAGGCAAAGTGACTGGATTAGCTTCATTATTGTTGCAGGCTGGTGTACAATCATGTGATGAGACCCTTGCGAGGGCTGCATGATGCCATTGGATGAGTTTTTTTTTGAGTACTGTTGGCCCAAGCATGCACCCAAATCATCATCGAATGATCTGGGAAGATTTTGAGTGATGCTATCTCATCACTGAGGTAATGGATGGTGATTGCAAAGAGGCAGGGTTCTGGTATGCCAAATGCGCACCTGAGAGGCCTTAGGTTTTGGTAATTGGCAGGCAAGGAGAGTCTGCTTGTAGCTTCCATGTTTTAGGCTTTTTGGTATAGTTGTTGAGGAGAGTTTACACAGTGGTTTTCTCAAGGGTGAAACTCTCTACCCTCGGTTTTTGGTGTAAGTAGGGTCTGTAATATATGGCCCTGAGCTTGGAAATGTTTGAATGGAGTTTTGATATTGTTCCGTTTTCACAGTTTTGACATAATGCTTAAGAGCTCAAAATGAAGCTTTTTAAAACTATTTCAGTTCTGTACACATGGAAGTTCAGTTGCAATCCTGTATTCTCTTAAGGCTGGTTGCATTTTTGGTACGAGTGAACTGCGTTTTGTAGTCTTTCCGGAGGAAATTGATGTTTAATATGATCATATATGCGTGCACTACTGAGTTTGGTTCTTATGACTGGAGTGAGAGCAGTCCATTAGCATTTTTCTTACCTCGTGGTTTCGCATGGCCGCATAAATTAGTGGCTCATGTATTTTGCAAGAACCCTCGGAAAAGTATTGCAGAAGGTTAATCTAATCTTTTACTAAACACAATTAACTCCGTCTCGACGAGGCCAAACAATTAAAAAAGGGGCTAGGGAGAAGGGGGGGGGGGGGGTCTCTCTCCTTTGTATGCACAGCACAAATCGACCTAAAAGGGGGCGCCTCTCTCTCTCTCTCTCTCTCTCTCTCTCTCTCTCTCTTCAGAGACGGGGCCGCCTCTATGAAATGTGGTAGGGCTGTACGATTTTGTAGTGCGGTGAGGGTTGTCGCAATTGTGAGCTGTTTACTTAAGCTCCGACTCCATATCGCGCTAGTGATTATTGTCTCTCAGCTTGCCTTGCTCAAGTTGACTACGTAATGGGCGTCCAGGTTCTCCTTTCACTAATGTTCTTGCGGCTGGATTGCTATTAGGGGTGTCGTTTGGTGATTTTCCTTTGGTGAGTCTGTCCTAATGGTATGTCTACGCAACTTAACGCCCACACGGAGGCTTCGAAATCATATTGTTAAGCTGCCTACGTTGTGTGCTTGTGGCTCGGTTTTCCCAGCTTTTTTGTTCTCTCCACTATATTGGTAGAGCTTGCTTTATGCTGCTTGTCCAAGTATCCCATTCTGGGAAAACACGATAACATCGCACTATCGTAACAGGCGTTCGCTTACTTGTCCTCGAAAGGCCTCTTTGGATATTTTATATGGGCAGTCGTTTCTTGATTATATACGTCGCCTTGCACTGATTTAAAAAAAAAAAACGAGAGCGTTGCTTTCCAACAAAACAATCGCCCTTGTCAAGAAGATCGACGCAGGAGTGCCTAGTCTTTTATACCATGATAATAGCGCACAAGCACACGCAGGACCGCATCATGCCCAACATAGACGTTCGCCCGGCCATCCTTTAAGGCCTCTTCGGATATTTGATATGTGCGACCGCTTCTTGATTATATGCGTTGTTGCTTCACACCTATTTTCCAACGTATGTGAGATTCAACAGCCATGCTTCTTATTAGAGGGGAGCACCCTTCGTTCCTTGCAAAAAAAAAAGGGAAAAAGAAAAAAGAAAAGAAACCGAGAGCACTACGGGAGAGCTACACATATATGTTCATACATGTAGAGGAGAGATCGCTGCTTTCCAACACATTGTACAACACATTCTACATATATATGTTAATACATGCCAATCATTTAAGCCTCGTGGAAAACACACAGTCCTTTCTCAGAGCTCTATTGAGGTAATTTTAGTAACAAGTCTCCTTTAGCTGCCAAGAAAGACGTAAAACATTCCTTGAACAAGGCTAATTGTGCTCCTTTATTCAGTATCAATGGTTTAGATAATGATAAGGATTACAGAGGTCGAAATAAAGGGCAGGGGTTGTAATAAAGGTCAGAGAGACTTGTATGGAACTTTGGCACATTAAAGAGGATAAACTAGATAACTCTGTTATGTGAAAGGCATGTCTCAAGACTCCTATGTGGAAGGCATGTCTCAAGACTCCTAAGATGGAGTAGTGACAGGCCGTTGGGAGGCCTTTCCGGACGGAAGGGGAGGGGGGGGGGACGGTCAGTAGAAACGTCAGACTCCATCGGGAGCCCGCTTCCGACCGGAAAGGCCTCCCGACGGCCTTTCCCGGCGGGCACAGTCTGGGGGAGGGGGAGGACGGTCAGTAGAAACGACGGTCAGTAGAAACGTCAGAACAAATCAGTAAGCATGCTGAGGTGGTGCCATCTCCTTCAATCTTGCTTCCCCATGTTGCGGTGGTACAATCTGCTGCATTCCTGGGAGCTGATTTGTCAAAAGCCTGTTGCATTCCTCTCCTTCAATCTCGGTTCCGCATGTTGTGGTGGTGCAATTTGCTGCATTCCACATTTGGGGTGCTGATTTGTCGAAACCATGTTGCATTCCACGTTGTCAGTACCAAATTGTCAAAAGTCAAAATCCTAAGGTGATTACTGCTTTTAATGCTTGCCAAATGGAGGGACTGGATTAACCCTCCCACGACCCCTGATCATGAAGGGGCAAGAAAACTAAACATCAAGGGTATACATCCTTTGCTGTGTTGGAGTATCCTGCAGCAGGGGGAGACTAGTTGTTAAGGTTTGGATAAAAGCTGCCAGGTGGTGTGGTTGAAGACTACACACCAAGGGGGACCACCGCTGAATCAAATCTATTCTCATTGCAGGGGTTCAACTGGGCTATCATCTGAGCTTCTGGGAACAATCTTCATTTATTGGGAAGATGAGATGTGTTTGTTTGGGAGGATGAGATGTGGGACGTGATAGGTTCTCTCGAGAATCTAACCAGAGTTGTCTAGTTTATCCTCTTTTTTAATGTGGTCATAAGACCTGGATGTTAAGGTTTGGATAAAAGGTGGTATGGTTGAAGACTACACACCACCGCTGAATCGAATCTATTCTCATTGCAGGGGTTCATCTGGGCTATCATCTGAGCTGGGAACAATCTTCATTTGTTTGGGAAGATGAGATGTGGGACGTAGATATGTTCTCTCGAGAAATTAACCAGGCCCCCATTAGGGGCACCTCTCAATCTCTCTCTACCCCCCCACGCACAAGTACATAGCAGACGCATGCCTCTCTCTCTCTCTCTCTCTCTCTCTCTCTCTCTCTCGTATGCACAATTCGAACAATTTGAACGTAGCAGGGGGCATCTCTCTCTCTCTCTCTCTCTCGGCCTCTCTGCAGAGACACAGGTGCCTCTTTCTGTCGAGCGCAGTAGCGTTGTACAATTTTGTCGTGGGTCGGCACCTCACAGGCGAGTCTAGGTAAGGGCACTCTATGTACATGTCCCCCTCTGGTGCAAGGGCAACAACTGGTGTTGCAGGGATGGTTGGCATGCAAGGGCGCCAGTTAGACGTGGAGGAGGCAGCCCAACCTCATAAGATTTTCCTAAGGTGTTAAAACCTTAGGAATTCTAAGAGCAGTAATTAATTGATGATAGTGAATAATAATCTCTTTATGATTATATTATTATTCAGTCTAGTAGATACATATTCAGTCTAGTAATGAATAGGGGCACACAATGAACGATAAATAAAATTCATTAATTAGTGGAATCTAAAAACCTAAGGTTCAAAAAATCTTAAATATTTAATTTTTTAGTAACCTTATTAATTAAGGTTTTTCTCCAACCGTAACTTTTTGGCACCCCTCTCTCTCCCCCTCTCAACCGCTATCGCCACCCCTTTCTCTCCCTCTCTCTCTCTCTCTGCGCCCTTCTGGTCATTTCCCCCTCCTTTCTACGTAAAGAGAGGCGTCACCCACGGACGAGATGACCGAGGGAGGACGGAAAGCCTAGGACGACGTGACGCAGGCAAGGCGTGTGCATGGGACGACATGAAGCAGGCCAGGCGTCAGATTTGAAGGGGTCTCAAGTCCGGATTCGGATCTTTTACCATCTTCACCGTAATACTGCAACTGCGTCTGGTACGCTCTCGCTATTAGAGAGCGTAGAGTAGAGCGCCTCGTCAAGCATGAGCTTCTGCTGTTGCGGCAGTGCTGCCTGTATGGCAAGGCCGGCCCATCACGGATTCACGATTCCAAGATTATGCTGTTTCAGCAGGCGCCTGCAGGCCTCGGATTTGCACTCCGTAAGCTGATCTCCATGAAGATTGCCCCGTCTGGCCGTATCCGTCATGATTACGCTTCAAACGGCCCATTTTTGACGCTCGCTGAATCCGTCTCGCTTCTCCATTTTTTTTCTTTTGAGAATAGCATTTTGCAGCAGTTGGATCGATTCTTTGCTTTTGGGCGATTTTTCTGTAGGGTTAGTATTCTTTCCGACAAGCATTTATGGAATTTTTCTGTTCCGCACTGATTAGGAAAGCTATCTGCCGCTTGATAACAAACAATTTAAATTTTAAATTTATTCATTTATTTTTGTTTTATCACTAATTTGACTATATATATTCTGAATTATTAACCTATTTTTTCGTATTTTTTATGTAGTGAAATGTCAAAAATGAAAAAAAGAGCAAGAGAATCAACAACTGGAAAATTTATAAATTCAACTAATGAAGGCCATGAAGTTTCAAGCATAGAACCTAAGAAAAATCGTGGAAGACCAAAGAAGTTATCTAATGAAGATGCAATGTTAGATCAATCCAATGTCAACTTGAAAGTGCTTGAGCTAAGTGTGACAATATCATTAGGTGGTAGTGACATTGATGAAGCATTACTAAATAATCTTCATGAATTTATCACTAAGGAATGCCTTGCTGGTAGTTGCTCATTGGAAAGAGGAGGCACAGTTTTCCATTTACATTATCAAATGGTCATTAGAATTCATGCAAAGTCAATAATTGCAGTTAATAAGCTCATAAAAAAGTATCTTGGTTGGGATAAGAATAATCCCATTGGTGGCATTGTAATGTGTAGAGCATTAAGGCAGAAGAACATGCACACATTTCATGGTATGATAGGCTATTGTATGAAAGATATTGATAAGCCTCATTACAAAAATGTGTCGCATAATATAAGTGCTGAAGATATTTCAAAGGGAATAGAAATTTACATGCAATATGGTGCAGATGATTTGAAGAACAAAGTTTGTCTTACTCCAACAAACATTTTTGATAGAGCATTGATGTTTTGGAAGTTCTATTTAAAGCATCCTTTAGGCAATAATTTCTGTACCACCATTCATAAAATGATCAAGACAGGAAAGTACTACCCGTCTTCTAATTGGATAACACCATATCAAGGAAGGGGAATGGAGCTTCAAAAAGTTGATGCTTTATGGAGGACAATGGTATACCCATCCAACACAACAATGAAAGATATCTATGATATTTTTATTAATAAACAAAATTTTGATGCTTCACATCCAAGATTAGATTGGTTTCTGAACAGATGGAAAAGAAATGAGAATGAAGTTGACGATTTGAGGTATGCCTTTAATGAAGATGAAATAGTAGAGAATTCTTATAAGACAAATAAGCAAACAATTGAAATAATGGAGGAAGAGCAAACACATAGACCGGGTAAAGAAATTGAAAAAGATAAAGACATTCCAATTGATATCGAAGTTGATGATAGTGACAATGAGGAGAACATTCACAAGCTAGAATATATTCCTTTATTACAGAAAAAAAATATTGGTATTGTAATCACTTGAAATATCAATAAATGACATTTTTATTATGTTTTTCTCAAATGTGAATCCATAGGAATTTTTGTCTTGAAAAATAAAAAATATCTATGGTTTTCTTTTTGTCGTCCTCTTTTTGAATCGAGAGTTATGATTTTTTCCGAAGTCCTCTTTTTGAATCGAGAGTTATGATTTTTTCCGAATAGGAGAGTGAATAGTAGATATATATTTAAGTCTGCTAGACATATTCATTAATTAGTGTGGGCACTAATTAATGAATAATCTTAAGGTTCAAACCTAAGGTTTGAACCTTTGCCTCCCCTCTCTCTCTCTCTCTCTCTCTCGTCCCAACCCAGCGTCAGCGCCCATCCTCTCTCTAGCTCCTTAGCCTAACATACTTGCCCTCCCTTCGTGGAGACCTAACCTCTCCCATGCCTCGAACAGCTTCCCCCTCCGCACCCCATTCCATGTGTTTGCTTCGTGCCAGCTTGCCTCAGCCGCGAGCATGCTACCAGCCTCGCCTCGCACCGATAGAGGACCCGACGAGAGATACAGCCCATGAAACGGAGAGAGAGAGAGAGAGAGTAGATACGTCGAGAAAACCGGAGGAGATAAGAGAAATAGATCAGCACAAAAAACTGCCATCGCCCACGAAAAAAAATCCACGCCCTCCCCCGCCGACGTGTTTCCACAAGAAAAATCAATACCTTCCTGCCTCATTTAATCTTTCCACTAACGTCCCTCAACTTTAATCTTTCCATATCTCTTTCCACTTCCAAACTATTTAACTAATACACAAACAAAATTTGGCACCCATATTCTCTTTAGAGATGCAGCTTTTGATTTCCCTTGTTTGTGCATTTGATTCCTTATGTGAAGAGGATAGAATGGTAAGGGAGAAATGTTCAATTTTTGGAATACGTGGTTTTTCTTTAACATTGGACCTTGCCCTTCAATTTGTTGGTTTTTGAATAGGTAATTAGTCATTTTTTTAGCATTATGTATTTTTTGAAGGCCATATTACAAATTTGAACATACTCTTACAATGAGAATGCTCAACTACATTAGGACGGGCATCGCATCGACTCAACCATGATCGAAATGATGAAAGACTTAAATTGATTGTATGGATGAATTTAAGTACCCCCATCATGTACTTTGGTGTGGTGTTGGAATGTAAGTACCCATCATGTACTCAAATTCCAACACCCACCAAAATCGTATGATATGCACAACAGTTCCAACACCATCAAAATCGTATGATATGCACAACAATTCCAACACCATCAAAATCATGGAGGCCATCATGTACTCAAATTCCAACACCCCACCAAAATTGAATGATAGGCACAACAATGCCAACACCATCAAAATCATGGAGGATAGTTCAATGTATGTGCTTTGGTGCTTTTAAGGCAATCATGTTACCATCATATGTAGTAAGTTCCAACATAACCAAAGTCACATGATATGCATATATTACTACAAACACCATCAAAATAATGGAGGATAGCTCCATGTATGTGCCTTCATGTTTTGAACAGACAATCACGAAATAAAAGCTTGCACAATGATCATTTGTCTAGGAAGATTATGTCTACGTCATACTACCTTCAACACGACCTTTTCGTAACATGCTGTGGTTCTAGCCCTCTTCGAGGATATCTAGAGGCAATGCCTTGACTAGAGGTGTGCCCTTGGTAGATCAAGGTACTGCCTTAATGAAAGGTATTCCCTTGGTTTGAGGTCTAGTGCTTTAAAGAGATGCTTCCGTAGTATAGTGCTCTCTAGTCGTGGCACCATGACCTTCAAACCAAGGAGGTTTGAAAATGCACATGGGGCAAAAGAGTATCATAAATTTTGAAGCCAGTGCGACTTTAGAATGAGCTAAAGCATGTTGTGTACAATGAGCATGAGAGGTGTGCCATTGGTTACTAGGCTTGGTGCTTGAAGAGATGCTTCTATAGTGTCCTAGACATGGCATGCCACACCACAACCGTTGAACTAAGGTTTCACACGTGACGATGCATATTGGGCAATAGGGTATTGAGAATTTTGAAGCCAATGTGAGAAGTGACTTTAGGAATGAGCTAGAGCATGTTGTATACCATGAGATGCCCTTGGTCAGATGCTTTTGTTACTTTTGAAGACGCACATGGGGTTGTGGGGTATTGGAATTTCGAGTAGTGACTTGAGGAATGGGGTAGAGCATGTTGTGTACCATAAGATGCTCTTGGTAAGAGACTTGGTGCTTTGAAGAGATGCACCTATAGTGCCTTAAGCATGGTACCACGACTTTTGAAGATCACTAAGGGCCAGCCAATAGGGTATTGGAACTCGGGTTTGAAGATGCATATGGGGCAACAGGGTATTGTAACTTTTCAAGACAATTTGACTTTATGGATAAGCTAGGAAATGTTGTGTACCATCTTTTCAGAAACAACTAGATGCACATGGGCTAGTAGGATATTGGAACTCAGGTTTGAACATGCACATGGGGTGATGATAGGATGCCAATTGGAACTTTTAAAGCCAAAGTGAGTTCATGAATGGACTAGAGCATGTTGTGTACCATTTTCTGTCTTCTGATAACTTCCATAGTGTGGATTTTTTTATTTGATACAAATCACAAATACAAGAGGGGTGTAAAAGAGTGAGATAGAATGTTGAATGAAGGTTTTAAGAACAAGTTTGCATGGTTGGCCCATTGAATACACACTAGACCGAGAGAAGGGTTCCCATAGTGCCTTCCTTTACTTTTTTGAATGGTGCAATCATATATATGAGAAAGAAGGCTCAAATATGCTAGGCATGACGAGGAAAACGGGAGCCTTTACTTTTTTATAGCCTAGAAAAATCAAACTTAAGCAATTGGTCTTTGGGCAAGTTTTTTTTTTTTTTTTCATAAATCTATTGCTTGTGGTTAGCTAAATTTTGGAATACGGTTAAGCTCTCGCACGACGGAATTGCTTTGTACCTACTCATTCGCGGCACGTGGCAATATAAAATCATGGCAATTAAAAAAAAAAACAAAACAAAAATTGGCCCTTGAAGTCTAAAGTCCACCGTCGACCATCAAGTGAACTCAGAGTCTCTCAACTTTCTTTTCTTTGTTTCCCCACGTCGAAAATGCTGCCCTTCTCTATTTTTCTTGTAAATCTTGTAAATCAGTAACTAAACGCATATTCTTAAGATCTCTATTAGGAATATATTACGCAACTGTTCTATTATATTGGCATATTATATGAATTACTATACAACTCAAGTGCCATTTCTCGATTTTGATATGGAGATCGAAGCATCGTTCATATATATATATATATATATATATATTATATATATATATATCAAATTGGTGTTTCATATGAAACCAATTGAGAGACACACACACACACATATATATATATAATTGGTGTTTCATATGAAACCAATTGACATAATTCTCCACTTATTAATTCTATCATTTTGTAGGAAACAACAAGGGCAAATAATTCTCATTTTAAATGGTACACAATGATCCATTAAATGGTTTTCTTTAGATGAAAACACCCTTTCTTTAGTAGTCTACTATTTGGTCTATGCATGTGCACCTTGAGAATATGCTCTTTCTTTTAGTGGCCATGTTTAATCGTCATGTTGTGTGGGTGTCACTCCAATGTAGGAATAGAGAGACAAAGTCAAGTACATTATAGAGCTTGTCCCGGACAAGAGTACTCCCCCCCTCTCCCTCTGGCGATCCCCCCGATCAAGAAGACAATCCTTAAATGGAACACCCGAGATCCCCCAAAGCTTGGACCCGCAGAGCCAAGCAAGTCTAGAAGGCAATCAAATTTCTTGCACAATCTGTTGCTATGGCTAACATTGTTCTCCAAAAGCTCCCTACCCGACACATGGGACATGCTCCCCCTTCTACCCCATCTATTCAATGGAAAGAGAAACCACCATGCACCTCTTCTGTCGTTTCTCCTTGGCCCAAAGATATGGTGGTGGCCCACCGCCTTCAACAAGCCGACACTCAAGACACTTTTCAATGGCTCGGGGACACAAAGAGAATCAATCCAGCTCTGGCATCGGGATGGCATTAAATTAGAGCCTCATTTATCTGTATCATCTGGGAAACTCGTAATGGTTTGGTGTTCAGAAAGATTACCTACGCGCAAGAGCGGGAGGCCCCACTGTTCAAGACCGCTTTAGTATTTTCACACGCCCCTTCGAGCCTAAATATGTTGGCTCTATGCACCTTTTTGCTAATGTCTTGAATGATAACACAGACCCGATCTGTGTGACTTTAAACACTCATGCACACACTCGGGGGGGGGGGGGGGGGGGGGGTCACTCGTATAAATATGTAAGTATCATGTGGGTTCAACAGAAGGACATTTTAAATATTTAAAACTTACAGAAATATATTTACAGAGGGAATTTACTTATTGTATTTTTTTAAAAAAATTACAGATTTGAATAGGAAAGGATACATTATATTCACTAAAAAATTCACAGATAAGGGACTTTTTAAATAGGCCTTGAATGCACGTGATATAGAGGATTTACATATAGTGATCACCCCCCCCCCCCCCCCCGAGTGCACACATTGGAGTTCTTGTTGAGAATATGGCACACAACATGCTATAACTCATGCATGAAGTCACACTAGCTTGAAAAGTTACAATACCTTACTTACCCATTGCATCTTCAAACCTAAGTTCAAATGTCATGGTGCCATGCCTTCTCGTGTGACACATTAATGCACAAAAGGTTCTTCTTTCTATTTCATGTCATAGTCTACGCTTTATTATTTATCTTCAATCTTCATTTTCCTTGTGAACTAGTCTAACTAAACATTTATTTTTGTTTTCCTTATGAATTAGTCACCTTTGTTGTGAGGAAATTGAGATAAATTATTATGAAAAGGTTGATACAAAGACGGAAGAGGGAGAAGAATGCTTTGTTTCAAGTCCACTTTAAATTCTTGACTAATCACCATAATAAATCACATGAGCCAATTTAGTTGTTGATTGGGTTGATACAAAGATGAACTTTGTTTCATGTCCACTTTAAATTCTTGGCCAATGACCATAGTAAATCACATTAACCAATTAGTTGTTTGATAGACCTTGATAGGTGGATGTCAGGGTCTTTGAGTGTTCAAAAATTTAAGTGGGGGCATTCTTTGTGAAGTGACTTGTACCATTCAAAGTAACTCTCAGATCAGGCCATGCTCTTTCTTTTAGCTAGTTACTGCTACCATTCAAAGTCATTCTTCCCTAATGACTACTACCATTCAAAGTGATTTCTTAGATTAGACCATGCTCTTTCTCTTTGCTTTTACCTCTTGTCTTTCTTTGGCTATGTGGAAAATGTTGGCTTCTCTCTCTCTCAAAGTGTAAGTTAAGTGTGCACAGTCTCATTGACGTTGTTGTAGTATAAATAGGGTATGATGCATGGAAGACTAATATTTTAAGGCTCCCCTTATAAAGGTAAACATAGTGATGGTTTGTGGGATCAACTTCTGGGTTTATCCTCGTCTTATGGCTAAGGCATGTGAATCCTCTATTTTAGATGTAAGTGGCAAGTGCCTTACAAAGGTGGACATAGTGATTGTGGAACTTTTGGTCTTTTTCTCTTCTTGTGGATGTTGAAATATGAATTAGATTTTTTTGGGGTGCTCTATTATGCAATTTGTGCCCTTAGAAGTGACATAATCTCTCTCTCTCTCTCTCTCACACACACACACACACACACACACACACACACACACACACACACACACACACACACACACACACACACACACACACACACACACACACACACACACACACACACCCACACACACACACGCACGCACACATGCGTGCGCGTGTGCGCACATGCATGCATGCACACACAGGTGCACGCACACACGTGCACACACATGCACATGTATTATGTCGTATCTCTAAACAATACGTTTTTTTTGCTAGATAGCCAAAGCCCGAAAGGTGTAAACTAGTTTCACTTTTACAATTCACCTAGAAGGCTCTATGAAGCCCTAGGTTTGATGGAAGGTTGTAAGGCAAGTGTGTAGGGTGGGCAAGCTTGCTATGTTGGGGATTTTCGGGAGGGGATGCCCATTTTAAAACCTTAGAAATTTTATTGATCAAATCTGTACCGGCTCACAACACATACCCACATCGCCAGCCGGATGGCATCGAACCCAGGTCCTCACAACAATGGGACCCAACCATTCTACCAACTCGTCTACGTGCTCGTGGGCTTTAGAGATGAGGTTCTTTCAGTTTGGTGAGGATTCAAACTAAGTTTAAAGACTTCAATACGTGAATTTTTGAATCGAACCCAATCGATTCGTTTACTAGGATGGGCAAAGACATTGTGCCACCATTAACAAGACAAGAATGGTTGTGGTGTTAAATTTTTTTCTTTCATAAGAATGTTTTAAATGATTTTTAAAATCTTTATTATGGAGCTAGATTTTTCATTGATGCATTCAATTGTGAGCTCTGATTTTCACAGGCGAGTAGAGCCATTTAGTTAATATATACTTTTTTTTCTATTATATAATAATATATAGACTTCCGTCGCAAAACAAAAGTCTATATGAGTTTGTGTGGACAAATAACAATCATGTTTACTAACCTTGGCGAGCAATCTAAATATGGGGACACATGCGACAAGGCTTACAGTTGGCGGGTGTGTGAGGAGACGATAGAGACAATAGTGGGCGTTGGAGGTAGCAAGGGGGAGATGGATGCACAATGGAAGGGGGAACATTGCATGGGGTTGTCAAGAGGGAGGGCGACCATAATGATGAGGGGGGACCTTAGGTTGGGTCTTCAATCATTCTCTTTTAAGGAATGCATTTTGGTCATTTTTTAAAGCTCTCTTTTAGTGTTAAACATAGAGCTTATTTGATTAATTTTTACATTGTATTTAAACTCGTGCATTTGTTTGTGGTAGAGTGTTTTAGATGACTTATTCTTTAGTCCTAATTAATTACTAAACTAATTTAACAGATTTTTATTGCCAGAACATGTGCCCTAACCCGTCTATGGGTTTTAATTCTGTTTAACCTTGGTCTAGTAGGTTTTACATAGTTCTGTGTAGTGTGGGTGCATGCATCGATGGGTGATTGCCAATTATATGTTGCCATGCTCCATCGTGTCACATGCATGACCTGACTTCTCCCTCATGCTTTCACTTGCTTCTCCCTCTCCCTTACACCACGCTTCACCTCCTGCCTTCATGCGGTCGTGGTTACTAGCTGTCTCCATGTGCGCAACAAGGCCAGGCCATCCTGGCTTACTTCGTACTCGTCTCCATGGCCTTGCATATGCATGTCCTCTCCCCATGCTGGGACGATCATTTCAACATCCTCATGGTTGTTGTTATGCACATGAGCATCGACCGCAGCTCGTCCAATACAAGCACGTCGATGGTATGTCGCCCTTCCTGCTCACAATGTCTATGAATGTTTAGCTGCTGGGTTGTTATTTCCTTCTATACTCTACAAAGATGACAAAGGTTTGCATGGCTTTGCACGGTGGGAGTGGTCGTGGTGCTTGTTGTGTTGGCGGTTTTGTCTCTGGTTCAGCTTGCCGGGCCACATGTACAGAGGCAGTGCTTCCATGAGAGCTTGCGGGAGAAGCATGCCAATCTCGTTTGGTGACTCCTCAAGATGATATTGTGATCATGTGCAGTGGAAAATACCTTAGGAGTGCAGCTGCATGGATTACTCCCAAAGTAATGCAATGAAGAAGACACCGAAGTCCGCTGAGATAATCGAGTGGAAGGTCTTCGACCTCGACCACGTCAAGCCATGTAGGTACTGATGGCAAGGACACTACAAAGCCTTGTCACCCCCCATAGACCTCACTACGCGACTGCATCGAATCCCTCGAGAAGAAAGCATCTGAGCTGCTTGCGATGGCGGGTGACGACCTGATCTTTGCGCTCTCTGTGCCATGAGAGCAAGGATGCGGCCACTGTTGTGTAGTTCCTGGGTCCTGTTGTCTGCCTTCCAGTTTTCAATAAGTAAGAATTCTATATACAGTGTAGTTTCAGTCTCTTGCACACGCTAAAATGAAAACAGTTTTGCTGTTATGCTTCAGGTCATGCAAATGTCTATCTTTGCTCCTTTCTCTGTCAAGTACTCTTACTTATGTCCCGTTGTTCTTTGACGGCGCCTTTCTTTTTTAAATTAGGAATTGGTCTTACCTAGGCAGCTTAGAAATTCGAACCTATAATGTGTGGTTATGGGTTCTTTCACTTATGTGTCTTTGGGTTCTGATCGCAAAAAGATAGCTTTTGTTACAAAATGGGGAGTATTTTCTTCCAATGTGATGACATTTGGTTTGAAGAATGACCTCTAAGGTCTAACATCTGTTTCTTTATTATACTCTATATTATATTATGTAAAGGAAGAGCTTCACAAAGCTTTCATATATGGCAAAAATTTAAAGCTTCCATAAGAAGAGGAGGTTGGAGTAGAATTTGAATTTGGAGCTTTCAGGAGACGAGTGAACTACGGGTAAGCCCACTACTATTTATAACGCACACTAAAGAATCTACTTATTTAATGCTCTCTAAGGTAGACTACCTATTTAATGTACACTTAAGAATCAGCTCAATATGTACGCTAACAAACCAATGAATAAGTAGCTAGATACGTATTCATAAGGAATCTTAGTAGGGGTCATTATTACACACCTATTGGATGCTTATATTATATGAATAATATAAAATCCCTCTTAGAACTCAAATAGCCATTTCACCGCTTTGTTAGCTAGGATAAGAGTAGTTCAATACGCTACAAATATTTATTTTCTACCATTAATTTAGTGTGTCATATGAAATGAAGTGACGTCATTCTCCACCTCGTTAACTCTATCATCTAGAATTCATTTCTTTTAGATGAAATAACCCTTACATAGATGCCCCCTTAAAAAAGAATTGAAAGCACCCTTACATTGTACTTGGCTTATGCATAGCCACCTTGAAAATGCTTTCTTTGTTTCTTAGTTGCACAACTAATTGAGGTATTTGATAGATATGTTAAAACTTTATGCGATGTGTAAAATCCAATGCAGCAATAGAGAGACAAATATTAGCTACATTACTTCACAAGAAATGATCAAAGCTAAATAATTAAGGCTAGACTTCAATATGAATTAGAAAGAAGAATCTATGCACATTGATGTGTCATGCATGTAGAGAAGAGTAACCTTTAAGTTATGAAAAAGAGGTAAGTATTAAATCGCCATGTTAATATACATATTAAGTAAATTTAGCATGGGATTGATGTGTCATGCTATGTAGAAAAAGAGCAACCGTTATTTTCTTAAAAAAAGGTAGGTAATGAACGGTCATGTTGTACATATTAAGTACATTTAGCATGGGATTGATGCATCATGCTATGCAGAAAAAGAAAATTTTTAGTTCCTAAAAAAAGAGGTATCTATAGAATGGTCATGTTGTACATATTAAGTATTAAATGATAGGTAGTAAATGGCCATGTACATATCAATTAAATTTAGCATGGGATTACAGAGTTGTGCAAAATGTGATAAAGAAGCTATCTAAAATTGCAACAACAATCCTCTTTAAGCTTGGTAGTAACCTGTCATAGTCCTACATGAGTTGCTCATTTTTTATTTCCCTTCACATGCTCATGTTGATACCAAATGAACCTATGGATACTCTAAGGTGAATAGCATCATTCCTTCTCACAAAAAGTTGACGCATTTTTACATGATAGCTTTAAGATATTAACATTTAGGTTTTAAAATATGTGGATCCGTATGAGTGCTACACTTCTACATAAATAACACCAAAAACTAATTTTAAACATGACATGACTAATGATGCCGATGTTCCCTCTACATAAGCCATTATACGTGTAGTGTTGGTAGCACATGTTTGTTCCACATATTTAAAGATCTTGCAAACTAGGCAACATCATGCTACTTTTTGGGGATCTTGAGATATTGTACCATAATTTCTGAACAAGATGTTGTTTTCATTTGATTCTTTCAGTAAATTGAAGATAGTGCAAATTATTTTACTACATCTTAAGCATAAATGTCGTGGTTCAATATGAAGCTGATTGTGAAACTTGTATAAATTTTGATATGATGATGTAGTGGTATAAGTTAGTGTCTTGTAAGTAACTAGTTACTACCTAAAATTAGCGTATAAAAGTTATTATGGGAGAACATGTCCTACTCCTTTTAGAATAGAAACTACATAAATATACAAGAAAAGAACTATTTGAATGTTTAAAACTTCACAAGCAAACTTCATGATAACCTTTCTTGAGAAAATAACCCAAGGAGTTGCATCTAGTTGATCTTGATTTTTGGTAGTTAAGGGAGATCGATGACAGAAAGATCGCAAGGGACATATCATTATTTTATGTACTTCCTTTAGTCAACTCTAGGTTAATGTTTTGCGAGTGTTTTGCATGGTGTCTACTTGCAGAGGAAAAATATAGAAGGGAGTAAAATAATGTAAATATATAAAAAAACAATCAAAACGTTAAAAACAGCAAGAAGGTTTTCCTTTTACATTTATCTTTTGTTTCTTTATGGTTAAGGAGCATGTAGGCATGCACGTGTGTGTGCTTATGTATGTAAACAAGAATTCATGGGTGTGGCTTTGTACATGTGTGTGTGTGAGTATGTGTGTGGTTTGGGGAGTGGGGATTATGGAACCACTTATGAAAAAAGAAAGACACAAAAACTTCTATGTTTACATAAAGGAAATGCCAAGGACCATTTCCTCCTTTTCTCTATGTGCATAATGTTGGGCATAGGCAAAATCCCCTCCCTGTAACCATGTGCATTTTGTTTTGGTTGCTTAGGTGTTGTGAGAGGAAATTACTTTTCTTAGATCATGCTAGGACATAAAATTTTATTTTTGAAAGTTATGTGTTGAGTGTGTTTTATGGGGGGGAGCAAAGCAGGTAGAAAGTTGTGATGTAAGTAAGAAGGAGAAGGTAGGTAGAAAAAGACAAGGAGGACATGCTAAAGGATGATGCACTTACTTACAGTGGTAATGGTAGGAAATTCAAAGTAATAGCAAGTGAAAACTTATAGGGTGGGATCACTAATAGTGACAACTAAAAGGTGGTAGGATATGAACATGATGGTATGGAGGTGGTTATGGTGTGGTGGGGTGGGAGGAGAAGGACAGAGAGCACTTGCACTTGTGCACTACTGCACTTTACGATGAACAATACCATTTGCAACTTATCACTGATGCATTAGAAAAATGGTAAAGTCTTGAATAGTACCTAATTTATTTCAAATTTTAAACTAGATGTTGTAATGAGAATATTAAATTATTTTATATATCTCAAGAATCTACTACTCATCAAGCACTTGCCTATATCCACGTTTTTGTTCTTTGTAAAATGATTTATAAAATGGTAACAATACTTTTCTTCTTTGAGCTACAAACCTTTGCTTTAATAGGTGTTTAGGTTTTGAAATCAAGAGACATATATATCCAACATGCAAATCTTCAAAGAGAACTTGGACAATGATACTTGCAAGGTGATTGAGAACCCAACATGCAATCTCCAGGTAAGTCCAATGATACTTGCAAGGTGATTGAGAACCCAATGAAAAAGCATAAAGAAGAAAATTATAACAATCACAATATATTAAGGAGTAAATGATTTGGGGCTCTCTATGGGGTTGCAAGGAAGAGGATTTCTCACATCCATGTGAGTATGTAAAATAATGTTTCTGCAAAAAGAAAAACATGCTCAAGATTGTGCATAAAAAATGTTTCACCTTTTTTTTTTTCTACTTTTGAATGATATGTTAGAGAAGGTGCGAAGGACAATCCTTAAGGCATGATAAACAATGTTCTAAATGCCATCATAATTTTTTGCACTTTTATTTTTCAAATTTTCAAGCATGTGATAACCATTTTTCCTACTTTTGAATGATATGTTAGAGAAGGTGCGAAGGACAATCCTTAAGGCATGATAAACAATGTTCTAAATGCCATCATAATTTTTTGCACTTTTATTTTTCAAAATTTCAAGCATGTGATAACCATTTTTCCCTGAGAAAACTTGTACATTTAGTTTGGACTACCTTTTTAAAAGGAAATAAAAAAGTCATTTCTATCTTGAAATTGCACTTTTTTAAAAGAATACATTTTCTTGGTTTCAATCAAGGGGTATGTAAATTAGCACACATATCAGTTTAAAATACACACAAATCTCTAAAGAAAACTTTAATGATTAAAAAGCATGAATTGAAAGGAAATAAGTAGGGTGCACTACAAGATGATGGATGAGACATCACATGAAATACAAGTGTGCTTGTTGTCATTTTTGCTTGCACATTTATTTTTGGGTGGACCCTTGAGTGATAGAATCATATCTTTCTCTAATAACTATCTGTATTTACAATGCCAACACAAAGCCTGTAACTCCAAGCGCACACACAATATGTGCGTTATAATTCTATGCTCTGTAAGGTATTGAAGATATACAACTCAAGTGACACACTATACATTATGAAAACATAGACCAATGTTAGAATCTTTAGGCTATGTTCACAATCATCCCCTATCAACAAAGCTCTATTGATAGTATATGAGTAACAACATGAGGTAAAGTAGTTGATATATTGACTTTAAACTACTTTGGCTTTTGCACAATCCACAAAATGAAAATGGCATGCCTTGCCTTTTTTACACATGGTATATCAAAGCTATTTTGATTAGTGTTAATCAACATACTTCTAGTTTTGTATATGTTCTAAATTTTCAAAACAATGAGTCATAGAGACTTTGTTAATTGTTTAATAGTGAATAAAGTGGTGATATGATAAAAAGGTGACGTAATAATAGATATAGAAGGTAATGATAAATGTTTACTTTGTGATTTTGTAAATAGTGGTCACATCATGATTATTATATAGGTGATTGCTACCTATTGAGAATAACTTTTGTAGACTTAATAAAAGGGAAATTAATTTAAATACTTTTTAAAGGGAATCTTACTTTAAAGGGATATTATATTGGATGTATGGCACTCTTATTGTAATTTTTTGTCATTGATATAGGACAATTAACACACAAGGGTGCATATTTATATCCATTGCTTCCTTTGATAGGATAGTTGACACACACATCTATCCATTCTTTAACAAGAAAAAGTTTATGTATATCCACGACTTCTTTTAGTGAAAATTGGTTTTTTCCACACTTCCACCCCACGCGTGCGTGCGCGCGCGCACACACACACACATCAGTACTTATATATATTTTACTTATACTCACCCACAAATACTTTTATTCTTACATAATTTCATTGTCTAATATATATATATTCATATTTAGTTATATTATTTTTATATACTCACATATTTAGTTAATTTATATACTCACATATATAAATATATATATATATTTTTCTATGTGTCCCCTTAGGCTTCTAGCTATTTATGCCTCTTTATGTCTCTCTATCTTCCTCACCCCCATAACCCACACCTCTGTTGAAATGAGTGATGCTAGAGTGCCAAGTCACCTAGTCAAGTTATCCCACATGATCTATCTAAGCTTTGTTGTACCTCCCTCATATAAAAGGGGCCATTTTCAATGAATGAAATCAAGCAAGCTCTCAAGCCTCTTTATGAGTACAAGTCTCAATCTTGTAACCTAATTGTGCTCGAGTCTAAGGCTTAGTTAGTTTAGGACATTCATCATGTTTATATTTAGGTATCATCCACCCTAGCTTAGATTAGCAGTAATCACATTGTTAATTAGTATAGGATTAAGTCTTCACATCATCACTATATCCATGGGAGCTTGGATCCATAAGTTCTATCATGGTGTTAGAGCTTGGTTGAAGCTCTCTTTTAGCTTAGCTCTAGCTTTCTCTAATCCTTCTTTAGTTTAATCTCAACATTAGTCATCATTAAGCTCACTAATCTCATCTTATCTACTCACTTCACTAGTGGCTCAAACTTGTCAAGCTTGGCATTTCTCACTCCATTTATCATTTCCAAATTCCTCTTGAAGGGAGATCCCTTAGCTCGTTGCTAAGAACACTACCAAAGGAATTAGAGAGATTTTCTCTCCATCGCTTGATTTTCATTGTACGACTGTCACCCTTGTTTTACCTCATTTGACGCCTTTGAGCAAAACTAGCTTAAGCCCTTCTAGGGCTAGTTAGTACCATTGTACAAGTTCTCTATAGTCCAAATCCCAAGGCAAATGGTGCAGTATACGAGCTGGGAGAGCTGAAGAAACTAATCATTTGAAGAGAAGCACTAATCACGCCTTTTGTGCCTCAAATTGAGGTCTTTGATCATCTTCAAAGACAAGTTAGTTATATGAAAAGCCATATCAAAATTGCTTCCCATATGCTCAATTTCATTCTCCAATTTCTTGCCCTCTCTAATCACAAGGATTAAGCACTAATTACTATCATTAATTGTGATTAGCAAATATTTAATAAATTAGAGCTTCAAGTTTGAAAAATCAGGATTAATTTAAGACTTCGGGATTTGTTATTGCTATTTAGAACCATTCCACTCTCTTGCATTGAATCTTAACCACTCTAATGCATTCAAGTCCTCAATTGTAGGAGAGTAAAAGACACTGCCATGAGATTTGTCACAAACTCGTGGACCTTGTCATAAAATCATTAAAAGTTTTTAACTATAAATTTTGTATGAGATTAGACACTGCTAACAAAGCAAAACAAAAGCTTGTTAGCAATACCTTCTCATTATGGAGCATGTAGAAGTTATTTCAAGATTTAATGGTGATGGGTTTCACATGGCAAAGCAAGACCATGTACTTGCTTATGCATAAGGGGATTTGGCACCTAATTGAGAATGAAGAAGTGGAGGTTGAGCCACTTCAAAACAACAAAGAATTGGGTCTTATCACTCAAAATCTTGGTGATGATATGATTAGTCACATTGTTGGCATCACGGATGACAAACTGGCATGGCAGGAACTTAACAAGATTTTCAGCACTTGCCACTGACTCAAAGAGCTCAAAGATCAACCTTCTCATGCAGTTTTACAAGTTGGACAAGAAGGACATTGAGACCATGGTATAACACATCAACAAGTTCAAAGGTATCAAGTAGCAACTTAGTGCATTAAAGAAAGTCGTTGAAGAAGATGAATCTATTGTTGTACTGTTAAAAAGTGTTGACAAAGAACCGTATGAATCACTTGTTGCTACACTTAAAAATTGTGCCCAACACTAAAATTCAAGATATAGAATTGAACATGAATTAAAATTTAAGGATAAAGAACCATTCAAATCACATTCAAGTGTTGACAAAGAACCGTATGAATCACTTGTTGCTACACTTAAAAATTGTGCCCAACACTAAAATTCAAGATACAGAATTGAACATGAATTAAAATTTAAGGATAAAGAACCATTCAAATCACATTCAAGTGAGCAAGCATTGTATGGAAAGGGTGGGAGATTTTAAAGGATAAATTAATCAACATCTCAACTTCCAAGATATTATCATTGTGGAAAACTTGGCCATACCAAGAATGAATGTCACAATAAAGATAAACCAAAGCTTGTTTGTGACTACTGTGGAAAAATTGGTCACCTAGAAGAAGATTGCTATCACAAAAGGAAGTAGGAAAGCTACATCGAGGTCAAAGACACCCCAACAGGAAGAGCACTCTTCCAGAGAAAGAACCATTGTATTTTTCAACCCTCTTGTCTCTCTACAAAAAGTGTGATGTAATCAACCTTCAAGGCCATATGATGACACTCAAGCTGAAATTCATAATGCCAAAATAGCAAAAGGACCAAAGTAGCCTAGCACAAAGGGAGAGAAAGGAAGAGTGAAAACCTAAAAATTGTACCCAATCTAGCATTAAGGGGGGTGTTGAAATGAGTGATGCTAGAGTGCCAAGTCACCTAATCAAGTTATCCCACATGAACTATCTAAGCTTTGTTGTACCTTCCTCATATAAAAGTGGTCATTTTCAATCAATGGAATCAAGCAAGCTCTCAAGCCTATTTATGAGTATAAGTCTCAATCTTGTAAGCTAATTGTGCTTGAGTATAAAGCTTAGTTAGTTTAAGACACTCATCATGCTTGTATTTTTAGGTATCATTCATCCTAGCTTAGATTAGCACTAATTACATTGTTAATTAATATAGGATTAAGTCTTCACATCATCACTCTCCATGGGATATTGGGAGATCCACAAGTTTCATCAACCTCTACTTGAAGCCCATTCCAAACCTTGACCTCGGCTCTAAGCTAAAAATCTAGGTGTAGTAAATTGTAACATCGCAAGCATAGGTGGAGACGAAGCACTGTAGCCTTGCGGCATGACTCAAATGGTTGAAGGTAGAAAAAGTGGAAGTAAAGGAAATACTTGGAGTAGCCATCAATGATTCAACAAAAGAAAGACTTGAAGCAGCTTGTTAAGCTCGCCCTAACGTGTCGTGGGAAGTTACCGATCCGCCGTGCAGCTTGAGCTATGCATAAGAGCTCCACCGTAGTAGTAGCCACTCGTCACCGCTATCCTCCCGCACTCGTTGTCACACCGAGGCAGTTGCTAATCCAACGGGTGGTGCAGTGTCTCTCGCGCGCGAAGATCGTGTGGGATCTTTGCGAAAGACGATCGCGGTGATAGCCTAATCACTCAGGCGCAAGAGGGAGAGAAGAAGCAAGATGGAAGCATGAGAGAACAAGTGATTAGCACTAGCACTAATCACTCCCAAATCCTAACTCTAAGCATACCACACATGCTAGATTAGAGTTGCAAGAGAGAGAGAGAGAGAGAGAGAGAGAGAGAGAGAGAGAGAGCGAGAGAGAGAGAGAACACTCCAATTCTATTGCACAAATGGGAGAATGAGTTACAAACAAGAGAAATTGGCTTTTATAGTTCCAAGCCTTTTTCCACTAGGCCGTTTGGGAGTAAGTGACCTGAGTGTTAACCTATTCCTAGGGTTAACAAGAGAGCTACTACCATTATTTTATATCAAGAAGTCAAGGTAGATACACCAAAGGGTCATACATTCAAGATATGAAACAATGGTGTCCAAAGCTACAACTTGGATGGGCGCGTATAATGGTGTGACGACAGAGTATTTATGGTGATTCCCGCCTCAAGAGTGTGTGGTAGCAAGTTAGGATGAAGTCCTAAAAGTGATGTACTTCATGGATATATTATGAGAGTAGTCATTGTAATAGCATTAGGCCTTTTATGAGCGTAAAGTGCCCGGCCAGCCAGTCTAAGTGAGTGTGAACACTTATGGCCATATATATAAGTGAATTTCTCTCATAATACAAGGGACTCTCCCATTGTGCAATTGAGTTCCCACTTATCTTTTTGGAAAAATGCCCATATCTCCTTAATTTAAAATTCAAAAAATATCCCCCCCCAAACAAGGAAATTTGAATTTCCCACTAAACTCTAAAAAATAAAAAAAAATAAAAAAAAATAAATAAAAATTAAAAAAATGGTTCACACGTGAACCATTTTTTGCACTCTCACGCCTTAAGGTCTCATGGCGGCCTAAGGGTCCATGACCCAAAAAAAAAATGGTTCACACGTGAACCATTTTCTGCGTTCTCACACCTTAAGGTCTCATGGCCTAAGGGTTACAAAAAAAAATTGTGTGAGCCACGTGGCTCACGCTGTGAACCATTTCTGCACTCACGCCTTTAGGTCTCACAGCTTAGGAGTTTGTGCGCATAATTTTTTTTTGAAAAAAATGGTTCACGTATGAACCATTTTTTGCACTCTCACGTCTTAAGGATTCACACACCAAAAAAAAATACGAAAAAATCGTTCATGTGTGAACCATTTTCTACACTCACGCCTTAAGGGTTCGTTCAAAAAAATAAAAAATAAAAAAATGGTTCACGCGTGAACCATTTTGTGCACTCACGCCTGAGGGGTTCACGTAAAAAAAAGAAAAAAGAAAAAATGGTTCACGCGTGAACTATTTTTTACAGTCACGCCTTAAGGGTTCATGCAAAAAAAATAATAATTCAAATTTGATAAAATCCGTCAAGTCCGCTTCACGCCGTGAATTGCACCCTAAACTGTGAATTCGATGAAGGCGCTCTAGTGCTCATCGGAAAGCCGACACCAAGCTCTTCAAATTTGGTCTTGGCCATTTGAAGTCAAATCGATCGTTTTGGCCTCCGACCAGCAGCCTCAAAATTTGATCCAAAAATCGAGGCAAAAAATAGCCCGAAAAGCACAAAATTACAAAAACTTGTGCGAATATGACTTCGAACTATATTCGGGTTACTTTTTGAGAGTCTAAATGACAAAATGACGAACAACTCACAGAGACAAAGTTGTAGTACTCCAAAAATACTATAACTCTCTCATAGAGGTTTTCCAAATTCCTTTTGAAACACCCTAAAAAACGTGTTGTGAAAGGCAAAAAATTCTCGTTTTTTTTTTCATCTTGAGAGATAGTGATGGAAAACAGGTTTTAGGACCTCCTCTTCCATCTGGGAAGTTACTAGCATGCACTCTTTTTGAAAAAATATCCCTAACAATCGTTCACGTGTGTGTAACATCTAAGCTAATTAGGGCAAACGAACATTCGTTTGACCCAACGAAGAGTACCAGGCCTCTTGAGGCTATAAACAAGCTGTGAGAAAATATAAAACGTAAAAAAAAACACGTGCTTGCTTATTAAGGAACACTTAGGCAACCAGACATGGCAACGATAGAGGGACTACGTGGGCCGACACCCTCACTGAACCCAATGGGGCTGACATCTTTGAGCCATGGAGATCTACCCCAAGTGCACCTCCCAATACCATTTGTCAAACGTACAACAAGCTTGTCATCAAGTTTTACACCCCCTGTCGCTTCAGTCCCACCGACGGGCTTTGATTCCTTACCTAACATTCTCACAAATCCTATAAGTTCCAACCCTGTCCAACCCCCGGACATACTGACTAGTCTAGGCAGGGGGTTGCCCACCAGGGAGGACTGAGTGAGTCCTTACCATCAAGAGCAATTACATACGGCCTCAGTGACATACAAAAATACGGCTGTATAGATCTCCAAAATCATGGGCAAATACAACGAAACAACAGATCCTGTTCAATTCATACAAATGTTTGAATAGCGATGTGAGGCCTTTGGAAATCCCAATTGCCCCACCAAGGTACATGCGTTGAATCTATGCTTCGAGGGAAAAGCTAGTCGATGGTTCCACATTGATGTCGGCGATCAAGACAAACTTCAAAACCTTGAACTCAGACTTTATCCATGCCTTATTTCCAAACAAGGTGATTAGTGGAGTGCAGCGAAAGAACTCTATTTAATTGAGCGTAAACCAAACAAAACCATTAGAGACTTTATCCTTTAGATAAAACTCTTGGACTCATGATGTGAGTCATGGGAAAAATTAAATGATTCTCAATTGAAGAGATGTTTCATGATGGGCTTAAATAATAATAGCTTACATAAGTTGATCATTGTATCCAACCTAGAAACATTCGATCAATGTTGTAAAGAAGTAGTATATTTAGATGATAACATGCTGGAATATGATCATGCTATAAGATGTTCCTCATCTAAACCAAATGAAGCAATGGCTAAAGAATGATCGATCTCAGAATTATCATTCCCCGAATTCTATTCAGCCTTTCTTAAAAGCTTTCAATTGACATCTCTAAGAGAGGATGAGCTCCTTCAAAACCAACTATCCTTAATGCCTCTACAAGTGAGGAGCGAAATGCCTTGTGTTAAGTGCAAACACTACGACCATCCCAATCCCCATTATGCATACAAGGCACCTGTCTTTCTGTACTGCATATATTGTAAATCCTTTGGTCATGATACTATAAAGTGTCCCAATTCATCAACAATTGACTCAAAACCTCCATCTCCTGTGTACCAAATAGAAACAGTCCAAAGAGTAGAAACTGCTTAGGAAATAGTTAAGCAAACACTTTCATGTTTCTATTGTCGTGGACTGCACAAAGTGGCAGATTGCATAGTTTGGAAACTTCCATGCCCACGATCACTGACACTTTGCAACCCATGTGTGAATGATGTGGCATTGATCACATGTTCTAGGATTTCCCAAGGTGAGTCGCTTCATGGCAACTTGTCTCACAAAATACAACTCTAAACATCTTAAGTGTACAAAACGTGTAATTGTCCATGGTACCCTTGAATGTTCTTACACGCTTACAAGCCAAGGTAGGAGAGAGTGTAAAAAAGAACACAAAAGATAATACTTCGAAATGGGTAGAAGAACATGTCTTAAAGCAGAAACCAAAAGAGAAAACAAAACCTTCTAAACCTAAGAAAAACAAGGGACAATAAACTATCGAAACCAAGGTTGACAAAGAGGACAAGGAAAAGGAGCCTGTCAAGGACATAAACCCAAAAGGGGACATAAACCTAAAAGAGCCAAAAGCTACACATGATGCAGAAGCATCCACCTCAAAGGCCACCACACAAACCACAAAACCCATATGTGCGACATAGGATACAAAAGCCCAAAAGAAAGTTCGTTCTCATCGCATGGGAAAACATAATGAAAACCTGACGATCCAAATAAAGTCGAAAGATGAAACAAGTTCTAGTACATCGCTAAGTGAGGATAAAACAAGCTCTAACTTTTCACTCAATGCACCTCACAAACCCATCGAGACTAGAACCCGCCCAACTACCCTAGATTGAAAGTCATGATCATATGACATATGCGGAATGCAAAAAGCAAGCTCAGGAGAGCATGCTTAGCGTGGTTGAGTGTCTTACAGGATCACTCGGTTGAATCTCGTTATGCCAATACTAAAAGTAAACAAAATACAAAACCCAGAGAAGTACCGCTTCCACTTTCAAGAGGAAGACATACTCTCTACAGAGAAGAGTCATTAGAGACATATTGCACGAATTATGCGGTTGAGAAGCACGTGAGGAATTTGATGAATCCCTTATGAAATTAAAGCACCCTATCAAAACCTCATTTGGAGGAATGCTCTTCTCTCATGGGGTAAAGCCAGCATAACATCAGCACTTGCACCTTTAAGGGCTCATCCAAGACATAAAAAAGCTCCATAGAACAGGACTGTGAGGATTCATAAGTTTCCAAACAAACCTCATTTAGAATTGTATCAGAGCTCCAAGTGTGCATTGTAAACATTGGGTACTCTTGAAAAAGCTAAGAGCCAAAAAGAGGATGAAAGTGAATGGGAATATGAAAAAGAAACAGGATTTGAAGCCGAGACACAAATTGGAACATCCATGGTTCCTCTTGAAGATTCTATCATGGTATGGTTAGATTTTCCTATAGGCAATGATGTTAAGCGCAAACACGCATTGATTAGCCCTCGAGCTACTCATAACATCATGACAATAGACACTTGGGTGTCATTAGGACAGCCTAAACTCATCCCTACAGACAATGGTCTTGTAAGAGGAGCCAATGGACAAAACATTGAAGTTCCCTATTACTTTAGCTATGCTACTCGAACAATCGGTGGAGATGTGGAATTTACATTTCGTGTTACCCTAGATTACCTTGAGTATGATGTCGTCCTTGGTGGAACTTCGATACATGACTCGTTGTATATTCAATTGATGAATCCATGTAAAACAGTCACCTTGAACACTCCTGCAGGCATTGTACAATTGCTATTACGGGAGGAAGAGACCTTGGAGGAGCTAGAACTTCCAACATATCTTACTGAAAAGATCCCTAGGATTCTAGTTGGATTGGAACTTTCCAATAAAATCACCACAGCTCAAGAACAACTTTATCCAACATGAGAACACAATCTCAACCAACACTCACACGGATCATCCTGAAAGAATTCCCTTTGCACAAGACTTGAGCATGCCATGTTTGGGGTACTTTGAATATACAATGTATATTGAAACTAACTCCCTTACTTGAAAGTTTTTTGTGGTTGAGTATGTGTTGGAAGAAGATTTGATCTTGGGACATAAATGGATTGTTGCTACCCAAGCACCACTATGCTTTGCCAGTGATAGGGTCATCCTGATGGTCAATAGCACAAAGTTGACAATACCATATAGCAAGGAAGAGGATCCAACCCTAATGGATTTCTATGATGCTGAAAGTAAAAAGTTACAAGCCTCCTCCACGAAAGCCCCTCTACATAATGACCTACTACTTGTGCGACCGACTCCGATAATGCATCTACTCCTTCAACCCCATCCTCACTAACGAAGTTCAAGGCCAAAACCTCACAATCAATAGCTATTCCTAAAGAAGTTCCTCCCGTGCAACCATCAATCTCTAACAAGGAACTCAAAGGAAAAGCCCCGGAGCCTATGCCTCTTTATCGACAAACCTCACCAAAGGAGATGGCAATATGCTCAAAAGCCTCATCATCGAATGCCACTCTGCAAGAGCATCGAATGCCTCTTTATCGACAAACCTCACCAAAGGAGATGGCAATATGCTCAAAAGCCTCATCATCGAGCAAGAGACTCGAACCTCATCGTCAACAATGCCTATGAGTCTCAAACTTGCAACCTTAGTGCCAACTAATATGAAGGAGGGCTCACAACCTCCCTCTTCAACCAAAAATAAAAATCCACCAAGACAACCAAATTCAAGGTATCTTAATGGTATTAAGATGTGGGTGGATAAGCAACTACTTATAGCTCAAGGCTACTACAAAGGTGCCAACCAAATTTGGGTTCCTCAACAGTCGAAGCCTCTTCCTCAACGTAGCACTCAAAGGCCAAGGAAAAATAAAAGTACTCCACAACACCGTCCACAAAAGCCTATGCGAGTTCCTCAAAGAAATCCACCGAATCAACAAGTGTGGGTACTAAAAAGATTATTGTAAGCACAAGGGTACTACCAAGGAAATACCAACGGTTGGATTTCCAAGAGCATAAAAAATTCCCTTAAGCACCAAAAGCATCAGTCCACCAATTTATAATGTTCATCAAAGATGGGTGCCTGTGCACGTGCTTCAATAACAAGGATATTATGAAGGTAATACCATCATATGGTTGACAAAATCGAACAACGTGAAGAAATCCTCACCCCATCGACTTTAACCTCAACAACTTCACCTAAAGTTCGACAAGAGTGGCAACCCAAGCAACACCAAGCAAGTCACTTAACCACTCTTGTGCATTCAACAACTACACGAGAGCTTGTGTGTTCAAGCAACCACAATGGTAACCAACCAATAGTCTTACCTATCGCCTCGACAACATTTGAGCCAAAAATTCAAGAATCAATTCCCACATCTGTGGGGACTTATGAGTGCATCAAAGACAAACTCACAATGATCTTTTCACCCCTCTGGAGGTGAAGCGTAAGTGTAGAAGCTATGCGGGAGACATACGAACCTATTCTCTCAAAAAGGAGAGTAGCTACAAGAACCTGTTGCTCGCAAGGTGGTAGCTAAAAAAAAAAATGCAAACACAAGGAAGTCACACATAAGGCCTACCTAAAAGTGGTAGAATATCACAAGAAACTCCCAAGGATCTTCAATAGCCATTATATCTTGTTAAGCTTATAGCTTACTATTCTTTTGGTGCCTAAAACATAGTTACAAGGCTCTTCTCTATGGTTTGGCCAATTGACCGATATCCTCTTGTCTGTCCTTCACAAAGCTGAAGACTTGAGAGCATCTTTAGGGCATTTCCCTCATCAAATGATGGGATTTACAATATAGTATGGGTAGCCATTACATATAGTTGTCGTAGAGATGTGTTAATCATATGTGGTTAACATACTCCCCTTACTAAACTTGATCGCATCCTCGTGATCGGTAAGAGGTTGTTGAGGCACGCTGGGAAAGGTCGCACTTGGTTGGTTCTCTTCTCTCCAAAAATGAGAGGGGGTGGGGGGGTTAGTAAGATGAAAAGAATTCAGTTGAGTATTGGTGATTAAGTATCCATCTAGTCGTATGGGCTCTTATGAATTTGCTTTGTTGTATATGCCTAGTTGTACTCTTTATTTTGTTTTTGTTGTTTTGCTTTTTTGTCTCCTTTGCACTGACGGCTGGAAATTCTCTTGAGAGAAGTCAAAGTAATTGAATGAGTAGACTATCATGAAATACTTAATGACCCATATCCAAGTGGTAGGTGGCGGTGTGAATGAGGGGTTAGTAAGAAAGTGGCGAGGGAGGGATTCCGGAGGGACAAGGAGGTAACTCGCACGGATAATTCTTGCGCTCTGAGATGTTGTATTGTACATGTAGATCTAGCATCTTTGTGAAGACACCTTAATGGGCATCTTGTCTCTCGTGGGGGTGTTGATTTATTGGGGTTCGATTTTCTCTGTTTTTCTTTGAGTGTTTGTCTTCTTCTGTTGTTGTAGCTCATGGGACTGGTATCCTGTGTTGATAGGAGTGGTAGTTGATGGCAAGGATCCATAGGTGTTGAGCATTAGAAGAAGTTATAGGATTGATTAGGCATGAAGCATAGTAATTTGGGTGAAGTGGGGTGATTAGGTGATGGGTCGTACCATTGATCAGGCTTGTGCTCACCGTGGTCCCCCCATTTAGAGATGTACCTAGATGGCTATCATCGATGTGATTAAGCTTTGTGCGATGTACACGCATTGACAGAGCCCAGTGAGAATTGTTACCATATTATAGTAGTGATGTGTGTGAACACACTTAGGACCGCCGGGGCACTTTTTCCCTCACTAGGAGGTTTTTTCCCCCGTGCATTGTATATACGCCCATTATCTTCTAGGGCTTGTTATCTTTCATTTTTGGCACTCATAATACACTACTGTGTTGTGCTCAAGCTTCCTCAATCTTCTTGAAGTTGTGTGTGCATTCCTGCAACCCTAATTCCAACAATTGGTATCAGAGCAGGCTTCCTCCTCCCGGGCAGCATCACCGGCACCTGCCGCTTCATCTCCTCCGATTGCAACGAGGTTTCACGAGCGTCTGCAGGTTAGTATATGCCGTGGGAGAGCCCGTAGGGCTTGGTCGTTTCAGAATTTTGATCTGAAGTCATTTCGCCCTCCGTTTTTGCATTCCAAGTACTGCGCAGGCAAAATCGTCCTACTGTGCAGATTTTCTGTCAAGATTAAAATCTGCAGGACAGGTGCCCATTCGTCTGTTTTGGGCTGTGCTATATAGCACAGGTCGATTTTATACAGGTTTACCTCTTGCAGACAGCATTTACATCTAGTAGTACAGTCATTGGCCATGGCTGACAACAATGATGTATTCCGCATGTTGGCTGCTGAGGATAAGTTGGATGGCACCAACTATCCATTGTGGGCATATATGATGCGACATGTATTGGTAGCAAAGGGGTTATGGAATATTGTGCAGGGTATTGATGCACGTCCTATTGTGGCTGGAAATGCTGCAAACACATCAGAAACAGGTACTGTTGATGATGGTGCAGGCACAAGTGCTGTAGCAGCTGTTCGGGAACCACCACTTTCAGCAGAGCAGATTCGTTGGGATGGTAGAGATGCGCAGGCTCATGCCTTGATTGCGCTGTCTGTCAAACGTACCATTATCCCACATATTCGCTCCTGCAGGACTTCTAAGGATGCTTGGGATGTACTTGCCACATTGTATCAGGCAAGAAATGAGGCTCGTGTTGCTTATCTCCGAAAACAGTTGGAGAATGAGCATATGAACGAAGGTGATTCTATGGATAGCTTTTTGACAAAGATCAAGGATTTCAAAGAGCAGCTCATTTCTGCAGATGAAATCCTGTCAGACAGTTCACTTGTGCAGACTGTTTTGAATGGTCTACCAGATTCTTATCAGGGTTTTGCTTCCACTCTTCGCTTGATGATGAAAGGCAATCCCAATGCCTTATCATTTGAGGAGTTAGTTTCTGTTTTGCTGCAAGAAGACCAGTCAAGGCAAAACAGGAATAGTATGCGTGTCGCAGATCAAGCTTTCGGTGCTAGTCAGAGAAGCGGGAAAGGTAAAGCTGGCTTTTCTTCTAGTAAGCAGAAATCTGCAAATGCTGCGCAACCAAAGAAGGAAGACAAAGATGAGAAGAAGGGTGACAAACAGAAGACATTTTGCAAGTACTGTAAGGGAAATGATCATGTTATCAAAGCGTGTCCTAAGCTGGCTGCGAAAGAGGCTAAGAAGAAAGAGGCTGGTATGGCTGTTGCAGATGCCTCTCCTTCTAACAATGAATCTGCTAATGTTGTGCTAGATACAGAATGGGCATTCAATGCGCAGTGCAGTTATGACCCATCTTTGCATGACACATGTATGTCTGCAGTAGATTCAGATGTATGGTACTTTGACAGTGGTGCCACTAAGCATATCACCTCGCAGCGCAGTTTATTCACTTTCCTTGAGTCTGCTCCCACAGGGAATACTGTCACTTGTGCCAATAACTCCTCTTATCCCGTTAAAGGAGTTGGACAGATTGTGCTGAATGTTGCAAATGGCAACACCTTTACACTTTTTGATGCATTGTATGTGCCAGGGATCAAAAAGAATCTGCTGTCAGTCTCCGCATTTGCCAAAACAGGTTTGGTTGTAAAATTTGTGGATGACAGATGTACTGTTCATGATCTCTCTTGTGGTGACATCATTGTAGCATCTGGTTCACTATGTCGAGGGCTGTATAAGCTCAATATGGATGGCAAATGTGTAGAGGATTCAGCATGTGCTATTATGGATACGCAGGCTATTTCAAATGCAAAACTGTGGCATGCACGTTTTGGTCATCTGAATTTTGCAAGTTTGCTGCGCCTGCAGAAATCTGAAATGGTGTCTTCTTTGCCTAGGCTTGAGGCACCTGTCAAGCATGTTTGTGAGGGCTGCATATTGGGTAAAATGCAGCGTGCTTCCTTTCCCAAAGATGGATCAGTGAGAGCTGAACGCAGATTGCAGCTTGTTCACAGTGATGTTTGTGGACCCATGCAAACTCCATCATTTGGAAACTACCTTTACTTCGTGACTTTCATTGATGATTTTACCAGGCATGCATGGGTATATCCTTTGAAGGCAAAGTCCGAAGTGTTTTTGTGCTTCAAACAGTTTTTGGTTATGGCTGAAAATGTGTCAGAAAGTAAGATGGGCACCCTCCGTTCAGATCGAGGGGGGGAGTATATGTCTTCAGAATTTAATGCATTTCTGGCTGAGCGTGGGATAAAACACCAATGTACAGTGCCGTATACACCACAGCAAAATGGTGTGGCTGAGAGAAAAAACAGGTCTCTCATGGAAATGGCAAGATGTATGGTTAAGAGTCAAAGTCTACCACATGGTTTTTGGCTTGAGGCTGTCATGTGTGCCACTTATGTACTAAACAGGTGTCCCACCAAAGCATTACAGGTTGTCACTCCATATGAGGCTTGGCATGGCCGCAAGCCATCTGTTGGCCATTTACGTGTTTTTGGTTGCCTGGCATATGCATTAGTGCCTGTGCAACATCGCAGAAAATTGGATGACAAAGCTGTCAAATGTATTTTTGTTGGATATAGTGCTGAGAGCAAAGGCTATCGTTTGTATCATCCACAGACAAAGCGCATTTTGGTTAGCCGTGATGTTGTATTTGTGGAAGATGCAGTTCAGCCCTTGGTTTCATGTACTAAGGAGACAGATATCAGCTCACGTGATGTCTATGATACATTGTTGCCTCTTTTCAGTGGTGCACAGTCAAGTGCAATACCTCATGAGGCAGTTTTTCAGCCTATGCAGGTTTTAAATGATGGCACAAATCAGCCTATATCTGATGCAGATGTGCATGATGCACTTGAGGATGAGAGACAAGAGATTGAGGGCTCTAGGAATATGCCTAGATGGCTGGTGCAGACTTTGCGTGACAGCAAGTTGGATGCCCCTTTGTCTAGTCGCACTCGTTCTGGCTCTCATGGTGCCTCTTATGCGTCAGATTGTTATGCATTGGCTGTTTCTAGTATGTGCGATGAAAGTGAGCCTGTTTCATTTGATGAGGCACAAAGTTCAGAAAATTGGATGGCTGCTATGCAAGCAGAATACGATGCTATTATGAAGAATGGTACATGGTCTTTATGTGACTTGCCCCCTGGCAAGAAGGCTATTGGCACTAAGTGGGTATACAAATTGAAGCGTAAGCCTGATGGCACAGTGGATCGCCATAAGGCTAGGCTTGTTGCAAAAGGTTATGCTCATAAGAAGGGCATTGATTTTGATGAGACTTTTGCTCCCACATGTCGTATGACCACTGTTCGTAGCATCTGTGCATTAGCAGCTCATAATGGTTGGAATGTACATCAGCTGGACATAAAGACTGCGTTCTTAAATGGAGATTTGCATGAGGAGGTGTATGTATCGCAGCCTCGTGGTTTTGTTCAAAGAGGGCAGGAAAACAAAGTGTGCAGGTTAAAAAAGGCTTTATATGGTTTAAAGCAAGCTCCACGAGCTTGGTATGAAAAAATACATGCATATTTGACTGCACATGGGTTTCAGAATAGTCCAACAGAAAGCACTTTGTATGTTAAACGTGTGGATGGTGTACATCTAATCATTGCTCTCTATGTCGATGACATGCTGCTCACAGGACCAAATAAGAGTCATATTGCTGATTTTAAGGCTGATTTGAATGCCTCTTTTGAGATGTCAGATTTGGGGCATTTGCATCATTATTTGGGGATACAATTTAAGCAGTGTGATGGATATATTGCTTTGTGTCAGACAAAGTATATTGAAACATTGTTGCAGAGATTTGGCCTTGAAGACTGCAAGCCTATTGCTACTCCAATGGAGACAGGTTTGAAGTTGAGTCTTCATGATGCTGGAGATCACTTTGATGTCACACTCTATCAGACAGCTGTTGGTTGCCTCATTTATGTATGCATTACGAGGCCAGACATTCAGTTTGCAGTCTCACAGGTGAGCAGATTTATGCATAGCCCAGGCATTAAGCATTGGCAGGCAGTGAAGCGTATCTTTCGCTATTTGAGTGGTACTCGGCATCTTGGGTTGTTTTATCCCAAGGGGGGATCATTGCCGCCAGATTTACATGCTTTTTCAGATTCTGACTGGGCTGGTTGTTATGACACACGCGTGTCCACGAGTGGTTTTTGCTTCATGCTTGGAAGCTCATGCATATCATGGTTGAGCAAGAAGCAGCCTACTGTGGCCACTTCTAGTTGTGAAGCTGAGTACAGGGCAGCTTTCACAGCTACGGTTGAGTGTGTGTGGCTCAGACGCCTTATGGCTGATTTGGGTGTTGGGCAGCCATCTGCCACCACCATCTTCACTGACAGTCAGAGCGCATTGGCAGTTGCGCGGAACCCAGTGTTCCATGCTCGTACGAAGCACATTGAGGTGCACTACCATTATGTCAGGGAGAGACTCTCTGCAGGAGAGATCAGTTTGGCTTATGTGCCAACACAGGATAACCTTGCAGACCTTTTCACAAAGGCTCTGCCTCGTGAGAAGTTCGAAGCTTTTCGCAAAGCTTTGGGCTTACTCCCTTTTGTGGATTCGTCCACATAGCTAGACACTTCCCTATACATGAGTGCTAGCTCTTGTTCACCGCATCACTCCAGGGGGGATTTGTTACCATATTATAGTAGTGATGTGTGTGAACACACTTAGGACCGCCGGGGCACTTTTTCCCTCACTAGGAGGTTTTTTCCCCCGTGCATTGTATATACGCCCATTATCTTCTAGGGCTTGTTATCTTTCATTTTTGGCACTCATAATACACTACTGTGTTGTGCTCAAGCTTTTTCAGATTCTGACTGGGCTGGTTGTTATGACACACGCGTGTCCACGAGTGGTTTTTGCTTCATGCTTGGAAGCTCATGCATATCATGGTTGAGCAAGAAGCAGCCTACTGTGGCCACTTCTAGTTGTGAAGCTGAGTACAGGGCAGCTTTCACAGCTACGGTTGAGTGTGTGTGGCTCAGACGCCTTATGGCTGATTTGGGTGTTGGGCAGCCATCTGCCACCACCATCTTCACTGACAGTCAGAGCGCATTGGCAGTTGCGCGGAACCCAGTGTTCCATGCTCGTACGAAGCACATTGAGGTGCACTACCATTATGTCAGGGAGAGACTCTCTGCAGGAGAGATCAGTTTGGCTTATGTGCCAACACAGGATAACCTTGCAGACCTTTTCACAAAGGCTCTGCCTCGTGAGAAGTTCGAAGCTTTTCGCAAAGCTTTGGGCTTACTCCCTTTTGTGGATTCGTCCACATAGCTAGACACTTCCCTATACATGAGTGCTAGCTCTTGTTCACCGCATCACTCCAGGGGGGATTTGTTACCATATTATAGTAGTGATGTGTGTGAACACACTTAGGACCGCCGGGGCACTTTTTCCCTCTCTAGGAGGTTTTTTCCCCCGTGCATTGTATATACGCCCATTATCTTCTAGGGCTTGTTATCTTTCATTTTTGGCACTCATAATACACTACTGTGTTGTGCTCAAGCTTCCTCAATCTTCTTGAAGTTGTGTGTGCATTCCTGCAACCCTAATTCCAACAAGAATTGCAAGTGTTGTGCATGGGCGAGAGGAAAAGGTGTGCCTATGGTCCTAATCACCTAGAGACTTTTTTTAAATTATTATTTTTTAGGGGTCCTCAGGTGGGTGAGGATGTACATGTGTTTATTAGTCAACACCCCAAAAGAGGGTTTTGTACTGATTAGCCCATTTGGATAGATTTGTGAGCTTACCCTTGAGATTTTCTTTGAGTGGTTGGATAAGCTCTGACATTTGTGGCACTGCCCCTTGGTTTGTTGATGGAGTTGAGGGGGGGCGAGGTTGGTTCTTGTCCTTGAAAGGACTAGGCGAATTGAGCTTCTGGGTGCCCATGGTTTTTGTGTGGGCAAGTCCATAGGATTTAGTTGATGAGAGGGGACTTGCTTACTCGTTGGTTGCCACAAACCATTTGCATTGACTGGGCAAGTACTGGCTTGGTTTGTGTGGTTTGGGCTAACTTTTGAGGGTTATTCCTTGGGATCCAAGTTGCCATCATTAAAGCCTTGGGCTTCTAAGAGATCTTTGGGCACCTATCATTGCTTGGTGATGAGGGCTTGTAGTTGACGAGACCTCTTGGTTTTTTGTTGACAAGGCGTTGAGCTAGGTGTAGGTTGTCGACGTGAAGGAGAGGATTTTGATTGTGGCTTTGGGAGCCACATGTGTGTGTTGCCTTCATGGAAGCCTTAAGTTGTGAGCACATTGGTAGGCACCCATCATTATTGGCTTTGTTATGCTTGGGATTGCCTAATCCTTGGCTGTTGGGCCTTTTGTCGGTAGCTCCTTGGGGAGTTGTGGTGGTGGATGAGCGCCGACAGTGTTCTTGGGTAGCCAGAGGCGAGGGTTGCCTTCATAGTAGCCTTGTGCTCTTAGCAGGCAGTCGGGGACTAGCCAACGTTGAAGATTTGGCTTGGGGTTGGTTTTTGTTGGGTTGGTTGGCATTTTTCTCGTGTTTTTGAGATGGTCGTTTTGGAATCAAGAGTTCTGTGTAGCCATCGTAGAATCCTTGAGCTCTTCAAGAAGATTCTTGGGCACCCACCACCGTTGATCAAGCTTTCGCTTACTGTGGTCCCCCCATTTAGAGATATACCTAGATGGCTATCATCGATGATTAAGCTTTGTGCGATGTGCGCGCATTGACAGAGCCCAGTGAGAATTGCAGGTGTTGTGCATGGGCGAGAGGAAAAGGTGTGCCTGTGGTCCTAATCACCTAGAGACTTTTTTAAATTATTATTTTTTTGGGGGTCCTCAGGTGGGTGAGGATGTACATGTGTTTATTAGTCAACACCCCAAAAGAGGGTTTTGTACTGATTAGCCCATTTGGATAGATTTGTGAGCTTACCCTTGAGATTTTCTTTGAGTGGTTGGATAAGCTCTGACATTTGTGGCACTACCCCTTGGTTTGTTGATGGAGTTGGGGGGGGCAAGGTTGCCTCTTGTCCTTGAAAGGACTAGGCGAATTGAGCTTCTGGGTACCCATGGTTTTTGTGTGGGCAAGTCCATAGGATTTAGTTGATGAGAGGGGACTTGCTTATTCATTGGTCGCCAAACCATCTGCATTGACTGGGCAAGTACTGGCTTGGTTTGTGTGGTTTGGGCTAACTTTTGAGGGTTATTCCTTGGGATCCAAATGATGGAGTTGCCATCATTGAAGCCTTGGGCTTCTAAGAGATGTTTGGGCACCCATCATTGCTTGGTGATGAGGGCTTGTGGTTGACGAGGCCTCTTGGTTTTTTGTTGACAAGGCGTTGAGCTAGGTGTAGGTTGTCGACGTAAAGGAGAGGATTTTGATTGTGGCTTTGGTAGCTACATGTGTGTGTTGGGAGCCACATGTGTGTGTTGCCTTCATGGAAGCCTTAAGTTGTGAGCACGTTGGTAGGCACCCATCATTATTGGCTTCGTTATGCTTGGGATTGCCTAATCCTTGGCTGTTGGGCCTTTTGTCGGTAGCTCCTTGGGGAGTTGTGGTGGTGGATGAGTGCCGGCGGTGTTCTTGGTGGGTAGCCAGAGGCGAGGGTTGCCTTCATAGTAGCCTTATGCTCTTAGCAGGCAGTCGAGGACTAGCCAACATTGAAGATTTGGCTTGGGGTTGGTTTTTGTTTGGTTGGTTGGCCTTTTTCTCGTGTTTCTGAGATGGCCGTTTTGGGATCAAGAGTTCTGTGTAGCCATCGTAGAATCCTTGAGCTCTTCAAGAAGATTCTTGGGCACCCACCGTTGATTTTCATGATAATGGTACAAGATTGGGGTTCTTGTGCGGTGCGGGTGGTTGAGGATGTAGAGTTGAGGGGGATTGTCGACAATGACAAGGCTTGATTGTGTTAAGGTTAGATGGTGTCGACAGTGCCATTTCGACCAGCATGGGTGTGACACGGGGTGTGGTAACAGGGGAGACTGGAGTTCTTTGTCTTTTTCTTGCATCAATGTGGGGGCCTCTAGTTCTTATACTGGAGTTGTGGCTGCCTCAACACCTTGTATTTCCTCAGTTCGTATTGGTGCTGCTTGTTTGGGCGCTGTCTCTATTGGCGTGTTTGCCAGAGTTGATTCTTTGAGGGGAGACAGATCTGTAAAAATTAGTTGTGCTGGGCTTGTCGGGGGAGTGATTTGTTGCAAAGGCTCATGTGTGGCTTGGTTGAGAAAGGTCTCTTGAAGTGCCTCTTGGTATGTGCGGATTTCCTTGGCCACTTCTGCCTCTAATCTCTGTGACTCAATAGCTACATTCAGAAGCACTCCCCTCATCTTCTTATCTATTTTCTTCTTGTGCCCCTTCTTGTTCTGCTTCATGATTTCCTTGGTCTCCATCAAGATTTCCTGCCCTTCTTGCATATCTTCAATTGTTAGTGTGGGTTGGTCTGGTAGCAGTGCCACAACTGCATGTGCTCCTTTGGTTCGGGCTCCTTGAGAGGCCTTTTTGCTACGTGATTCAGAACTTGTGTGAGGAGGTATGGGTTATAGATTTTTGATTGGTGGGCTTTTAAGTAATTCTCCATCTCCTTATGGACATAGTGTGCCCAGCCGTCTTCTTTCTCCTCATGTGTTTTTGCAATCTTGTTTAGACTGACCCTATTGTATCTGTCCATGGGCTTTACTTGCATCATCAAGGACATGGCCCTACAAGCTTTCTCCGTAGCCTCATCTTGGATATTTTCATATTCGGCCCCATTCAAGTTGTACGAACTTTTTTTGAGCATGGCATCAAGAGGCATCTTGTCAATGGAGTGTGCGTGAACCTTGATTGCGGGAGTGTGCGTGAACCTTGATTGCGGGCGAAAGCTACAGGGCATCCCGTATGAGATATTTTGTGATGAGAAGTTGCTTGGTAGTGCCATCTTCTTTGGTGATGATTCCTCTCTTGGTCCCCTTGTCGTAGGTCTTGATGTACTCTGTGCATAGTTATGTGTCGATACTTCTTGGGAGTATTTGCGCCATCTTACCTAGACCAACTTTGTCCAGCTTTGCTTTAACTTCGGCCTCCTCTAGAATTTGTAGGCATTCCAGGCTGTGGTAATGGAGGGCTACCTTTCCATGGGCCATGTGAGATTTTTTGCTGATGATGGCCCCATGGAAGGTTTGGGCATAAGGGCCCAGAAAGTTCATCTTCGGGCACTGTGCTGGCCTCTTTCTGAAACTTGCTGGGGATCCAGTGGCGCTGCTAGCTTGAGTCGCCTCGCTGGGGTCTCAAGTGCTTCTGACTCTGAGGCCGACATCTGTACATACACCTCAGATTAGTCTAACGACTGGTGGGGTTGATATCATCTTTGCTTTTTTTCTTTAAAAAAATAATTTTAATGGGTAATAGGTTAGCTGGATTGAGGAGCTTGTTAGTGTAGGAGCAATGGCGTGGAGGTGCATGGGTAGAGTGAGGTCATGAAAAAGTCAGGCGTGACAAGGTCGATGTGAAAAGTATGGCCGTGAAAAGGCAGACATGAAAAGGTTTACGTGAAAGGTTTAGTCGTGGTGAAAAGTCTACCCATGAAAATTCAGACATGGAAAGTCTTATGTGAAAAGGTCTTATGTGAAAAGGCAAGACGTGAAAAGTCTGCCCGTAAATGTAGATGTGAAAAGTCTTACATGAAAAGGCAAGACGTGAAAAGGTTAGTCGCGAAAAGTCTGCCCATGAAAATGCAGACTTTTCACGTAAGGCAAGACGTGAAAAGTCTGCTCGTGAAAATGCAGACGTGAAAAGTCTACCCGTGAAAAGGCAAGACGTGAAAAGGTTAGTCGTGAAAAGTCTGCCCATGAAAATGAAGACAAGAAAAGGCAAGACGTGAAAAGGTTAGTCATGGTGAAAAGTCTTCCTATGAAAATGCAAACGTGAAAAGGCAAGAGGTGAAAAGGTTTATGTGAAAGGTCAGTCGTTGAAAAGTATGCCCGTGAAAATGTAGACGTGAAAAGGTTTAGGTGAAAAGGTTAGTCGTGAAAAGTCTGCCCGTGAAAATGCAGACGTGAAAAATCGAGTTGTCCGTGAAACTACAAACGTGAAAAGTCGAGTTTCCATGAAACTATAGACGTGAAAAGTTGAGTTTCTATGAAACCGCAGGTTCCGTGAAACACAAACCTAGGATTCCATGAAACTGTAGGATGTGTAGTGTGAATCATTGATTATGATTTTTTGTTTATGAGGTTAGTCATTGAAAGATACACATGTGAAGATGCTACGAAGTCATTGTTTATACTAATTACAGTGTTTATACACAAGATGTAATGAATCTTTTGAAAAAAATACAAAAACAAAAACAAAAAGAAGAGGATCAAGCTCCCACCTCGAAAGAGATAGTCGAAAAGGCCAAAATGAGATGGTGGGTTCGGGACATGCACTTGAAAGCGATGCGCAATCGATCATACAAGACACACGATGCAAAATGACAAACAAAGAAAATAAATTCAATTTTATAACGCATTTATTGAATAGGGTGACTACCTTAATGAAGAATACCATGTGGCACTGTGTGATTGGCTCGTGAAAAATTACCATTTCATGGCATGAATATTTTTTTTGAATTTTTCACGACGTGAATCTTTGTGATTTTATTCACGGTGTGAACGTTTTGGAATTTGTTCATGGCGTGAACGTTTTGGAATTTGTTCATGGAGTGAACGTTTGCATAAGACTGATACCTTCTCATTTTTTCCTTCATGCTCAAGCAGTCAAACATGCACATGATGAGTGAATGATACCTTGTTTACCTCGTACTACCCATTGTGCAACCATTGTTTACCCTTTTGTTTTATTGCCACGAGAACCAAGGGGTCACCTGGGCACTTTTTGGCATTTGTTGATGCATACATTTTAGCTCTATGTGGGAGTTTTTTATTGTTCCTTCCTCCCAACTGAACAATGTTGTCACTGTGCCTTGTGGTGGAGGACTTCTATCTATGTCTCCTCGCTAAACTTCTTTGTTTCTATCTTTAGGTTTCTTGTTCAATTATGTAAACGGAGTGGGTACTTTGGTTGCTTTGGCAATTCCCAGCCCATTTGGCTGAGTTGTATTTTTCCTCCACCACAAGGGTTGGCAAGTTTCTTGCTTGAGTTGGGAGTTGATTGTGTATGCTCCTACCACCCTCTTTTTTATGATTCGAATTGCTTGTGGTATTGGCCATACTGAGTGGGGTTTGGGTACCCATATTGTCGTATTGCAGAGCAAGTCCTTTCGGATCCATTGCTTATGGAACCTTTGAGGTCCTTTGGGATGCTTGGAGTCTTGCCAATAGGTTTGTGTTAGCAAGGTCTGATATTTTAATTTTTTGCAAATTCTTTTTGTGGTCTTCATATCATTCATGGTGTCCTTTTTGTCTGGTTGATCGTTAAGTTGAACCTTGGGCACCCACTTATGTGTACCCTTTGATGTTGGGTATTGTGTGGGCATGCTTCATGGGACGGATGTTGGTTCTGTTTTCTGAGGTGTTTCGGTGTTGTTTGTTCATCGGTTATGATGTGTTTCCCTCAGTTTATCAAGCTCCATTAATAAGGGTATGGACATGACTTTGTAGCCTATGCTTAACAATCCTGTTCTTTCTTCCCATTGGATATTGCATTTACTTGCACAGATCCAGGATCATACTAGAATCATTTCTTCTCCCATGGAACCTACAGGCATGACAAACACCTTCCCGACCAAGGAATTATTTTGATGGAAATATTAACATTTAAAAATTACTCAGCTTTTGTGGCGGTTATCAAGTGAACACTACGTACTTGCGCATCAGTGGGTTCAAGGTGTGGTCTATCTAATGCTACCCAGGTTTCTATCTAATGCTACCCAGGTTTCATATGAGATCAAGTTATGACTTAACCCCGTATCTATTAATGCAATGCTTGTTGCATGGCCTTTAGTTGTAGTAAGTCCAACCTTGAGTCGTGCTGGCTTAATGTTTAGTTCCTCTTTGTCCCCAAGAGAGTCACACAAGCCATGTTGACATGTATCAGTCTATTGTGCACTAATTGTTTGGCTTTGGCCTCCCTAGCCTTAGCTTCTTCTTGAGCCTGATGGATTCTTTCCTTTGCAAGCTATTTCTATTGTTTTAAGAGATGTTCTTGCAAGAGCATCTCTTGGGTTAGTGGTCCAAAACATTTTTTTAATTTACTTCCATTGACATAACCCTCCATCTAGATGTCGTCAATTGTCTCAAGTCGAAGAGACCCCTGAGGTGTGATCTCCAATACTCAGAATGGTCCTAGGCCTCGGTATGTGAGTTTCTTTTACATAACCCTCCATCTAGATGTCGTCAATTGTCTCAAGTCGAAGAGACCCTTGAGGTGCGATCTCCAATACTCAGAATGGTCCTAGGCCTCGGTATGTGAGTTTCTTTTTCTTGGTCCCCCATTTCTAGTTCTTTTTGCTTAAGGTTTTTGTTGAACCAATGTATCTTGCATAGTTTTTCAACCATTAGTCTATGTGATGCTTTCACTAAAGTTCGGAGAAGGAAGTGACGCATACATTTCTATTTCCTCTTCATTCTTGGGATCTCCCACCAAGGGCTAGGATATTTGTACAGTGGTGGTCCATTCCATTGTGACTGAATCGTTACCAAACAATTTCCCTTCCATGGGGTGTGCTTTCCATGTTCTTAGATTAATCTTTAAGATTTGCAAATCCCTATGTACATACATGTGATCTAAGGCCTAATCATGTACCAATTTGGATTCCCTTATGAAGGGTCTCCCCAATATTATGTCATATGAATCAGGTTGGCATAGGAAGTCCATGACCACAAATGTATGATCGTAGCAAAATGTAAAGAGTTTGAATTTAACATTCTCGAGAAGTCCAATGGGCCTCGAAGATGTTCCGTCAGCCATTTTAATGATTAGATTTGCTTTTTTTAGATCAGGTTTTCCCCAGTTTTCCCAGCAACGTTTTGTGATGATGCTAACCCTCGCCCCACCATCCAGGAGGATAGCCAGTGCTGCTTGGTACCCATTATGATGAATTAGAATTGTAGCATTTGTGTCATCGCTTTCATCCCAATTGATTAACCGGTATCTTAACGACTCGGGTTTTCCTTGTGTGTCTGAAGGTCCTTTCTGCTAGAAGTGGCAGAGTCTCATCTATAGTATCGGATGGCTTTAGTCCACCTTCTAACCATTCTTTTACATCTGTCCATAGGGTTGGTGAATTGCATAATAGTTGCCCTAATGGCATTTGTACAGGTGTGGACAACACAGTCAGTGCTTCCTATGTCTCTGGGTTCCTTGGAGATAGAGGGTTCTCCCCATGTATGAGCCTTGTATTCCCCCATAGGGAAGGAATGGATGGAATCCTCCAACACATTTTCTTCAAACGTTCTAGACAGTGTGTTTGCTTGTTGGGACTCCTCTTCTGTTTCTTTCGAAATTGGGGTAGGCATGTCCAATTCTCTATCCCTAGTTGGCTCTTTTCGTGGATAACTTGTATCCCTAATCCAGTTGGCGCTTAGCTTGGCTTCATGAAGCCGTTGGCACTCTTCGACTAAGGCACTAGCGTCTTTGAGCTTTCTTATTTCCTCGTCGGCATTGGGGTATTCACCGATCCCTTTAGGAGTTGTTGGTTGCTCCCTTCGCTCTTCTTGGTCTGGCCCCTTATGATTGGTCCTTTGCTCCCCCTCTTCCCTTGATTGGGTGGATCCGGTGTCGATTGTGTCTTCTTCGAATCCATCTTGGATTGTGACCCTTGTGTCACCCTTACACACTTTTTTCACTCTTCTCCTACGGGCCAGTTCTGGAAACAATTCTTTCCCTTGTCTCCTAATTGATCTTGAGATCTTGTTAGGATGTCGAGTGGTGTGATATTCCTAGGTTGTACATTAATGTTCCGGATGGTGGCCTGATTGGTAGCAGAAGTTGAACCACTTGCACGGTATGGACAATCCTTGATCAAATGATCAATCCCACATTTAGTACAGGTGAGTACTGGCATGTCATTGGGCGTAGCCACCACTTGTTGGGGTTGGTGTGTAGTATGAACCATATTCTTATTAGGCACTCGGCGACTCCATGTGGCCCTCTACAGCTAAAACATTGTAGCGGTCCTCTTCTCAAGTTCGAGTTCATATCCTTGCCCTTCCATTGTACTGTGGTTTGAAACATAGGTACTGGTATGTTATTCTATAGGACGTAATATTCCGGCATGACCTCCGCCGTTTCTTCGCACCCCGTACTTATCTGGTATCCCTGGCCTTAACCAAAATCAGGATATGATTGCCTTTGCTTTCTGAGCATATCCTCTCCTCCGCCAGGACTCGAACGAGCAGGGCGAGATTTGCTAATCATTTTGAGGAGCTATATTTTTCGGACCCAGTGGAGAGATGACTGCACATGTGGTTCTCAAGAGGATATATTTATGCCTGTTTTGCAATCAGCTCTAGTGGATGAGACAGAACGTCTCTCTAGCCATGGTTTTGATGAGACTAGGAGTGGTTCGTGGTGTTATACTTTATCAACCCACGCCTCAAGATTTTAGGGTCACTCTTCATATTTATAGGTTTCTCTGCCGTTTTATCCCCCGAGGAGTAGGATTGTAGCACCGTTTGCAGTGAGGACACGCAAGTATCACGGCATGCCCACAGCATAATATCGCCACTACATGCGTATGCAATTGAGGCATTGACTTTTGGAGCCATGTTACACTATGTATATATTACAAACCTTATGTAAATAAAGAATGTTTTGCAAAGATTCCAGTTGTCTAAGTGATTATGAACACCAGATATTGAGATTGAAGGAATAAATTCTATTTTCTCAGGATATGTCATGGATCTATAGTAAAACGATCACTTTGTTGAATGAATTAATTTTGAACTTCTTAAATCTTAGAATCTCGGAGAACGAAGTCGAATAGAAAATTTAACGATATATCATTTTGGCAAAATCATGAGACGTGTGAATCGTGGTAGACACCCAGATCCTCAAATGGATGAGGATGAGCTTGACCCTAACGTTCGCAAAGTTCTACATAGGTCTCAGCCAGGTCCCTTCAAGGGCGAAGGAGAACACTTAGGTGAGGTTGTAGAAAAGTGGATCGAAGCTATGGAGGAGTACTTCGATGTCACTAGTTACAATGAAAAAAGTAAGGTGGCTCTTGCTAAGCTAAAGATTGTAGAAACAGCCAAACTAGCATGGAGGAACCACTGTGAGACAAACCGCTTGGATCAAAACACCTAGATGTGGGGCGATCTCAAAGCATACCTCAGGAAGAGATTCAGTCCTCCTGGCTTCCTAGAAACAAAGATGAATGAGTTCCTAGAACTAACCCAGGGAAGCCATACCATGGAGGAATATCACTAGGCATTCACTCTTCTCCTCAAATACTCGCCACCACCATTGAAGAACAGCTGATATGGTGGCCAGGTTCATTCAGGGAATGAACGAACCTTTGGATACCCTAGTGAAGAATGCTAAGCTGAAAGTTTCGATGGCCAAAAGCAGTGCGGATGGTGAAGGATTTTGCCAAGGCCTTTGTTGTCAAGGTCCCACCAAAGCCAGCTCCCTCATCCTTCAAAAGGTTCCAAACACCAGAGAGTACTTCCAACTTTCTACCTCCAAAGAGACAGCAAGGTCCTAATTAAAACTAGGATATGGAAAGTTTCAGAATGGAAGGAAGGCCTTTTCCTCGGAATACATTTTTTGGAACTCCGGCTCTTTCCAGGATGCAGAAGGAAGAGCTTTGAAGTGAAAACAGCTCAAGGATTGCCCAACTCCTTCTATGACAATGGGCTAGGGAAGCCAAGGTCCTAGAATGCCAAGACCGACTCCTTCATATCAATCTAATCAGGGTCCCTCTCACCAAAATCATCAGGGAAACCCCAGAAGAGTGCTAGCTCAACCTGTAGCTTCAATGCAAAGTAGTCTTAGAACCCCTTCCCAGAATTGGGGAAGCCAGAGAGAGAGAATTCCACCCCAGATGGTAGCAGCCAAAGCCGTCAAAATAGATGATGCAGTGGAGGAAGAAAGAGGATAGATTTATGCCGCCATTGAACATCAAGGGCAGAATCATCAGTTCTCGGTCCTTCAAACTCCAGAAGAGTACAAGGGTGAGCACTTTAAGCTTTTGATTGATTTAGGCAATACACATTCTTTTATTTTCCCAGGATGCTTGCGTAAGTTAGTCCTAGATCAGAAAATAAGGAAACCTATATAAGTAGAATTGGCCAGTGGAAAGATTCTTTTCACACACCATGAGACAGATTGTATTTAGTTTAATCTAGATGGGAATGTGACGGACTACCATTTTAGAGTCTTACCCTTGGGAATCTATGACGGAATCCTTGGAATGGATTGGCTCCATAAGAATCAGGCTGACATTCACTGTCACAATGGAACCATCTCGTTCCTCAACCTTCATGGAAATCAAGTTCAAGGAACTGGAATTTTTGGATCCCCAGTTTTGCAGTTACTAAAAGTTTCTAAATTGCTGAAGGGACTCAGAAAGAAGCAAGCTGTCTATGTCATTAAAATGAATCCACCAGTAGACAAAAAATTCAAGGCTAAGGAACCAGAATGGCTAAGTGTGTATGCTGATGTATTCCCAGAAGAGCTGATTGAGATGCCTTTGACTCGTGAAGTAGATCATGAGATAGAGCTAACCCCTGGAACTCAGCCAATAGCCTAGCGTGCATATAAGATGCCAGTTCTTAACTAAAGGAGAAGTTAAGACAACTGCTAGAGCAAGGATTCATAAGACCCAATGTTTCACCTTGGGGTGCACCCGTTCTCTTTTAGAAAAAGAAATATGGAACGTTAAGACTCTGTATTGATTGCAGAGGATTAAATCACTTTGACAGTCAAAAATAAATATGCTATCCCTAGGATTGATGAACTTTTAGATTGGTTAAGTGGAACCCAAATGTTCACAAAGATAGATCTCAAATCTGGATATTACCAGATTAGAATTAAGGATCAAGATATCCCCAAGACAGCCATCAATACACGATATGGGCATTATGAATTTACAGTCATGCCGTTTGGACTAACAAATGCCCCAGCAATGTTTAATCGCCTCCTCATGCAGGACATTCTCAGAGAATACTTGGATGAATTTGTTCTTGTCTTCTTTGATGATATCGTGGTATACTCTAAGAATGCAACCGATCATGAAGATCATGTGCATAAAGTCCTTGAGATCCTTCTATAAGGAAGCACCAACTCTTTGCAAAGAAGAGCAAGTGCACTTTCTCTGCTGACCATGTCGAATACTTGGGATTTATAGTATCTAAGGATGGGATTTCTCTTGACCCCACTAAAATCCAAGCAGTCATGGATTGGTCAAAGCCCAAGATAGTAAAAGAAGTCAGAGGATTCTTAGGATTAACTGGGTGGTATAGAATCGTTATACCCAGGTATGCTCAAATAGTATCTAAGGATGGGATAAAATCCAAGCAGTCATGGATTGGTCAAAGCCCAAGACAGTAAAAGAAGTCAGAGGATTCTTAGGATTAACTGTGGTATAGAATCTTTATACCCAGGTATGCTCAAATAGTATCCCCTTTGACTAACCTTCTCAAGAAGAGTACCCTATTTCATTGGACCACTATGTGTCAGAGTGCTTTTGATAAGCTGAAGACAGCTTTAGTAACCAACCTTATCCTTAAATTGCCAGATTTTTCTATACCTTTTGAGGTAGTGATAGATGCTAGTGGTTTTGCCCTAGGAGGTGCACTTATGCAGGAAGGTCATGCAGTAGCCTATGAATCCATAAAACTCAGAACGCATGAGAGAAATTATGCCGTCTATGACTTGGAGTTACTCTCAGTAGTTTACGCTCTAAATCTATGGAGACATTATCTCTTGGGATAGAGATTCACCTTGATGTGACAGATCATCAAAGTTTGAAGTGGATCTTCACCCAAAGGGATCTCAACATGCGTCAAAGAAGGTGGATGCAGACCCTACAGGAATTTGATTTTGAGATAAAGTATCGGCTAGGGAAAGAAAATGTGGTAGCCGATGTGCTTAGTAGAAAGGAAAGCCTCCTTGCTTGCAATAACATTGGTGTCAAATCCATTGATCAGTGAAGCAAGAGAGAAGACCATGGCAAGATAGATTCTTTGCTCCTATTGCTAACCTACTGATGGAGGAAAGCAAGACTCCTCAGGAAATGAGTCGAGTTCTTGGGTACAAATTGGACAAAGGATTCATGTATTACAATAATCGGCTATGCATTTCCAAAATGATGAGGAAACAAAGGGAAAAATTCTGAGAGAAGCCCATGATAGCTCGATAGATGGACATCCAGGGTTCATAAAGACCTATATGTATGTAAAGAAGAGCTTCTTCTGGCCTGGAATCAAAAAGGATGTGCTCAATCATGTACTCAATCATGTACTTCAATGTTTAATATGTCAAAGAGTCAAGGCAAAAAGGATGTACTCAATCATGTACTTCAATGTTTAATATGTCAAAGAGTCAGGGCAAAAGGGTTAAGATGCCAGGAAAGCTGCATCCCTTAGACATTCCACAGATGAAGTGGAAATGTGTCAGTATGGATTTTGTTACTGGACTACCGTCAGTGCAATCAGATTATAACTCCATTTTTGTGGTAGTTGACAGACTAACCAAGGTTGCCTATCTGATTCCAGTAAAAGAAACCTACACTGCAGTAGTGGATGTTGCCATAGTCTTCCTCAAGGAGATTTTCAGGCTACATGGCTTACCCAGAAGGATAGTGAGCGACAGAGATCCTAAATTCACGTCAAGGTTCTGGACTACATTCTTCAAAGCAGTGGGAACTTCCGTAGATCTTAGTACAGCTTATCATCCAGAGACACATAACCAGACTGAAAGAGTAAACCAAGTAATTGAAGATATTCTTCGGTCATGCTGTGGCAGAGAATCCAAAAAGTGGTTAAGCTACTTACATCTAGTTGAGTTTGCTTATAATGCCTCTTATCACCGAAGTATCGGGATGAGCCCATTCAAAGCTCTGTACGGACAAGATTGCCTCACGCCATTAACTTGGTCCCCGACCCATTGATCAGGGTCGAGATGCCTAGACAGATGCTTGATGATATGGAAGCAGCAAATGCAGGCAATCCGCAAAGATATTAAGGCTACCCAGGAGACAGTAGACAAAAGCAGTATGCTGGATAAGAAAAGAATAGAGAGAGTGTTTGAAGAATCAGATATGGTCTTCATTTGTGTACAACCCAAGAGAATTTCTTTATCTCTCTAGGGAAGTATAAAAAGCTGTCTCCAAGATACTATGGGCCGTACGCCATTACTAAGAAAGTAGGAGATCTAGCTTATGAAATTCTTCTACCTCCCCATCTCAAGGTACATAATGTGTTCCATGTCAGCTTACTTAAAAAGTATGTACCCAGCCCGAGCCATGTGCTGTGGATGATGAACAATTGACTTCTCAGACTCAAGGTCAGGTGGAACTCCAACCCGAAAAAATCCTTGATATTCGGGAGAAGTCTCTTAGGAACAGAGTCCTTAGAGAGTTCTTGGTCAAGTGGAAGTTCTATCCTTTAGAGGATGCCACTTGGGAAAGAGAAGATCAACTGATAAAGGACTATCCCCGCTTTTCGAGATGAGGACATCTCGAAAAGCGGGATGAGGACATCTCGCATTTTTTAAGTGGGAGAGGATGTAAGGTTCCTCCTCACCTCCTAAAAAATGTATAAGTTCTCCTCTCAGTCCTCTGTAATCATCCCCTATTTCAGAATGCAAGAAAACATTATTTTCCTTTGTTTTTGATCTAGAGAGAGAAAATATTCTAGAGAGAGATAATACAGTTTTGAGATATTTTTGGATATAAATTTATCCCTTTTATTTAAGATGAATTTTCCAAAAAAATAAGTTTAAAAAGATTTTTCTAATATGCATTAGAAATTAATTGAATATGTGCATTAGACACCTTAGCCTAAGGGTCCACATTTTCAGAAAATCATGGATTAAGGTCCAATGAGTGTTCTAAAGGGCCAATGGGGTTAATCCAAGTGTTGGGATGAGAAAAATACAAGAATAAAAGAAAATCCCCCAAAAAGGAGTAAATTCTCACATAAGATGAAGAGTTGACTAGTACAGATACTTAATAGTAAAAAAATAAGGATTTATTAGTAAAAAATTAGAATTTTGACACCTCAGGAGCTCATGAAGGAGGTGCCTAGAATCTCATCATTACCCTCAATTTTTAATTCAAAAAATGAGATATTTCATCTCTCCTCTCAAACGAGATCAAAAAAGTGAACCAAACTAGTCCAAAACTTATCCAAATTAGATCAAACTGAAGCTGGAAGCCTCTAGATCCTAGTTGGACTCGGTTAGTGACCTCCCTCTCCTATAAATAGAGCCCCATTCCTTTGTATTTTCATATTGGAGTAACTCTATGCTAGTGTAATTTTCAGTTTAAGTGTATTTCTATAATCCCTCTACCTTGCCTCTTCATTGTTGTGAAGCTTTGGAGATTCACTAATCCTCTTATTCTCTTGGAGATTACCCTCTTCTTCTTGGTGGCCAAGATTCCTCTTGTGGGATTCACTTCTCTCTAAAGAATCAAGCCAAAAACCACAAGGGTAAGCCTAAAACAATGGTGTTTAACTCTCTTCTTCAATGGAATCTTCTTCCCAACCTCTCTAATGCTTGGGAAGCATTTTAATCCATGGTTTCTTCTTAAAAGTATGCTTTTATTGATTTAGTACCTAAAACTCTAGGCCTAACAAGCTAGAGATGGAGATTAAGCATTTTCATGATTTTTAATCTAATTAAAATGACGATTAATTCATTTATGCTTGCTTTGATGTTAAGAAAATTCATAATTATTCATTTTAAAATGAAAGTGAGCTTATGCGAACATTCTTATAATTATTTTCATATGGAAGTCATATTTGGGTATTTTTTCTTAATAAAAAAGATGCTTAAATGTAATTATGCTTATATTTATACTTAGTATTATACATAAAGAATTTTTATATCAAAAGAGGAAGTCACCATATTTTTATGTAATTATGTTTATGCATAGTTTTAAGAATGCAAAAAATTAAATTCTTACAATATTCTATGTATAAAATATTTTAAATGTTAAAAGATGGATTTTTGTCACATTTTTTGAATATACATGTATAATATGTATGCATAAATGTCTAAAATGTAAAAAGAGGAATTTTTGTTATATTCTAAAATAGGTATATTCATGGTATGTATATACATGGGTATTTTTATTTATTTATCAAAAGAGGAATTTTCATCGTATCTTTAATTAGGAAAATGCATAAATTAATTTTGGTATCAAAAGATAAAGTTTCATCATATTTTGATATAGATAATTTATGGCATGTTGATGCCTAGGTCCAGGAGAAAAGAATATTTTAGTATAGTTTTACGTGAATATTTTAAATAAATGATGTATGCATATTCATTAAAAGGATCATTGGAAAAAGAAATATCCTTGTTAAATTCCATTATTCGAATATAATTATTTACAATTCTATTATGTCCAAGGAAGAATGAATTTTTATATTTTTTAGATATTTACCCTTACGAATGGAAAAAGAAATATCCTTGTTAAATTCCATTATTCGAATATAATTATTTACAATTCTATTATGTCCAAGGAAGAATGAATTTTTATATTTTTTAGATATTTACCCTTACGAATAGAAATCATAGTTATTTTATTAGATAAATGGAAAATATCTTTAGGAATAAATTCAAGTAATTCGGTGCTAGTAGACCATGACTGTGTGAGAAAGGTGGGTCAGTAAGATGCCTTGAATCAGAAATTAAGCCAAATCTTGTGACCATTCCCATTTCTTCTCAGTATGAAGAATGGATAACCGGCTGATTTAGAGAAGTTTTCCCTAAGACCCGAAATCGTCTAGAAATAAGTTAGAAATTTGTTAAGTGATGGATGGATCATCGAGATACGAGATTCGTGATTTTCATTGAGAGAGTATGGGTTTTGAAAAAAGAGTCCTGTGAAATCAAACTCAATGGGAAATTCTTACTTGCATAGAAACTCTATTTTTGTAAAGGACTGTCTTACGCAAGAATATTGGAGGAAGCATTTGGCTTATTGTTTAATCTAGGGAGAGTTATGTTGTAACAATTGGCGGGGAGTCATCGAAGGACGTCTCTCAAGGCAAAGCTTGCCAAGGTCTTAAAGACCAGCCTCGGTATGGTAAAAAATGGTGCGCTTCCGGTACGATGGGTGAGGGCCAACAAAGCGGTCCCTGAGTGAAGTGCTAGGACACCTAAGGAGGATCCTAGAGGGTTTTGACCAGGCGACGCATAGGCTCACGGTTGCTAGGACACCCATGCGTATGTCGAGAAAGATATTCATGGATTGGCGAGGAATTATTTAAGTGAACTGGAAAACTATGAAATTGGATCTCGTTGTGGTTGACTAGCTGGTCTTCAACGGAGAGTCCGAATGAGACTTGTTTGTAAAACAATGGAACTGGAATATTGAGGATTATGATGGAAACACTATGGTTTTATTCTAATTCTATCTTGAAGATAGTTGAATCTGAGAAAAAGGCAATTTCATATTGGGTGTGTAAGTGGTGTGTTTGTTTAATATAATTGCATGAGTGCTGGCTAGGGGGCTTGGGAACTCTTTTCCTTGGTACTTGGGACAAAACATAACTAATTTTTATAAAGAGGGATTCCACCAATACAGTGGTTAGGCGGTTGGCTAACCCATGGGCCGGTTGGGGTAGGCTAGATCGGTGGATTCCTATAAAGAGAGATTCCACTAACCCATGGGCCGATTGACCACCAATACAGTGGTCGGGCGGTTGGCTAACCCATAGGCTGGATCGGTGGATTCCTATAACAAAATTCAGTTAGGTTTAAGTTACGATAGTTGAAGTAGGTCCCAGGGAGATTCTTGTTCTATGGGAAAGAATCAACGGTTGTGCCTCGCTTGAGGGCAAAAAAAGCGATGATCTCTACCAAGTGCAAGTCCTTTCCTCCTTGATTCGGCTATGGGACCTACGGGCTCGGTCAGAATAAAAAGAATAGTTAAGGCGCTTGACCCCGTGAGATGATTTTCCTGGAGGAATCGCCCGTGCTTTTTGGGCGAGGAAAGTTTTTCTAGTCTCGGTTTCGGAAGGATCGCGAGACTAGTCCCTTGCCCGGACATCCATGGGCGAGGCCCCGAGTGGGAAGCCTTGCCCCACGCGAGAGGTTGCTACTTCCACTGCTAGCACACCTAAGTTTCGACGCGCAGAGGGGGCAGGGGTCTCACAGGATCTCCATCCCCAGAGAATTTTTGGACAAGTTTGGAAATGATATGTAGTTTCATCTGGGAGGGTCTAGATTCTAGAGCAGTGCCTAGTTCTCTTACCATCCCTCGGCCCATCTCTGCCGCCATGTTTAGTAGGTCTGTCCTTGTGGCTGCATTAAGGTCCATGGTTGGATCCATCCTTGGCCTTTGAGGAATTTCTCCCCCCCCTTCCTAGACCTCGTCCCCTTCTTGTATTGACTCTTCTAGGCATTTCTGGTCCATGGGATTGTCCAGCCATTGTACCTTGAAGTGGCTCATCATTATTCACCTCCGTACGTTTTTGCAGAATCAGAAGTTCCATGTCTTGTAGGAACGTAGGGTGATTGATCATTTGCTCAATATTTGTTTTGGTGTACAGACGGTCCTCTACTTCACCCGCAACCCTTGCTAGGTTATCCTCCTCTTCTATGGTTGTAAACCCTTGTTCCGCTCTGGATTCCTCATTTATGGATTCCAAGTTTGGAATTTCTCCCTCACTTCTTCCCATAACCACTTCTAGTTCCTTCCCTTGTGATTGGAGTGGGTTTAAACTTCCCTTGTGATTGGAGTGGGTTTAAACTTCCCGTTTCCTTTTGCTCAGCTCTCGCTCTTCGAGTATCGAGCTCTTGTTTTCTTAAGCTCAATTCTCGTAGTTGTTGTTCCACCTCACTACGTTTGAGGTATAACTCTACTTCCTCGGTGGTGGGGAAGAATATTTGACCCATCTTGGCCGCACTTTCCATGTCCCATCTTATTCAAGGAGTGTTGGTATTCGACATCTTAGAATTCGATGTTTGGATGGGCACTTCTTGTCATGGACCGAGTCCAGCATTGGTTGACGGACCCATGCCCGCAGATTGTACTTCTTCGTCATGAGTGGTTTGGAGACCAAAAATTCCCCGGGCGATATCAATGATACCACTAGACCTAGTTGGGGAGGAAAGGTTTCTCCTCTTCCCCAAACCCAGTGTGTCTTAGCCGTTCTTCCATGTAGGTTTTATATGGGGAGCTTGGAGAAAGCATATGTATACTGTTGGTGAGAGAGGGACTCTTCTATATAGATATCGTGTTGGAGAAGGTTAAGGAGGCGGATGGCTCCGAATTGTAGATCAAGGAGTTGATAAGGGGTTTCAGGGGAGAATGCCAAAATGGGGAGCTCGATGGGGGCAGTCTCCACCATGAGTGCATCCAGCTTGTGTGGTTGACTGAGCTGGACGAAGGAGCCGATGGAGTGGATGGTGGCTAGGCGGCCCAGGCCTCAGCATCTCCGAGTTGCTCATGTAGGCGATGGATGGTGGCCTCTATTAAATCGTGGTGCTTTGCAAAATCCATGGTGGTGCGGGCTAGAGTATCCTCTACTGTCTGAGCCGAGCTCATGGCCTCTTGATGTAGTCCTTCTACAATGATTGTGAGCTCTTTATGGGCTGTTGTTTTGCCACTGCATCGGCTTGGTTGACCTCTTGCTAGAGCTCAGTAATTCTGTTGATAGCCACGCCTCTGTTTGTTGGTCGAACTTTTTTTGCAGCTCCATGAACTGTACATTGGTCTGATATAACTCCTCAGACACCTCTCTCTCCTGGGCTTTGGCTAATAAAATTTCCCTCTATGAAAGTTGGGCTACTTCTTGCTGTCGGGAGATGCAGTCTGTCTTTTTTGGGATGAGCTCCCTTGCCATGTTGGTGGTGAAGCCATGGGAAAAGTTAGGCACATCTCTGCGGGCCGCATGGATACTCTCTGCATAATTCTGGCTGAACTTGAAACTGCCTGCATGAGCCCAATGGAGAGTGTTGACTGTTGTGAGACCCCTGTCCCCTCCGTGGTGCCCCCTCTGAGGGCGCTGGCGGCAAAAGCAGCATCAGCCTCTTGCACGGGGCAGGGATCCACACTCAGGGCCTTGCCCACGAATATCTAAACAAGAGACTAGCCTGACGGTTCCTCCGAAACTGAACTCGCAAAAACTTTCCTTGCCCGGAAGGCACGAGCGATTCCACTAGGAAAAACTTCTAAAACGGGGGAATTGATCTAACGAGTCAAAGTCTTAACTATCCAATAGAATCACCGCTTTTTTCCTCCTTTAAAACGAGGCAGAGCCACTGATTCCCTCCCACAAAACAAGGGTCTTCCTAGGACTTAATCTAACTAACGTAACTAATCGTAACTTATTTGTATCGTAGGAATCCCCCGATCTAGCCCCAACCTGAGCCAACCGCCCAACCACTGTATTGGTGGGATTCCTTTCTAAAAATTTGGTTATGGTTTGCCCGGGTACTGAGGAAAAGAGTTCCCAGGCCCCCTAGCCGGTGCTTCAAGCAAAATTAAGGTAGGCATACCACGTACACACCCAATATGAAATTTACATTATAACAGATTCGGCTATCTTTAAAACAATCATTCAATGAAAATCATAGTATTACTGATCAAAATCCTCCAAAATATTGAGTCCATTGTATTACAAAATATATCATCCGGACTCTCCGTTGAAGACCAGCTGGTCAAGCAATGAGATCCAATATAAAAATTCGATTCACAAGTCATTCTTTTCAGTTCATCCAAATCTTCCTTGGCATACGCATGGGTGTCCTAGCAACCACGAGCCCGTGCATCACTTGGTCACAGAACCCTCTCTAGGATCCTACTTAGGTGTCCTAGCACTTCACTCAGGGACCGCTTCGTCGGTCCTCGCGTCCATCGTACCAGAAGCGCACCATTTTAACCATACCAAGACTGGTCAAGACCTCGACAGGATTTGCCATGAGTGACGTCCCTCGATGACTCCCCGCCAGCTGTTGCAAACAACAACGAGTCTCTCCTTAGTTAAACACATACCAAATGCTTCCTCCAACATTCTGGCGTAAAATAGTCCTTTAAAAGAAAACAGAGGTTCTATGCAAGTAAAATTCTCGGTTTGAGATTGGTTCCACAAAAACCCTTTTTCGTTAATCCATATTTTCTTAACGAGAATCATTGATCTCTCATCAGGGTAATCTACCCATCATTTGACTAAATGTCCAACTAGATTCTTGGTGATTTCGGTCACGGGAAAACTAGGTTAATTCAACGGTAGTCTATTCTTTGTATTAAGAACTGGAATTGGTCACGAGGTTTTTGCTTGATTCAGATCGAGAGATGGACAAGTAGTTTACTGGCTGTCCCTCTCATAGTCGTGGTCCAACCAAAATTATTCGGTTTACTTCTAACTTTGATTCCAAGAATTTTCTTCAGATAACTACTGAACTTCTAACCGTAAGGAAATTCCAACTTTATGAATTTCATTCCTTCCTAACCATACTAGACTAAGAATTGGTTCTATATGAGAATATCTGATTTTTATAAAAATACTGTAAGAAAGCATTATGGGCCCAAGGCCATGGACAACTAGTAAGTAGGTGTGAACTCTTGGGTGGAGTATAAATACCAATGTAAATGGGATTATGGCTCATTCATGATAATGTTATCTATGCCAAGAATCAATGGTGAGCTTCTCCCATGAGATGCTAAGTGGTGACTCCTTCATGAGCCACTCCCTTGGTGAGGGACTAACCCACCCCAGTTACTTTCTTTCATTGGTATCAGAGCATGGCTTTTGATCCATGATTAGTAATTTTTCTTTTCTTCTTCTCATTTCGTGAAATTTCTGCTTCATTTGATTCATGGGGGAAGGGGATATGGCTAAGGTAGAGTTTGTGGTTCAAATCTGAGCACATGGACCTATTTTTTTTGAATGAGTGGACCAAATTGGGGAAAATTTCTAATCTTGATTAGCAGTTGTTAATCAAAAACGTTTTTTTGTTTGGGAGCTTTCTTGCAAACCCTAGCCATGGAATCTCAACATGAGCAAAGGGCATTGAGTCTCTCATGTATCTAGCAATGTTTTATGAAGTATTTCACCTATTTTCCATGAGCAATGGGGCTCCCAATGTGGCTGAAAATCACTACCAAAGCTGCCCACGTTTTTCACCAAAGTGACCCTAATCTTCATCTCCTTCAACAAATTCAAGCATTAAGGCTTCCCAGGTGACATTGGTGAGTTGCTCCATCACTTCCTTACAATTTTGAAGCATTCTTTCAAGCTATGGAGTGAATTAGGGTTTTATTACACATAAAACCCTAATTTTCAGAAATTGGACTTTAATCATGGCCATTCATGCTGCTCTTTATGCATTATGAATGCTTGAATGCTACACATAGCCATTCAATGCTATGCCTTGCATATTGGCATAAGTGAGCATAGCTTTTGGCACATTTGGGGGATTGAATAAAATGTTTTGGGTTGGAAGCCCACTTTTTGGTGACACCGTTTTCCATTGCCGGTTGCACGTTTTTGGTCATAAAACTCTCATACGAACTCCGTTTTTTGAGTTCTAGTACTCAAAACGACCGGCTCGTCATCCTCTTTGAGATGAGCTATAGGTCTTGAGGTGCAAGATTCAGCAAGTGCTCTTTGTTTTCACTTTTGTACTGGATTTTCTAGTCCCGAGCAGGAACTCGCGCCCAGAACACGACCCGAGATCACCGCTCCGTGACACTTGGATGTTGTTGATGTATGTGGAAATGTATTGACATTGCCATGAGTGGATGTGATGAAGGAAGCACTATGAACCATGTATTATGATATGAATGAGCATGAGTCATGCTATAAATCAATTGTAAGTCAACTCTACTCATTCATTTGAGCTTGTAACTCACGATTTTATTCCTAGAATCTAGAATGAAGTAAGGGTACCTTGGCATTTGGAGGAGAGGCCAAGGGGAGAATGTCTTGAATCTTCCTTGCTGTTAGTGCCGGGTAACGCGGTAAGGAAGAGGATTAGGTACTTGGTGGTAAAGAAATGGCCTCAACCTTCACCTTGGGATGTAAACTTGGTGAAGGGGTGAGAAGTGCTTGGCCGGGAGATCGGCAAGCATCGACGCGCTTCATCGACCACTTCATTCGACTTGAGCAAACAAGCAAATCCTCTACATCGACTTCTTATGCAAAAGGACAAAATTGATGCCATAAGGTCACATGCTCAGATGGAAAAATGATTGAGGATTGAATTGCTTACAGTGGTCAAATGCATAAGGATTTTAATACTTGATTGAGATGCTTTGATTTGATTGAGATTTGGTGCAAAAAGAGGGGAGACCATGGCAAAATTTTTGCAAAATTTGCCTACTTGCAGCCAGGACAAATCCTTGAATTTCTAGGGTTTTTCAAAAGCTTTTCAAATCTATCTTGAAGGCTCTTCAATCTACCCGAAAACCTCTTTCAAACAAGCTAAAGATCACTCAAATCGGAGTAGTATTGAGCGGTCAAAGTTAAGAGTTGACTTTCAACTAGAACAGTTGACTGGTCAAAGGTTGTTGAATTTTTCAAATCTATTTTTGGGGATCCTTACTCGTCTCGTCAAGAGCTTCGCATCGATATAAAGATCACCCAAATCGGATAAGAATTGAGAGCGGTTAACATCAAGAGTTGACTTTCAGCCGATACAGTTGATTGGTCAAAGGCTGTTGACTTTTTCAGATCTGTTTTTGGGGATTTTTATTCATCTCGTCAAGAGCTTCGCATTGATATAAAGATCACCCAAATCGGATACCGTTTGAATAGAGAAAAAAAAATCAAGTAAGTGGTCTTTGCAAGGAGGGATCAATTACGCGCATGGAAATGACTAGAGGAGGTCAAAACAAGGGAGCCCGGAATGAAAATGATCAAAGACAACCGGAAGCAATGATGGCAACGAGTTCATCAATGAGGAATGAATAAAGTTCAACCATAAAAGCACCATCTCCAGATGAATCTCAGCCAGTGGAAATGCCTCAATCTTTGGGAACTACTCCGCTAACAGTGGACATGATGTTAATGGCTATGGAGAGTATGTTTCAAAGGATTGAAAATAACCAAACAAATCGGCAACAACAATTTGGTGAACACCTCATGGAACGGTTCGACAAGCGACACCACTACCTGGATGACGTGATGCAAAGAGGGTTAAAAGACTTGGAGAAAGCCATTAGTGCATTGGCTCCTCTCAAGCTCAACCAAGAAGCCGATATGAATGCAATGGATGGTGTACATTATGATGCCAAACATGATGGAAAGCCTTCTATGCCAGAAGAGAACAAAGTAAGACAAATGATGCCACCTCAAATGATGCCACATTCTTCTTACATGGACAAGGGCAAGAGACCTATGGGTGATGCTTCTTATGAGAGATCCAATGCCAGTATTCCAAGAACTTCATCCTTTATGCAAGATGCAAGAAGAGGGTATGAACAGAAGGGATTTAAAGATGCAGGTGATTGGCAATTGGAAGATGAGCAAATGCATAGACACTTGGGTGAAGGAAGAGGATTTGATGATCCAAGAGCACAGCAGAGGGGTTCAAGAATGCATGGTGATTTTGACAATGCTGTGAAGGACAAAATCATATTTAATAAGTTCAAAGGAGAATCAAATTCTATCGAAGACTTTGAAGAGTGGGCAAACAAGATGGATCTCTACTTCGAAATCAGCCCAAGGAGCGAGATTGCCAAAGTCTACTTCGCCTCACTTCATCTTGAAGGTTTTGCTCACACTTGGTGGAGGAGGAAGCAATCTCATGGTTATGTCATCACTACTTGGGAAGAATTCAAGAATGACATGGCAGAAGAGTTTACTTCTCGCATACAAAGGGACAATCACATTGTGGAATGGGACAAGCTAGAGCAAATCACTACCGTGAAGGAATATTCTCATAAGTTTCTAAAGCTTCTATTATACTTGGACGACTTTGATGAGCATTATGTTGTTGTCAAGTATATAAGGGGCTTGAAAGCTCCTATTGGTGGTGATGTCAAGTCTCATGAACCCGCCACTTTGAAGAAGGCAATGATGCTTGTAGAAATTCATGAAGAGAAGTATTTGACAAAGTGGGCTAGCAAAGGGAATATCAAAGGGGAAGTGATCACAAGGACTGACATGGGTTCTCATGCAAACACAAGACCTAATCTTCCAAGATTTCCTACCGTGTATGGTAGAGGGTCTATTAGACTTCCATTTAAACCACCATTTATGTCCAACAAAGCTACATACAATGAGTCCAATCCAGCAAATGGGGGTTCAAAAAGCAAGGTTATCAAGGAGGACCGTTTGCATGAAATGAGGCTCAAAGGTCTATGTTTTAAATGTGGAGAAAAATGGAACAGGGATCACTTCAAAGTATGCAAATCCAAGGATATTTCCATAAGCTACATTATCACTGAGGACAATGCTAATCATGAGGAGGAGGAATTCCTTGAATGCAATGATGCCTTAGGATGGGGAGATCCTCATGAGGGTGGAGGTTCTCATGATGATGGTTTTGATGAAGAAAATCCCGAGTTTCCTTTTGATCCGGGTGGAAAACTAAAGTTTGCTCATGACAAAATGGATGATGGGATGCCTCTATGCGTGTGGAATGAAAACAATAGTGCACATACTACCTTGTGTACAATCTCTCATGATGCTTATGCGGGAAGTAAGGGTGCCAACACATTGAGATTGAAGATCAAGGTGAATGGGAGAACAGCATATGCACTTCATTGATACTGGAAGCACGCATAGTTTTGTCAATAAAAGGTCTTTGAACACTCTCAAAATGCAACCAACTTCTTTACCAAACAAGCACATGGTGCAAGTAGCCAATGGTGATTCAATGGGTTGCAATATGAAGTGTCAAAGTACAGAATTGGAGTTGTCCAAGAGCTACTCTTGCAAAGTTGATCTTTTGGTGATTGAGTTGGGACCAATTGACATAGTACTTGGATGTGATTGGCTGTCCACTTTGAACTCTTTTACCATGAACTTACAAAAAAGTTTCATGAGTTTTGTGCATCATGGAGGGGTTATTACATTGAATGGAATGCAAGGTCCAAGCTCTTCATGATCAATGCTACTCAAATGAAGAGAGAGTTCAAGAAAGAGGGCTATGTTTATGTACTACAGCTTTGCAAAGAGGAAGATAATAGCAAAAAGGATTGCATCGAAAATGTGGACATGGTTAAGCTACTCAAGGATTATGAAGATGTGTTTACCATGCCAAAATCAATGCCGCCAAAGAGGAGTGTTGATCACGCTATTGATTTAGAACCAAATGCCAAACCAATCAACAAGCCTCCCTATCGTTTGTCAAAGGTTGAAAAGGAAGAGGTGGCAAAGCAAGTCAAAGAACTCATTGACATGGGATGGGTTGAACCAAGTCAATCTCCTTTTGCTTCTCCGGTGCTACTTGTGAAGAAAAAGGATGGTACTTTCCGCATGTGCATTGATTACCGTGATTTGAATAAGATCACCATCAAAAATCGTTTTCCAATACCAAGGGTGGATGATCTTTTGGATGAGTTGAAGGGTGCCACATGCTTTTCAAAGATTGATTTGCGTTCCGGATACCATCAAATAAGGATGAAAAGTGGTGATGAGTTCAAAACAGCATTTCGTTCAGAAAGGGGTCTTTACCAATTCATGGTTATGCCGTTTGGATTATGCAATGCACCGGCAACTTTTCAAGCATTGATGAACAAAGTGCTTCAACCTTTCCTCTACAAGTTTGTATTGGTCTTTTTCGACGACATACTTATCTATAGCAAACATGAGGAAGTGCATTTGAAGCACGTGAAAGAGGTTTTGGAGGTCTTGACGCAAAACAAGTTGTCTGTTAAGGAGACAAAATATACCTTCATGGCACATGAGGTGGAATATTTGGGTCACATTGTGAGCAAGGATGGCATTTGTGTGGATCCAAAGAAAGTGGAATGTATTAGGAATTGGCCGGTTCCTTCAAACACTACTCAATTGAGGGTATTTTTGGGGTTATCTTCATTCTATAGGCGCTTTATTGCCCACTATGCAGAAATTGCAGCCCCAATGAGACGGACAAATTGAAGAAGGAAACCTTCTTTTGGGATGCCATTGCCAACAAAAGCTTTGAAGATATGAAGAAGATGCTCACATCAGCACCTATTTTGGTATGTCCAGACTTTGCCAAACCTTTCACAATAAGGGCGGATGCAAGTGGAAGAGGGATTGGTGCGGTACTTTACCAAGACCATGGAGTCATTGCTTATGAAAGTAGAAAGCTGAATGACAAAGAAAGAGAACTCCATGTGTATGAGCAAGAGATGATTGCTATACTCCATGCTATCAAGAAATGGCACCATTACTTATATGGGAGTCATTTTTATGTGAGAAGTGATCATAGGGTGCTGAAGTATTTCCTCACACAACCCAATTTGTCTCCTAAGCAAAGAAGGTGGGTAGCAACACTACAAAACTATGATTTTGAAATCACATACACAAAGGGCAAAGAAAATGTGGTTTCCGATTCCTTGTCTCGTATGTGGGCCTGCTCATTGTATGCTATTTCTGAGGTGCATAAAGATTGGATCATGGAGATACAAGAAGAGTACTTGTTTGATGAAGAAACCTCACAAATAGTGCAGAAATTACAGCAAGGTGTATGTGAAGAGTTACCCCATTATGAGCTGAAAAATGGTCTCCTCTACTACAAAGGAAAAGTCTACTTGGTTCCTACTTTATCATTTATCAAGAAGATCATGGAAGAGATGCATTATACTCCTATGGCTGGTCATTTGGGTGTCTACAAAACCTTTGATGCAATAAGGAAAAGTTTCTTTTGGAAGGGGATGTGGAAGAGCATTCATGCTTATGTAAGTGGGTGCCGGTCATGTCAATTGAACAAGGATCCTACACATAAACCGGGAGGTTTGCTTCAGCCATTGCCCATTCCCGAAGGCAAATGGAGTCATATATCAATGGATTTCATTACTAACCTTCCGCGCACAAAGAAAGGGTGGGACAGCTTGTATGTTGTGGTGGATAGATTGACCAAAGTGGCCCATTTCATTCCTTCCAAGGTCACATATTCAGCCCAAAATGTTGCCAAGCAATTTGTTGATGGGGTTTTCAAGTTGCATGGTATGCCGTCACAAATTGTGAGTGATCGCGATGTCAAATTCATGAGCACTTTTTGGAGAACATTGTTTGAATATATGGGAACCAAGCTTACTCCAAGCACCGCCTATCATCCCGAAACCGATGGTCAAATAGAAAGAGTAAACAAATGGGTGGAAACATATCTACGCCACTATTGTCATGATACTCAAAGCACATGGGATGATTGGTTACCTTTGGCTGAGTTTGCTTACAACTCAACATATCATGTGAGCATTGGCATGTCACCCTTTGAGGCTTTATATGGTTACAAGGTCAATTTGCCTATGTTGGTGGATACATATGAGACTTCTAACCATAATGCCAAGGAGGAAGCTGAAAGGATGCAAGCTTTGTTGCAACAATGCAAAAGTAATTTGAAGGTTGCACAAGAGAAAATGAGACAATATGCCAATGTTCATCGAAGACCATTGGAATTCAAAGTGGGAGATTGGGTTCTTTTGAGAATACCAAAGTCAAGATATGCGTCTTTGAAGGGAAGCACCAACACCAAACTAGCTCATCGCTATTATGGTCCTTATCAAATGATACGAAGAGTTGGGGAGGTTGCATATCAACTCTTACTTCCATCTACAACAAAGATTCATGATGTGTTTCATGTCTCTCACTTGAAAGGATATGTGGGTATGATCGATCAAATGGTTGATGAGTTACCTCCAATGAATGAAGAGGGAATGATTGAATACATTCCAGAAGCTATCTTGGGTACAAGGAAAAAGGTACTTTGCACTCGTACCTTGGTGGAGTATCTTGTTCAATGGAAAGGTTTACCTAAGGAAGAAGCTTCATGGCAACCTATTTCAGCATTGGAGGGATATGAAGCATTGATAGAGCAATATGGGTTGGTGTAAATTCAGCCACATGGAACATTCTTCTCCGAATTTGGGGTATTCATTTGAGGTTTCGAGGACGAAACCATTGGGGAAGGGATGGTTTGTAAGAAAGCATTATGGGCCCAAGGCCATGGACAACTAGTAAGTAGGTGTGAACTCTTGGGTGGAGTATAAATACCAATGTAAATGGGATTATGGCTCATTCATGATAATGTTATCTATTCCAAGAATCAATGGTGAGCTTCTCCCGTGAGATGCTAAGTGGTGACTCCTTCATGAGCCACTCCCTTGGTGAGGGACTAACCCACCCCAGTTACTTTCTTTCAAATACTCTTTTAATTTTGGATAAATATCAATTTGGTGATTTATCCACATAAAATAACTAAAGATATTCTTTCTACCGATTTGATTTATCAACCCTAATTCTCTAGGTGGAATTATGGTGAAAATTCCTCTTTTGTCACCAATATTTAAGTTAAACCTTTCTCTACTTAAATACCAAAAAAACTCTTCTTTTAATTAAATACAAATATCCATTTTTTTAATATGCTTAAATTTCCTCTTTTTCTCATTTAATGATTGAATTCCAAATGTCATGGGAATTCCTCTTTTATCATTTAAAAATTTAAAAATTTATCTAAAATTTCTCTAAAAAATATCCATTATTTCAATTATACTAAGAATTTCACTTTTACCATTTAAATGATTGAATTCCAAATGTCATGGGAATTCCTCTTTTATCATTTAAAAATTTCTCATGCATAAAATAAATTTATCTAAAATTTCTCTTAAAAATATCCATTATTTTAATTATACCAAGAATTCCACTTTTACCATTTAAATGATTGAATTCCAAATATCATGGGAATTCCTCTTTTATCATTTAAAAATTTCTCATGCAAAAAATAAATTTATCTAAAATTCCTCTTAAAATTAAATAAAAATATCTATTATTTTAATATACCAAAATTTCTCTTTTTCCATTTAATTACATGGATCTCCATTATCATGGGAATTCCTCTTTTTGCATAAAAATAAAATTATAAAAAAATCCTCTTTTATTTAATTAATTATTTATGCATAAACACTAAAAATTAGTTTCCCATGAAAATGATGAAAATCCTTCTTTTAGCATAGGATTGTTGGATATGATAATTCAACTATGAAGATAGATCAAAACATACTCAAGGTGGATCAAAGCATGTACAAAACATCATGAATATGAGGGACAAAAACTGGTATATGCAGAAAATTGCTTTGAGATTAACACAAGAAGACACTAATTATGATTAGGCATGAACCAAACTTACATAATCACTTGATCACGACTTGTACCTTATTTAGAGACTCCTCTACCCTATTTTTAGTTGCATGAGTTGCATGAACAATATACACCAACCATTTGTAGGCTTTACACACCAACCACCCCCACTGACCACTAGCCTATCCACCACACATTAAATTGGACTAAGGAGTTGGGATTACATTTATCCAACAATCCCCCCTTAAGACCAACTTCTTACAAGAACATGAACAAGACTAACATACCTCCTTGACACAATGAGTAAGAGTCCCCCCTTAACAACAACGTAGGGTGGTGTACTCTCCTCTACAACTCGTCAAGTTGGAACAACATAAGTCTTGACTCAACCACATACATGACATAATCTAAAAAGCATACTCATCATCTACATCTCATCATCTACATCTTTTATACTAAGACTAGAACAAAGATTTGTTTCTTCCTGTTGGTCGACTTCTTCAACCACATGTGCCTTTACTAGCTTTTGATCTTTTTGGTATCACTTTAAGGATGGATGATTCGTCTTTCCACAATACTCACAAGGATGTTTGGAGAAACAATCCTTAGTAAGATGATTTGTACGACCACTAATAGTACACTTCTTCTTTGCCGATGTCGTAGTAATAGCATATGCATAAGGATCTATCACATCCTTTGTAATCTTCTTGTCTTCTTCCTGCAAAGAATTTATGATACTTTCCAAAGAAGGGACTGGCTCCTTCTCTTTAAGTACCGTCACAATTTGCCTAAAGCTTGAAGGTAAGCTTTTAAGCAGGATAGCAATAGCATCCTCTTCAGGAACAGGAGACTTAACATAAACCAATTGTGTCATTAAGCTCTTCAACCTGTTAATCACAGCTGTTAAATTTTCATTACTCTCCATGGTTAGATCAAAGAGTTGCATCTTCAAACTGATCTTGGAATGCTTTGCCTTTGCACCAAAAGTACGTTCTATTAATTCCCAAGCTTCCATAGCTGACTCAACATCATCAATATAATGAATAAAATCATCTTCTAAAGCAGTTTTGATAATACCAAGTGCTTGCTTATCTTTTGCTTGAAGTGCAGCCGTTGTAGCTCTTGTAACTGTAGCAGAAATACCTACTTCATCTTCAGTAAGTGGCTTGAGCATACTCCACAGATTTTTCTTCATGAGGTAGCCTTTCACCTTGATTTGCCAAGTATGAAACCCGGTTCCATTGAATTTGTCAGGGAATTTGGAGCTCATGATGATGAAATATGATGCTTGATGTTGATAACTTGCTCATATAGATGATTTAAGCCCAAATAATAAAAATATCATCAATATAGATCAAAAGAAGAATCACCATGTTGTTTGAGCAAAAGAGATAGAAAACAGGCGACTAGAAAATAGCTTCGTATAGCAACTCCGGTGGACCAAATACTTCAAGATTTGGTATGCTGAATCCTCACATGATAACCTTGAATCACCTCAGAGGAATTAGGTGAATTCCTTGAGACGCCATCGAATTGACTCGATTAGCAGAAAACGGACTACGCTGATGGCGATGGGGCGAATTCGCGAAGCTACGATGAAATTGGCCTATGATTTCCGTTTTAGGGTATGCGTGGGAGTAAAGCTAAAAGCCTATATCAAAATATTGGAGAGAGTATCATCTCCTCAGATGCAAGCATGGAAGCAATCTACAGCATGCTGTCCAAACAGAGAAAAACTGGCTATGGTGATTAAGAGATAGATTAGGATTTTTGCTAATCAACTAGACCTAATTGGGTCAAGCTCTGATACCAAATGTTGGATATGATAATTCAACTATAAAGATAGATCAAAACATACTCAAGGTGGATCAAAGCATGTACAAAACATCATGAATATGAGGGACAAAAACTGGTATATGCAAAAAATTTATTTGAGATTAACACAAGAAGACACTATTTATGATTAGGCATGAATCAAACTTACATAATCACTTGATCACAACGTGTACTTTATTTAGAGACTCCTCTACCCTATTTTTAGTTGCATGAGTTGCATGAACAATATGCACCAACCATTTGTAGGCTTTATACACCAACCACCACTGACCACTAGCCTATCCACCACACATTAAATTGGTGGACTAAGGAGTTGGGATTACATTTATCCAACAAGGATGTCCAATCCTAAAATATGGTAGGAACTCCTCTTTTAGCATTATGCATAAAAACAAGATATGTTTTATTTTCTAAAATTTTTGCCATAGCTTCACTGCTATTATTGATAATTTTCATTTTTCTTAAAAAAGAATAAGACATTGTAATACAATTATGATAGAAGACCTATTCTTAAACTTAAATCCAATTCATGGAATTAAAACATAAATTTAGCCATAATCATAATCTTAATTATCATTAATTTACTAGATTAGGCTATTTCTACTATTCTTCTTTTCCCAAAATGATAGGATTTATCTCTTCCACATTTATAGTTACTTAAAGTAGTTTTTTAACTACTTATAAGAATTTACTATTATTTTATTATCATAAAAGCATAAAAAAGCCATTTTCTTAACCTCTAGCTTAACAAGCTTAGAGTATGGTTTTGAATTAGGAATTTATCAATGAGAAGCATTCTTTTTCTAAAGAATTAATCATAGGAATGACTATTCTTTTGGGAGAGAGAGATATACATAAAAAGCATTCTAATTAAGTATAAAGATTAACTTTTTTATGATTAATCATAAGAATTCTTATAGAAAGCTTGATTTGCATTAAAAACAATTAATTAGAAACTTCTCAAGTATGAGAGGGGTTAAGAAGTGAAATCATTGAGAACATTAACAAAAACAACCATGAAATTCTTCTTACCTTTAGGTTTGGCTTGCTTCTTTATCTTAGAAGGAAGCCCCTAACCAATCAATTGGTTTAGTGAGTTGAGAGGAAAGCTCCAAGAGTTGTTAAAGAGAGAGAGAAGCTCTAATCTCTCAAAAGTAGAGGATTTTTAAGGGATAATAGAAAATATGCTTATTTTAATGTAGTACTGGCATGGTATAGCTCATAGATGAGAATACAAAAGAATGAGGGTCTATTTATAGGTGAGGGAGGCCACTAACTGAGTCCAACTAAGTTCTAAAATTTTCCAGCTTAAATTTGGCTGAATTTGGGCAAGATTTGGACCAGTTTAGCTCCCATTTTGATCCAGTTTGATCCAGGAGAGAGAAGAGATAAAAATATCAAAATATTTTTGAATTAAAACCCTCCCACACATGTGAAAGAGGCGCCTACCTCAAAGGTTCCCCTCTCCTTACCAAGGTGTCAAAAATTCATCATTCCTCTAAAATATCTCATTTTTTAAGTAATATCTCATAATTTTTAACTAATAAACCTTGTACTCAGTCAACTCTTTATCTTATGTGAGCATTTACTAATTTTTGGGTATTTTCTTTTATTCATTGGATTTATCTCATCCCAACACTTGGATTAATCTTATTGGCCCATTGGAACCTTAATTGGACCATAATCTGATTTTTTTTGAAAATCTTGACCCTTAGGCTAAGGTCCCTTATATGATTTTTAATTGATTCCTATTGCACCTTGGACAATTTATTTTGAACTTTTGTTTTAGGGAAAGATATTTTTGATATTAGGAGAATTTTTATATCTAAAAATATCTCAATATTGAATTACCTCTCTCTAGAATTTTTCCTCTCTAGACAAAAACAAGGAAAAATAATATTTTCTTGTATTCAGAAACAGGGAATGATTACAGGGGATTGAGATAAAAGCTTATTCATTATTCAAGCTGAGGAGGAATCTTACAACTGTGTTATGTTAAAATTACAGTAATGTGATGAGCTATGGTGGATCAAATGCTAGAATCAACATCATTAACAAAGTGATTAGACGATAATTAAGATGTGATTAGTGAGTAATAGCTTAATGTAGGCATGGATAATAAAAAACCAGCAAATTCTCATTAGGCCAATGCCTCAATTTATAGTGTTTACATCCAAGCATCTAATCCCACTGATAATTAAGATGTGATTAGTGACTAATAGCTTAATGTAGGCATGGATAATAAAAAACCAGCAAATTCTCATTAGGCCAATGCCTCAATTTATAGTGTTTACATCCAAGCATCTAATCCCACTGATTTCTCCTTGATTCACTCCACCTCTTTTGCTTGATTCTCTCCACCTCTCCCAAAATATCTCCACACTTCCCAAATCTTCTCATGCTACCCTTTATTCTCTCCCAGTAGATTCTCACGTTTCTCTCACATTTACAGATTCTCTTTTACAGCCTCTAACAACCAAGGGCTTGTTCCCGCACACACCCTATTCACTTGTATATTTCAACACCTCCCCTCAAGTGAATACTCCTAGCACACCTGGACCCTATACCAAGTTTCCCTCTTACTTGATAGTCCGCGACCAGTGTCTAGCACACATCCCCTCAAGTTAACTTAGCACACTTGGACCCTATACCAAGTTTCTCTCTTACTTGTTGATAGCCCGTGACCAATGCCTCAAGTCCCTAAACTCATAGTCCTGTGACACTCTCTCTCTCTATGTGTCCAAGGCTTACTACAAGTGCCCGCGACCTTGACTAAAGTGCTCACACATACATCTACCACGTGGCCTACATCATCGGTGGCTCAGAGGTGGAGGTTACATTGGGTTGTGGGGTCTCTCTCTCTCTCTCTCTGAGAGATTTTCACATGGCTCCTCACTCTTTGGAGCCTCACATCTTCTCTTGTCTTTAGTCTTCTTGTCGTGGCAGCTTCTCTCCATGCGTCCGTCTCTTCTTTCAGTCTTCTTGTTGTGGCAGCTTCTCTTCTCGTGTCCATGTCTTCCTTCAATGCTTCCTCTAGATCTTCTTCTCGGTGTGGATCTTCCTCTTGGAAAGAGATGTTCTTCTTCTTTCATTGCTAGGGCCATGAGCTTGTCCGTCACTCAGGTCTTCTTGCTCCATGTGAGCAACACGTTTAAACATTTTGTTGACAGTTCTTTTGGGCTTTTGATGTTTATCTTGTATCATTATGAAATGCAAACCCAAATTTATGCGGGAGGTCTTACCTCTTGCCTTATTCTGGACAAGGGCAGTGTCTGATCCCCTTTTTACACTGATGTAATGTGCCCAATACATAATGCATATAGCATTCATTCTTATGCACATTCCCAAATGCAACTCTGGCTGTGAATAACCTTGAATTTGAGTGTAATTTGTAAGCATTAACCAAGGGTTAAATGCAAAATGATGATTACCACAAATTTATGAGCATAATTTTACCAGAAATTACATTAAATCAAGGGTAACCAATTTGTACGGAATGGTTGGAGTATCAAACCAACTCCGAATTGCAATCTGAAATTATAGGGATCTGTATCAGATACCTAATGGTTAATGTGAACCCTCAATTGCACCAAAATATAGTGATTAGCACTGATTAATCACTGATTAGCAAATTAATCCTCTATTTTGTGTGCAGAAAACAGAGTATGCGAGGAGCCCAGATCTGAGGCCTTAGAGTTCAAATGAGCTCAAATCCTTTCAAGGCCATCAATAGCAATTATTCTAGTAGAGGATTAAGCTAAGAAACACAAGATTTGACCAAATATTGAATGCTTAATCTCTGTTTTACCAAAGTCACCTGCTCTGCAGATTTGATGAAGAGCTTGGATCTCACTGTAGACTTGATCAAATCAATTTCTGACTTCACCAGCTTGTAGAGCATGCTTGAAAACACTTGGGGCTAAGAGGAATAAGACCCATTTGATTTGATGAAGTGGAAATCACTGATTTGCTTCTGCAAAAAAACAACGCTTGATAAAAACGCGATTTCTCCTCATTCCGCCCGACGGTTTGCGCTTCTGATTCGACTAGCTAGAGTACCTATGAGTTGGCTATGTATGGCTAGAAGCAATGGGGCTAATTTGATGTGTGCAAGGAGATAAAGCTCCTCCACCAGCTGGGGGTACAGAAGGCTTCTTGAAAATAGCTAAAAAAATTGATTATTTTCTAATTATCTACTAATCCTAATTAACTAGATAATGGGCTCATAAACTTGATGGATTCTAGGCTTGGCTCTGATACCATGTTAAAATTACAACAATGTGATGAGCTATGGTGGATCAAATGCTAGAATCAACATCATTAACAAAGTGATTAGATGATAATTAAGACGTAATTAGCTAATCAATATCATTAACAAAGTGATTAGATGATAATTAAGATGTGATTAGATGATAATTAAGATGTGATTAGATGATAATTAAGATGTGATTAGTGATTAATTAACTAATAGTTTAATGTAGGCATGGATAATCAAAAACCAACAAATTCTCATTAGGCCAATGCCTCAATTTATAGTGTTTACATCCAAGCATCTAATCCCACTGATTTCTCCTTAATTCACTCCACCTCTTTTGCTTGATTCTCTCCACCTCTCCCAGAATATCTCCACCTCTCCCAGAATATCTCCACCTCTCTCCACCTCTCCCAGAATATCTCCACCTCTCCTAGAATATCTCCACACTTCCTAAATCTTCTCATGCTACCCTTTATTCTCTCCCAGTAGATTCTTCTCACCTTTTCACAGGTTCTCTCACATTTACAGATTCTCTTTTACAGCCTCTAACCAAGGGCTTGTTCTGGTCAAGACCTCGGCCGACCTTGCCATACGAGACATTCTCCGTTGACTCTCCGTTAGCTGTTGCAACTTTATCAGTTAGGTCTCCACAACCTCATTCACAAGACGGTCAAAATGCTTCCCCAGCATTCTTGACATAAAACAGTCATTTAAAAATAGGTCATAAATACAGTTTCTAACGAACTCACATCTTTTCACATCGGTCCACATCATTTCCCGTTATTCCACATTCTTCTAAATTAATTTACTTTACTGAATCCACATCCAATCATATGTATTCTCATCGTCCTTCATCCATTCTCATCCAATCCCATCATTTTACATCTCATCATATCTATCCACATCTATCCTCATCACATCCATTCTCATCTACCCATATCCACATCACATCACATCACATCCATTACATCTATTCACATCTCATCTCATCCGTTCACATCTACCCGATCCACATCACATGACATCACATCCTATCCATTCACATCACATCTCATCCATTCACATCTATCCTGATTCACATCACATCCACTCACATCACATCTCATCCATTCACATCTATCCCGATTCACATCACATCACATTCACTCACATCACATCTCATCCAATTCACATCTATCCCGATTCACATCACATCACATTCACTCACATCACATCTCATCCAATTCACATCTATCCCACATCACATCACATCACATCCACTCACATCACATCACATCTCATTCACATCACATCACATCTCATCCAATTCACATCTATCTCGCATCACATCACATCTCATCCACATCCACATCTATCCCGATTCACATCCCATCATATCTCATCCATTCACATCACATCACATCCATTTATATCACATATCATCCATTTACATCTATCCCAATTTACATCATATCACATCACATCCATTCACATCTCATTGCATCCATGTTCATTCATTCACATGCACATCTATTCACATCCATCCATTTACTCACATTCACATTTATCACTTCAGATCTCATTACATTCACATCCACATGTATTCACATCACATCACATTTCATCCACATCTCTTATCACATCACATCTCATCCACATCCACATCACATTCACATCCACATCCCTTTACATCACATCACATCTCATCCACATCCACATCACATCCACATCTCTGTTCATCACGTCACATCTCACCACATCCACATCCACATCTCTGTTCATCACGTCATATCTCACCACATCCACATCAGCTTCACATCTCTTTTCATCACATCACATATCTCAACCACATCCACATCACCTTCACATCCACATCCCTTTACATCACATTCGTTTACATACACATCCACATTCATTTACATCACATTCTTTCACACACATCTACATTCATTTACATCACATTCTTTCTCATACACATCCACATCCATTTACTTTCCATCTCATCCTTTCACATATCCTCTCATCTTATTCTCATCTCATCATTCACATCCAGATCCATTTACTTCACATCTCATCCACATTCATTTTCATCACACCACATCCTATCACATCCCATTCACATCTTATCGCATCCCATTTACATCTTATCACATCCCATTTACATCTTATCACATCCATTCACATCCTATTGCATCCTATTTACATCTTATCACATCCCATTTACATCTTATCACATATATCCACATCCTATTGCATCCTATTTACATTCTTATCACATCCCATTTACATCTTATCACATCTATCCACATCCTATCACATCCCATTCACATATTATCACATCCATTCACATCCTATCGCATCCCATTTACATCTTATCACATCCATTCACATCCTATCGCATCCCATTCACATCTTATTCTCATTTAGTAGCTTTTCCTACTTCGATACCGATAATGGGACTTTTTCTAAATTTCTGCCAATTGCTTGGCCTAGATAAAGGTTCTTTTTCTCGACGGCTATTTTCATATTATTTCTCAATTTCTCAAATAAATTATATTCAATATTCCTCTTTTGAATAAAAGAATTCATGGAATTTACAAAAATCAATTCTACCCATATTTCTACTTTTGATAAATATTCATAAATTGAATCATACTAAACATTTCTCTTTTTTCCATTTAATTTCTTGGATCTCAAATACCCATGAGAATTTCTCTTTTTGCATTTAATTAATTGCATTTCAATGTCATGGGAATTCCTCTCCAATGTCATGGGAATTCCCCGTTTATCATAAAATAAATCTATCTAAAATTTCTCTTTTCTTTAATAAAATATCCATTAATTCGATATGCCAAGAATTTCACTTTTACTATTTAAATGATTGAATTTCAAATGTCATGGGAATTCCTCTTTTATCATTTAAATATTTCTCATACATAAAATAAATTTATCTAAAACTCATCTTTCAATTTAAATAAAATATCCATTAATTCCAATATGGTAGGAATTTCGCTTTTCCTATTTAAATGATTGAATTCCAAATGTGATGGGAATTCCTCTTTTATCATTTGAATTTATCATTTAAATAAAATTACCATGATTTTCTCTTTTCTTAATTATTTAATTATACATAAACCTTAAAAATTAGTTTTTCCTTGAATGTGATGAAAATCATTCTTTTAGCCTAGGATATTCAATCCTAGAATATGGTAGGAAGTCCTCTTTTCACGTTATGCATAAAAATGAATTATGTATCAATTTCTTAAAAATTTTACCATAGCTCCGCTACTATTACTGACAAATTTTAATATTTTTGAAAAGAATAAGACTTAGTAATGTAATTATGATAGTATAACTATCTTTTAACCTTAAATCTAATTTATGGATAATCAGAACTTGATATATGATAAGAGAGAGTCTTCTAATACCTTCTCTTACGATTGAAATCATCCGATCATCCCCAAGATTTATCTTCTCTTACTCGTACTCCGACTTTTCTCTCTTTCGAAGGTCTATGGCAAAATAGCCTTCTCTTGCAGGGCTACGACTGCAGAGCTACGACATACTATTCTTTCTTTAAAAGAAAAGCTATGGAGTTTTTTGGTCTCCTCCTCTAAAAGACCATAGAAGTCTAACCTTTTCTTCTAAAAGATTAGATAAGAATGAAGGGATATATACATCTCAAGCTCTAGGATTACCTTGATGCTACTTGCTGCCTTCTTACAGTTTTTCCTGTGAATTATTTTGGCCATAACTCTCTGATAAAAACTCAGAATATGGTCCTATAACCAATCAAAAGAAGTGGAAGGCATCTAGCCTGCAAGCTCACGCGAGTAAAATAGGCAAAAATATTTGTATATAGCCACAAACGTGCCATCTTTAGAAATGCATTGATTTTCCACATTTTTAATATATGCATGGACTCTAAATATGTAAAACTACTCTAAATATGACCTCCTATCACCTAAATTCAAATTTCTATTTTTGGAGATACTTATCTCTTAATAGAACTATTCTTGTCTTCTTATTTCTTTTAGGATTTTTGGAGCTAATATTTTTATTCTAACACTTTCCTAATGTTTTTAGCCTTATTGTCTCACTCTTCTCTAAGTGCACTCTCTTTCCTTATTGAAATCTATATTAAAAGAGACACATGCATACATGGCTTGGGAAGGACCTTACCGAGGTAAAACCTTATTCATTATTCAGGCTGAGGAGGAATCTTACATCCTCTCCCATTCTTCTTGGATGAATGTGATGTGAATAGAGGTGATGAGATATGAGGTGATGAATAGATGTGATGAGATGTGATGTGAATGAATGGATGGATGGATGTGATGTGAATTAGATAGATGTGAATGAATGGATGGATGGATGTGATGTGAATAGAGGTGATGAGATGTGAGGTGAATAGATGTGATGAGATGTGATGTGAATCAGATGGATGTGAATGAATGGATGGATGGATGTGATGTGAATAGAGGTGATGAGATGTGAGGTAAATAGATGTGATGAGAATCAGATAGATGTGAATGAATGGATGAGATGTGATGTCAAGTGAATCAGGATGTAAATGAATGATATGGGATGTGAGTGGATGTATGTGAAAGAATGGATGTGAATGTGTATGTGAAGAATGGATGTGAATGAGTATGTGAAAGAATGGATGTGATTGTGTATGTGAAGAATGGATATGGATGTGTATGTGAAGAATGGATGTGAATGTGTATGTGAAGAATGGATGTGAATATGTGAAAGAATGGATGTGGATGTATTTGAAAGAATGGATATAGATGTGTATGTGAAAAAATGTGATGTGATGTGACATGAATATATGTGGATGTGAAGTGATAGATATGAATGTATGGACAGATGTGAGAAGTTGTACATGTGAACGATTGGATGGATGTGGATGAATGAGATGAGATGTGTATGAATGAGATATGATGTGGATAGAAGTGATGTGATATAATGTGGATAGAATGTATGTGATGGGATGGTTATGAGAATGTATGTGGTGGATATGAACGAATGAATATGATGGATATGAATGAATGTGATGTGATGTAAATGGAGATAGATGTGATGTGTAATGTGAACGAATATGATGTGATGAGATGTGGACATGGGTAGATGCAAGTGAATGAGATTTGATGCGGATAAATGAGAAAAGATATGATGAGATGGAAAATGATGTGATGAGAATGGGAATACATATGAAATAAATGAGAATTGATGTGGAACAATATGCAAAGATGAGAGTTTGTTATAGAAGCTGTATTTATGACATGTTTTTAAATGACTGTTTTATGTCAAGAATGCTGGGGAAGCATTTTGACCATCTTGTGAATGAGGTCGTGGAGAACCAATCTGATAAAGCTGCAACAGCTGTGTGACGGAGAGTCAATGGAGGACGCCTCGCGTAGCAAGGTCGGCCGAGGTCTTGACTAGCCTCGGTTCGATTTAAATGGTGAGCTTCCGGTACGGTGGATGAGGGACCAAGGAAGCGGCCTATGAGTGAAGCGCTAAGTGACCTACGAGAAGGATCCTAGAGGGTGCTGACCATATGGTGCTTGGGCTTTGGGTCACCAAAGATACCCACACGTGCGTCGAGGAAGATATTGGAACAAGGAGTAAGAGTTGTTTTCTGAATTCGGGCATGGATCTGGTTGATTGACCTTGCTCGTCCTCCACAACAACGGATGAGTCCATGGCTCTTTTATATGGATCTGTTGGTTGATCTTGTTGATCTTCAATGGAGATTCCATTTTGATTTTTATAAGTGAAAATATTGCCGGTTACTATGAGCTAGGAACTATCGAAAAGGCCCCTGAGTGGATAGGTGGGGAGCGTTCTGGTTGCCAATGATGCCATATGTACGCCGATGAAGGAAAAATTAGAAATTAGGATTCAACCAGATATTTTGGAGGATTATGATTAGTAACACTATGGTTTCATTAAATGATTGTTTTAAAGACAGCTGATTCTATGAAAAAGGTAATTTCATATTTGGTGTGTAAGTGGTGTGTAAGTGGCGTGACTAGTTTTAAGTTTGCATGAATATCCGGCTAGGGGGCCTGGGAACTCTTTTCCTGTCCCTGGGACAAAACCTAACCAAATTCTTAAATGGGATCCCATCACTACAGTGGTTGGGTGGTTGGCTAACCCACGGGACTGGGGTTAGGCTGGATTGATGGGTCCCAAAAATGAGACTCAATTCTGTTATGGTACGATAGATGAAGTAAATCCCGGATAAAAATTGTTCTATGGAAAAGAATCAACGGCTATGCCTCTCAATGAGGAAAAAAAGCGTTGTTCTCTATGATCCAAGTGTAATCTTTTCCTTGATCTGACTATGGGACTTATGGGTTTGGTCAGATCAGCTCAGTTAGTTAAGGCTTTTGACTATGTTAGAGTAAAATTATCCTGGAGGAATCGCTTGTGCTTTCCGGGTGAGGAAAGTTTTTTTGGGTTCGGTTTTGGAAGAACTGAGGGATTAGTCTCTTGTCCGGATATCCGTGGGCGAGGCCTCGAGTGAGGGACCCTACTGTGCGCAAGAAGTGCTACTTCTGCTGCTAGCACCCCTGAATTTGTTGCGCAGTGGGGACAAGGATCTTACACGAAGAATGCGGCTTTAAGGAGCTCTTGTGTACCATTTGTAGAATCGCCACATGCACACCACAGACGCATGCAGATACAATGAGAGGCAAGCACCTCCGTAGCTTGTGATCCAAGCCCTTGTGGTGGTGGTTGTGCAACCCAGCCCACCGATGGCTCCATGGGATCCTTACTACCGAAGGCTACCATTCCTTTCCATGTCCTCCCAGGGATGTGCTCAGTGCTTAATGGCCCACTTTTACGTGTTTTTATTTCCATGCCCCAAGCCATTGCAAAATTGACTGTGAGATCTAGAGGAAGCACAAGGCTGAGGTGAAAGGAGCCCAGACTTCAGTATCAAGTCCACCGCTAGCAGTAAATGTCGTGGAAATCCAAGCTCTAGATGAGCAAGAAGTAATCAGGCTGACCAGAGGTGGCCGAATCATCAACCATGGTGGTGACAAGATCCATGCAACCCGAGACTTTTTGGAGGTGGAGAAAGAACCAACCTCGGATAAGATGGAGAAGGAGAAAGTTGTCACTTGGCAAGAGCAAGAACAAGGTACGGATGGAGGTGTCTGATTGGGTGGAAAAGCAGTAGGGTCGAGAGGCATTGTGGAAAAAGGAGCTATAAAGGCTTAGGTCGACCTATCAATGGGCAAGAACCTAAAGTCAGTATACCGGTGATGAACCCAGATCAGGGAGGCAAAGTGCCCTTGTTGCCACAACTAGAGAGGAGCCTGGAGAGAGGTGTGAAGACACCGTGAGACCAAAGGTGCGGAGACACCACAACCGGAAAGAGGTGTAGAGTCACTGAAGCAAGAGGAAAATTGAAGTAGGATCACAGAAGTAGAAATGTAGCCGTATGATCTATGGGAAGATCTAAAGCAACAACCAATCCATATGTAAGTGGAACATCTCCTCACATTGGTGCCGAACTTCAAGGAGTAGTTTCTATGCCGCTTAATGCCTCATGAAGAGAAGACATCACCCTTGCAAGCCTGTAGAAGCCATGTACATAGAGAGGACAGAAACTCTATCAAGGGATGCCCCAATTTATGTTAAAGCCATCCCAATGATCCAGGGCAAGTTGTCCAGAGTGGACATAGCAAAAGTATTGCTGGGTGGAAGGAGTCACCATTTTGTCGGATATGACATGTAGAATGCTCAGGTTGAGCAAGTGGGATCCAGCTCCGTTCACCATAAAAATGGCGGATCAAAGGTGACTTCAGCCACTCGGATTAATCCACGACCTCACACTACCTACCTGATGTTACTGGGCAGACCATGGCTCACGCAGGCAAGGATTAAGAAAGACTAGGATGCAGATAGGATAACTATCCGGCGAGGAAAGAAGAAAGTCAGGATTTCCATAGCTAGTTGACGGAAAGTGGAGAATCTGTTCTCGACTGAAAGTAGCCGAGGGAGTAAACATGTTGGAAGGATAAGACCTCGATGAAGAGGAATAATATCTCCAATGGAATGCTAATCGGATCAGCCTCTTTGAGGTTGATGTGTTCCGGATAATGGGAAGATACCAACCAACCCTTCAGCACAAAAATGAAGTCGCCAAGGATCAGCTCGATCTACTGAGCGAAGGGAAATTTTTTGATGGGGCGGTCAAAGATTTTTATGGAGCCTTAGCCGATGATGGAAGTACCCCGAGTCTGCATCATTGCAGAAGAAAAAGCCTTTGAAAGAGACCTAAAGCAATCAAAACGGGTTAGAGAAGATGATCTGGTGGAGATGAATTTGGGAACAGATGTCAACCCAAATATGGTTAGAGTGAGTGCCAAGCTGGATGCTTCGTTTTGGGAAGAAGTTCAGGTGTTGCTCACATCCTTCAAGGATGTTTTTGCATGGAGCTACACCGAAATGAAAGAAATTGACCCCCGATTACACCAGCATTAGATTAATCTAAGAAAAGATGCAATCCCCCTGGCAACAAAGGTACCAGATGAATCCCAACTATGCCAAAAGGGTCAAAGAGGAATTGGATAAATTACTGAATGTCGGATTCATATATCCAATTGATCGAGCGACATGGTCATCCTCAATCGTGATTGTTCCCAAGAAGAATCAGAAACTGAGGGTCTGTGTGGAATACAGGAAGCTGAATGTAGCTACAATCTCAGACCCCTGCCCTTTGCTGAATACAGGAAGCTGAATGTAGCTACAATCTCAGACCCCTGCCCTTTGCTGTTCATAGACTTCGTGCTAGATGCAGTAGCCAATCATGAGATGTACTCATTCTTGGATGGATTCAATGGCTAAAATCAAGTCCAAATGGAAGATTGGGAGAAGATAGGCTTCATCACCAAATAGGGAGCCTTTACATCTTATGGCATGACCTTTGGGCTCAAGAATGCTCTTGCCACATTCTACTGTGGATGGTTCAAGAGATTTTTGCCAAATTTTTGACCAACTTTATGTAGGTGTTCATCGATGATTCTAATGTCTTCAGGAAATTATCCCAACATTTGACGCACCTTGCAGAGCTGTGCTTGGCTAAATGCCAAGTTTCTAGACTAAGCCTGTCTCCCACCTAAATGCGTCTTTGCCTTCCAAAGCAGTATGCTCCTAGGTCACATATCTCAAGAAGGCATTGTAGTAGACTCATCCAAGGTGGAGGTAATCCAGAAAGCTCTGATTCTGACTAGTGTGAAGGATTTGAGAAGGTTCTTAGATGGCATAGCTGAATTCTTTTCCATCTAGTGCATGTAGTAGTTCCCTTAAATCACCAAATGGCACAGATAAAAATGCCATTGAACTGGCAGTTGAGGCAAACCAACCTTGACTAGATGGAGGAATATGACATTGCATTCCAGCGACTCAAGCTGATGTTATCCGAAGCACCTTGTAGTCCAAGCACCTAATTGGGAATTTCCATTTCATGTCTTCATAGATGCATCATATGTGGCAATCGGGAGTGTCTTGATGTAGGAGGCCAAAAAAGTGGTTCCGACCCATTTACTATGCCAGCTGGTACTATCAGATGATGCCAAAAGAAATTCCTCCACCACCCATAGGGAGGAGGTGCTTGGCATGATCTACTTAGTCCAAGTTTTGCCACTATTTTCTAGGAAACAAGTTCACCTTCCATGTGGATCATTCGGACTTGCTTTATCTTGTGGGGATAATTAGAGCTTGTTAGGCAAAATGGCGAGGTGGACGTTGATCTTGGAGTAATTTGAGTTTAGCATAGCGCACACCCCGACGTAAACCATACAGTGGTGGATTACCTGTCTCAATTGGAGTCTGATGAAGTCCCCATTGGAGTAGCAGATGATCTACCTGATGCGGAGCTGTTCATAGCAAAAGTAGTCATCCCCATTCCCCAAACATGGTATGATAAAATGTTCGCATTTGTGGCCATAGGTCTGATGGAGGATAGCCTTTCACAAGATCAGAAAGCGAATAGTTGTCGAAAGCCACTCTTTCCAAGTGATAGCTGGCTAGCTGTATTAAAAAGGCATTGATTAGATCCTCTCGAGGTGCACTCCACCTCATGAATAAGAAGTTATCCTCAGAGAAGCCCATCAAGGAATCAGCGGAGCTCACTTCGCAGGAGAAGTAACTGGAAGGAAGATCCTCCAAGCCGATCTCTGGTGGCCGTCTATAATCCGCAATGCCTACAAATGGGCCAAACAATGTGATGTGTGCCAGGGACTTGCCCTCAGCTGATTGACAAAGATCAAATGCCTCACAATCCGATCCTTCCCATGGAACCATTCTAGAAATGGGGCCTCGTCTTCCTGGGTTCCATTCAAGCCGCCAACCTGATTCATTGGTATAACAAGTATATCCTAGTGGGGGAAACCGACTATAGCACCAAGTGGGTGGAGGCCCGAGCTCTCCGGGATAACACGGCCAAAGGCCACTACCAAATTCCTCTATGAGATGATCATGAGCCGGTTCAGTTGCCCAATCGAGTTGATGAGTGAGACCAGAGAAAACCTTTGACAATGATGTAATCCGGTAAGTAGCTGGTCACTCAGCACCTCATCATCCATAAGAGATCCACATTGTATTATCCACATGCTAATGGTCAAGCGGAGTGCACCAACAAAACAATTAGCAGATCCTTAAGAAGCTGGTCAATGAAAATTGCACTGATTGGGATGAGAAGCTGTACTCAGTGTTATGGGCATTTCGGATGAGTCCATTCCAAACTGGTATATGATACTCAAGCTGTTGTGCCCATGGAGTTCCTGGTGTCGAGCCTTTGGATCATCATTGTCAAGAAGATAAGCCCTAAAGAATCCCTACAGCATCGTATGGATCAACTTCTCGAGCTCGATGAAGACCGATTCAAGAGCTTCTCACTACAATGATCCAAAAGCGGAGGAAGAAGTGGGTGGATTGCCACTCCAAGTTTCAGGGCTGTTCAAGGAAGAAGATTTGGCCTATTGTTCCAGTCCATGGATGGGTCTGCATCCAAGGTGAAAAGATGCAGGGGAGAAGAGGGCTTGAGCTCTTGCAAGCACACACACACTCACACAAACCCTAGAAGAGAACACACAAGGTGAGAGGCTGAAAATTCTTCTTCTTCATACAACAAAAGAGGTCTACAAAGAAGATGAAGTGACTAACACACATAATAGAGTATATACAAGCGGTCCATAATTTGAACACGCTAAGTGGAGTGGGTACGTGTGGACTAGTTGGTGTAGTCCAGCTGTAGAATCTCTCGGTGAAGATATGTCGATGCCAGCTACCAAACCCACCAATGATGTAAATGTCAAACGGTCATGCAGGTGCTCGTGAGTGTTAGCTCATGTTGAGCTTGACATCTCAACACTCCCTCTCAAGCTCAACTCTAGCTCATGAACTCCAAGCATATCTTGAAATTTGCAGAGCTTCTCATCTCCCAAGGCCTTTGTGAAGATGTCAGCGACCCGATCCTGTGTGCTGATGTAGGCCAAGTCAATGTCACCTGTGAAGACTCTCTCCCTGATAAAGTGGTAATGTACCTCAATGTGTTTTGTCCACGCATAGAAAACTAGGTTCTTGGCCAACTGTATACTGCTAAGATTGTCACAATATATGACAACCTTTCTCTCCACATGCAACCCCAGATTACCAAGTAGCTTGCATAACCAAGCATAACCAAGCTACCTCACACACTGCCACCGTAGCTCTTCTGTACTCGACAAGGCAACTATGGGTTTCTTCTTGTTGCTCCATGTCACACCAGCACTCCCCAAATGAAAACATAAATCCACTGGTAGATCTCTTGTCTGAGATGCTACTTGCCCAATCTACATCTATGTACCCATATAGCTCCAATGGTACACCTGCTACATAAAACAAGACATAATCAATAGTGGCCTTCAAATATTTAACTGTGCGTTGCACACTGTCAAGATGTGGTTTACGTGGAACTTGCATAAACTAACTCTCTAAGCCAACAGTGTAACTCAAATTTGGCCTGTTGATCATGACATAGATCAAACTCCCCACACTCTTCCTGTACATAGTGGCTAAAAAGATGTAGGGGGAAGGAGAGCTTTGTTGGAATTTGTTAAAATATAGGAAATCCAAGTATTAGTAGTGTGGTGGATGTAATCTTTTTAGAGTAAGGTAGAGTGAAGTATCGAGAATGGTGACACATGGCTCACATGCACGAGCCTTGTCTTTGTATAAAGGTGTGCTATCCTTTGTTGTATGGTGTGAGAGAGCTCACCACTTTTGTGAGATCCCTCTGCCCCCTTTGTGCACCAGATTCCCAGTTGTTGCTGGCAGCGGAAGTAGCTTCATCTTGTGCGAGGCAGGGTTTCCCACTCGGGCCTTGCCCTTGAATGTCCGGACACGAGACTAATCTGGTGGTCATTCCAAAACCGAAATCGAGAAAATTTTCCTTGCCCGAAAAATGGGGACGATTCCACCTTTTTGATTTTTTTAACACGAATTTTCTAATGGGGTCAAGAGGCTAAACTATCTTTCACTTGATTAAACCAGATAGAAGGAAAACTATTACAGACTTAACTTGAAGAAATCAATGCTTTTTTCCTAACCGAATCAGGCACAGCCGTTGATCTAATCATATGAGAAGTCTTCAGGTTTTTATTTAACTACTCAAATTCTAAGCATATTCCTATTATTCAATTTCATTATTAAAACTCCACTGATTCTAGCCTAACCCCATCCGGCCCATGGGTTAGCCACCACCCAACCACTGGAGTCGGTAGAACTAGACAATTACTCACCCACCCATAATTGAATGCCTTTCTTAAGTTTTGCTTTCGAATACAGATACACACACACTCCTCTTTAAAACTTTAACTTATAAAACAATCCATTGACAAACAGTTATTGGTTAGAGATGTCATAACTCAAAATTTCCATCCGTTCCCTTGTTTCTAAAAAAAAAATAGTATCACTCTGGACTCTCCGTTGAGACCAGCTGGTCAGCAACGAGATTCCGTAAGAAATTACAATATTCATTTGCCATCATACAATCTTCCACGACATACACATGGGTGTCCTAGGCACCGCGCGAGCCCGTGAATCGCCAAGTCAGAACCCTCCAGGATCCTCCTTAGGTGTCTTGGCACTTCACTCAGGGACCGCTTCGTCGGCCCTCGTCCATCGTACACCGGAAGCACACCATTTTAACCATACCGAGGCTGGTCAAGACCAGGCTTTGCCACGTGAGCTGTACTTTGAGCACTCCCCGCCACCGCCAGCTGTTTTGCAAACCGAACTTCCCTTAGAAAAACACATACCAAATGCTAAGATAGTCCTTTTTAAGAAAATAGGGTTTCTATGCAAGTTTTCAGTTTGATTTTCTTTTAAATACAATGAGTATATCTTAAATCAGTATCCAAAAACTTCTTGATTGTAATTCTGAATTCCATAACAGAATTCCTCGAATTATGTAACCTTGATCCACAGATCAATTTGAAGGGTCTCAAACTTAGTTTCAGATTTGGCAGGAGATTTGAGAGTATTTTCCTGAACTAGTCACATCTTCTTTCCTCGAAACTGACGAAGAAAGAGTTTGGTCTTGGTCATAGTCCGATTCACAGTTCGAGTCTGATAGGAGTCATAGTCTGATTCACAGTTCGAGTCTGATAGGATTTCTTTTGAACTATCTTTCTCGAAAAGGGGTGATATTTCAGTTACTATTTTACAAAATTTCATTCATTGAATATTCACTTAACTGATTTCTAAATTAATTACAAATTTTGATGAGGAATAAATTAATCATTTATTTGAATATTTCGACTTCGATAATTTTTTTGAATTTTCTCTTTACAATCTGAGTGAATATAAAATGACAGTTGTTTTGCAAACCGAACTTCCCTTAGAAAAACACATACCAAATGCTAAGATAGTCCTTTTTAAGAAAACAGGGTTTCTATGCAAGTTTTCAGTTTGATTTTCTTTTAAATACAATGAGTATATCTTAAATCAGTATCCAAAAACTTCTTGATTGTAATTCTGAATTCCATAATAGAATTCGTCGAATTATATAACCTTGATCCACAGATCAATTTGAAGGGTCTCAAACTTAGTTTCAGATTTGGCAGGAGATTTGAGAGTATTTTCCTGAACTAGTCACATCTTCTTTCCTCGAAACTGACGAAGAAAGAGTTTGGTCTTGGTCATAGTCTGATTCACGGTTCGAGTCTGATAGGATTTCTTTTGAACTATCTTTCTCGAAAAGGGATGATATTTCAGTTACTATTTTACGGAATTTCATTCATTGAATATTCACTTAACTGATTTCTAAATTAATTACAAATTTCGATGAGGAATAAATTAATCATTTATCTGAATATTTTGACTTCGATAGATTTTTTGAATTTTCTCTTTACAATCTGAGTGAATATAAAATGATAGAATTTCTCTCTCAGAGTATTTACTTATTCATTTATCAAATACTCATAGAAATTAAACATAGAGTTAAAGAGAATTCTAATTATGATATTAAAAAAATTCTTTATGCATCTATTTATGCATAAAAATCAACATCAATGGGAATAACATTTTTATATAAAAGAAAATCCTTTTATGTATCTATTTATGCATAGAATCAAATTTAATAGGAATAACACTTTTGTAATAAAAACTTCCATTATGCATCTTTCTATGCATAAAAATCAAATTTAATGAAAATAACACTTTTATAATAAAAAAATTTCTATTATGCATCTTTCTATGCATAAAAATCAAATTTAATGAAAATAACACTTTTATAATAAAAAGAATTTTCATTATGCATCTTTCTATGCATAGAAATTAAATTCAATGAAAATAACACTTTTATAATAAAAAAATTTCCATTAGGCATCTTTCTATGTATAGAAATTAAATTCAATGAAAATAACACTTTTATAATAAAAAATTTCCATTATGCATCTTTCTATGCATAGAAATTAAATTCAATGAAAATAACACTTTTATAATAAAAAAATTTCTATTATTCATCTTTCTATGCATAGAAATTAAATTCAATGAAAACAACACTTTTATAATAAAAAAACTCCATTGTGTATCTTTCTATGCATAGAAATTAAATTCAATGAGAATAACACTTTTATAATAAAAAAAATTTCAATATGCATCTTTCTATGCATAGAAATTAAATTCAATGAAAATAACACTTTTATAATAAAAAACAATTTCCATTATGCATCTTTCTATGCTTAGAAATTAAATTCAATGAAAATAACACTTTAATATCAAAAAAATTCCATTATGCATCTTTCTATGCATAGAAATTAAATTCAATAATTAATATCAGTGATATCCAAGCATATTCATAGGTGAATATGTACATGGAGTAAATTATAATATTTCTTTTAGAATGCTCAAACGGTGGGAATTACTCTTTTAGAATAACATAAAAATAAACTTTCTTTTCCACAAAATTCAAAAAAATTTTACCATAACCTCCTTTGTATGGCTGACCATTTCTCAATTTTTAACATTCTATTTTCTATTTAAATTAACCCCAATAAGATATAAAGGACTCTAATCTACATAATTTTTAATTTCAAAAGAGTAAACAATAAGAAAAGTTTAATCAATTTATTTGTTAATCATTCTAGGATAAAGAAAGGCTGAATTGTAAAGAAGAGAAGGGGGGGTACCCTTTTCATCAAGGCATAGCATCAGAATTCACTTTAATCAACTATAAAAAAACAAGGAAATCAAAAAACCATAGATTTGAAATTAAAAAGTAGAAATTTTAGCTTACATGGAGTTTGTAAGCTTTCCTTTGGCTTCTGGGATTGAGGGTTCTACTCTTGTTTGGATCAAGAGTGGCCACCAATTTCTTTGAAGAGGATTAACTCAAAAACAATTGAATTATCAAGAAAACTCAATGTAATTTGCTCTGGGTAGGAGTAGAGTAACAGTGCATAAAAAATACTAAGCTTTTACAAAGGGGGAGGCTTCTATTTATAGGAAAAAGTGAGCCTCAAACCAAGCAAATTGATTCAAGAATTTTCCAGAATTGAAATTATGCATAAATAAATGTGTAAAGAATCTTTATATAAAAAAATAAGGATTCTCTTGCATTCTAAGAATGGATGTGATGAGATGGGATGTGAATCAGATAGATGAGACTGAATAGAGAATAGATGTGATAAAAATTGAAGTAATGAGAATGAGAGGTAGATAGATGTGATGATATGTGATATGAATCAAATAGATGAGAATGAATGGATGGATAGATGTGATGAGAATGAGAGGTAAATAGATGTGATGAGATGGGATGCGAATTAGATAGATGGGAATGAATGGATGGATGGATGTGGATGTATGTGAAGAATAGAAGTGGATGTATGTTAAAGAATGGATGTGGATGGATGTATGTGAAAGGATAGATGTGGATGTGTATGTGATAAGTATGGATGTGGATGTATGTGAAGAATAGAAGTAGATGTATGTTAAAGAATGGATGTGGATGAGTGTATGTGAAAGGATAGATATGGATGTGTATGTGATATGGATGTATGTGAAAGGATAGATGTGGATGTGTATGTGATAAGTATGGATGTGGATGTATGTGAAAGGATAGACGTGGATGTGTATGTGATAAGTATGGATGTGGATGTATGTGGGAGAATATATGTGGATGTAAATGTGATGGATATAAACAAAAATTGAAGCGATGAGATGTGAAGTAAATTGGATAGATATGAATGATAAGGGACGTGAATGAATGATATAGGATGAGAATGAATGTGATAGCATATGAATCGGGATGTGAATGAATGATATAGGATGTGAATGAATGATAAGGGATGTGAATGGATGTAATGTGATGTGAATCGAGATGTGAATGAATGATATAGGATGTGAATGAATGATAAGGGATGTGAATGGATGTGATGTGATGTGAATCGGATGTGAATGAATGATATAGGATGTGAATGAATGATAAGGGATGTGAATGGATGTGATGTGATGTGAATCAAGATGTGAATGAATGATATAGGATGTGAATGAATGATATGGGATGTAAATGGATGTGATGTGATGTGAATTGGGATGTGAATGAATGATAAGGGATGTGAATGGATGTGATGTGATGTGAATCGAAATGTGAATGAACGATAAGGGACATGAATGAATGTGTTAGCATGTGAATCAGGATGTGAATGAATGAGATGTGATGTGAAATGAATGCGATATGATGCGATGTAAACTAGATAGATGTTAATGTATGTGAAGTGATGAGATATATAGGTAGATGCAAGTGGGTGAGATCTGATGAGGAAAAATGAGGAAATAAGTAATGAGATAGAAAAAGATGTGATTAGATGAGAATGGAATGCTTATGAAATAATGTGGATTGATATGCATGGATATTTGAATGATATGGATTAACGTGTGGATTGATGTGGATGGATGTATGGAAGATATGGATGGATGTGTGGATAATGTGGATTGATATGGATGGATGTGTGGATAATGTGGATTGATGTGCATGGATGTTTGAATGATGTGGATTGACGTGTGGATTGATGTGGATAGATGTATGGAAGATATGGATGGATGTGTGGATAATGTGGATTGATGTGGATGATGTGGATTGGTGTGACTAGTTTTATGTTTGCATGAATATCTGGCTAGGGGACCTGGGAACTCTTTTCCTTGGTACCTGGGACAAAACCTAACCAAATTCCTAATTGGATCCCATCACTATAGTGGTTGGGCGGTTGACTAACCCATGGGGCTGGATGGAGTTAGGCTGGACTGATGGATCCGTAAATCGAGACTCAATTTTTGTATAGTACGATAGATGAGGTAAATCCTAGATAAAAATTATTCTATGGAAAAGAATCAACGGCTGTACCTCTCAATGAGAAAAAAAGCGTTGGTCTCTATGATCCAAGTACAATCTTTTCCCTGATCTAATTATGGGACTTACGGGTTTGGTCAGATTAGTTCAGTTCGTTCAGGCTTTTGACTACGTTAGAGAAAAGTTATCCTGGAGGAATCGCCCGTGCTTTCCGGGCAAGGGAAGTTTTTTCAAGTTTGGTTTTGGAAGAACCGATGGATTAGTCTCTTGTCTGGATATCTGTGGGCGAGGCCCCGAGTGTGGGACCCTGTCCCGTGCAAGAAGTGCTACTTCCGCTGCTAGCACCCCCAAATTTGTTGCGCAGTGGGATCAGGGATCTTACAAGTACATCCTTTTTTAGTCTAGGCCAAAAGAAGCTTTTCTTTACAGACATGTAGGTCTTGATGAAACCTGGACGTCCTACTATAAGGCTGTCATGGGCTTCATTCAAAATTTGACCCTTAGTTCCCTCATCATTGGGAATGCATAGCCTACTATTATAATACATAATTCCATCATCCACGCTCTACCCTTGAACTTGGTTCAACTCCTGAGGAGTTTTGCTTTCCTGCATAAGTAGGGTAGCAATAGGGCCAAAGAATCTATCCTGCATGATATTCTCTCTTGCTTCATTAATCAATGTATTTGACACCACTGTGATTGCAAGCAAGGAGGCTTTTCTATTGAGGGCATCTGCTACCACATTGTCTTTGCCTGGGCGGTACTTGATTTCAAAATCAAATTCCTGCAGGGTCTGCATCCACCTTCTTTGGTACATGTTGAGATCCTTCTGGAGTGAAAATCCTTTTTAAGCTCTGATGATTTGTCATCAAAGTAAATCTTTGACCCAGTAGGTAATGTCTCCACAACTTCAGGGCATAGACTACTGAAAGTAGCTCTAGGTCATGGATAGCATAATTTCTCTCATGCGTTCTGAGTTTTTGGGATTCATAGGCCGCTGCATGACCTTCGTGCATGAGCACACCTCCCAGGGCAAAACCACTGGCATCAATTACTACCTCAAAGGGTAGAGGGAAATCTGGCAACTTCAAAATGGGATTAGTTACCAAGGCGGTCTTTAGCTTATCAAAAGCGCTCTAACACCTGGCAGACCATTGAAACGAGGTATTCTTCTTGAGAAGATTAGTCAGGGGGAAGCTTTGAGAGCATACTTAGGTATAAAAATTCTATACCAACCAGTTAATCCCAAGAATCCTCTGACTTCTTTCACTGTCTTTGGTTTAGGCCAATCTATGTGACTGCTTGGACTTTTGCAGAATTTGGAGAAATTCTATCTTTTGATACCAAAAAGCCCAAGTATTCAACATGGTCAGCAGAGAAAGTACATTTGCTCTTTTTTGCAAAGAGTTGGTGCTTCATATGTATCATGAAAGGAAGAAGATGAGGTGGATCAGCCTCCTTTGTTGATGTCTCAATAGGCCATTCATTTGCTAATGGTGGGGATAAAGGCTCATTTATATCATGAAAGGAAAAAGAGAAGGTGGATCATTCTTTCATAATGCCTAATGTTTCATCATGTCATTCATTCATTTGTTGATGAGGACAAAGGCTCAGAATAGAGCCTTAATGTGCAGTTTGGAATCTAGGCTATTATTACGCCAGAGATGTACAAAGAGCCAAAGAAATGTTGAGTCTTCCTTGCAGTCTTCCAAGTATATACAAGTCTATGAGGGTCAGATATCCATTCGATAGGCTAAGATATGATGGGTATATATTCCATCATCATGCTTATGTCGAATCAATACAAGAGATAAACATCATTATGCTTATGTTAAATCAATACAAAAAGATAGAGCCCACATGTTTTGAGGAGGCACTTGGACATAACCATTAGGAAGATGCCATGGATAAAGATATGGCTACATTAGATGTAAATGAGACATGGGAGTTAAGGATTGTGCCGACCGTGGGGTTCTTGGGATTGAATGAGGCATTAAATTTTGAGGTTTCAGATGCCATCACTTTGATCTTTTTTTTGCTTTAGGGGTTGTGATGACGGTGGGGTTCTTGGGACCCAAACAGATAGGTTCCCTTTGCAAAAATCTTGGGTTTCTAGAGCAGCTTGATGAGGATCAAACGTGGCTCGGGGCTTGGGTAGAACTCTATTGCATGGGACTCTTGCTTGGCAAATCTCAGCTCATGTTTAGGATTTAGGCCAAATGATGGCTACTGCCTGGTCTTTGGTTGGGTGTCAAATAATCTACCTTTGCTAGCAAGGGTTCTCTTGGGTGCCCACTCCTTCTTAGTTCTCTTCCCTAGAGTTAGTTGAAGTTGACGTGTAAGTTGGATAACAAGGGTACCCACTCCTTCTTAGTTCTCTTCCCTAGAGTCAATTGTGGGTACCCACTCCTTCTTAGTTCTCTTCCCTAGAGTCAATTAAAGTTGATGTTTAATGGGTGGTCTTTGCCTTCATCGGCAGTGGATCTCCATAATGGTTTGAGGGAGTGGAATTTCAACAGTTGAGGCTATGGTAACCATTCTATAGGGGAGCTAGAGTATTGCGACCCTTCTTCCCTAGTGGATGATGCAATGAGCTAGTTGATCTCCTTCCAAGGATGATGCTCTCTCTCATTGTACATATGCTACAAGGATCACATAAAACTTTCACAATACATGTTTAGATCTAGGAAGAAACTCCACTTCAAAGCAAATAACGATCATGGATTGGGAATTTTTTACCATGGTAATGGTTGGTGTAGAAGGTGTGAAGGGGGCACATGGCCCAACAAGGTCCATATCTCCCATGATAAAACATTGTGGCTAGCCCCCCTGATGTCCACCAAGGCTGGCCACATTGCTAGATGGTCTTCTTGGGGGAACTCCAGCACAAGGCAAGTCGGATCCACACATGTTCCTATTTTGACCGCATTAGGGAGATAAATTGTATGTATAGAGATTTGTATGCTTGGGGGAACTCCATCTCAAGCACATGTTTCTATTTCGGCTGTGTCATGGAGATCGGCTGCATATACAAAGATATGTATGCTTGGGGGTCTACAACCTCAAGCACATGTTTCTATTTCGGCTGTGTCATGGAGATCGGCTGCATATACAAAGATATGTATGCTTGGGGGTCTACAACCTCTTTGGTTCTTCCTTTTTGAAGCATCAGTGGGGTAATGTAGAAGTTGATTCTTCTATGAAGGAGTGCTTGCTAGTAGATACGTCACTAGCTACTCGTGGTTTGAAGTCACTATTAGAGCTCCCAAAAGGGATGTTGCACTAAGCATAAACAGAGATGTGATTTTCCATCTTGTCTAGTCATGCAAACCTTGTTCCAAGTTTTTGTGGAAGAGTGTCATTGATGGTTTCCAGGACATGGACCCAATCCTCAGAGTAGTTAGGGTGAGAAGAAGGGGAGAGGGTGAGCAAAAACACACATAAGAGTAGTCATGCAAACCTTGTTCCAAGTTTTTGTGGAAGAGTGTCATTGATGGTTTCTAGGACATGGACCCAATCCTCAGAGTAGTTAGGGTGAGAAGAAGGGGAGAGGGTGAGAAAAAACACACATAAGAGTAGATAAGCATGGATAGCTAAATTATCTTCTATTCTCTTCTCTTCTCTAGAACAATAGTGTAAAGATAAGGGTATATACTATAAGGGAAAGTACTCTCCTACTATAACATATAAAGGTTGGTCCATAGTGTGAACACGACTACATGAGTTGGCACCATAACTATGCCACAACTCTAGTACAAAAGATCCAAGAGTGGTGGCCTCAATACCGAGGACCACCTCAAAAGTCAATGCCTCATTGGATCCCAACAAAATTTCTAGAATCACAAGGATTGTATGAAGGAAACCCATACATCTGAATGCTAACATCAAGGAAACCCCTACATCTAGGTGCCAACATCAAAGAAACCCGTGTGTGGACTCCCACAAACAACCTATGAATGGCATACCAAAGTGGGTATGGAGACCCAAGGCTTTGGCTCGACACCACTCCCAAAGTCTAAACAAGAATGGAAAGCATGGCGCCCTAAAGTAGGTGGAGGAAACCATGGTCGTGCCATCAATTCCATGTGCAGTGGCTGTAGACCCAAATATTCTAAATAGATTCATAAACGAAATATATGAAAAATATCTAATTACCAAAAGTTTTGTTACGGTGGCTCTCTTTCTATTGGATTAAACCATTTCTCTCTCTAGAGGAAAAAGGCCCAAAATTGAGTCCAATACTCCCCTAATGCATGTCAAATTTGGACATGTCATATACACCATATTTATAATGTAAGAATTTTGATGTTTGAAATTTTTAGTTTTTAATCGGACTATATGTTTAGGTGTATAACTAAGGGGGTGATGTTTTATTAGATGACTCCAACCTTAAGTTCCTTGGCCAGCTAGGTGAGCCTCTTTTAGTGAGAAAATGGTTGTTTTTTGTTACAAAAAAGCTTGGTAGGTATACTAAAGTAAGAAAATGATTTTTTTTAAAAGTGAGAGGATGACTGTTTTTGGTTACAAAAAATCTTGGTAGGTATACTAAAGTGAGGTCCCTTATTGTACAACCATCCCTATTTAGTTTTTTTAAAATAAGTAAAGAATAATGTCCAAATATTTGTAGTGATACTATTTCAATTTTCACTTTTAAAAGGTCATCACATAGTGTAAGCTTCAGGACCTCTATAAAAATACAATGTTTCTTGCATGGATATGAGAAAATTAAAGATAAGTAAGATAAAGAATTGAAATGTGATACAAGTGCCCTTTTGGTATCTATTCTCTTGCGGCTTGAAACATGTTTGATGTGAAAGACATCTTTATAGCTTAATTTTAAAGTCTTTATAATATGTGTTCTCTTGTCTTTAGATAAGCCACGTAGGGTACAAGCTGTGACATTGTGCCTCACAGGTGCTCCCCAAACCTAGAGGGAACCCTACGGTCCCATGACACCCCCGTGTATCATACCACTATATTAACTCTCTAGGTGCAAGGCCAAACCTCATACAAGCACACTAGAAAAGTTGATCATTGCGGTGGCGTCAAAGATCTTATGGTGAATGGGTAAGTGATTCTCTGCCCTTGCCCGCCTTGCCCGCTAAGCGCGGGCATGGTAAGCCTCGAACCCTAATCCCATGTTACATATGTAACATAGCGCTCCCGCTTGTATACAGTTACTACCTTCATCAGGAATGATAAAAAAACATAAAAACCCCAAAACACACCAAGAAAAAACAAAAAACAACTAAAAACACACACGTGCACACACATTGCACATGCACATGCATGTACACACCACACTCGCATGTGTACAAATATTCACATGCACACATACATGTATCCATTTACACCTCGTGCATGCACACGCCTTGCATGCACATGCATCCTACACACATTCACACACATGCACACACCTTTACACCACATGCATACATGTGCATGCTCGCACTCCTTACACATGTATGTGCGCACACAAACCTACCCACACACATGCACATGCACACATTTTCACTATGCCTGCACATGCACATACATGTGCATACCACACCCACACATGCACACACATTCGCATGTGCATGTGCACGGACCTATATGTACCTTGTGCATGCACATGCCCATGCACACACCTTACGCACGCATGAGCACCCCACACACATTCAAGCACATACACACATGTTTGCACCTCGTAATGCACATGCACGTGCCCACTCATTTCACACACACGTGCACACACACCCACTCACGCACATGCATGTGCATGCATATTTTCACCATGCACACACATTACATATGCACATGCACATGAACACCATACCCACACATGTAAACACATTTTCACATGTACGTGAGAGTACCCATTTGCACCTCGTGCATGCACACACCTTACACATGCACGCACACTTGTTGGCCCTTGGGCCACTCAACGGGACTCTTCTCTCATGAATCAAGGAGCCTAAACTCTAATCCAAACCCAATATACCATGGGAAACAGTGCCATAGAAGTCTTCTACAACACTTAACATACCACCCTTCCTGATTGCAGATTCCGTCTTTGAAAAATGTCGTTGGAAGAAGATTTGAGGTCACATGATGAAAGAAATTCCAAGCTTGGGATGATCTGCATGGCAACAATAATAACAAGTAATTTGTTTTAGAGAGAGCACAACAAGGAGAAGTTAACAAGGAAATAGAGAACAAGCAGATGAAATCAGAAAAAAGGCTGGTTAAGCTTCCCACAAATATGCTACAAAGATGAAGATGAATGCAGATCTAGCTTAGAAATAGGTACAAGTCTACGATTCATGAACTAAGTTCAAAAAATATGCCTATGGTTATGACCACAATCTCAACACAATGACGCACATACAAACCATCTAAAGTTATATGTTAGCTCTGGAAGTAAACTGCATGTAATTAGATGATTAATTACATAACAAAAGTGTACTTTTTTTATTTGTGTGTGTTTGTTTTTTTTCTTTTGTGAATGAAGAGTGATAAGCTACCACCCCATGGAGACCAGAGCAATGGCTCAGTGACTCCCACCAAGGATATCAACAAGAACTGCTAAGAGCCTCCGATGATAATGGTTTATTAGTGAAGCAAAGACACAAGTTTGCACCCTATGAGAAATCAAGGCATCGATCTTATGGTACCATTGATAATTTTCGACCTACTAGGATTCCACATGGCAATGGCTATCTTCTTGGTCATGTTTTTTGTTTTTGTTTTTATTTTTGTGCTTTTTTTTAATGTAACAACCATCTTTTTCACTCACACACTACCTAGAGCTAGAATATAGATAAAGAAGGCTTAATAAATGTAAAATGGAGTACTTAGCATACTCCTTTGGCATAATTTATCTTTAGATATAGAATCGTAAGACTAGGATTATTTAAAAGAAAGCATTAATATTAATCTTGGAAGCTACTAAGAGAATAGCAAACCAGTCAAGTGCAATGCAAATATGCACTCCAAGGGAACAACTAAAGTATAGAATTGCAAAAGAGAGATGTATGACGAGCCAGCTTTGAATACACTTGTTTAATTTGAAGCTCTGAAGTCATTGCTTATCCTTTTGCTCTTGATCTTGGTGAAAGAGTTCGTGGCTACTTGTCAAGAATGAAGATTTTTGTGCTCTAACCTTATTATCCCATGGCGTGCCTTTCATGTTAGTATACACTCAATGCCCGCCTCTCAGCATGTATCTCACTTTGATATATAATGCACATTTGTGAGGCTCCTATTATGAGGAGTAGCCATGGTGCATATGTCTTTAGTGGGAACCCCAGCTTTTAGACACCGATGGGGTCATTTTTATGACCATTGATGAGATGGTTAAGGGTACAAGCATTAGCAGGGGCGTGGGGAATATTCTCTCAAATCAGCTACCAGGTCAACCATTAGTGGGTGGTGGTTGTGGTGGTTGGTGGTCCGGTTCTTGATACGCTAGAGCGGTGACCGTGTCTATGCAATTTAACCGCCCTCATTGTATACGTTTCTACCACATGGCCTACAATACTATATATGGACATGGTTGCCATGAGCTAAGGCATCCAATGATTGTGAGTATCCACCCCCTTTACCTCCATCCAAAGTCAGTCTAGATTGCCATCTCTACTTGTTGAGAGTGCATGGGTGGACAACACCATCACTTGTACCTCTTTGGTATAATCAAATTTTTTAAATTCTCTCCATCGTATATCTATTGCATTGTCTATTATGCTTTGTCTTGCTATTCTTTTTCCATTGTGTCATATTCTTATATCGTATCAGAGCTTAGGTGCTATTAGTGCATAAAGTCTTTCTTTGTATAGAATCCTAGAAGTGATGGCTTATATCTCTATTGTTTTGTTGGTGTACTAGTCTTGTGCATTCATCCACATGACTTCACTGAAGGCAATCTTGATGGGACAAACTACACTCTCTGGAAATTCAAAATCAATGTCATTCTAGACACTTACGAGCTCCTGGAAACTGTTCTAGGAATGGATGCTGAACAAGTGGGAATCCCTGACCCCAACAACCCTAGAAACATGCTTCCACCAGATGCTACACTTCTTCGAGCATGGAGAAGGCGCAATGCTGACGCACTTTGTGCCATCATCACCAGTGTAAGTGATCCTATTCTCACTTTGATTCAGCATACTACCAAGGCTGCAGAGGCTTGGATCATACTGAGTAATCAATATAAGACTCAGAATCTGACCAAGATTTAAAACCTAGAGAATCAGCTTGCTGCTCAAAAGTTGCTGAAGGAGAAGTTGTTGAGGCATTTATCTCAGGGATCAAAAATTTACGAGATCAAATGGTTGCTCTAGAGATTACACACACTAGTGAGGGAGTTGGCCCAGAGGTGCATCTGAATTCTTCCACAAAAGTATGATGGCTTGCCCAGAGGTGCATCTAAATTCTTCCACAAAAGTATGATGGCTTGGCTACATCACTAAACACTTAGGTTAGAGTACCACCTTTATTATTTGAAGAATTTATGCTATCTTACTTGAGGAGGAGATGCAGCTAAAGACCCGTGATGGTGGTGATGCTACATTTTCAGCCAATACTAAAGACAAAGATGTGATATCTTCTCATGAGAAGAAGAAGAAGCCAAAGAAGAGGAAGTTTCAAGGGAGCTTCTATTACTATAACAAGACGGGTCACGCTATCAAAGATTATAGAAAGAAGTAGGCTGACGAGAAGAACTGTAGAAATATACAAGTGAATAGGGTGTGTGCGAGAACAAGCCCTTGGTGGCTAGAGGCTGTAAAAGAGAATCTGTAAATGTGAGAGAACCTGTGAAAAGGTGAGAAGAATCTACTGGGAGATAATAAAGGGTAGCATGAGAAGATTTAGGAAGTGTGGAGATATTTTGGGAGAGGTGGAGAGAATCAAGCAAAAGAGGTGGAGTGAATCAAGGAGAAATCAGTGGGATTAGATGCTTGGATGTAAACTCTTTAAATTGAGGCATTGGCCTAATGAGAATTTGCTGGTTTTTTATTATCCATGCCTACATTAAGCTATTAGTTAATTTCTCACTAATCACATCTTAATTATCATCTAATCACTTTGTTAATGATGTTGATTCTAGCATTCGATCCACCATAGCTCATCACATTGCTGTAATTTTAATATGGTATCAGAGCCAAGCCTAGAATTCATCAATTTGTGAGCCCATTATCTTGCTAATCACTTTGCTAATTAGGATTAGTAGAAAATTAATATTTTTCACCTCTTTTTCAACTAGTCTCTGCACCCCCAGCCAGTGGAGGAGCTCCCTCTCACTCTAGGCACAACATTAGCTCAAAACCTTTTAGGCCTAGCTAGCCATAACCATTGGGCTCCAGCCCATGCCAAAATATCATCAAACCGCCCGGCGCATTCAGGAGAAAATTGCATTTTTTCCAGCACAATTTTTTCTGAGAAAGTTACAGATCTTGTCTACTCCAAATCAAATTGATCTAATTCCTCTTAGCCCCGGGGGTTTTCAAGCATGCTCTACAAGCTGGTGAAGTTAGAATTTGATTTGATCGAGTCTATAGTGAGATCCAAGCTCTTCATCAAATCTACAGGTGACTTTGGTAAAACAGAGATTAAGCATTCAATGTTTGGTCAAATCTTGTGTTTCTTGCTACTAGACTAATTGCTATTGATGGCCTTAAAAGGATTTGAGCTCATTTGAAGTCTAAGGCCCCAGATCTAGGCTCCCCGTATACTCTGTTTTTTGCACACAAAAACAGAGGATTAATTTGCTAATCAGTGATCAATCAGTGCTAATCAGTGAGATCAATCAATGCTAATCATTGTATTTTGGTATAATTGAGATTCAAATTAACCATTAGGTATCTGATACAGATCCCTATAACTTCAGATTGCAATTTGGAGATGGTTTGATACTCCAACCATTCCGTACAAATTGGTTACCCTTGATTTAATGTAATTTTTGGTGATTTTATGTTGATAAATTTGTTGTAATCATCTCTTAAACACCAGATTGAGTTGTAAAAGGGTAGACACTGCCCTTGAATCTTGAAATTGGATCAAGAGGTAAGACCCCCTTCACATCATCATGAGTACAGCACAAGAGATAGCCAAATTTAATGGGGAGCAGTTTTACACATGGCAGACAAAAACCATGTATCTGCTCATGAGGAAAAATCTGTGGGGGGCTAGTTGAGGGAAGAGATGAATGCCCATAGGTGAGAGGGAAAAATGAGTGGAAGAGCAGGAATGAAATAGCATTGGGACTTATTGCACTCAGTTTAAATGATGAAATCATTCATCACATCACAGGGATACAATGGGCAAAAGATGCATGGGATGAACTCAATAAATTATTTGGCACACAAGCTAAAAATTCAAAGATAAATCTATTAATGCAATTCTACAAATTGGATATGAAAGAAAGTGAACCTTTAATCACACACTTGAACAGATATAAAAGCATTAAGCAACAACTGGCAGCTATTGGCAAAAAGGTAGAAGATGATGAGGCACTAGCAGTGCTTCTGAAGAGTGTGGACAAAGGTGAATATGAAAATATTGTAGCAACACTAAAGAATGTACCTGAATTGAAGCTACACGAGATAGAAGGAGCTCTACTAGAGCAAGAGAGCAAAGGCAAAGAGAAGAAATGGCTTGACTCAACAGCAGGAGAAGAAAAAGCATTCTTCACCCAAGGAGGATTCTCTCGCGAGGACGAGGATGAGGAAGAGGCAGAGTAGGAGGGAGGACCTTCACTTGCCACAACTGTGGAAAGCCAGAACACATGGCAAGAAACATTTGGGATCACAAACTGCAAGCCTGTGTCTATGCCAATGGAAGTGAACATGAAGCTTTCTGCAAAGGATTCTTCATCACTTTTTGACATCAGGAAGTACACGACGTTGGTGGGGAGTTTGATTTTTCTCACTAACACTAGACCTGATATCAGCTTCGCAGTTGGTGTGTTGAGTAGGTTTTCCAACAAGCCACGAGAGAGTCATTGGAAGAAAGGGATGAGGGTACTTAGGTACAACAAAGGTACCCTTGAGAATGGCATCACTTATAGCATGGGTGACACTCTTATAGGTTATTGTGACTCAAATTGGGCAGGAGGTTGTGATTCTAGGAAATCAATTTCTGGATATTGTTTTTTGCTTGGTTCCGGTGCTTTCTTTGGACCAAAAAAAAGCAACCTACAGTGGCACTTTCTTCCAGCAGAGAGGCTGAGTATAAGGCAGCTTGCTTTGCTGCATGTGAGGTAGTATGGCTAATGAGAATCTTAGTTGACATGGGAGTTCAGATCAAGGAGGCTACAGTCTTGCGATACAACAATTAGAGTTGCATGGCTATCTCTAAGAGCCCTATGTTTCATGTTGGCAGGAGATTCAATATCATTATGTGCGAGAGCTGTAGAGGATGAGATAGTGGAGCTGGAGTATTGCTCTTGAGGGAAGAACTGCGCCGACATCTTCACCAAGGCTCTTAGGAAGGACTAGCTCACTCGGCATCTTCATCGACTTGGTGTTGGGCCAAAAACCTAGTTCATCTTCAGGTGGACATTGTTAGTATACACTTAATGCTTGCCTCTTAGCATGCATCTTACTTTGATGTATAATGCACATTTGTTAGGCTCCCATTATGAGGAGTAGCCGGTGCATATGTCTTTAGTGGGAACCCCTGCTTAGATGCCATGGGGTCATTATTGTGACCATTGATGATGGTTAGGAGGTGGTCAGGGGTACGAGCATTAGTAGGGGCCCGAGGAATATTCCCTCGGATACCAGGTCCATCATTAGTGGGCGATGGTTGATGGTCGGTGGACCGCATTCTTGATACGCAGGCTGCGATGACCATGTCTACGTAGTGTAACCGCCCTCGTTGTATACGCAGCTACCACACCACCTCCCTAGCTTGAAGCTAGCTAAATTATGTATGCAGCAAAAGGCAATCCTTGTATGGTTATGATCCACCAAACAAGAATAAACTATCGCGAATAGAAGTCTTGTGCTGCAACAACTGGTGCTGTTGTGCAGCCAGGAAGAAAAGCAAAAAATCAAAGCTCAGCGTTTACTAAGAAGAAAAAAATAACAAGAAAAGTGATAACCATACTCTAATGTGTAAATTGGGACACATAGAAGGGGCGAGGGGTCCTCGTGACTGTCACATGGGGTTGGAGTGTTGGGATCAATGGCTGAAAACGTTGGTGATAACATCTAGCATCGTGCGTCGTCAGATTTCCCCCGCCGCCACCAAAGTAAACTCGAGCCAGGAACACCGTCACACGGGGCAGTGAATAGCAAAAACAGTCACCAAGAACTAAAGTAATCTCGAGCCGATAGTAAACTCAGACCAACATAGTTGTCATTATGACACACGCGCAAGTAAAATCTATGGTCTTTAATGGGGGATATAGTGACAGTGAACTCGGACACCAGAAGTAAACTCGGGCTATCAAAGTAAACTCGGTCCATTACCTTCTATCAAGTTTTAACACAATCCATTACTTTTTTTCCATCACTTCTCCATCCATATTGAGATTTCTTCTATCTTTCTCTGAAATTTGTAAGTATATTCTTCAATTATGTATGTTATCATTTACAATAGATAGGAAGTGATAATGTGGGATATGTATTGTGTTCTTGAAATGAAGCTTTATACAATCTTAATCAGTTTATGTTCTTTGAAGGATGGATTTGTTGAACCATGACCAGAGCGACTTCAATATTGAAGAGTTCTCCAATGGTGATAGTAGTCACTCCTCATCAAGTGATGATTCAGACGTGGAAAATCTCTTTCCAGATAGCAATGAAAGTATTCATGCTCGATCCAATCAAAGTAACATTGTTTCACCCAATCCCATGTTATATTTATCTCGTAAATACTTTTCGTTTGACAAGGCAAGCTATAACTTTATGATGAGAGCCATTCAAGGAGATGTGATAGTCACACTGGACACCTTGAAAGCTCATGATTCTAGAGGTAATCAAGATTTAAAGAAATGGAGAATAATGATGGATGGCCTTTGCTTGGGGATGAAAGAAGATGGTGCACCTTGTCTTTTCTTGAATAGCACACCAAAGCTAAGGATTGCATGCTTAGAAGAGTGGGGAGCATTGTGGCATTGTCTCATTATATTATGGAGGATTATTATCACCAAAAGCAGTAAATGAGACAATAGAAACAATCAAATGTAGATGGTGTACTGATATTAGAAAGCATGGGATACCCACCTCTTTTTTTAGGGACTTCATCAATGCACATGTGGTTGTAAGAGATCAAACTTATGGAGGAGAATTAGAATGCCAAGCCAAAAAAAGAGTACAAGCAACAGTACTAACTATAGATAAAGCAAATGTGAAAAACCACTTGAAAGAGATAATGATCGGGCAGCACAAGATTAGACTAGTAATGGTTCGATCAACCAAAAAAATGGTGTATCCAAGGTTGTGGTTGATTACATGTGCCATAGAGGTGGTACAGCTTAGCTGAAAGGGAACCATTAGGAGATTAAGATCAAGCAAGAAATGTGGTTGTGTGTTCAATGTTCAAGTGGAGTATCCAAGTGGCAATTCAGATACTTTGATTCATATACACTCTACTCATCATGAAGGACATGTACCGGGAAGTCGTATAGTGATTTATGTCACTTACCCATTCATCCAAAGGTCATTGAATGTTGCATGGAAGATCTATTTGACGTCAGCATATCTCGACATGTGGCAAAGATGTCAATGTCAAAGGAGAGAACTCATTTGAAACAAACCTCTTTACTTGACCGCACTATCTATCGGTTCTTTATGATCCCAAAGGAAGTGGCTTTAATGTCATATGGAGTACAAAATGCAGGTAATATATCAATGATATTTCATTAGTGAATTTTTTAAACTTAAATACTAATTCTTTTAATATAACAAGATCTATCTCTCTTTGTAGGAAAAATCTCAAAAGATGATCGGACCGTGATGTACATCGAGTGTTTAAAGCTACGTGAACAAAATAAGGTACCATAATATGTTATTTGTTTATAGCATTCATCATGTCACATGGTTTTGTGCTTTGACTTATTTAACCGACGACACTCTCATGTAAGTTCTATATTGTCAACCATATTGTTCTAATGCACTAGAAGATAAGGATAAGCCATTTATTTTTATTATACAAGATGAATGGATGTTCCAAATGGCCACATGCTTCTCACATAATAGTTCTTGGGCCATAGATAGTACCTTTAAAACAAATGTCTTTGGGCTACCATTGTTTGCTGCAATTTTACCAAACCAAATTGGAATGGGCATTTCAATATGGTTCATGCTGTGCTCTAATGACCCGGGTAGCAATCAAGAAGTAACTGCCTTATTAAAGACACTTCACATTATTTTTCAAAGAATGGATAATGTTTGGCTCACTACTATTGTGATTGACAAGTCAACAAGATCTTGATGCAATACTCAAGGTCGTGCATGAGGATACACATTGTTGGATTGTTGATGATAGAGACTATCATCAACAAATAGCATGCCATTTTTTACTATGTTGGTTTCATACGAAGAACGCATGGTTGAGAATCTTCTTCCATAGGTATAATTCCAAAGGCATGAAGCAATATTACTCTAGGTTGTGGTGTGTTATTTTCCATTCTTCCATGATGTAAAGTTTAATGTTTACTTTTACAGTCCGTAGCTTCTGCACAGCAAAAGTAAACTCGGACCGGTCCGAGTTTACTTTTACAGTCCGAGTTTACTTTTTGTAGTTCTTGCACATCAAAAGTAAACTCGGACTATGAAAGTAATCTCGGATTGGTCCGAGTTTACTAGGCAAGCATTGTAGTTCTTGCTGCACAAGAAAACTAAACTCGGACTATGAAAGTAAACTTGGACCGGTCCTAGTTTACTTTCATAGTCCGAGTTTACTTTCCAGGCAGAGCATTGTAACTTCTGTACAGCAAAAGTAAACTCAGACTATGAAAGTAAACTCGGACTGGTCCGAACTTACTTTACCAGGCATTGTGGTTTCTGTCCAGCAAAAGTAAACTCAAACCAGTGCAAGTTTGGTTTATTAGACCGAGTTTGCTTTGACAATGCATTCATGTTTTTGTAGTAGAGAGCCTAAATTGGATTGTGTACCTTGAATTTAGATTCCAAAAGAAATTCGTGACACATCTATGTGTAATCTCTTGCACACCATCACACAGAAGAAGACGTCGAGATAGAGTACAGTCAGCTTCTAGGGCGGTATTCAGTACACAACAATATCGTGCAGTATATGTAACAAATGGGTGGTGTGGTCACAATTGTATATGGAGGAGGAGGTGGCCTAAATTTGGATGATTGTTTCATTATGAAAATATCGACACCACCAACTTGGTGGAAAGATTATGGCAATACATCAAGTACACCCTATTGGATGCAAGGATTAATAGATCTATGGTAGATCTTATACATACACTTATTGGAGATTCAAAAACCGACACTCGCGTGGGTAGAACTTTGCTTGAGTTCTTCAAACAAAAATAGGAGATAGGTTGACCGCTACTAATATCTTTGTAATTTGCAACTCGCATGAATCTTTTACAATTTCCCATGTACATCTTATGTTGGGGTAGTTGATTGTGGACGTTACAACATCCATAGATCATCAACAAAGAGACATGCGGCACGATTGCTCAAAGGGGAGCAAATTCTTTAACATTATCAAGGCAATCCATCATGTTTGGAAATTGTGAATGAGATGACATTACTCTTCAAGATACAAAGCATCTCAACAAAAGGTCAATGGTATCATGCTAGCATGCAATCCAATTATTGTGATTGCCCTGATTGGAGCAGTGATTGCAAGCATCTCATTGGTATGAGGTTGATTATCACTAGCCACTTTCCACATTTTCTTTCCATCTTGCCAATTGTTTTGATAGTGCACATGCATTGGAGTATATGCTCAAAATTGAAGCGTTTTTATGAAGGTTTTTGCATCAAATCAATGCATTGACTGGTTGGAAACCTACCTTAGCTATTTTCTAAGGCTTATGATGAGCAATCATTAGTGTGTACAAACTCTCCAAAAACCCCTACAAGCAGGCGGCATTGATCTCTGCAGGCTAGGAGTGCATTTTTTAAAAAAAAATCACAAGTTGAGGTCTTTTGATGCCAAATGGATGATATGAATGCATGGGAAGCTTAGTAATCGAGTATATATTGAAGCGAAGAAGGTCTTTGCAAGTTCAACCTTGAGTAACATAAAGATTTGAGCTAATTAATGACGGATTAGCAGAGCTGTTAATAGTGATTAGTGAGACAATGAGTAATTAATCGACTAATTACTCACTCGTTATTCACAATTAGACTAATTCCTTTTACATGGAGTTAGTACACATCATTGCTAAGATAATGAATGCCTTGGCTCTCAATTTGGACAAGGATTAAAGAAATTAGAGTGGGATTAATACTGGTTTTACTAGTTTTTCTCAAAACAGAGAAGCGGATCTGATAAATTTGGTATGTACGCACCTTGGTTGGTGTTGATATGCAACATTGAGCTTGTTTAGGTGTCAATGCAAGTTATCCACACTTGATTGAACCATTACATTACAATTTGAAGCCTTGGAAAGCGTGCGCCAAAATAGGGTACCTTGGACTACGTATGCCAGTTCATTTTGGATGCAATCAGTTTGATTTTCTACAACAAAAGTGAAGTTTGTTGAGTACTTTGGAGTATCTAAAACACTTATTAAAGTGTGGTTGAGCTGAGGAAGGATCATTTAGAGATTTGGATGTGTGCGGAAGGTACATTTGCATTGAGCAAATATGTCAGACAGCCCAGTACAAATTGTGGGTGAAAAGTTGGATAGGAAGAACTTCCAGGCATGGAAGTACAGGATCAAAAGCTTTCTGAAGGGAAAAGGTTTTTGGAACCTTGTTATAGGTGCAGAGCCAGAGCCAAAACTACCCCGACAACCTACACAGCAAACAGGTTGTAGCTCATAAGCAATGGTCAGAAAGAGCATACAAAGTTTTGCATTACCTCTCTATATGTATCTCGGATGCTATACTCATACATATACATGATGCTGAGAATCCCAAGGATGCATGGGATACATTGGTAAAGCTGTTTGATAAAGACACTAGTGCTCTCGCAAGTCTCAGTTGAGACAACAGATTCATAATGTGAAACGAAAAGGAAGGAGCATCCATGATTATGTACAAGAGATAAAGAAGTATGCAGATGCATTGGCAACAATCAATGCCCCCATGCCTGATGATGATTTGGTAGACATTACCTTGCATGGTCTTGGCAAGGAGTATAAGTCTTTTGATACATCCATCTTGGTTTGGAGTATAGGTTTACCAGATTTTGATGAGTTGGTTTCACTCTTGCTAGTTGAGGAAATCCAACTCAGTGACTCTTTTCATGATGCATCTACTAGCCATGATGATAATGGCAGAAATCACGCTTTCTATTATCAAAGGGGATTTAGAGGCAGGGGGAGATTTGCATCACGTGGCCGCGGTAATGGTCGTGGATGGCAGGATAGGTCACCACAATAGAATTTTTAGCCTACATACGGTGCTAGAGGTGGTCGTGGATATACACCTCAGAGAGGCAGAGGTAATCCTTGTGCTAGAGGTGGTTGTGGATATACACCTCAGAGAGGCAGAGGTAATCCTTGTGGTAGAGGACGTTGGCAAGGCCAACAAACATCTATGCAAAATGTGGAATGCCATTACTATGGGAAATTTGGTCATATGGCACATGATTGTTTCCACAAACAAAATGATTTGAGAGGGAGTAAAGTACAACATAGTGGACATTATGCACAAAATTATGCAAGTGGTGGAAATTATGCATCAAGCAGTAATGATGGCAGCGCAAATCACTTGTTTGCCATGAAACATGTTGTGGGATCTATGATGACAAATGGTGAAAGTGATGACACTTGGTATATGGACTCTGGAGCATCAAACCATACGACTTGTCATGGTGAATGGTTTGAGCATATGAAGCCTATGGATGTGAAAGGCTATGTGGAGACAGGAGATGATACCCAACATGCTATCACACATGTTGGAAGTGTACCATTGGCTATGCACAATGGTGAAACAAAGTCTATGGCAGATGTCTTGACTGTGCCTTCTATTACAAAAAGTTTGGCCTCAGTTGGTCAAATGGTGGAACAGGGTTTACAGGTTCATTTCAACGAGCATGGTTGCTTCATTGTTGAGGATTTCAAAAATGGATGTAGAGTCATTGGCAAAGGCAAGAAAGAAGGTAGGTTATTTAAGTTGGATGCTGGGATTCCTGAGTTGAAATCAGCCATATTCTCTAAAAGCCAAAATGTGGTATAGGACATTGACATGTGGCATAAAAAGATTGGACATGTGAACATACAAAGGATAAAGAACATGCAGGTAAGAGACATTGTTAGTGGGCTGTCTAGATTCAAGTATGATGGGAATATGCATGTTTGCCTGCCAGTTTGGAAAGCAGGCGAGGTTGCCATTTCCTAAAGAAGGCAACATGAGTAGCAGGCCACTTGAGATAGTTCATAGCGATGTATGGGGTCCTGCACAAAACCTATCCATTAAAGGTAGCTTGTATTATGTGACATCCATTGATGATTTCAGCAGAATGACTTGGATTTACTTTCTCAAAGAGAAAAGTGAAGTGTTGGGAAAGTTTATGGACTTCAAAGCTTTTGCAGAGAAGCAATATGGCTCTTGGATAAAATGTTTGAGGACAGATGGAGGTGGTGAATACACCTCACATGCTTTTGAGAATTTCTTGAGAAAGCATGGCATAAGAAGGCAGTTAACTTGCAGGTACACACCTCAGCAAAACAGTGTTGCTGAGAGAAAGAATAGAGTCATTTGTGATGTGGCCAGGGTGATGCTCAATGACAAGAGCATGCCAGACTATTATTGGGCAGAAGCGTGTGCCACAACGGTGTATGTACTTAATAAGACACCCACAGCAGCCATACATGGAAGTACGCCAGAGATGCGGCTTATAGGTTTTAGGCCAGACATTGGACAGCTCAAAGTGTTTGGTTGCATAGCTTATGTACATGTGCCTAACGAGAGAAGGAGGAAGTTGGATCCTAAGGCAAAAAAGTGTGTGTTTGTTGGATATGCACAGGATCGCAAGGTATATAAATGTTACAATCCACAAACTAGGCAAGTGGTTATCTCACGAGATGTGGTGTTTGATAAACTTGCTAGTTGGTATAAAGCAAAGGATGAGGGTGTCATTGATTCCATTGATGCTGATGTGCATGTGAACTTGCCACAAGCAAGTTCTATTTTTATGTCTGGGCTAGCAGAGTATGAGAGTAGCACTATACGTCCATGGTCAGGATGCTTGAGAGACATGAGAGTGTGAGCACTGCTGTGGATAAAGGGAAAAAGAAGGTTGAAGGAATTGGCATTACAAGTTATGAGTCGTCAAGTTCAGAGAGTTTGGATGAGGAACTTGGCATACCAGTTTTACGCACACCTGGTGCAAGGCAGGATAGATATGTGCCTCCACATGCTAGAGTGACAGGTGTTCAGAGAGTGATCCGCATGCATTGCGGAGATCCCAAAGGGTCAGGTATAGGTTGACATATCATGATTTTGCTATGCATTACGCATATATGACCTCTTTGGTGAAGCATGTGGAACCTACATGCTATACAGAAGCTATTAGGAAGCATGTATGGGAGAGGGCAATGGATGTTGAGATGGACGCTTTGGTTTATAAAATGAAACATGGGATTTAGTTGCCTTACCACAAGGCAAAAATGTCATTGGTTGCAAATGGGTTTACAAGGTGAAATGCAAGTCAGATGGTTCCATTGAGAGTGCCATAAAGCGCGATTGGTAGCTAAGGGTTATGCACAAACCCAAGGCTTGGACTATGATGAAACATTTAGTCCAATTGCAAAGATGGGAACAGTGAGAGCAGTCATTGCTATGGCTGTAGCAAATGGTTGGGAAATGCATCAAATGGATGTGAAAAATGCATTTCTAAATGGTGATCTATAAGAGGAAGTTTATATGGCACAGCCAGAAGGATATGTACACCCGAGGTATCCCACTCATGTATGCAGATTAAAGAAAGCATTATATGGTTTGAAGCAAGCACCTTGTGCTTGGAGTGATAAGATAAGCCGATATCTTATCTCCCTTGGATTTCAGGTTTCTTCAGCAGATTCTTCACTCTATGTGAAGAAAACAGATCATGAGATTGTCTTACTTTTCATCTATGTGGATGACTTGATTGTCACAGAAGATCATGCTACAGATGTTATGCATGTCAAGAAAGCATTGAGTGGGCAGTTTGACATGAAAGACTTGGGTGAATTGAGATATTTTCTTGGGATTGAAGTGATCAAAGACCATGCAGGTACATGGTTAGTGCAATGCCAATATGCATTGGATATGTTTGCAAAATATGGGATGACAAGGTGTAAGCCAATGAGTACACCTTTGGAGCAGAATGTAAAGCTGTGGGCTGATTTTGGTGAGGAGTTGGATGATCCATCTATGTATAGAAAGATGGTTGTTGGCAGTCTTATTTACATGACTATCACATGCTCGGATCTCAGTTATGTTCTGGGGCTAGTAAGACAATTTATGCAGAGCCCCAGAAAACCTCATTTGGATGCAGTGAGACGCATTATGCGATATGTAAAGACCACTGCACATTATGGTCTTCTTTATGAGCATGGTAAAGGCTTGGATGATCCATCTATGTATAGAAAGATGGTTGGCAGTCTTATTTACATGACTATTACACGTCCGGATCTCAGTTATGCTGTGGGGCTAGTAAGCCAATTTATGCAGAGCCCTAGAAAACCTCATTTGGATGCAGTGAGACGCATTATGCGATATGTAAAGACCACTGCACATTATGGTCTTCTTTATTATGATCATGGTAAAGGCTTGGATGTACATGGCTACACAGATGCAGATTGGGCAGGTAGCTCATATGACAGGAAGTCTACTAGTGGTTATGCCTTTACATTTGGAAGTGTAGTGGTGAGTTGGAGTAGCAAGAAGCAACCTACTATTGCTTTATCTAGTACAGAGGCTGAATACAGGGGTGCAGCCATTGCTACATGTGAAGGAGTATGGTTAAAGAGTCTCTTGGCTGATTTGGGTGAGCCTATTGATGGCAAGGTTGTCATTCATTGTGACAACATGAGCAACATACAGTTGGCCAAGAATCCAGTTTTTCATGCGCGGACCAAACACATAGAGGTCCACTATCATTTTGTCGGAGAGAAAGTGTTGGATGGTACAGTGGATTTGCAGTATGTGAAGACTGAAGAGCAGGTGGCCGACATCTTTACAAAGCCACTTAGTAGGGAGAAGTTTGAGTACTTCCGTACTATGTTGGGAGTATGTGGGATGAGCTTGAGGGGGAGTGTTGAGAGCTTTGATAGCCCAAGCTCATCTACATCTTCATCTATGGCAGTACATCATGAGCTTGAGAGGGGCTGTTGAGATTCAAGCTCGATGTCAGCTTGTGCCAGCTGCACTATGTGCTAGCATGTTAGGTAGGAACATGTGTGAGACATAAATGACCACGTCCAGCTGGTCATAGTGTGTGGACATTAGCTAGGGTTAGCTGTGTGTGGACACAACACATAGTGTGTGTTGTGTATTATGGATTATGGCTTTATGCATTGTGTGAGAAGGGAGATGGCTTCCCTCTATTGTTAGGGTTTGCTCTTGTGTGTGTGTCTCCTCTCCCTCTACCTGTTTTTCATCAATTGGGTCATGGAATTCCACAAAATATACCTAATAGTTTAGATGAGGATTCTCCCCAACCTAAACATCCTCATGTTACTAGATTCCAAGGGCAAAAACATCAATGAGGGAGGCACCGTGTTCGCTTTGAAAAGAGACTTCGCATTTGGTGTCCTCATTGTTGTACAAAAAAATTGATGATAGATCCCCTACCTACCATATCATGTCACACTTGTCATGCATTGTTGCCTTTGACCATGAGGCATGCCCCACTTTTTGTTGAGGGGCGACTCTCATCAACAAGGAGGTGCAAATTTGTGGCAATTTTGCACCTCAGCATTACAGGATCATGGAAATTAAGTATGGAAACTCTCAAGATGATGAGCGATGCTTTTTTTGGCCTCTTCAATGGCTGATGATATTGTGAAATCATTGGCATCTCAAACGAGAATGATGCCATTCATGTACTTGTAATTTCATAATTCATGCATTGATATCATTTCTAAAGCTATATTGATGCCACTTATGTACTTCTTATAATCCCATAAGCCGTGTTGACATCATTGTAGTATGTAAAGCTCATTGCAAGATGGAACATATACCATGTCCATCTAGGTCATCCAATCCCGTGCAAGATTGAGTCACAGTCACATTGTTGTGATTGATACATTTCTACAATAGGACTATAAAAGTAAACTTGGACCGGTCCGAGTTTATTTACAGACTTGGACCGGTCTGAGTTTATTTTACAGTCCCTCGACATACATTTCTACAATAGGACTGACTGGAAAAGTAAACTTGGACGGGTCTGAGTTTACTTCACACTCCGAGTTTGCTTTGGGAGATATATTTCAACAAAATGGTTGTACAAGTAAACTCGGACCGATCCGAGTTTACGTCTTTACAGTCCAAGTTCACTTTGTGAATTGGATATATGGACTACTCTAAGTTTACTTTTCCAATCAGTTCTATTGTAGAAATGCATGTCTCCCCCTAAGTAAACTTGGACCAGTCTGAGTTTACTTCACAGTCTGAGTTCACTTTGTGAGTTGGATATATGGGCTGCTTTGAGTTTACTTTAGTTGACCGCAATCTACTCATCACAAGGAGACATTTCTTTAAGCATAATGGGAGATAAGAAATCTATCAAAGTGAAAAAATTTCAGCCCTGGATGTTGGCTTCATGCGCTCTTGGAGCCACGCAATCTCTCTCTCTCTCTCTCTCTCTCTCTCTCTCTCTCTCTCTCTCTCTCTCTCTCTCTCTCTCTCGGTGTCTAGATTAGGTAAAACAATAAAATATTAAATTGAACAGTAAAACATTAAATTTATTAATAAAATTAGCAGACACCAGCCAGCCATAACTCAACAAAATAGAGAGTATACTCACTATTGTTGAGCTTGCTGCAACAAAATAGAGAGTATACTCACTATTGTTGAGCTTGCTGCCAGAATATGAAGCCCATAAACACCAAACCTTGGGTAGATGAAACTTAAATGTATATTTGTATATGAGATAGATGTGATAACAATAGGATTGCAAAGTAAACTCAGGCCGGTCCGAGTCTACTTTACAATCCGACTTTACTTTGGTGGGGGAGAAATTTCTACAATAGGACTGCAAAAGTAAACTCGGACCAGTCCGAGTTTACTTTACAGACATCAAGTTTACTTTGGGAGAGACATTTCTACAATAGGACTAAGTGGAAAAGTAAACTCAGACTGGTCCAAGTTTACTTCACAGTCCGAGTTCACTTTATGAGTTAGATATATGGACTGCTCTAAGTTTACTTTAGTTGACTGCAATTTATTCAAAACAAGAAGACATTTCTTTAAGCACAATGAGAGATAAGAAAAAATTTCAGCCCTGGATGTTGGCTTCATGTGCTCTTGGAGCCACGCAATCTCTCTCTCTCTCTCTCTCTCTCTCTCTCTCTCTCTCTCTCTCTCTCTCTCTCGGCATGGCCATATCTAACTCACTATGGCCATAGTGAGTTAGATATATGGACTGCTCTGAGTTTACTTTAGTTGACTGCAATTTACTTAAAACAAGAAGACATTTCTTTAAGCACAATAGGAGATAAGAAATCTATCAATGAAAAAATTTCATCCCCTTGGATGTTGGCTTCATGCACTCTTGGAGCCACGCAATCCCTCTCTCTCGGCGTGGCCATAGTCCAGATTAGGTAAAACAATAAAACATTAAATTGAACATTAAAACATTAAATTCATTAGTAAAATATTGTGACACCAGCTAGCCACAGCAGCTGAACAAAATAGAGAGTATAGTCACTACTGTTGAGCTTGCAGGGCAAAAAGGCTGCCAGAATGTGAAGCCCATAAACACCAACAAATCATTCAAAAAATTGGTACATGAAACTTAAATGTATATTCGTAGGAGATAGATGTGGCTGCCAATTGAACTCTTAAATAGCATGCCTGATGGATCCACACATTGAACTCTTACAATCTCACTCATCCTAGGCATCAAGGTCTCTAATAGACACATCAACACATTTTCCTTATGTCTTGATCCCTTGTTCTTTAACCGGATGCCTTGAAAATTACCTCCCATGACCCTTAACCCTAAACCCTAAACCCTAAACCGGTTGTGAAAACACCTGAAATAGCAAGGCTACTGCTGCATGACCTGCAATTCTTGACCACATGGCCATAGCTGCTCCAACCGGCCGAAGGAAATGTAAACGCAACCAGTTTCTAGGAAGCTGCAAAATAATATGGAGAAATCAACTTGAATGAAAGACCATAGCAAGCAACTTGAATGAAAGACAGATTTTAAGATTAGCATAGATCTACATAGACAAGATAACAGAATTTCAGATTTCAGATTTTCAGATCATACCAACATCCAGGTTCACATCCATTTGCAAGACCCTATCCATTTCTAGAAGAGCCAACACCTGCATCCATTTGCCAATGACCCAATCCATTACAGATTTTCAAATTTCAAATTTTCAGATTTGAGAGTTTCAGATAATCAGATACCATTCACAGATAAACCCTGCACAAAGACTAAAGTTCTAAATGGTGAATCAGATTTTCAGATTTTCCTTATTCTCCACCAAGTCGTGCAATAACACCAGATTCCAAGACTAAACAAACACCATGAAAATCCTCCTTCGAGCATAGCTCCACATAGGCAATATGACAGATATTCAGATTTCAGATTTTCAGAACATATCAACATGCAGGTCCACATCCATTTGCCAATGAGCCAGCACCTACACTTGCCAGACCCAATCCATTTCTAGAAGAGCCAGCACCTGTAAGACCTTGGATTTCTTCATCACAACACCATATTGGGGAATATGGGAATTTTCCACAAGTTTGGGACACGTGGTCAAAAGTTTGGATTAACCATAACTTGAACACCACTAATCCAAAATGAGCGCTTTATAGCTCTTTAGATTCCATTTTTCAAGCGCTTTCCAACGATAGGTCATATGAAAGGGTTTTGAGAAACTTACAAACATGTTATCCATGTCCCCTTTTTTAAGTATTCAAAAATAGGAATTGGGAAATTCCCAAATTCACTAATATGGTGTTTCACAAGCCTAGATTATAGATTTTCATATTTTTAGATTTCAGATTTCGGATTACAGATTTTTAAATTTTAAAATTTTCAATTTCAGATTACGAGATTACAGATTTCAAAACGTGACAAGATACATACAAAATGAGACAAGATTACATATCATGGAACAAAATGTAAATCGAGATACAAAATGTGACAAGATACTGTCATCAATACAAAATGTAAATCGAGATACAAAATCAGACCAAAATCCATACCATAGATACAAAATGAGGCTGCATGTCACATGACATAAGGAAATAGCCCTTTGCATAATGTGACATGACACCAAGACAAGAGGTGGCTCTTGATCTTCTCAACATCTTCATGAGTATACCAATTTGATTTTAACTCTATTAAAAACAAGGAACAAAATAACAATTAGGTTAAGCATGAATCCCAAGCCAAAGTACATTCAAAACATAAATGCAACTTACCCAATGTTCCTTCCACCTACCAATTATAGCTCCGTCTATCAAAGACCACATTGTGGCCATTACATATAAAAGCCACAATCCACGTCATTAGGTTGACGGGGTACCTACAACGTAGAAGAAATTACATATTATGATTATCTATGCAACATTACATGTAAATGATTACCCTAAACCCTAAGTCCATATACCTCCACCTCCTGCGTGACACAGTGCAATTGCGGGTTATTCAACTCATGCTTCACTGAGCAATGCCTACTAAGATGCCGTAACACTGCCATAAAACATGTCATTATCTGTATATTGTTATAAAATATTGTGACACAAGGGAAGAAACGTTCTAGTTTCGAAACTTACTGGTACACATCATCTAGATAATAATTCGACAAGGTGCACATGGACAAAGAGTCGAAGAACAATATTACAGTTTTCCTTCTTGGCAAACCTGGGATATGGACCTTGTGGCCATTGAAAATTGCCACAAGAACCCAATGATTTTTGTATTCGAAACTCGTTTAAGTTACACAAACACTTGCAAGATAAAGTATTACATAAAGGGCTTCCATCATAGTATTACCTGTGCAAGATAGGAAAGAAAGTAAGCACATGCTATGCCAAGTCCAAGGGCCCAAAAAAGTTATTTATCGTCATATAATTTTGAACCCTAGACGGCACATATGCATACCACAAGCTATCCACAAACCAGATTTCCTTGAAAATGTCATGTGGTATCTTGTTCTCCATCAAACTACAAGAACTTGAGGTTAGCAAGACATAAGACCACATCCATTTACATTGTACAAAGTTTTTTTAAGGTGTACTTACATCGCAAACATGTTCATTGTCTTTGTGGAGGCTTTTGTTTGAAAGTCATTATCAATTAGTCTACTCTCCATTTCAGCACTCAATCCTAAGTGTGTGCATGTGAAATGGAGGGTGACACCCTCTCTCAACCTATAGCACAATATTACATGATGTCATCTTATAGCACAATATTACATGATGACAAAAAAAACAATCATGATTGCAAATATGACCTTTCTAAGTGGGTTTTTTCGTCGCCAAAATTAAGGCTCATGCACTCGATCATGCCGTAAGAAACTCTGAAGCCTACTTCGTTCTTGGCCATGCCGGGTGTAGGAGATCAAACAACCTCCAAATCCTCCTCACCTAGGCGCTCCTCAAATACCTTCAATGGGGAGAAGGTACCGTAGTCTCTTCTTCGAGAAGCTTTCTTTGGTGCCATGCCTGTGTGCTCGACCTTTATTCATGACAATGTTAGTATTCTCTCAAAATGCTAGACATGTGGACAATGCGTGCCTAGATTCATAGACTTACCGGACTCCCCGGGACATCCATATCCTCTCGAAATGCTAAACATGTGGACAATGCGTGCCTAGATTCATAGACTTACCGGACTCCCCGGGACATCCATATCCTCGTCCTCCTCCTCACACGCTATGGCCTCGGCCCCGGCCTCTCTTATCTGTTTCTACAACACATTTACTCAAAAAATATAAGTCTAATTCTTGTTTTGTAATAATGTATTTAATTTATTGTAATTACATCACTTATAGATTTCTCGTAGTAGCCACTCTTGATACGCCTCTCGATGCGTGAGATGTGACTCTCCTTTGTCTCCATGTATGAGATCTCGACATCTTTAAGTCCCATTATGAATGCCTCTCTCATAGTGGTGCTCTTATCCTCAAGAGCCTTCCACTCCCCCTCCACTATTTGTTGTTGACGCTTGAGAAACTTGTGTAGATTCCTCTCAAACTTCTTCACCACATTCTCAAACCTAGACTTCTCTTGTCGCTCATAACGAGGACAAGGCAAGACCTCTGGATGCTCACTAACCCTAGGTCACCCCACCTTAAGCTTGGGGACGTCCACCACTACTTGGTGTTCATTCTTCAAATGGCGCATCATGTGGACTCTCTTAACATATGTAGTGTCCCTCTTAGAGCACGTTTGAGATGCTTGACACTGTCGACCAATTCTCCCATTAGGAAGTGTAATCTCGTAATATGGATTCATCTATAAGTAACATAATAAGGTAGGAGATTATTATTACATGTCTCTCTCTCTCTCTCTCTCTCTCTCTCACACACACACATACACACACACACACACACACACACACACATTCACGTACACACATTTGGCATTCATGTATATTATCATTCATTCATGTATTCTATCATTCATTCAAATATTCTTCAATTTGACTTACACATTCATTCATGTTCTTACACATTCATTCATGTTATTTTACTCACATATGTTATATACCTCTCTCTCTTGCCATTCATTATATTCTTCAATTCATGTATATTATCATTCATTCATGTATTCTATCATTCATTCAAATATTCTTCAATTTGACTTACACATTCATTCATGTTCTTACACATTCATTCATGTTATTTTACTCACATATGTTATATACCTCTCTCTCTTGCCATTCATTATATTCTTTAGCATTTCTCCATTCATGTCCACTGATCTATCTTCTCTTGTGGTTGCTACTCTCTCTCTCTCTCTCTCTCTCTCTCTCTCTCTCTCTCTCTCTCTCTCATATATATATATATATAACTCGCATTCATTATATATTATACAAAAAAAATAGAGCCTACCTACACAAAACCCAAGCATTGGGCAAGATGTGATGGGCCACACGCGTCGAGTAGTGGGTGTCAAGCAACAGAGATGTCAAGCAATGGTTGTATCTATAAATACCCTATAATGACAATCATGCACAATAAAATTACAACCTTTGTTTAATATCGCACTCTTGCACTAAATCTTTAATGTATACACTCCAAAAATCACCTCCTTGTTCAATATAGCACTCATGCCCTAAATCTTTAATGAATGCACTCCAATATAGTGACTCTTCTTCTTACGTGTCAATATGATATTGGTATTAAATCCATAACAAGAGTGGCTCTTTTCTACACCCTTCCTTGGACCACAAGTGAACTTGGACCACAAGCAAACTCGGCTTTATGACTAAGTCACACGTGGTTGGAATGTTGGGATCAATGGTGGCTGAAAATGTTAGTGATCACATCCAGCACCCATCTAGCACCCCCGCCGCCACCAAAGTAAACTCGGACCACAGATACTTTAATTCTAATTCAAATTTTTGCTTCATTTTTTTGGAATGTATGTGTTTGTTAGTTAAGCTACAAGATAAATGGTAGCAAGAAAATCACTTGGTCAAAGACTTCCACTAAAAATTAATGGGGTGGCACCAAATTGACCCCTTTACCGCCATGTTACTATACATAGGTGATTTCCTAGGACTTAGAAGGCCCACCCTTACTTATTAGAGCTTGGGAAAGTTTATGTTTATGGATGCTATAAAGAGCCACATACATCCTAGCCTATCCTTGTTCTCTCTCTCTCTCTCTCTCTCTCTCTCTCTCTCTCTCATTTAATTGCACCCATGTGGAAGGTGCAGTGTCCTAACCAAGTACCCCTAAATCAATGTTGTGCACACATTGTCTCATGACCTATAGTCACATGTTTTTGCACAAGTCTTTCTTCTAGTGTGGAAGGTGCAGTGACCCAACAAAGTACCCCTAAATCAATGTTGTACACCCTCAATGTTGCGCACACATTGCCTCATCACATATTAGTCACATGTTGTCACACAAGTCTTTATTCTAGTGTTGCCATAATTCTAATGAGTTTTTTCATAGTGGTGAGAAACATGCTACTACTCCTAGATTTAGGATAGAAGGGTGGCAAAAGGACAGCCGATGTTACAATAATTCAAACTTAGATCAAAGGAGGATCAAACATTATGATTAGACGCACAATAAATTAAGAAATATAACTATACTAATAATATTTAGCTTAATGGACAATAAGGAGACTATAAATTAAATCATTGAAACAAACAAGCTCAATTAGATTCTAGATTACATATTCTTTCGACTTTTCCTTCACAAATGCATTTTTTAATCCATACAACACATATACATCTTTTTGATCATATTCTAGATTCTTCTTTCACCAATATCACACCTAGTCATACACTTAATCCACCCAATCAGTTTACAACCAAGTAAACTCAAACCACACCTATCAAACTCGTTTGTCTTCTCACGTGGCTGCATGGATCTCTCTCTCTCTCTCTCTCTCATATATTTAGCCATTCAATATATTTTTTCCAACATTCAATATATGTTAAACATTGCAGAAAATAGAGCCTACTTGCAGAGAAAAGTTATGACGGCCTCGGGCATCGAACTGGGGGCGAAGAGTAGCACTCGAGCATGGAGCACAATCGTCAAGGGGAGGGAAGGCGTCCATCAGTGATCGGATCAAACAGACATCGAATAGGAAGTGGCCCGTGAAAAGAACTGTTGAGGATCTTCCCCTAAACATAGACTAGGGATCCAAGACCAAAATATAGTGGGAAACACAATGTTGGCAAGCTGCATATGCATGCAGAAGCACAGAGAGCCATTGAATTGCAGAGAGGCAGAGGGAAGGCACAAGGCGGCACACAAGAAGTTGCAAGCAGGCGCACACACGAAGCAGGCGAAGACTTGGAACAAGAGCATGCAGGGTAAACTCAAAAAGAATTTTGGAAAATCAAACCAAATCCAATTAAATGCCACCTTCCAATATTAACTAATCATTAATGCTACACTTATTCCCTTCCACACCCATAAATGGCACTTCTTAGAGACGGCATTCACACCGGACACCGGGCCGAGTTTACTTCTGGGCCACGTTTACTTTATCTAAACCAATGGTGGGTGATCACCGTATCTATAGCGAATGGCACCTACAGCTATTGATCCCAACACTCTCTCCCCATGTGACTTAGTACCGATGGTGGAGGGTGAGTGACCATCATGGAATATTAATTCTTCGTAAGAGGGTTGATCCAGAAGGTCTTTACTCATATAACTCCCAAAGGTCTTTATTGATATAGCTCCCAAAATAACTGGACACATTGTTTGTCTGCCTTCCTTCATGGGCAAGGGATCTCCCTTGTCGATTTTGTAAGATTCCTCCCTCTAGCTTTTGAGGTGTGCAGGTGTAAGAACCTCCCCTTCTGATCTTATAATTATTCCCCTCTCTGAAATAAAAGAAAGATCATGTTTTACCCTGTTTTAGCCTAGAGAGAGAAAATATCTAGAGGGAGGTAATCCAAAATTGAGATATTTTTGGATATAAAAATCCTCCTAGTGTCTAAAATGGTTTCCCTTGAAAAGCAAAAATTCAAAAAGAACTTTCCAATGTGCAATTAATTCCAATGTGCAATTGGAATTAATTGAAAATACGTAAAAAGGACCTTAGTCTAAGGGTCCAGATTTTCAGAAAATTTTGGATTATGGTCCAATTAAGGTTCCTATGGACCAATAAGATTAATCCAAATGTAGGGAGGAGATAAATTGAAGAATAAAAGAAAAACCCCCAAAAATGAGTAAATGCTCACATAAGATGAAGAGTTGACTAAGGACAAGGTTTATTAGTTAAAAAAGAAGAGATATTTAGAAGAAATGATGCATTTTTGACACCTCAGTGTGGGGATCTCCCCTCCTGAAGGAGGCACCTATTTCACATGTGTGGAGGAGTTTTAAACTAAAAAATAATGAGACTCTTAAACTGACCCAAAAATGGTCAAAAATTGACCAAACTGATCTGAAAAATTCTAGAATCAGTTTGCTTGGTTAGAAGCCTCCCCCGTTGTAAAAGGTTAATAGTGTTTATGCACTGTTACTCTACTGCTACCCAGAGCTAATTACATTGAATTTACTTGATAATTCAATTATTTTTGACTTAATCCTCTCTAAAGTAATTGGTGGCCACTCTTGATCCAATTACATTGAATTTACATTGAATTTTCTTGATAATTCAATTGTTTTTGACTTAATCCTCTCTAAAGTAATTGGTGGGGGCCACTCTTGATCCAAACAAGAGTAGAATCCTCAATCCCTCAAGCCAAAGGAAAGCTTACAAACTCTATGTAAGCTAAATTCTTCTTACTTTTAATTTTAAATCTATGGTTTTCTTGATCTTCTTGTTTTTTAGAGTTGATTAAAGTAAATTCTGATGCTATGCCTTGATGAAAAGGCCATCCCCTTCTCTTCCTTACAATTGAGTCTTTCTTTATCCTAGAATGTTTAACAAAAAGATTAATTAAAATTTTATTATTGATTACTCTCTTGGAAATTGAAAATCGTGTAGATTAGAGTCCTTTACATCTAATTAGGGTTAATTTAGATTGAAAATAGAATGTTAAAAATGAGAAATGGTCAGCCATACTACAAAAAAGGAGGTTATGGCGAAATTTCCTAGAATTTTGTGGAAAAGAAAGTTTATTTTTATATTATTCCAAAAGAGTAATTCCCACCGTTTGTGCATTTTAAAAGAAATATTCTAATTTACTCCATGTACATATTCACCTATATGAATATGCATGGATATCATTGATATTAATTATTAAAATTAATTTCTATGCATAGAAAGATGCATAATCGAAATTGTTTTATTTTAAAAGTGTTATTTTCATTGAGTTTAATTTCTATGCATAGAAAGATGCATAATGAAAATTGTTTTATTTTAAAAGTATTATTTTTATTGAATTTGATTTCTATGCATAGAAAGATGCATAATGAAAATTTTTATTATAAAAGTGTTGTTTTCATTTAATTCAATTTCTATACATAGAAAGATGCATAATGAAAATTTTTATTGTAAAAGTGTTGTTTTCATTGAATTTAATTTTATGCATAGAAAGATGCATAAAGGATTTATTTTTCTTTCAAAAGTGTTATTCTCATTACAATTGATTTTATGCATAGAAAGATGCATAAAGGGTTTATTTTTCTTTCAAAAGTGTTATTCTCATTAAAATTGATTTTATGCATAGAAAAATGCATAAAGGATTTATTTTTCTTTCAAAAGTGTTATTCTCATTAAAATTGATTTTATGCATAGAAAGATATATAAAGCGTTTAATTTTCTTTCAAAAGTGTTATTCTCATTAAAATTGATTTATGCATACAAAGATGCATAAAGGGTTAATTTTTCTTTCAAAAGTGTTATTCTCATTAAAATTGATTTTATGCATAGAAAGATGCATAATGAAAATTGTTTTATTTTAAAAGTGTTATTTTCATTGAATTTAATTTCTATGCTTAGAAAGATGCATAATGGAAATTTTTATTGTAAAAGCGTTGTTTTCATTGAATTTAATTTTATGCATAGAAAGATGCATAAAGGGTTTATTTTTCTTTCAAAAGTGTTATTCTCATTAAAATTGATTTTATGCATAGAAAGGTGCATAAAGGGTTTATTTTTCTTTCAAAAATGTTATTCTCATTAAAATTGATTTTATGCATAGAAAGATGCATAAAGGGTTTACTTTTCTTTCAAAAGCGTTATTCTCATTAAAATTGATTTTATGCATGGAAAGATGCATAAAGGGTTTATTTTTCTTTCAAAAGTGTTATTCTCATTAAAATTGATTTTATGCATGGAAAGATGCATAAAGGGTTTATTTTTCTTTCAAAAGCGTTATTCTCATTAAAATTGATTTTATGCATGGAAAGATGCATAAAGGGTTTTTTTCTTTCTTTCAAAAGCGTTATTCTCATTAAAATTGATTTTATGCATGGAAAGATGCATAAAGGGTTTTTTTTTCTTTCAGAAGTGTGATTCTCATTAAAATTGATTTGTATGTATAAATAAATGCATAAAAGGATTTTGATAAAAGTGTTATTCCCACTGAAGTTGATTTTTATACATAAATAGATGCGTAAAGAATCTTTATATCAAAATTAGAATTCTTTGAAATTCTATGTTTAAATTCTATCAAATAGATGTGAATGGATGGATGGATGTGATGTGAATAGAGGTGATGAGATGTGAGGTGAATAGATATGTTGAGATGTGATGTGAATCAGATTAGATGTGAATGAATGGATGGATGGATGTGATGTGAACAGAGATGATGAGATGTGAGGTTAATAGATGTAACGAGATGTGATGAGAATCAGATAGGTGTGAATGAATGGATAGGTGGATGTGATGTGAATAGAGGTGATGAGATGAGAGGTGAATAGATGTGATGAGATGTGATGTGAATCAGATTAGATGTGAATGGATGGATGGATGTGATGTGAATAGAGGTGATAAGATGTGAGATGAATAGATGTGATGAGATGTGATGTGAATCAGATAAGATGTGAATGAATGGATAGATAGATGTTATGTGAATAGAGGTGATGAGATGTGAGGTGAGTAGATGTGATGAGATGTGATATGAATCAAACTAGATGTGAATGAATGGATGGATGGATGTGATGTGAATAGAGGTGATGAGATGTGAGGTGAATAGATGTAATGAGATGTGATGAGAATCAGATAGGTGTGAATGAATGGATAGGTGGATGTGATGTGAATAGAGGTGATGAGATGTGAGGTGAATAGATGTAATGAGATGTGATGAGAATTAGATAGGTGTGAATGAATGGATGGGTGAATGTGATGTGAATAGAGGTGATGAGATGTGAGGTGAATAGATGTGATGAGATGTGATGTGAATCAGATAGATGTGAATGAATGGATGAGATGTGATGTCATGTGAATCAGGATGTAAATGAATGATATGGGATATGAGTGGATGATATGTGATGAAAATGGATGTGAATGTATAAGTGAAGAATGGATGTGAATGTATATGTGAAAGAATGGATGTGGATATGTATGTGAAAGAATGGATGTGGATGTGTATGTGAAAGAATGTGATGTGAATATGTATGTGAGGAATGGATGTGAATGAGTATGTGAAAGAATGGATGTGGATGTATGTGAAAGAATGGATATAGATGTATATGTCAAAAAATGTGATGTGATGTAAAGAGATGTGATGTGTCATGAATATATGTGGATGTGAAGTGATAGATATGAATGTATAGATAGATGTGAGAAGTCGTACACCTGTGAATGATTAGATGGATGTGGATGAATGAGATGAGATGTGTATGAATGAGATATGATGTGGATAGAAGTGATGTCAGATAATGTGGATAGAATGTAGTATGTGATGGGATGGTTATGAGAATGTATGTGGTGGATATATGAACGAATGAATGTGATGGATATGAATGAATGTGATGTGATGTGTGATGTAAACGAATATGATGTGATGAGATGTGGATATGGGTAGATGCGAGTTGATGAGATCTGATGGATATGAATGAATGTGATGTGATGTGTGATGTAAACGAATATGATGTGATGAGATGTGGATATGGGTAGATGCGAGTGGATGAGATCTGATGCGGATAAATGAGAAAAGATGTGATGAAATGGAAAATGATGTGATGAGAATGGGAATACATATGAAATAAATGAGAATTAATGTGGAACAATGTGAAAAGACAAGAGTTTGTTATAGAAATTGTATTTATGACCTGTTTTTGAATGACTGTTTTATGTCAAGAATGCTGGGGAAGCATTTTGACCGTCTTGTGAATGAGGTCGTGGAGACCTAATCTGATAAAGTTGCAACAGCATTGACAGAGAGTCAATGGAGGACGTCTCGCGCATAGCAAGGTCTCGTCGGTCGAGGTCTTGACCAGCTTCGTTTCGATTAAAATGGTGAGCTTTCAATATGGTGGATGAGGGACCAAGGAAGCGGCCTATGAGTGAAGCGCTAGGTCACCTGCTGAGACTGCGAAGGATCCTAGAGGGTGCTGACCATACGGTGCTCGGGCTCTAGGTCGCCACCGATGATACCCACGCGTGGGTCAAGGAAGATATTAGAACAAGGAGTAAGAGTTGTTTTCTGAATTCGAGCATGGATCTGGTTGATTGACCTTGCTGGTCCTCCAACGGATGAGTCCATGGCTCTTTTATATGGATCTGTTGGTTGATCTTGCTGATCTTCAACGGAGATTCCATTTTGATATGTGAATATATTGCCGGTTGCTATGAGCTAGAAACTATCGAGACGAAAAGGCCCCTGAGTGGACAAGTGGTGAGCGTTCTGGTTGCCAATGATGCCATAGGTACACCGATGAAGGAAAAATTAGAAATTAGGATTCAACCGGATATTTTAGAGGATTATGATCAGTGACACTATGGTTTCATTAAATGATTGTTTTAAAGATAGCTGATTCTGTGAAAAAGGCAATTTCATATTGCGGGTGTGTAAGTGGTGTGACTAGTTTTAAGTTTGCATGAATATCTGGCTAGGGGGCTTGGGAACTCTTTTCCCTAGTACCCGGGATAAAACCTAACCAAATTCTTAATTGGATCCCATTCACTACAGTGGTTGGGCGGTTGGCTAGCAACCCATGGGACTGGATGGGGTTAGGCTGGACTGATGGATCCCAAAAATGAGACTCAATTCTGTTATGGTACGACAGATGAAGTAAATCCGAGATAAAAATTGTTCTATGGAAAATAATCAACGGCTGCGCCTCTCAATGAGGAAAAAAAGCGTTGGTCTCTATGATCCAAGTACAATCTTTTCCTTGATCTGACTATGGGACTTACGAGTTCGGTCAGATCAGTTAGTTAAGGCTTTTGACTACGTTAGAGTAAAATTTATCTTGGAGGAATCACTCGTGCTTTCCAAGCGAGGGAAGTTTTTCCAGGTTCGGTTTTGGAAGAAAAGAGGGATTAGTCTCTTGTCCTGATATCCGGGCAAGGCCCACGAGTGAGGGACTCTGCCCCGCGTGTAAGAAGTGCAACTTCTGCTAGCAATCCTGAATTCATTGCGTGGTGGGGACATGGATCTTTCAGATTTCTTGTTAGTACATTTGTGGGGGACATGTTTGTAAAGACCCTTACCCAAGAGGGACATCTAAATGGCATCAATATTGAGAAGATTGCATTGATGTCTGAATGAAATGTTTCAGCCTTGTCTTCATTGCATCCACTCCCTTGAAAAGGTTTAGTCAGCCTCCCATCTTCATTGCATCCAATCTCTCTTCAAAACTGGAGGTGTTCCTGAGAATTCAAGCCCTGCATCTATCTTGAAAGAAAAAATTCATGTCATCAGCTATGGTTATGAGGATAAAACTAAAGGTTTTCTTTGTAGGCATACCTATAATCTAAAGTATAATGTGTTTTGTTCTAGAGTGTGATTGTCAATCCTTTAACAGTGTACCTTAATTTCTATCAGATATGATGGATTGATGGATCAATCAAAGAGGATATTTTGACTAGATTTAAGATGCATCACAATGTGCTTAAAGCATATGCAAATTCTAGTTCTTTGCTTACAGGGTTTCTCCAAGAGCAAACAAAAACACTCGAGTGAAAGAAAGAACAATTTGTTAACTTATCCTAGAAATGTTGGTCTTGTGTATGTGTGTGTGTCAACCTCTCCAACAAGAAGAACCTCTCCCCTCCGACCACAACAAAATTGCCACCAGCAACAACGCCATCATACCAGCACAAGCCACCGTCCCCAACCTCTCCACAAACAAGAAGAACCTCTCCCCTCCAACCAACAAAACTGCCACTAGTAACAACGCCAACATACCAGCACATGCCACCGATAAGAAAAAGACCTCATTCTACTGGCATTCTGACAAAGCGATGATCAATGCACCACCAATATCCCATTATTCTAGTACAAGTAAACACTTTTCACCCTCCTTTTTGCTACTTACTTTAGCTCCCCACATCAAGTGGGTAGAGTGCTCCCAATGGAGTGTAGAGGTAGTATTTGGGTGTGTTTATAGATACCCTCCCAGAAAGTCCAAAAGCTTCCACCCAAATAGTCCAAAACCCTTTCTGAACACAGCCAACTCACCATGCCATGGTTGGAAAGGCCAAAAGCTTCCTTACTAAGGGTAGAGTTTGTACAGTTGGGTTTGTTTATAGGTACACTCCTCAAAAAGTCCAAAAGCTTTTTCTTGAACAATCCAAAACCATTTTTGGACATGGCCAACTCACCATGCCATGTCACACACACTTGGCACTAACCTAGCACTGTCCATATAACAGCTATGCACATACTAAAAACTTAGAATTTAATCCATTGTACAAGGAACCCTCATGCATACATCATGGCAAATGATGCCACCTCCACATTGTCACCCTTATGTAGGGAGCCTAGTGGCCTCTAGATCTTTTGGACTCACCATTTGGGATGACTCTTGCTCTCTCAACCCTGAAATTCTCCAATTTTTCCAAGGCTGCCAAGTCAAAATCCCCCTCAAAAATCCTTTTAGGGTTACCTACTATCGGCAAAATATCATACCGTATTCCATGTACGTGATCTCATGCATAGAGACCTCCATCTCCTAAGAAGTGATTTATACATGTGGACCTAGATGATGAGTATGCTCCTTTCTATAAGAGAATAGAGGCTTCTAAGGTCAACCCTTATGCAATGCAATAGGCCAGGGATTTAAGGAGAAAGAATGTTGATATATGGGTGGAAGGATTAGTTTACCCACCTGATCCCTCAACCCAACAACCACCTAAATTTTCAGGCCTAACTTCTTTGATCAAATATGTTTGTGAGGGCAATGCTAGCTTGCTTGGTTACACAACAAGGCTTGCTAGTCAGGTGCAAAGCACTTGGATATCGAACAAAGAATGCTGATGAATGAAGGAAGTTCAAATCAAGTAGTTAAATGCTCGATTATCTAACAAGGAGAATGAATACCTAGTGTTGGTAGAAGTTGTTCATGCTCAGCATTTGTAGAACCATGAATTGGAACAAAAAGCATAGAATCTAGAGACCAAGAACAACAAATTAGAAGTGGTATTAGAGAATATTGTCAAACATGAGCCCACCTCTAATTTGGATGCACGTGAACGAGTAAGAGAACAAAGATCACTTACTGCATTTTCAAAAAATAGTGGAAACTACAAACGTCATATACATGTAGATACTGATAAGCTGAAGAACCTTAAACAAGACAATGCAGCATTCTCACAGTGTTGTCAAGATAGATGGTGAAGTCTACACTTTCTCATTCAAATTTTAGAGCAATTAGTGATGATCTCATGCATGCACGATTGCAAGATGTGAAGCTGAAGATCAAGGTATTTGTGAGACAAAGTTGTTCTCATTAGAGAATCATATGCAATGATCTGCAAACAAATGGATGCAAGTTTAAGCATGTGTTTCAAAAAAAAAGGTAACTCGTGCAAATTGCAAGTTGGAATGATGAAGTTCTATGATATGTTTGTTAAAGAATGTGATGGCACACTGGAATCTGTACTAAAACTTGATGAGAGTGAAATTGTGAAGAATCAAAGGATAGAAAGAGTAAGTTTGACATTGATGAAGAGGCATTGGATACTTCCATAAAGCCAAATCATCCTCGGTACTTCAGTGTTCAGTCATAAAATGAAATTTGGTGGCTCACAGGCATTTGAGGTTCCAAAAGAGGATCATGAGATCCTAAAGATGTTTTTCAATCTAACAGAGGTTCCTACTGTGGTTTAACATCAAAAAACATGTGAAATTCTACATGTGGATGGTTTTGGAGACTACTCAGTGGAATGGCATCTTACAGGTGATCTAAAGACACTAAAGTGCATGTTTGGTGTCTCGAATGCTGCAAACTACAGAGTTTGCTTGTTTGTATTGCATGCGCTCAAGGAAAAAGGGTAAGAATGGAAAAAGGGCATGGAATATGCATACTAGGAAGGATGGTGCACCAACTCGTGATCAATTTGTATAGGATGGTAGAACAATGGTTAGGGTAGATCTAAAGTGGGACCTTACTTGACATTCCTTTAACACGAGTTCATCCTTGTACACTACATGAGAATAGTGGAAAATTTGGTTTATGAATATTTATGTTTTGCATATAAGATGCAGCCGACCAAGGAGTGTATAAGAGAGTGGAGGAGGTTCTTTCATGCATGGGTCTACACAAAGGAGGGAAAGTGGAAATCAAGAAAGATAAGAAGAGGTCAGGTGCAAGTGGAAATGTGCCGTGCAAACTAAGTATTGTTAGAGCCAAGGCTAGAAAATTGGCCATTTATTAGTTCTTTAACCATGGAAGTATGAGCATGGAGGAAGTTACGCATGGTTGTCCCAGATCGTAGTAGTAATGGGCGAGACTAGAATTGCAAAGGCTAATGTATGGATTGCCTTTGATAAGGTTGTTACACTTCTACATAAAATGACATTCAATGAAGAAGATGCCAATGACTTTAAAGAAGCTATGACCACGTTTTACAAGTACATAATGGAAGCATGGACATCAAGTAGCCTAACACATTATATGGTAAGATCTTTAATTTTGTATGTTTCCATGTTATTCAGTGATTCTTATTGAAAATAACCAATGTGCATATGTTGTTGTCATTTTTATTCCAACACATTTTGGAGGCTCATGGTCCCTACTTTTTAAATAAGGGAAGCTTAGCTATTTGGTCTACCCAAGCATGGAGAACTCACATTGGCAAGCTTGTTGTGGGTTTCAGAAGGCCACCTCGCATGGCAGTGGAATCCATGAAGTCAGTGCATTGAGGCAATTACTCATGTGGTGGCATAAGAGAATTGCAGTTACGATAGAGGAGAAAGAAACCATAGCCGATAGAGCACATTAAATTCACGGGGCTTAACGCTTTGGATATGAAAAAATTGATTCTTCAATAAACTTCACAATTATAAATGAGTGACTTGAATAAAATTCTGAGTGGTTTCAATTTATGCTTCACTATATTCACCACCCCCCATGGATACTTTCAAACTTTCAAACATTAAAAACATGGTTATAATAATAAAGCCAAATCAAAAAGCCCTTGCTCATACTCCATGATCCATGATCAATAGTTTTACTTCAGAAGTGTCATTGTATTACATTAAAAATGAACTTTTTACAAGAGATTGGAGTCTATTACTACTCTTGATCCTGTCGACTAGCATCCTCTGGTGCTTGAAGCTTTGCCCTCTTTGAAGATGGCTCCTGCAATTGTAGAACTGGCGAAACTTTCGGTCTTTTGAATCTGAAAAGCTCCCTTTTGCCATATTCACTTCGCATCTTGACAACCCCTATTTTTGTACATTATTTGGCACATTTTATTGGTTTACATCGACAAATTTCTAGCGTTTTGACAATTAAATCATCTTATTTTATGTGCTTTGCAATGTAAAATCCAATGTAGTGGGTTCGCACAAGCTTAAAAAGCCATAGTCAAATAATATTTGTGTGTGAGTTCTCAACTTTTGGAAGGTTGGAGGATACTTTTTGATGTTCTTTATTTGAAAAAATGAAGGTCTTTGGACCTTAAGCCAAAAGATGTACTCAACTTTTAATAATACCAAGAAAAGGAAAAGAGGGGAGTTGGTTGAGGAGGTTATGCAAGAACTCTTTTATGTGCATGCTTCTTCTTCTTCTGTTTTCTCTCTCTTGGTTGGCACAACTCTTGCTCTCCTTTCTTTGTGTTTCTTGTTCTTGGATTATGGAAGAAGAAGGAGAGAGTGAGGATGGTGAGGAAGACGATATTTTCATATTTTCTGTGTACCATTGTTCTTGTGAATGTGTGGGCTGTTTTTCTTGGTAAGAAGAGAAAATTTGCAAGTTTCATGGTGAGGGGCTAAGCCCTAAGCACAGACTTTGTTGCCTTGGTACCCTGGTTGGATAATCAATGCCATTAGCATAGGCCAACAAGAAGCAACGCTGCAAGAAAGAAAGTGGGTGGGCGGGCTATCCCCAACAGCATAGAAGAGAGAAGGGCAAGGCAAAGCCTTACAGGTGAATCACAAATTCCAACAAACGACAATTCAAGAGTGTAACATTAGGGTAAGAATAATGATTGATTAATGGTCTTGAAGCTACAGTAGGATAAGAATAATTGTCGAATTAATGGTGTTCGGATAAGGATAAAACTACAGTATTGATCTTAGAAGTAGAGGGATTGAGCTTAGGATATGGAAAATTATAGTATATTGACCTTAGGATAGGAATTAATTTACCAGAACGACTGAGTCCCGGGCTGCAAGAGCAACAATGTCAGCACAGGAGACAACCCCTGGGCACACAGCTTCCACTGCAGCTTTGGCTTCGTATATCACTTCAAACCCTCTCACCGTCTGGTTTGGAACAGCAGCTTTCTCCACCAGCGGCAAGCCTGGCGCATTATGGGTGGGGATATATTTCTGCGTCTCTACTGCAAGTTGATAAGATTTGCGGCGGCTACTCTTCGGGTGTAAATGCTAATGCTGAGCTGGAAAGTGTTTCGTGCACTCCCCCGCTACACGACAAGGGGGAGCGCATGAAATACATCCCCACCCAACCCTAGTGTGATTAACCTCCTTTTCCTTGCCTGCTGCCAGCCATCGCCATCATCTTCATCTTCTCCTTCTCATGTTCGTAGCACAGGCGTCATCTTCTTCTTTGCAAGGCTGGGGCGGCTACAACTCCTTCCTCTTCTTTCCATAAAATCAAATCGCCGTCCTCATGTCTGTAGGTCTGCCACAGCGAATGACATTGACTTTCTCTTTACTGTCTGCTACAATTGCGGTGAGCTTCTTCATTCTCCTCTTCTTGTGCTCTCTGCCTTCTGTGCTACTGTGTCTTTTCCTGCTGCAACCATGGTTCACCTTCTACATGCTTTCCGTTGGATATGATTTTTCCATGGTTGCAGCAGGAAAAGACACAGTAGCACAGAAGGAAGAGAGCACAAGAAGAGGAGAATGAAGAAGCTCACCGCAATTGTAGCAGACAGGAAAGAGAAAGTCAATGTCATTCGCTGTGGCAGACCTGCAGACATGAGGACGGCGATTTGATTTTATGGAAAGAAGAGGAAGGAGTTGTAGCCGCCCCAGCCTTGCAAAGAAGAAGATGACGCCTGTGCTACGAACATGAGAAGGAGAAGATGAAGATGATGGCGATGGCTGGCAGCAGGCAAGGAAAAGGAGGTTAATCACACTAGGGTTTACAAGATTCTGGTGTAGAGTGCCTTCTATAAGTAGGTGTTCACATGGTGGTGTTCAGATGCCTTCTATAAGTAGGTGTTCACATGGTGGTGTTCAGATGCCCTTTGCCCCCGAGCACAGCTGAAGATGGGCTAACCCTAGCTTGAAGCATAGCTTAATTATGTATGCAGCAAAAGGCAATCCTTGTATGGTTATGATCCACCGAACGACCGAGAAGAAGTTGCATTTGCTGTTCAACCTTGTGCTGCAACAACTGGTGCTGTTGTGCAGCCAGGAAGAAAAGCAAAAAATCAAAGCTCAGCATCAGTAGAAGTTTATTGAGAAGAAAAAAAATAACAAGAAAAATGATAACCATACTCTAATGTGTAAATTGGGACATATAGAAGGGGTGGAGGGTGAGTGACCATCACGGACTGTTAATTCTTTGTAAGAGGGTTGATCCAGAAGGTCTTTACTCATATATAACTCCCAAAGGTCTTTATATTGATATATAACTGGAGCCGTTGTTTGTCTGCCTTCCTTCATGGGCGAGGGATCTCCCTTGTCGATTTCCTATCAGTGGTGGTGACATGTCTCTAAAGACCCTTACCCAAGAGGGATATCTAAATGGCATCAATATTATGTTTCTAATGTAATGGCTTGTGCTATGCATAGATTGAGAGTGAGAAGATTGCATTGACGTCTCAATGAAATGTTTGAGTCTCGTCTTCATTGCATCCACTCTCTTGAAAAGGTTCAGTTAGCCTTCCATCTTCATTGCATCCACTCTCTTCGAAATTGGGTTCCTCAAAATGCAAGCCTTGCATCTATCTTGAAAGAAGAAATTCATGTCATTAGCTATGGTTATGAGGATAAAACAAAGGTTTGCTTTTTAGGCATACCTATAATCTAAAGTATAATCTGTTTTGTCCTAGAGTTTGACTACCAATCCTTTAACAGCGTACCTTAATTTCTATCAGATATGATGGATCAATCATAGAGGATATTTTGACTGGATTTAAGGTACATCACAATGTTCTTAAAGCGTACCTTAATTTCTATCAAATATGATGGATCAATCATAGAGGATATTTTGACTGGATTTAAGTTACATCACAATGTGCTTAAAGCGTATCCAAATGCTAGTTCTTTGCTTGCAGGGTTTCTCTAATAGCAAGCAAAAATACCCTAGAGTCAAGAGTGAAAGGAAGAACAATTTGTTAACTTATCCTAGAAATGTTGGTCTTGTGTGTGTGTGTGTGTGTGTGTGTGTGTGTGTGTGTGTGTGTGTGAGAGAGAGAGAGAGAGAGAGAGAGAGAGAGAGAGAGAGAGAGAGAACATACTCTCCAATGTCATCACCGAACACACCAACCCTAACCCCAAGCCCAGCCTCTCCAATAAGAAGAACCTCTCCCCTCTCTGACCAACAAAACTGCCACCAGCAACAATGTCAGCATACCAGCACAAGCCACTGTCCCCGACCTCTCCACCAACAAGAAGAACCTCTCCCCTCCAACCAACAAAACTGCAACCAGCAACAATGCTAGCATACTAGCACAAGCCACCGATAAGAAAAAGACCTCATCCTACTAGCATTCCGGCAAAGTGATGATCAATGCACCACCAATATCACTTTATTAACACTTTTTGTCGTCCTTTTTGCTACTTACTTTAGCTCCCCATCGAGTGGGTAGAGTGCTCCTGATGGAATGTAGAGGTAGTATAGTTGGGTGTGTTTATAGATACCCTCCCAGAAAAAGTCCAAAAGCTTCCACCCAGATAGTCCAAAACCCTTTTTGAACACGGCCAACTCACCATGCCATGGAAAGGCCAAAAGCTTCCTTACTAAGGATAGATGAGTTTGTTTATAGGTACCCTCCTCAAAATTCCAAAAGCATTTTCTTGAATAATCCAAAACCATTTTCAGACATGGCCAACTCACCATGCCATGTCACACACACTTGTTGGCACTAACACAGCACTGTCCACATAACAACCATGCACATGTCACACACACTTGGCACTAACACAGCACTGTCCACATAACAACCATGCACATACTGAAAACTTAGAATTTAATCCATTGTACAAGGAGCCTTCATGCATACAGCATGGCAAATGATGCCACCTCCACATTGTCACCCTTATGTAGGGAGCCTAGTGGCCTCTGGATCTTTTGGACTCACCACTCGACGGGACTCTTGCTCTCTCGACCCTAAAATTCTTGCTCTCTTCAGACATGGCCAACTCACCATGCCATGTCACACACACTTGGCACTAACACAGCACTGTCCACATAACAACCATGCACATGTCACACACCACTCGCGGGGACTCTTACTCTCTTCAAACATGGCCAACTCACCATGCCATGTCACACACACTTGGCACTAACACAGCACTGTCCACATAACAACCATGCACAGGTCACACACACTTGGCACTAACACATCACTGTCCACATAACAACCATGCACATACTGAAAACTTAGAATTTAATCCATTATACAAGGAGCCTTCATGCATACAGCATGGCAAATGATGCCACCTCCACATTGTCACCCTTATGTAGGGAGCCTAGTGGCCTCTAGATCTTTTGGACTCACCACTCGGGGGGACTCTTGCTCTCTCGACCCTAAAATTCTCCACATTATCCAAGGCAAAATCCCCCTTAAAAATCCTTTTAGGGTCTACTATCGGCAAAATGTCATACCGTATTCCATTTACATGATCTCATGCAAAGAGACCTCCATCTCCCAAGAAGTGATTTATACATGTGGACCCAGATGATGAGTATGCTCCTTTTTATAAGAGAACAAAGGCTTCTAAGGTCAACCCTTATGTAATGCAATAGGCCAGATGATGAGTATGCTCCTTTTTATAAGAGAACAAAGGCTTCTAAGGTCAACCCTTATGTAATGCAATAGGCCAGGGATTTAGAGAGAAAGCATGTTGATATATGGGTGGAAGAATCAATTTACCCACCTGATCCCTCAATCCAACAACCACCTAAATTTTCAGGCCTAACTTGTTTAATCAAATATGTTTATGAGGGCAATGTTCACTTGCTTGGTTACACAACAAGGCTTGCTAGTCAAGTGCAAAGCATTTGGATATCATAAGAAAGGATGCTGATGAATGAAGGAAGTTCATATCAAGCGGTTAAATGCTCAATTATCTAACAAGGAGAATGAATACAATGTGTTGGTAGAAGTTGTTCATGCTCAGCATTTGCAGAACCATGAATTGGAACAAAAAGCAAAGGATCTAGAGGCCAAGAACAACAAATGAGAAGTGGAATTAGAGAATATTGTTAAACATGGACCCACCTCTGATTTGGATGCACGTGAATGAGTAAGAGAACAAATACCACTTACAGCATTGTTAAAACATAGTGGAAACTACAAACACCGTATACATGCCGAGACTGATAAGCTAAAGAACCTTAAATAAGACAATGAAGAACTCTCACAAGTGTTGTCAAGACAGATGGTGAAGTCTACACTTTCTCATTCAAATTTTAGAACAATCAGTGATGATCTCATGCATGCACGATTGCAAGATGTGAAGAATGCATTTACTGCAAACTGAAGCTCAAGGTGTTTGTGACAAAGTTGTTCTAAGTAGAGAATCATATGCAATGATCTACAAACAAATGGATGTAGATTTTAAGTATGTGTTACAAAACAAAAGAGCAACTCCCCTATCGTGCCCTTTTAGTGTCAGAAAAGTAAGGCAACAATTGAATAAAAATACCCTTGAACTCATTGGTGAGCCTAAACACATAGTTCACTCACATGTATTCAAGCATTTTGCTAAAGAAGTGACCTTCGATCTGAATCCAAACAACAATTATGTCCTTGATATATGCAAATTGCAAGTTGCAATGGTGAAGTTCTATGATATGTCTGTTAAAGAATGTGGTGGCACATTGAAATTTGTACTAAAACTTGATGAGAGTGAAATTGTGAAGAATCAAAAGATAGAAAGAGTACGTTTGACATTGATGAACAGGGCATTGGATCCTTCCATAAAGCCAAATCATCCTCGGTACTTCAGTGTTCAGTCTTAAAATGAAATTTGGTGGCTTGCAGCATTTGAGGTTCCAAAAGTGTTTGGTGTCTCGAATGCTACAAACTGTAGAGTTCGCTTGTTTGTATTCAATGCGCTCAAGGAAAAAGGGTAAGAATGGAAAAAAGGCATGGAATATGCATACTAGGAAGGATCCATGGTGCATCGACTCGTGATGATCAATTTATATGGGATGGCAAAACAATGGTTAGGGTGGATCTAAAGCGGGACCTTATATTTGACATTCCTTTAACACGAGTTCATCCTCGTACAATACATGCTGTCTGTAGAATAGTGAAAATTTTGGTTTATGAATATATATCTTTTGCATATAAGATGCAACTAACCAAGCGGTGTGTAAGAGAGTAGAGGAGGTTCTTTCATGCATGGGTCTACACAAAGGGAAAGTAGAAATCAAGAAAGATGAGAAGAGGTCAGTTGCAAGTGGAAATGTGCTGTACAAACCAAGTAGTGGTGAAGCCAAGGCTAGAAAATTTTTGTCATCACCACCAAACAACCATGAAGGACATTTATTATTTCTTTAACCACATGGAATTATGAGGCATGGAAGAAGTTACACATGGATGTCCCAGATCGTAGTAATAATGGCGAGGGTAGAATTGCAAAGGCTAATGTATGATGTTGCTACACTTTTACAGAAAATGACATTCAATGAAGAAGATGCCAATGACTTTAAAGAAGCTATGACCACGTTTTACAAGTAGATGGTGGAAGCATGGACATCAAGTAGCATAACACATTATATGGTAAGATCTTCAATTTTGTATGTTCCCATGTTCAGTGATTCTTATTGAAAATAACCAATGTGCATATACTGTTGTCATTTGTATTCCAGCATGTTTTGGAGGCTCATGGTCCCTACTTTGTAAATAAAGGAAGCTTAGCATGGTTTACCCAAGGCATGGAGAACTCACATTGGCAAGCTTGTTGTGGGTTTCAGAAGGCCACCTCGCATGGCAATGGAATCCATGAAGTCAGTGCATTGAGGCAATTATTCATGTGGTGGTATAGGAGGATTGCAGTTAGGATAGAGGAGAAAGAAGCCAAAGCCGATAGAACACATTGAATTTACGAGGCTTAATGCTTTGAATATTGAAAATTTGATTCTTCAATAAACTTCACAATTATAATTGAGCGACTTGAATAAAATTCTAACTGGTTTCAATTTATGCTTCACTATATTCACCACCTCCCATGGATACTTTCAGACTTTCAAACATTAAAAACATGGATATAACAATATAGCCAAATCAAAAAGCCCCTGCTTATATATAGTCCATGATCCATGAACAATAGTTTCAAACTTTCAAACATTAAAAACATGAATATACCAATATAGCCAAATCAAAAATCCCTTGCTCATACTCCATGATCCATGCTCAATAGTTTTCCTTCAGAAGTGTCATTGTAATACATTAAATAATGATTTTTTTACAAGAGATTGGAGTCTTCTACTACTCTTGATTCTGCCGCGACTACCATCCTCTGGTGCTTGAAGCTTTGCCCTCCTTGAAGATGGCTCTTGCAACTGTAAAAGTGGATCCAATTTCAAGTTCCAGTTCTCATAGATAATTCCTTGCCAGTCCATCTATATCTTCCTCGACATATGCATGGGTGTCCTAGCAGCCCGCGAGCCCGTGCATAGGATCCTCCTTAGGTGTCCTAGCACTTCACTCAGGGACCGCTTCGTCAGCCCTCACCCATCGTATCGAAAGCGCACCATTTTAATCATACTGAGGCTGGTCAAGACCTTGGCAGGCTTTGCCACACGAGAGACATCCTTCGATGACTCCCCACCGGCTAGCTGTTTGCAACATAACTCTCCTTAGATTAAACCATAAGCCAAATGCTTCCTCCAGCATTCTGGCATAAGACAATCCTTTTTCAAAAATAGAGTTTCTATGTAAGTAAGAATTTCCTATTGAGTTTGATTCCACAAGACCCTTTTTCTCAGAATCCAAACTTTCTTAATGAAAATCACAATTCTAGTGTCTCGATAACCCACCTATCAATTACAATGAATTTCTGACTTATTTCTTGATGATTCCGGATCTAAGGAAAACTTCTCTAAATCATTGGTACTCCAGTCTTCGTACTGAAGAAATGGGAATGGTCACAAGGTTTTACTTAATTTCTGATTCGAGAGATGGGTAAGCATCTTACTGGCCCACCTTTCTCATGCGGTTGTAGTCTAACGCCAAATTACTTGAATTTAGTCCTAAAGATATTTTCTAAAGATAATTCTTTATTTTTTCTGATAAATTAACTGTGATTTCCATTCGTTAAGGGAAAAACCAAAATTATGAGAATTCATTCTTTCTAGGACATAATAGAATTATAAATAATTTTATTCGTGAATAATGGAATTCTATAAAGATAATTCTTTTTTCCAATGATCCATTTGTGAATATGCATACATCATTTTATTGAATTATTCTCATAGAATTATTCTAAATCATTCTTTTCTCCAATTGAAACTCGGCATCATCATGCCATAAATTTCTATGTAGAATCATGGTGAAACCTTCTCTTTTAACATCGAAATTACTCTTGGCATTTTCCTAATTAAAGTACAATAAAAACTCCTCTAAAAAAGTATCCGTGTATATGAATATACCTATTTTGAATTATGACCAAAATTTCTCTTTTAATATTTAAAATGTTTGTACATAATATATCGTGAAAATTCCTCTTTTTGTATCCAAATTTTTATGCATGTACATATGTAAAGATAAATATAAAAACTCCTCTTTTCTCTATTTAAACAATTATGCATAAATACTATAAAAGTATTTTTCATAAATGTAACAAAAATCATTCTTTCAGCATTAAAATGTTTATGCCTAGAATATGATGAGAATTCCTGTTTCTGCATCTAAATTTTTATGCATGTACATATATAAAAATAATTATAACAAAATCTCCTCTTTTCTCTATTTAAACAATGATGCATAAATACTATAAAAGTTTTTCTCATAAATGTAACAAAAATCATTCTTTTAGCATAAAAATGTTTATTCCTAGAATACAATGGAAATTCCTCTTTTTGTATTAACAAAATTATGCATGAAATTAAATTATTTTTAAAAATTTTTTTGCCATAGTTTTGTTGCATTTTTTGTGAATTCTCAAAAATTCTACTTCTAAATATATACTCATAATTATGAAATGGGGTGGGAATTCCTCTTTTAAACTAAAAATTTTATTATGCATTCATAGCATAATTATAAAATAAGCATCATTATAGTTAAACCTCTTGATTAATCTTAAAAATATCCATTTATCATTCCTTTATGAAAATACTTACAAAAATATTAGCATAACTCTTTTTCAATCTTAAAATGAATTAATATGATTTTTCTTAATCATAAACAAGTTTAAAAGAATTAATCATCATTTTTATCTAGATTAAAATCATAAAAATACTTCATCTTCTTCTCTAGCTTGTCAAGCCTAGAGTTTTGATTAAAATAATGAGATTAGCACTAGGATACATCCTTGTAATAAGGATCCACCCAAAAAGATGATTAATCTTTCAAAAAGAGAGATTTACTAATCAAAAATATTAAATTTAAGCATAAAAGATTAGCATTAATCCAATCAAACATTATGAATCACTAAAAAGTTTGATTTCAAGAAAAACCATTAATAAAGAAGCTTCCCAAGCATTAGAGAGGTTGGGAAGAAGATAACAATTGAGAAAGATAGAAAAAACACCATGGATTAAGGCTTACCTTTGGTTTTTGGCTTGATTCTTTTAAAAAGAAGTGAAGCCCACAAGGAAATCTTGGTCACCAAGATGGGAGGGTAAGCTCCAAGGGAGGATGGAGATTTGTGAAGCTCCAAAGCTTCCCAAAGTAGAGGCAAAATAGAGGGATAGATTATATTGCCCGGTAAATACAAAAAGATGAAAATACAAAGGAATGAGGGTATATTTAAAAGTGAGGGAGGCCACCAATCAAGTCCAACTGGAATCTAGAGGCTTTCAGCTTCAGTTTGATCCCTTTTGGACAAGTTTTGGACCAATTTGGCTCACTTTTTGATCCAGTTTGAAGGAGGAGAGAGAGGAGAGATAAAATATCCAAATTTTTTTGAATTAAAAATGAGAAGTAATCATTTGATTTAGGCGCCTCCTTCATAAGCCCCCTCCCTCTTTCTGAGGTGTCAAAAATTCATTTTTTAAATAATAAATCTCATTTTTAACTAATAAACCCAATACTTGGTCAACTCTTCAGCTTATGTGAGCATTTACTCATTTTTGGGGGATTTTCTTTTATTCTTTGCATTTTTCTTATTGAAACACTTGGATTAATCCTATTGGCCCTTTTGAACCTTATTTGGAGCTTAATGAAAAATTTCTGAAAATGTGGACTCTTAGGAGGTCTCCAATACACATACTCAATTAATTTCTAATACACATTAAAAAATTCTTTTTGAGCTTCTATTTCAAGGGAATTCATCTTAAATATAAGGAGAAACTTTTTATCCAAAAATATCTCAAAATTGAATTACCTCTCTCTATTCTGTTATGAAATTCAGAATTCGATCAAGAAGTTTTGGGATACTGATTTAAGATATACTCATTGTATACAAAAGAAAATCAAACTGAAAACTTGCATATAGAAACCCTGTTTTCTTAAAGGATTATCATACGCCAGAATGCTAGAGGGAGCAATTGGTATGTGTTTTTCTAAGGGAAGTTTGGTTGCAAGAGTTGGTAGGGAGTGTTCAAAGGACAGCTCACGTGGCAAAGCCTGCCCAAGTCTTAACCAGCCTCGGTACGGTTAAAATGGTGCACTTTTGGTATGATGGACGAGGGTCGACGAAGCGGTCCCTGAGTGAAGTGCCAGGACACCTAAAGAGGATCCTGGAGGATTCTGACCAAGCGATGAACGGGATACCCATGCGTATGTCGTGGAAGATTGTATGATGGACAAATGATTATTGTAATCTGTTATTGGATCTCGTTGAGCTAACCAGCTACGGCCAGAGTGATACTGTTTTTTTAAAAGAAATAAGGAACTGGATGGAAATTGTGAGTTATGACATCTGTAACCAATAATTGTTTATCAATGATTGTTTTATAAGTTAAATGATTTGAACTTCCTTCATTCATCAGCATCCTTTGTTCGATATCCAAGTGCTTTGCAAGCCTTGTTGTGTAACCAAGCAAGCTAGCATTGCCCTCACAAACATATTTGATCAAAGAAGTTAGGCCTGAAAATTTAGGTGGTTATTGGGTTGAGGGATCAGGTGGGTAAATCAATCCTTCCACCCATATATCAACATTCTTTCTCCTTAAATCCCTAGCCTATTGCATTGCATAAGGGTTGACCTTAGAAGCCTCTATTCTCTTATAGAAAGGAGCATACTCATCATCTAGGTCCACATGTATAAATCACTTCTTAGGATATGGAGGTCTCTATGCATGAGATCACGTACAACATTCTTTCTCCTTAAATCCCTAGCCTATTGCATTGCATAAGGGTTGACCTTAGAAGCCTCTATTCTCTTATAGAAAGGAGCATACTCATCATCTAGGTCCACATGTATAAATCACTTCTTAGGATATGGAGGTCTCTATGCATGAGATCACGTACATGGAATACGGTATGATATTTTGCCGATAGTAGGTAACCCTAAAAGGATTTTTGAGGGGGATTTTGACTTGGCAGCCTTGGATAATGTGGAGAATTTTAGGGTTGAGAGAGCAAGAGTCATCCCGAATGGTGAGTCCAAAAGATCCAAAGGCCACTAGGCTCCCTACATAAGGGTGACAATGTGGAGGTGGCATCATTTGCCATGATGTATGCATGAGGGTTCCTGTACAATGGACTAAATTCTAAGTTTTTAGTATGTGCACGACTGTTATATGGATAGTGCTGTGTTAGTGCCAAGTGTGTGTGACATGGCATGGTGAGTTGGCCATGTCCAAAAATGGTTTTGGATTGTTTAAGAAAAAGCTTTTGGACTTTTGAGGAGTGTACCTATAAACAAACCCAACTGTACAAACTCTACCCTTAGTGAGGAAGCTTTTGGCCTTTCCATGGCATGGTGATTTGGCTGTGTTCAGAAAGGGTTTTGGACTATTTGGGTGGAAGCTTTTGGACTTTCTGGGAGGGTATCTATAAACACACCCAACTATACTACCTCTACACTCCATTGGGAGCACTCTATCCACTTGATGGGGAGCTAAAGTAAGTAGCAAAAAGGAGGGTGAAAAGTGTTTACTTGTACTAGAATAATGGGATATTGGTGGTGCATTGATCATCGCTTTGTTGGAATGCCAGTAGAATGAGGTCTTTTTCTTATCGGTGGCATGTGCTGGTATGCTAGCATTGTTGCTGGTGGCAGTTTTGTTGGTTGGAGGGGAGAGGTTCTTCTTGTTTGTGGAGAGGTTGGGGACGCTGGCTTGTGCTGGTATGATGGCGTTGTTGCTGGTGGCAATTTTGTTGGTCGGAGGGGAGAGGTTCTTCTTGTTGGAGAGGTTGGGCTTGGGGTTAGGGTTGGTGTAGTTGGTGATGACATTGGAGAGTATGTTCTCTCTCTCTCTCTCTCTCTCTCTCTCTCTCTCTCTCTCTCTCTCTCTCTCACACACACACACACACACACACACACACACACACAAGACCAACATTTCTAGGATAAGTTAACAAATTGTTCTTTCTTTCGCTAGGGTGTTTTTGCTTGCTCTTGGAGAAACCCTGCAAGCAAAGAACTAGCATTTGCATATGCTTTAAGCACATTGTGATGCATCTTAAATCCAATCAAAATATCATCTTTGATTGATCCATCAATCCATCATATCTGATAGAAATTAAGGTACACTATTAAAAGGATTGACAATCACACTCTAGAACAAAACACATCATATTTTAGATTATAGGTATGCCTACAAAGAAAACCTTTAGTTTTATCCTCATAACCATAGCTGATGACATGAATTTCTTCTTTCAAAATAGATGCAGGGCTTGCATTCTTAGGAACACCTCCAATTTCGAAGAGAGAGTGGATGCAATGAAGATGGGAGGCTGACTAAACCTTTTCAAGGGAGTGGATGCAATGAAGATGAGGCTGAAACATTTCATTGAGACATCAATGCAATCTTCTCACTCTCAATCCATGCATAGCACAAGCCATTACATTAGAAACATAATATTGATGCCATTTAGATGTCCCTCTTGGGTAAGGGTCTTTACAGACATGTCCCCCACAAATGTACTGATAGGAAATTTGAAAGATCCATGTCCCCACCACGCAACGAATTCAAGAATGCTAGCAGTAGAAGTAGCACTTCTACTGTGTGGGGCAGGGCCCCTCACTCATGCCCTCGCCCACGGATGTCAGGACAAGAGACTGAACCCAAAAAGACTTCGCTCGCCCGGAAAGCACGAGCGATTCCTCCAGGATAAATTTTACTCTAACGTAGTCAAAAGCCTTAACTAACTGAATTGATCTGACCAAACCCGTAAGTCCCATAGTCAGATCAAGGAAAATATTCCACTTGGATCATAGAGACCAACACTTTTTTTCCTCATTGAGAGGCATAGCCGTTGATTCTTTTCCATAGAACATTTTTTATCCGGGATTTACTTCATCTGTCGTACCATAACAGAATTGAGTCTCATTTTTGGGATCCATCAGTCCAGCCTAACCCCATCCAGTCCCATGGGTTAGCCAACCGCCTAACCACTGTAGTGATGGGATCCAATTAAGAATTTGGTTAGGTTTTGTCTCGGGTAGCAGTAGGGAGGAAAAGAGTTCCCAGGCCCCCTAGCTGGATATTCATGTAAACTTAAAACTAGTCACACCACTTACACACCCAATATGAAATTGCCTTTTTCACACAATCAGCTGTCTTTAAAACAATCATTTAATGAAACCATAGTGTCACTGATCATAATCCTCCAAAATATCTGGTTGAATCCTAATTTCCAATTTTTCCTTCATCGGTGTACCTATGGCATCATTGGCAACCAGAACACTCACCACCTCTCCACCTAGGGGCCTTTTCGATAGTTCCTAGCTCATAGCAACCGGCAATATATTCACATATCAAAATGGAATCTCCGTTGAAGATCAGCAAGATCAACTAATAGATCCATATAAAAGAGAAATGGACTCATCCGTTGAGGACCAGCAAGGTTAATCAACCAGATCCATGCCCGAATTCAGAAAACAACTCTTACTCCTTGTTCCAATATCTCATCACATCTCATTACATCTATTTACCTCACATCTCGTCACCTCTATTCACATCACATCCATCCATCAATTCATTCACATCGAATTTGATTCACAGCACATCTATTCACCTCAAAACTCATCACCTCTATTCACATCACATCCATCCATTGATTCTCATCTAATTTGATTCACATCACATCTCATCACATCTATTCACCTCACATCTCATCACCTCTATTCACATCACATCTCATCACATCTATTCACCTCACATCTCATCACCTCTATTCACATCACATCCACCCATCCATTCATTCACACCTATCTGATTCTCATCACATCTCATTACATCTATTCACCTCACATCTCATCACCTCTATTCACATCACATCCATCCATCCATCCATTCATTCACATCACATCACATCACATCACATCCATCCATCCATTCATTCACATCACATCCACCAATAATCTGATTCACATCACATCTCAACACATCTATTCACCTCACATCTCATACCTCTATTCACATCACATGCATCCATCCATTCACATCTAGCATTTAAGAGAATTCTAATTTTGATATAAAGATTCTTTATGCATCTATTTATGCATAAAAATCAACTTCAGTGGGAAAAACACTTTTATAAAAATCCTTTTATAATGCATAAAAATCAACTTCAGTGGGAAAAACACTTTTAACACCATATTGGGGAATATGGGAATTTCCCACAAGTTTGGGACACGTGGTCAAAAGTTTGGATTAACCATAACTTGAACACCACTAATCCAAAATGAGCGCTTTATAGCTCTTTAGATTCCATTTTTCAAGCGCTTTCCAATGATAGGTCATATGATAGGGTTTTGAAAAACCCTATCATTTTTCAAGCGCTTTCTAATGATAGGTCATATGATAGGTCATATGATAGGGTTTTTCAAAACCCTATCATATGACCTATCATTGGAAAGCGCTTGAAAAATGGAATCTAAAGAGCTATAAAGCGCTCATCAATGTGATAGGTCATATGATAGGTCATATGATAGGGTTTTGAAAAACCCTATCATTTTTCAAGCGCTTTCCAATGATAGGTCATATGATAGGTCATATGATAGGGTTTTGAAAAACTTACAAACATGTTATCCATGTCCCCTTTTTTAAGTATTCAAAAATGGGAATTGGGAAATTCTCAAATTCACTAATATGGTGTTTTTTATAAAAATCCTTTTATGCATAAATTTATTTATGCATAAAAATCAATTTTAATGAGAATCACACTTTTGAAAGAAAAATAAATCCTTTATGCATCTTTCTATGCATAAAATCAATTTTAATGAGAGTAACACTTTTGAAAGAAAAATAAACCCTTTATGCATCTTTTTATGCATAAAATCAATTTTAATGAGAATAACACTTTTGAAAGAAAAATAAACCCTTTTATGCATCTTTCTATGCATAAAATTAATTTTAATGAGAATAACACTTTTGAAAGAAAAATAAATCCTTTATGTATCTTTCTATGCATAAAATTAAATTCAATAAAAACAACACTTTTACAATAAAAATTGCCATTATGCATCTTTCTATGCATAGAAATTAAATTCAATGAAAATAACACTTTTATAATAAAAATTTTCATTATGCATCTTTCTATGCATAGAAATTAAATTCAATGAAAATAACACTTTTAAAATAAAACAATTTCCATTATGCATCTTTCTATGCATAGAAATTAAATTCAATGAAAAAACACTTTTAAAATAAAATAATTTTCATTATGCATCTTTCTATGCATAGAAATTTATTTTAATAATTAATATTTATGATATCCATGTATATTCATAGGTGAATATGTACATGGAGTAAATTAGAATATTTCTTTTAGAATGCACAAACGGTGGGAATTACTCTTTTGGAATAATATAAAAATGAACTTTTTTTTCCACAAAATTCTAGAAAATTTTGTCATAACCTCCTTTGTATGGCTGACCATTTCTCATTTTTAACATTTTATTTTCAATTTAAATTAACCCCAATTAGATGTAAAGGACTTTAATCTTTTTAATTTCCAAGAGAGTAAACAATAAGAAAAGTTTAATTAATCTTTTTATTAAACATTCTAGGATAAAGAAAGGCCGAATTGTAAGGAAGAGAAGGGTATAACCTTTTCATCAAGGCATGTAGCATTGGAATTTACTTTAATCAACTTTAAAAAAACAAGAAGATCAAGAAAACCATAGATTTAAGACTAAAAAGTAAGAAGAATTTAGCTTACATAGAGTTTGTAAGCTTTGCTTTGGCTTGAGGGATTGAGGGTTCTACTCTTGTTTGGATCAAGAGTGGCTAATTACTTTAGAGAGGATTAAGACAAAAACAATTGAATTATCAATAAAATTTAATTGGCTCTGAGTAGGAGTAGAGTAACAGTGCATAAACACTATTAACCTTTTACAATGGGGGAAGCTTCTATTTATAGGAAAAAGTGAGCCTCTAACCAAGCAAACTGATTCTAGAATTTTCCAGATCAGTTTGGTCAATTTTTTACCATTTTTGGGTCAGTTTAGCTTACTTTTTGGATCTAATTGAAACAGGAGAGAGGAGAGATGAAAATATCTCATTATTTTTTAGTTTAAAACTCCTCCACATGTAAAATAGGCCTACGCCTCCTTCATGAGGGGAGATCCCCACACTGAGGTGTCAAAAATGCATCATTTCTTCTAAATATCTCTTCTTTTTTAAGTAATAAACCTTGTCCTTGTCAACTCTTCATCTTATGTGAGCATTTACTCATTTTTGGGGGTTTTTCTTTTATTCTTCAATTTATTTCCTCCCTACATTTGGATTAATCTTATTGGACCATAGGAACCTTAATTGGACCATAATCCAAATTTTTTTGAAAATCTGGACCCTTAGGCTAAGGTCTTTTTTACCTATTTTCAATTAATTCCAATTGCACATTGAAAAGTTCTTTTTGAATTTATGCTTCAGGGGAAACCATTTTAGACACTAGGAGGATTTTTATATCCAAAAATATCTCAATTTTGGATTATCTCCCTCCTTTAGAAATTTCCTCTCTCTAGGCCAAAACAAGGTAAAATAGGATCTTTCTTTTATTTCAAAGAGGGGAATAATTATAAGATCGGAAGGGGAGGTTCTTACACCTGCACACCTCAAAAGCTAGAGGGAGGAATCTTACATCCTACCCCACTTAAAAACGCAAGATGTCCTCATCTCGCAACTAGAGGACAACTCTTGCCCTTAGGATCCAACTCATTTTGGGGTTCCTTATAGTATGGTGAACCCAACAGAATCCTGGGATAAAGATCCCTTATATAAAACTCATCATCAGATAACAATTCACTCAGATCATATCAATTAAATCCTTATCACAATAATGGTCCATTAGTCCGAAATTTCCATCTCAATAGTCCTCCATGGGAATTTTCAATTATATCGATTTTTTTTTATTTGAAATCCCTTAACTTGATCCACTGGGTCAAGTGTTAATAGCAGCAATCTATCAGCACAATCCACTAATCTCATAGTTAACGTCATTCCAGTTATGAACATCATTACAGGGACTCGTCCCATTCATCCTCATTGTGGTTTTGCTCATCTTATTACATTTCAATCAAAATTCAGGAATCATTATTTTTCAATCAAAATCCAATTCAACTCATGAGTTCTCAACCAGAATTTAAAAATCATATCAACCACATTCGAATTCATCGTCTGGATAGAATTTCAATCAAAATTCAAGTCTTAGATTTACTCGTATATACTGCCAGTTATACCCTCGGTATAAACGGGTAGTCACAGTCCTTGGAACTATAAGGTAAATACCATCATGTCTAGGCCTCAAGAAAGTCAAGGATTCTATGCAATTGGTACTTCCATTTGAAGACCCAATTACTAATTTATGAATTTCAGTCTGAATAACAATTTGTATGAATTTTATCACACAATTACAACCTTTTACTACTACTTCATGAACTTTTGATATTTTTGGCGTCCATTTGAAGACCCAATTACTTCCATTTGAAGACCCAATTACTAATTTATGAATTTCAGTCTGAATAACAATTTGTATGAATTTTATCACACAATTACAACCTTTTACTACTACTTCATGAACTTTTGATATTTTTGGCTTCTCGGTTGATCCACATTAGCCAATTCGCTCTGATACCAGCTGAAAGATCCCTGTCCCCATCGCGCAACGAATTCAAGGGTGCTAGCAGTAGTAGAAGTAGCATTTCTTGCACGGGGCAGGGTCCCTCACACGTGGCCTCACCCACCACCACGGATACTAGGACAAGAGACTAATCTCTTGGTTCTTCCAAAACCAAACCCGAAAAAACTTCCCTTGCCAGAAAAGCACGGGCGATTCCTCCTCCCTAGGATAAATTTTACTCTAACGTAGTCAAAAGCCTTAACTAATTGAACTGATCTGACCAAACCCGTAAGTCCCATAGTTAGATCAAGGAAAAGATTGCACTTGGATCATAGAGAACAACGCTTTTTTCCTCATTGAGAGGCACATCCGTTGATTCTTTTTTATAGAATAATTTTTATCCGAGATTTACTTCATTTGTTGTAGCATAACAGAATTGAGTCTCATTTTTGGGATCCATCAGTCTAGCCTGTCCCATGGGTTAGCCAACCGCCCAACCACTGTAGTGATGGGATCCAATAAAGAATTTGGTTAGGTTTTGTCCCGGCGGGTAGCAGCAGGGAGGAAAAGAGTTCCCAGGCCCCCTAGCTGGATATTCATGTAAACTTAAAACTAGTCACACCACTTACACACCCAATATGAAATTGCCTTTTTCACACAATCAGCTGTCTTTAAAATAATCATTTAATGAAACCATAGTGTCACTGATCATAATCCTCCAAAATATCTGGTTGAATCTTAATTTCTAATTTTTCCTTCATTGGTATACATATGGTATCATGGGCAACGAGAACGCTCACCACCTGTCAGGGGCCTTTTCGATAGTTCCTATCTCATAGTAATCGGCAATATATTCACATATCAAAATGGAATCTCTGTTGAAGATCAGCAAGATCAACCAACGGATCCATATAAAAGAGCCATGGACTCATCTGTTGAGGACCAGCAAGGTCAATCAACCAGATCCATGCCCGAATTCAGAAAAGAAGACTTACTCCTTGTTCCAATATCTTCCTCGATGCACGCGTGCCCGAGGACCGTATGGTTAGCACCCTCTAGGATCCTTCGCAGGTGACCTAGCGCTTCACTCATAGGCCGCTTCCTTGGTCCCTCATCCACCGTATCGGAAGCTCACCATTTTCATCAAACCGAAGCTGGTCAAGACCTCGACCGGGACCTTGCTACGCGAGACATCCTCCATTAACTCTCCATCAGTTGTTGAAACTTTATAAGATTAGGTCTCCACACAACCTCATTCACAAGACGGTCAAAATGCTTCCCCAACATTCTTGACATAAAACAGTCATTTAAAAACAGGTCATAAATACAGTTTCGACATAAAAGAGTTATTAAAAAACAGTTCATAAAAACAAACTCTCGTCTTTTCACATTGTTCCACATCAATTCTCATTTATTTCATATATATTCCCATTCTCATCACATCATTTTCCATTTCATCACATCTTTTCTCATTTATCTGCATCAGATCTCATCCACTCACATCTACCCATATCCACATCTCATCACATCATATTCGTTTACATCACACATCACATCACATTCATTCATATCCATCACATTCAATCGTTCATATCCACCACATACATTCTCATAACCATCCCATCACATACATTCTATCCACGTTATCTGACATCACTTCTATCCACATCATATCTCATTCATTTATATCCATCACATTCAATTGTTCATATCCACCACATACGTTCTCATAACCATCCCATCACATACATTCTATCCACATTATCTGACCTCACTTCTATCCACATCATATCTCATTCATACACATCTCATCTCATTCATCCACATCCATCTAATCCTTCACAAATAGGTACGACTTCTCACATCTATCTATACATTCATATCTATCACTTCACATCCACATATATTCATGACACATTCTTTCACATACACATCTATATCCATTCTTTCACATACATCCACATCCATTCTTTCACATACTCATGCACATCCATTCTTCACATACACATTCACATCACATTTTTTCACTTACACATCCACATCCATTCTTTCACATACATATCCACATCCATTCTTTCACATATACATTTACATCTATTCTTCACTTATACATTCATATCCATTTTCATCACATATCATCCACTCATATCCCATATCATTCATTTACATCCTGATTCACATGACATCACATCTCATCTATTCATTCACATCTATCAGATTCACATCACATCTCATCACATCTATTCACCTCACATCTCATCACCTCTATTCACATCACATCCACCCACCCATTCACACCTATCTGATTCTCATCACATCTCATTACATCTATTCACCTCACATCTCATCACCTCTATTCACATCACATCCACCCATCCATTCATTCACACCTATTTGATTCTCATCACATCTCATTACATCTATTCACCTCTATTCACATCACATCCATCCATCCATTCATTCACATCTAATCTGATTCACGTCACATCTCATCACATCTATTCACCTCACATCTCATCACCTCTATTCACATCACATCCATCCATCCATTCACATCTAATCTAATTCAAATCACATCTCATCACATCTACTCACCGCACATCTCATCACATCTACTCATCTAATCTGATTCAAATCACATCTCATCACATTTACTCACCTCACATCTTATCACCTCTATTCACATCACATCCACCATCCATTCATTCACTCACCTATCTGATTCTCATCACATCTCACTACATTTATTCACCTCTATTCACATCACATCCATACATCCATTCATTCACATCTAATTTGATTCACATCACATCTCATCACATCTATTCATCTCACATCTCATTACCTCTATTCACATCACATCCATCCATCCATTCATTCACATCTAATCTGATTCACATCACATCTATTCACCTCACATCTCATCACCTCTATTCACATCACATCCATCCATCCAGTCACATCTAATCTGATTCACATCACATCTCATCACATATATTCACCTCACATCTCATCACCTCTATTCACATCACATCCACCCATCCATTCTTTCACACCTATCTAAGTCTCATCACATCTCATTACATCTTTTAACCTCACATCTCATCACCTCTATTCACATCACATCCATCCATTCATTCATTAACATCTAGTCTGATTCACATCACATCTCAACAAATTTATTCACCTCACATCTCAACACATTTATTCACCTCACATCTCATCACCTCTATTCACATCACATCCATCCATCCATTCACATCTATTTGATAGAATTTAAACATAGAATTTAAGAGAATTCTAATTTTGATATAAAGATTCTTTTCGCATCTATTTATGCATAAAAATCAACTTCAGTGGGAATAACACTTTTATAAAAATCCTTTATGCATTTGTTTATGCATAAAAATCAATTTTAATGAGAATCACACTTTTGAAAGAAAGATAAACCCTTTATGCATATTTCTATGCATAAAACCAATTTTAATGAGAATAACACTTTTGAAAGAGAAATAAACCCTTTATGCATCTTTCTATGCATAAAATCAATTTTAATGAGAATAACACTTTTGAAGAGAAATAAACCCTTTATGCATATTTCTATGCATAAAATCAATTTTAATGAGAATAACACTTTTGAAAGAGAAATAAACCCTTTATGCATCTTTCTATGCATAAAATCAATTTTAGTGAGAATAACACTTTTGAAAGAGAAATAAACCCTTTATGCATCTTTCTATGCATAAAATCAATTTTAATGAGAATAACACTTTTGAAAGAAAAATAATTCCTTTATGCATCTTTAAATGCATAAAATTAAATTCAATGAAAACAACACTTTTACAATAAAAATTTCCATTATGCATCTTTCTATGCATAGAAATTAAATTCAATGAAAACAACACTTTTATAATAAAAATTTCCATTATGCATCTTTCTATGCATAAAAATTAAATTCAATGAAAATAACACTTTTAGAATAAAACAATTTCCATTATGCCTCTTTCTATGCATAAAATCAATTTTAATGAGAATAACACTTTTAAAAGAAAAATAAACCCTTTATGCATCTTTCTATGCATAAAATGATGTTTAATGAGAATAACACTTTATGCATCTTTCTATGCATAAAATCAGTTTTAATGAGAATAAACCCTTTATGCATCTTTCTATGCATAAAATTAGTTTTAATGAGAATAACACTTTTGAAAGAAAAATAAATCCTTTATTCATCTTTCTACACATAAAATCAATTATAATGAGAATAACACTTTTGAAAGAAAAATAAATCCTTTATGCATCTTTCTATGAATAAAATCTATTTTAATGAGAATAACACTTTTGACAGAAAAATAAATCCTTTTTCATCTTTCTATGCATAAAATTAAATTCAATGAAAACAACACTTTTACAATAAATATTTCCACTATGCATCTTTCTATGCATAGAAATTAAATTCAATGAGAACAACACTTTTATAATAAAAATTTCCATTATGCATTTTTCTATGCATAGAAATTAAATTCAATGAAAATAACACTTTTAAAATAAAATAATTTCCATTATGCATCTTTCTATGCATAAAATCAATTTTAATGAGAATAACACTCTTGAAAGAAAAATAAACCCTTTATGCATCTTTCTATGCATAAAATCAATTTTAATGAGAATAACACTTTTAAAAGAAAAAAAAATCACTTATGCATCTTTCTATGCATAAAATCAATTTTAATGAGAATAACACTTTTGAAAGAAAAATAAATCTTTTATGCATCTTTCTGTGCATAAAATCAATTTTAATGAGAATAACACTTTTGAAAGAAAATTAAATCCTTTTTGCATCTTTCTATGCATAAAATTAAATTCAATGAAAACAACACTTTTACAATAAAAATTTCCATTATGCATCTTTCTATGTATAGAAATTAAATTTAATGAAAACAACACTTTTATAATAAAAATTTTAATTATGCATCTTTCTATGCATATAAATTAAATTCAATGAAAATAATACTTTAAAATAAAACAATTTCCATTATGCATCTTTCTATGCATAGAAATTAAATTCAATGAAAATAACACTTTTAAATTAAAATAATTTTTATTATACATCTTTTTATGCATAGAAATTAATTTTAATAATTAATATCAATGATATCCATGCATATTCATAGGTGAATATGTACATGGAGTAAATTAGAATATTTCTTTTAGAATGCACAAACGATGGAAATTACTCTTTTGGAATAATTTAAAAATAAACTTTCTTTTCCATAAAATTCTAGAAAATTTTACCCTAACCTCCTTTGTATGGCTGACCATTTCTCATTTTTAACATTCTATTTTAAATTTAAATTAACCCCAATTAGATGTAAAGGACTCTAATTTACACGATTTTCAATTTTCAAGAGAGTAAACAATAAGAAAAGTTTAATTAATCTTTTTGTTAAACATTCTTTGATAAAGAAAGGCCGAATTGTAAGGAAGAGAAGGGGATGGCCTTTTCATCAAGGCATAGCATCAGAATTTACTTTAATCAACTTTAAAAAAACAAGAAGATCAAGAAAACCATAGATTTAAAATTTAAAAGTTTACATAGAATTTAGCTTACATAGAGTTTGTAAAGCTTTCCTTTGGCTTGAGGGATTGAGGGTTCTACTCTTGTTTGGATCAAGAGTGGCCACCAATTACTTTAGAGAGGATTAAGTCAAAAAAATTGAATTATCAAGAAAATTCAATGTAATTGGCTCTGGGTGTAGCAGTAGAGTAATAGTGCATAAACACTATTAACCTTTTACAATGGGGGAGGCTTCTATTTATAGGAAAAAGTGAGCCTCTAACCAAGCAAATTGATTCTAGAATTTTCCAAATCAATTGGATCTAATTGAAACAGGAGAGAGGAGAGATGAAAATATCTCATTATTTTTTAGTTTAAAACTCCTTCACACATGTGAAATAGGCACCTCTTTTATGAGGGGAGATCCCCACTGAGGTGTCAAAAATGCATCATTTCTTCTAAATATCTCTTGTTTTTTAACTAATAAACCTTGTCCTTAGTCAACTCTTCATCTTATGTGAGCATTTACTCATTTTTGGGGGGTTTTTCTTTTATTCTTCAATTTATCTCCTCCCTAGATTTGGATTAATCTTATTGGTCCATAGGAACCTTAATTGGACAAAATCCAAATTTTTTTGAAAATCTGGACCCTTAGGCCAAGGTCCTTTTTACGTATTTTCAATTTCAAGTCTTAGATTTACTCGTATATACTCCCAGAGCAGCAGTAAAGAGCTGCAGTTATACCCTCGATATATACGGGTAGTCACGGTCCTTGTTTGTAACTATAAGGTAAATACCATTATGTCTAGGCCTCAAGCAAGTCAGGGATTCCATGCAATTGTGGTACTTCCATCTGAAGATCTAATTACTAATTTATGAATTTCAGTATGAATAACAATTTGTATGAATTTTATCACACAATTACACTCTTTTACTGCTACTTCATAAATTTTTGACATTTTTGGCTTCTCGGTTGATCCACATTAGCCAATTCGCTCTGATACCAGTGAAAGATCCCTGTCCCCACCGCGCAATGAATTCAGGAGTGCTAGTAGCTGAAGTAGCACTTCTTGCGTGAGGAAGGGTCCCTCACTCGTGGCCTCGCCCATGGATATCAGGACAAGAGACTAATCTCTTGGTTCTTCCAAAACCAAACCCAAAAAAGCTTCCCATGCCCAAAAAGCACGAGTGATTCCTCCAGGATAAATTTTACTCTAACGTAGTCAAAAGCCTTAACTAACTGAATTGATCTGACCGAACTCGTAAGTCCCATAGTCAGATCAAGGAAAAGATTGCACTTGGATCATAGAGAACAACGCTTTTTTTCCTCATTGAGAGGCACAATCGTTGATTCTTTTCCATAGAACAATTTTTATCCAGGATTTACTTCATCTATCATAGCATAACAGAATTGAGTCTCATTTTTGGGATCCATCAGTCTAGCCTAACCCCATCAGTCCCATGGGTTAGCCAACCACTGTAGTGATGGAATCCAACAAAGAATTTGGTTAGGTTTTGTCCCAGGTACCAGAGAAAAGAATTCCCGGGCCCCCTAGCCGGATATTCATACAGACTTAAAACTAGTCACACCACTTACACACCCAATATGAAATTGCCTTTTTCACAGAATCAGCTGTCTTTAAAACAATCATTTAATGAAACCATAGTGACACTGATCATAATCCTCCAAAATATCTGGTTGAATCCTAATTTCCAATTTTTCCTTCATCGGTGTACATATGGTATCATTGGCAACCAGAACGCTCACCACCTGTCCACTCAGGGGCCTTTTTGATAGTTCTTAGCTCATAGTAACCGGCAATATATTCACATATCAAAATGGAATCTCCGTTGAAGATCAGCAAGATCAACCAACGGATCCATATAAAAGAGCCATGGACTCATCCGACCTAGCGCTTCACTCATAGGCCGCTTCCTTGGTCCCTCATCCACCATATTGAAAGCTCACCATTTTAATCAAACCGAGGCTGGTCAAGACCTCGGTCGGACCTTGCTACGCGAGACGTCCTCCATTGACTCTCCGTCAGCTGTTGCAGCTTTATCAGATTAGGTCTCCACGACCTCATTCACAAGACGGTCAAAATGCTTCCCCAGCATTCTTGACATAAAACAATCATTTAAAAATAGGTCATAAATACAGTTTCGATAACGAACTCTCGTCTTTCCACATTGTTCCACATCAATTCTCATTTATTTCATATGTATTCCCATTCTCATCACATCATTTTTCATTTCATCACATCTTTTCTCATTTATCCGCATCAGATCTCATCCACTCGCATCTACCCATATCCACATCTCATCACATCATATTCGTTTACATCACACATAACATCACATTCATTCATATCCATCACATTCATTCGTTCATATCCACCACATACATTCTCATAACCATCCCAGCACATACATTCTATCCACATCATATCTCATTCATACACATCTCATCTCATTCATCCACATCCATCTAATCATTCACAGGTACGACTTCTCACATCTATCTATACATTCATATCTATCACTTCACATCCACATATATTCATGACACATTACATCTCTTTACATCACATCACATTCTTTCACATACACATCCCCATCCATTCTTTCACATACATCCACATCCATTCTTTAACATACTCATTCACATCCATTCTTCACATACACATTCACATCACATTCTTTCACATACACATCCACATCCATTCTTTCACATACATATCCACATCCATTCTTCGCTTATACATTCACATCTAGTCTTCACTTATACATTCACATCCATTTTCATCATATATCATCCACTCATATCCCATATCATTCATTTCATGCTGATTCACATGACATCACATCTCATCCAATCATTCACATCTATCTGATTCACATCACATCTATTCACCTCACATCTCATCACCTCTATTCACATCACATTCACCCATCCATTCATTCACACCTATTTGATTTTCATCACATCTATTCACCTCACATCTCATCACCTCTATTTACATCACATCCACCCATCCATTCATTCACACCTATTTGATTCTCATCACATCTCATCACATCTATTCACATCTCATTACATCTATTCACCTCACATCTCATCACCTCTATTCACATCACATCCATCCATCCATTCATTCACATCTAATTTGATTCACATCACATCTCATTACATCTATTCACCTCACATCTCATCACCTCTATTCACATAACATCCATCCATCCATTCATTCACAGCTAATCTGATTTACATCACATCTCGTCACATCTATTCACCTCACATCTTATTACCTCTATTCACATCACATCCATCAATCCATTCACATCTAATCTGATTCACATCACATCTCATCACATCTATTCACCTCTCATCTCATCACATCTATTTACATCTCATCTCATCACCTCTATTCACATCACATCACATCCACCCATCCATTCATTCACACCTATCTGATTCTTATCACATCTCGTTACATCTATTAACCTCACATCTCATCACCTCTATTCACATCACATCCATCCATCCATTCATTCATATCTAATCTGATTCACATCACATCTCAACATATCTATTCACCTCACATCTCATCACCTCTATTCACATCACATCCATCGATTCATTCACATCTATTTGATAGAATTTAAGAGAATTCTACATTTGTTATAAAGATTCTTTATGCATCTATTTATACATAAAAATCAACTTCAGTGGGAATAACACTATTATAAAAATCCTTTCATGCATTTATTTATGCATAAAAATCAATTTTAATGAGAATCACCTTTTGAAAGAAAAATAAACCCTTTATGCATCTTTTCATGCATAAAATCAATTTTAATGATAATAACACTTTTGAAAGAAAACTAAACCCTTTATGCATCTTTCCATACATAAAATCAATTTTAATGAGAATAACACTTTTGAAAGAAAAATAAACCCTTTATGCATGTTTCCATGCATAAAATCAATTTTAATGAGAATAACACTTTTGAAAGAAGAATAAACCCTTTATGCATCTTTCCATGCATAAAACCAATTTTAATGAGAATAACACTTTTGAAGGAAAAATAAACCCTTTATGCACCTTTCTATGCATAAAATCAATTTTAATGAGCATAACACTTTTGAAAGAAAATAAACCCTTTATGCATCTTTCTATGCATAAATTTAAATTCAATGAAAACAACACTTTTACAATAAAAACTTCCATTATGCATCTTTCTATGCATAGAAATTAAATTCAATAAAAACAACACTTTTATAATAAAAATTTTCATTATGCATATTTCTATGCATAGAAATTAAATTCAATGAAAATAATACTTTTAAAATAAATTAATTTCCATTATGCATCTTTCTATATGCATAAAATCAATTTTAATGAGAATAACACTTTTGAAAGAAAAATAAACCCTTTATGCATCTTTCTATGCATAAAATCAATTTAAATGAGAATAACACTTTTGAAAGAAAAAAAAGCCCTTTATGCATCTTTCCATGCATAAAATCAATTTTAATGAGAAGAACACTTTTGAAAGAAAAATAAACCCTTTATGGACCTTTCTATGCATAAAATCAATTTTAATGAGCATAACACTTTTGAAAGAAAAATAAACCCTTTATGCATCTTTCTATGCATAAAAGTAAATTCAAAGAAAACAACACTTTTACAATAAAAATTTCCATTATGCATCTTTCTATGCATAGAAATTAAATTCAATGAAAACAACACTTTTATAATAAAAATTTCCATTATGCATCTTTCTATGCATAGAAATTAAATTCAATGAAAACAACACTTTTAAAATAAATTAATTTCCATTATGCATCTTTCTATATGCATAAAATCAATTTTAATGAGAATAACACTTTTGAAAGAAAAATAAACCCTTTATGCATCTTTCTATGCATAAAATCAATTTAAATGAGAATAACACTTTTGAAAGAAAATAAACCTTTATGCATCTTTCTATGCATAAAATCAATTTTAATGAGAATAATACTTTTGAAAGAAAAATAAATCCTTTATGCATCTTTCTATGCATAAAATCAATTGTAATGAGAATAACACTTTTGAAAGAAAAATAAACCCTTTATGCATCTTTCTATGCATAGAATTAAATTCAATGAAAATAACACTTTTACAGTAAAAATTTCCATTATGCATCTTTCTATGCATAGAAATTAAATTCAATGAAAAAAACACTTTTATAATAAAAATATCTTTCTATGCATAGAAATTAAATTCATTGAAAATAATAATTTTAAAATAAAAAAATTTTAATTATGCATCTTTCTATGCATAGAAATTAAATTCAATAAAAATAACACTTTTAAAATAAAATAATTTTTATTATGCATATTTCTATGCATAGAAATTAATTTTAATAATTAATATCAGTGACATCCATGCATATTCATAGGTGAATATGTACATGGAGTAAATTAGAATATTTATTTTAGAATGCACAAACGGTGGGAATTACTCTTTTGGAATAATATAAAAATAAACTTTCTTTTCCACAAAATTCTAGAAAATTTTACCATAACCTCCTTTCTACGGCTGACCATTTCTCATTTTTAACATTCAATTTAAATTAACCCCAATTAGATGTAAAGGACTCTAATCTGCATGATTTTCAATTTCCAAGAGAGTAAACAATAAGAAAAGTTTAATTAATCTTTTTGTTAAACATTCTAAGATAAAGAAAGGCTGAAAATTGTAAGGAAGAGAAGGGGATGGCCTTTTCATGAAGGCATAGCATCAGATTTTACTTTAATCAACTATAAAAAACAAGAAGATCAAGAAAATCATAGATTTAAAATTTAAAAGTAAGAAGAATTTAGCTTACATAGAGTTTGTAAGCTTTTCTTTGGCTTGAGGGATTGAGGGTTCTACTCTTGTTTGGATCAAGAGTGGCCACCAATTGCTTTAGAGAGGATTAAGTCAAAAACAATTGAATTATCAAGAAAATTCAATGTAATTGGCTCTGGGTGTAGCAGTAGAGTAATAGTGCATAAACACTATTAACCTTTTACAATGGGGGAGGCTTCTATTTATAGGAAAAAGTGAGCCTCTAACCAAGCAAACTGATTCTAGAATTTTCCAGATCAGTTTGGTCAATTTTTGGGTCAGTTTAGCTTACTTTTTGGATCTAATTAAAATAGGAGAGAGGAGAGATGAAAATATCTCATTATTTTTTAGTTTAAAACTCCTCCACACATGTGAAATAGGAGCCTCCTTCATGAGGGGAGATCCCCACACTAAGGTGTCAAAAATGCATCATTTCTTCTAAATATCTCTTCTTTTTTAACTAATAAACCTTGCCCTTAGTCAACTCTTCATCTTATGTGAGAATTTACTCATTTTTGGGGGTTTTTCTTTTATTCTTCAATTTATCTCCTCCCTACATTTGGATTAGTCTTACAAAGGCTTCATGAATACATTTTTTGTGAGAACCTTATCAATGGCCTCAAACTTGTCAACCTTGCTGATGAAAAGAATAACAGTTGCAATCTCAACTGTTCCAGATGTCCAGGCATCATCTTTTTGTGTGTGGATCACGCCAAATTCATAGTGCACCTTTGTTGACTGGCTAGAAATCGATAAGCATTCCAATGGTGATGAAATCAACAAAACACACAAGAATATATTCATATTGTGAGTTTAGTGTGTTCAAAGCAAGTGCCAACTTGGAGAAAAATTCTGACGAGAGCTGCTCCTTTGTACCATGTAGGTCCATGATTGCCACTTGAAATGGTACATGCTCTTCACTACAGAAGGCTATAATATTTGTCATATTAAAACCCACCCCCCTAATTGTCCAAGGAATAGACTCTTGTTGAGATACAATACCCATAGATGCTCTATATAGGTGATTCAGTAAAGTTACACTTTTTGGAAGTGAAGGTTTTTTTTTTGAACGATTGAGAGCATCCCTAAAACAAAGGACTGGCTGTAGCTCCTCAATTGATTATACTCATACTCCCCTAGCTTATATGTCTCACACACCTGTTCCCAAGTCATCTTTTTCCTTGTCATATCAAAATAGAAGGAGGTTATTGCATCTTTGAGAACTCGATCTATTTTTAGCTTCCAAGCCATCTCCTCCATATCCATTCTTTGATGGGTTTGCTTTCCCTTTTTAAGCAATATTCTCTTGTCAAGAAGTGTTGTTTGAATGTCCAAAACTTCACTCTTTTGAAGGCCTAAAATGCACCTAAACAACGTTGGGCCTAGTGTGACTGTTCATGGTGCCTGCTGAATTTGCCCACTCTTCAAAGTTGGAAGTTTGGGATTTTGATCAAGACCTTTAGTTTGAGTTTCGCCCTTTGTATTTGGTAGGCAAGTCTTTTGCATATATCCTCATGATCTTAACCCAATTCTGCCATACATCATCATCACATAGAAGCAAGTGTAAATCATTTTTGACAAAATTCTTATGTAGTGTGTGCTCCGTGGTCTCCACAAAGGCCTGCAAAGTTGCAAAGTAAGAAGTTAGCCCCCTCACTATAGATATCACAAAATATTAGGAGGAATCATGCATCTATGGGTTTTCAATCATTTGGAGCTTATGCTCAAACTTGAGTTTGAGCCTCACTTGCCAGTGCTAAACTAGTATATAATGGTGATGCTCGATCTTAGGTTTGAGCGTCACCTCCGTATGCAAATCTAGCACTTGCAAGTGAGGCTCCAACTTAAGTTCGAGCCATAATTAGATATGTAAGTGCTACACCATCACAGAGAGGTGAGGCTTGAAGTTCAATTTCAAACCAAACTATTAAGTTTATGCAGTTTGAGAAGAAACCTCACATGCATCTTTCTTATGCTACTGCTACACGTGAAACTATAGATCCGTAAAAGATATTATGAAAAGTAAAGAAGGAGTAATGTATGTCTATGATTTACCAAGATATAGCAAAGAATAAAAAGAGTACCTTCCAAGACTCGTCCATCTTGGGTTGATTGACACCAGGCAAAGGTTTACTAGGACGACCGTTTGCATGCCATTGTGCTCGAGCTTGTAGAAGTTGATCGAGGAATGGCTCCTTTTGCATTGACTTTGCAACAGATAAATTTGCATCCTTGGAAATGTCACGAGAAATCTTGGGCGGGCAATTTACAATTATCTTTGATCTTCTGAACCTAAATTGCTGACGTAGTTGAGGGGTCACTTTAGCCATATTTAGAGCCTGCAAGCTTTTTGCAACACTAATGGAGTGTTGACCAGAGATAATCCAATATTCAACTTTATGAATATCTTCTTTTGCGAGTTTATCAAGGGGTTGTTTTGTAGCACGATTTACAGGGCATCAAAATTGCAAGTATCTCCTCTTGCTTTGGGTCCTCAATAAAGTCTTGAGTCAAAATACGAACCCAATCCTTATTTAACCTTCTATACACATAGTTTGAAGGAGCAGGATAACATTTCATCACATTAATGCTGAAGACCTTATTTAGACCAAAGGGATAATATCCCTTCTTTATTTGTAATGAGATAATTGCTTTGCTGCCCTTGTTTGGAGTCTCAACCTCCATTAGCTCATCATCGGTGTTGAGATATCGAGCTCGTCTAGTGAGGCGGTGGACACTGATGACCCGCCTAGGGGATAGGTCCCACACTTACACCTCTAGCATGGTTGGTGAGATCTTGGGTGATATGCGGCCAGTGGGATGACAGGCTGTGTGACAGCCATTCTAGAGACTGGCATAGTTATAACGCCAGCTCATTTAGTCGGGTTCACACTATAGAGAACCTATGTATGTATTGGTTGAGTACCTTTTATATTATGTGTACTCTTATCTTTGTATATGGTGTGTTGAGTGTTGAGTGAAGAAGAAGATTTTCAGCCTCTCACCTTGTGTGTTCTCTATTAGGGTTTTGTGAGAGTGTGTGTGTGCTTGCAAGAGCTCAAGATCTCTTCCCCCCTACATCTTTTCATGGTATCAGAGCTTGGTTCGTGCTAAGGGCTGAGTTGCAAGCAAGAGAACCACAAGAAGCGGTACGAGGGTAAGAGCTTCAACTACTCTTCCCTATTTGTGTTGGTGACTACACCCTTGTCGGGAGATCTACGGGAGGCACCGGCAAACGATCTCTAATTGAGGAGCTTTCTTCGTGGGAGTAAAGCTATAGGGCAACTATATTGTCCTATCGAACACGATTTGCTAGGTTGAAAAAGCGTTTCGGGTGCGTCTGGACCTCCATTTTTCAGAAAGCAGGCGATTTCGAGCACTGCGGGTAAGTAATCGATTCTCTGCAGAACTCTGTTTTAAGAACGGCAGGAAGACAGATTGTGACTGTGCAGACACTGTGGGTGCTGTAAATAGGTCAACAGTTGCCATTGGGTGTATGTATGCACATTGAAGTCATTGGTTGTGACATTTGAGAGTACTACAGTACCGCTGCAGAAAATACAGCAGTTTGTGCAGGAAAAACCAGAGTGCTGTTTCTAGTAAATTTGTGTATCTGGCAAGATGTCAAATGATGGCATAACACAGATTGTGGATGAGAAGCTTGATAAGAATAACTTCCATGCTTGGAGGTTTAGGATGACGAATTTCCTGATGGGAAAGGGCTATTGGGACTACATAGAAGGTGAGCATGAAGAGGCACCGGAGATACCGGACATAAATCCGACTGCTGCAAATGTGAAAGAGTTTAAAGACTGGAACCAAGGAGCCAGGAAAGTTATGTATTGGCTCTCCATTAGTATACAGGACACCATGATTGGGCACATTCAAGATGCCAAGTCCCCCAAGGAGGCGTGGGACACCTTGGTAAAACTCTATGAAACAAATACCAAGGCACGTAAGATACAGTTGAAGAATGAACTTCATACTATGGAGAAAAAGAGCATGTCTGAATGACTACGCATTGAAGATAAAGGGTATTGTGGAATCCCTTGCATCTATTGGTGTGTCAGTAGATGATGATGATAAGGTGGAAGTCTGTCTACGTGGTCTCGGGCTACAATATAAGGCGTTCAAGACGTCTATTCAGACTCGGGAAAATATTTCCAACTTTACAGATTTGGTGTCTATGTTGATTATAGAAGAGAAGAGCTTGGGTGAAGACCAACAGTCTTCACAAAACAAAAACAGTTCAGAGGAACAGGCCTTCTACACAAGTTCAGGTAGAGGATGAGGTAGAGGAGGTCGTAGACGCGGTCAAGGAGGTGGCTGAACAGGTAATCAGAATTATGGCCAACAGCAGCAGCAACAATAGTCCCAGAATACACAACAACAACATCAATAACACACAGGTGGAAGAGGCAAATTCAGAGGCAGGGGGGTCAAAGAGGCCGTGTAAATTGGCAAAGGCAGTATAATGATGCACGTGAATGCTATTATTGTGGTAAGCCTAGACATGTGCAGGCAGAATGTTATAAGAAGCAGGGTGACATGCAAAATGGAAAAGTGCAGCAGAACAACTATGCATCCTCAACTAGAAACAATGAGGATAATGAAAGATTGTTTGTTATGCAGCATGTCGTGAATGCCATGTCTGAAAATGTTGAAGCAGCATAAAAAGATGATGTATGGTATGTGGATTCAGGTGCTTCGAACCACATGATAAGTCATGGGGAGTGGTTCAAGGAGATGAAAAACCTTGAAAGACCAGGTTTTGTGGAAACAGGGGATGACACTGCTCATCCAATTGCCCATGTTGGAGATGTGCCATTGTCTATGCAGGATGGCAAAGTGAAGTACCTTGTAGATGTACTTCACATTCCGAACATAACAAAGAATCTGGTTTCAGTTGGTCAGATGATTGAGCAGGGTTTGCAGGTTCGGTTTAACCCTGATGGTTATTATGTTGAAGACTTTAAAGACAAGTGCAGGTTGGTTGCAAAAGGCAACAAAGTGGGCAGAATGTTTACATTGAATGTAGACATGCCTGAAATGAGTGCTGCGATGTTTGCAAATGGTTCAGGGATTGTTGCAGACACAGACATTTGGCATAAAAGAATTGGACATGTGAATGTGCAGCGAATGAAGTCTATGCAGACTAAAGGAATTGTGACAGGGCTGCCAGAGTTTAAAGTGGAAGGTATGCAGAAAATATGTGAAGCATGCCAATTTGGAAAGCAAACAAAGCATGTATTTTCACATAATAGATATGTGAGCAGAAATGCACTAGATGTTGTGCATTCAGATGTATGGGGCCCTACAAAGACCATGTCTATGGGAGGCTGCAGGTATTATGTGACATTCATTGATGACCACACAAAGAAAGTGTGGGTATATTTCATGAAGGAGAAGAGTGAGGTGTTCACTCACTTTCAGAATTTCAGAGTTTTGGTTGAAAAGCAAATAGGGAAATATGTAAAGTGCCTAAGGTCAGATGGAGGGGGAGAGTACTTCTCCAACGAGTTCTCTGAATTTTTGAAGACGAATGGTATTCGGAGACAGATTCGGAGACAGTGTACATGCAGATACACTCCACAGCAAAATGGAGTTGCTGAGCAAAAAAACAGGCACATTGCTGAGATTGCACGAGCATTGATGGAAGAGAAAAATATGCCGCATAGCTATTGGGCTGAGGCTGTTTCTACATCATTATACATCATGAACAGGACTCCAACTGCAACCATACATGATGTAACTCCAGAGGAGAGGTTTACTAGCAGAAAACCTGATTTGTCTCATCTGAAAGTTTTTGGATGCATTGCATATATGCATGTGCCAGATGAGTTGAGAACTTAGCTGGATTTGAAAGCTAAAAAATGTGTGTTTATTGGATATTCCCTTGAGCAAAAGGGATACAGGTGTTATAACTCTGCTACACGTGATTTGAGGGTAAGCAGGGATGTCTTTGATGAGATGAGTAGCTGGTATGCTGCTAAAAAAGAAGCTGTTGGGGCTAATGTGAGTGGAAGTGTGGTTACACAGAATGCAGGTCAGCAATCACAGTCTTTTAGTGGACCACGAGAGTCCTCATCTAGTGGGTCTGTTGTAGATAGACCATGGAGTGGCAGGCTACGTCATAATACCAGTCCTACAAATGTGATTAGTACATCACGTAAAGGAAAAGAGAAAGTGGTTGAGCCCCTTTGTATGCCTGACATTTCTGCAGGGCATTCTCATGTTGATGGAGAGTCTAGTGGCTGACATATGAGCCTTGATGAGGAGCTTGGGATCCCAGCTATGAGAACACCTGGTGTAAAGAAGGCTATGGAAGCCATGAATGAAAAGCTACGAAGATCTGGGAGAGTGAAGAACCCTGTGCAGAGGTTTACTTATGATGGTTATGTGGCATATCACTATGCATATATGGCAAAGGTTGTGCAGGTTGTTGAGCCCACATGCATTGATGAGGCTGTTGGAAATGTGTGTTGGGAGAAAGCTATGGATGAGGAGATGGATGCACTATATAGAAATGAAACTTGGGATTTAGTGCAATTTCTTGAAGGCAAGAAAGCCATTGGATGCAAGTGGGTGTACAAAGTAAAACATAACAGTGATGGATGTTGAGATATCGAGCTCTAGTGAGGCGGTGGACACTGATGACCCGCCTGGGGGATAGGCCCCGCACTTACACCACTGGCATGGTTGGTGAGATCTTGGGTGATATGCGGCCAGTGGGATGATAGGCTGTGTGACAGCCACTCTAGAGACTGGCATAGTTATAGCGCCAGCTCATTTAGTCGGGTTCACACTATAGAGAACCCGTGTATGTATTGGTTGAGTACCTTTCATATTGAGTGTACTCTTATTCTTGTATATGGTGTGTTGAGTGTTGAGTAGAGAAGAAGAAGATTTTCAGCCTCTCACCTTGTGTGTTCTCTATTAGGGTTTTGTGAGTGTGTGTGTGTGCTTGCAAGAGCTCAAGCTCTCTTCCCCCCTGCATCTTTTCATGGTATCAGAGCCTGGTTCGTGCTAAGGGCTGAGCTGCAAGCAAGAGAACCACAGGAAGCGGTATGAGGGTAAGAGCTTCAACTACTCTTCCCTATTGTGTTGGTGACTACACCCTTGTGGGGAGCTCTACGGGAGGCACCGACAAACGATCTCTGATTGAGGAGCTTTCTTCGCGGGAGTAAAGCTATAGGGAAACTATATAGTCCTTCGGATTGAAATTTTTGGGCCAAAAACGCGTTTCGGGCGTGTCTGGACCTCCATTTTTCAGAAAGCAGGCGATTTCGAGCACTGCGGTAAGTCATCGATTCTTTGCAGAACTCTGTTTTAAGTACTGCAGGAAGACAGATTGACTGTGCAGACACTGTGGGTGCTGCAAAGAGGTCTACAGTTGCCATTGGGTGTATGTATGCACATTGAGGTCACTGGTTGTGACATTTGAGTGGACTGCAGTACCGCTGTGCAGAAAATACAGCAGTTGTGCAAGAAAAACCAGAGTGCAGTTTCTGGTAAAATTGTGTGTTTGGCAAGATGTCTAATGATGGCATAACACAGATTGTGGCTGAGAAGCTGGATAAGAATAACTTCCATGCTTGGAGATTCAGGTTGACTAATTTCCTGATGGGAAAAGGCTATTGGGACTACATAGAAGGTGAACATGAAGAGGCACCAGAGATACCAGACATAAATCCTACTGCTGCAGATGTGAAAGAGTTTAAAGACTGGAACCAAGGAGCCAGGAAGGTTATGTATTGGCTATCCATTAGTATACAAGACACCATGATTGGGCACATTCAGGATGCCAAGTCCCCCAGGGAGGCGTGGGACACCTTGGTAAAGCTTTATGAAACAAATACCAAGGCACGTAAGATACAGTTGAAGAATGAACTTCATACTGTGGAGAAAAAGAGCATGTCTGTGAATGACCATGCGCTGAAGATAAAGGGTATTGTGGAATCCCTTGCATCTATTGGTGTGTCAGTAGATGATGATGATAAGGTGGAAGTCTATCTACGTGGTCTCGGGCCACAATACAAGGCGTTCAAGACGTCTATTCAGACTCGGGAAAACATTCCCAACTTTACAGATTTGGTGTCTATGCTGATTATCGAAGAGAAGAACTTGGGTGAAGACCAACAGTCTTCACAAAGCAAAAACAGTTCAGAGCAATAGGCCTTCTACACGAGTTCAGGAAGAGGACGAGGTAGAGGAGGCCGTGGACGCGATCAAGGAGGTGGCCGAACAGGTAATCAGAATTATGGCGAGCAGCAGCAACAACAACAACAGTCCCAGAATCAACAACAACAACAACACGCAGGTGGAAGAGGCAAATTTAGAGGCAGGGGGAGTCAAAGAGGCCGTGGAAATTGGCAAAGGCAATATAATGATGCACGTGAATGCTATTATTGTGGTAAGCCTGGACATGTGCAGGCAGAATGTTATAAGAAGCAGGCTGACATGCAAAATGGGAAAGTGCAGCAAAACAACTATGCATCCTCAAGCAGAAATAATGAGGATAATGAGAGGTTGTTTGTTATGCAGCATGTCGTGAATGCCATGTCTGAAAATGTTGATACAGCACAAAAAGATAATGTATGGTATGTGGATTCAGGCGCTTCGAACCACATGACGAGTCATGGGGAGTGGTTCAAGGAAATGAAAAACCCGGAAAGACCAGGTTTTGTGGAAACAGGGGATGACACTGCTCATCCAATTGCCCACATTGGAGATGTGCCATTGTCTATGCAGGATGGCAAAGTGAAGTACCTTGCAGATGTACTTCATGTACCAAACATAACAAAGAATCTGGTTTCAGTTAGCCAGATAATTGAGCAGGGTTTGCAGGTTCGGTTTAACCCTGATGGATGTTATGTTGAAGATTTCAAAGACAAGTTCAGGTTGGTTGCAGAATGTTTACGTTGGATGTAGACATGCCTGAGATGAGTGCTGCGATGTTTGCAAATGGTTCAGGAGTTGTTGCAGACACAGACATATGGCATAAAAGAATTGGACATGTAAATGTGCAGAGATTGAAGTCTATGCAGACAAAAGGAATTGTGACAGGGCTGCCAAAATTTAAAGTGGAAGGTATGCAGAAAATATGTGAAGCATGCCAGTTTGGGAAGCAAACAAAGCATGTGTTTCCACGTAACAGATGTGAGCAGAAATGCACTAGATGTTGTGCATTCAGATGTATGGGGTCCTACGAAGACCATATCTATGGGAGGCTGCAGGTACTATGTGACTTTCATTGATGACCACACAAGGAAAGTGTGGGTATATTTCATGAAAGAGAAGAGTGAGGTGTTCACTCACTTTCAGAATTTCAGAGTTTTGGTTGAAAAACAAAGAGGGAAATATGTAAAGTGCCTAAGGTCAGATGGAGGGGGAGAGTACTTCTCCAATGAGTTCTCTGAATTTTTGAAGAAGAATGGTATTCGGAGACAGTATACATGCAAATACACTCCGCAGCAAAATGGAGTTGATGAGCGGAAAAACAGGCACATTGCTGAGATTGCGCGAGCATTGATGGAAGAGAAGAATATGCCGCATTACTATTGGGCTGAGGCTGTTTCTACAGCAGTATACATCATGAACAGGACTCCAACTGCAGCCATACATGAGGAGAGGTTTACTGGTAGAAAACCAGATTTATCTCATCTGAAAGTCTTTGGATGCATTGCATATGTGCATGTGCCAGATGAGCTGAGAACTAAGCTGGTTCCAAAAGCTGAAAAATGTGTGTTTATTGGATACTCCCTTGAGCAAAAGGGATACAGGTGTTATAACCCTGCTACACGTGAGTTGAGGGTAAGCAGGGATGTTGTCTTTGATGAGATGAGCAGCTGGTATGCTGCTGAAAAAGAAGCTGTTGGGGCTGATGTGAGTGGAAGTGTGGTTGCACAGAATGCAGGTCAGCAATCACAGTCTTTAAGTGGACCAGGAGAGTCCTCATCTAGTGGGTCTATTGATAGACCATGGAGTGGCAGGCTACGTCATAATACCAGTCCTGCAAATGTGATTAGTACATCACGTAAAGGAAAAGAGAAAGTGGTTGAGCCCCTTGGTATGCCTGACATTTCTGCAGGGCATTCTCATGTTGATGGAGAGTCTAGTGGCTCAGATATGAGCCTTGATGAGGAGCTTGGGATCCCAGCTATGAGAACACCTGGTGTAAAGAAGGCTATGGAAGCCATAAATGAAAAGCTGCGAAGATCTGGGAGAGTGAAGAACCCTGTGCAGAGGTTTACTTATGATGGTTATGTGGCATATCACTATGCATATATGGCAAAGGTTGTGCAGGTTGTTGAGCCCACATGCATTAATGAGGCTGTTGGAAATGTGTGTTGGGAGAAGGCTATGGATGAGGAGATGGATGTACTATATGGAAATGAGACTTGGGATTTAGTGCAATTGCCTGAAGGCAAGAAAGCCATTGGATGCAAGTGGGTGTACAAAGTTAAACATAACAGTGATGGAAGCATAAACAGGTACAAGGCTAGATTGGTAGCCAAAGGATATGCGCAGACATTTGGGATTGATTATGAGGAAACTTTCAGCCCAGTTGCCAAGATGACAACGGTGAGAGTTGTGATAGCAGTGGCTGCGTCAAAGCAATGGTCTTTACATCAGATGGATGTAAAGAATGCATTCTTGCATGGGGATTTGCAAGAAGAGGTGTATATGTTGCAGCCACCTGGTTATGAGGATGTGGGTCACCCGGAGCATGTTTGCAGGTTGAAGAAAGCCTTGTATGGCTTAAAGCAAGCACCAAGAGCATGGTCTGACAAGATTTCTGAATATCTTCTCACTATTGGCTTTCATGTAGCCAATGCAGATTTCTCGCTGTATGTGAGACATGGTGATAGAGGGGTTGTGCTTGTTGTCATCTATGTAGATGACTTGATCATTACGGGGGACCATGATGCAGAGATCTTTGATGTAAAGATCTTGCTTAGACAGAAGTTCGAGATGAAGGATCTGGAGGAGCTCAGATATTTCTTGGGCATTGAGGTGATTAGGTCACCACATGGTATTGGATTACTGCAGAGACAGTATGGCTTGGACATGTTGTCCAAGTATGGTATGACAGGCTGTAAGCCTATTTCTGTGCCATTGGATCAGAATGGCAAGTTGAGTGCAGATTCAGGAGAGATCTTGGAGGATCCTACTATGTACAGGAGCATAGTAGGAAGTTTGATCTACATGACGATCACCAGACCAGATTTGAGCTATGCTGTTGGGTTGGTGAGTCAGTTTATGCAGGTTCCACGGAAACCACATTTGGATGCAGTGAGACGCATACTGAGGTATGTGAAGTCTACTTTGCATTGTGGACTATTCTATGAGACTGGGACAGAGATATGTGTACATGGGTACACAGATGTTGATTGGGCTGGTAGTATCTCAGATAGAAGATCTACTAGTGGATTCATGTTTTCTTTGGGGAGTGCTGCTGTGACTTGGAGCAGCAAGAAGCAGCCTACGGTTGCTCTATCGAGTACAGAGGCCGAGTACAGAGGAGCTGCTATGGCAGCATGTGAGGTAGCTTGGTTGAGAAAGCTACTTGCAGATTTGGGTCTATCAGTGGATAGACAAGTTGTCATTTTCTGTGACAACATTAGCAGTATACAGTTGGCCAGGAACCCAGTCTTTCATGCTCGTACGAAGCACATAGAGGTCCACTACCACTTCGTCAGAGAGAAGGTCTTGGCAGGAGACCTTGACCTTGTTTATGTCAGCACAGAGGATCAGGTAGCTGACATCTTCACCAAAGCATTGGGTACAGAGAAGCTCCGCAGATTCAGGGCTTCGCTTGGTGTACATGAGATGGAGTTGAGCTCGAGGGGGAGTGTTGAGATATCGAGCTCTAGTGAGGTAGTGGACACTGATGACCCGCCTGGGGGATAGGCCCCGCACTTACACCACTGGCATGGTTGGTGAGATCTTGGGTGATATGCGGCCAGTGGGATGATAGGCTGTGTGACAGCCACTCTAGAGACTGGCATAGTTATAGCGCCAGCTCATTTAGTCGGGTTCACACTATAGAGAACCCGTGTATGTATTGGTTGAGTACCTTTCATATTGAGTGTACTCTTATTCTTGTATATGGTGTGTTGAGTGTTGAGTAGAGAAGAAGAAGATTTTCAGAGCCTCTCACCTTGTGTGTTCTCTATTAGGGTTTTGTGAGTGTGTGTGTGTGCTTGCAAGAGCTCAAGCTCTCTTCCCCCTTGCATCTTTTCAATGGAAGCATAAACAGGTACAAGGCTAGATTGGTAGCCAAAGGATATGCGCAGACATATGGCATTGATTATGAGGAAACTTTCAGCCCAGTTGCCAAGATGGCAATAGTGAGAGTTGTGATAGCAGTGGCTGCGTCAAAGCAATGGTCTTTACATCAGATGGATGTAAAGAATGCATTCTTGCATGGGGATTTGCAAGAAGAGGTGTATATGTTGCAGCCACCTGGTTATGAGGATGAGGGTCACCCCGAACATGTTTGCAGGTTGAAGAAATCCTTGTATGGCTTAAAGCAAGCACCAAGAGCATGGTCTGACAAGATTTCTGAATATCTTGTCACTATTGGCTTTCATGTAGCCAATGCAGATTTCTCACTGTATGTGAGACATGGTGATAGAGGGGTTGTGCTTGTTGTCATCTATGTAGATGACTTGATCATTATGGGGGACCATGATGCAGAGATCTTTGATGTAAAGATCTTGCTTAGATAGAAGTTTTAGATGAAGGATCTGGGGAGCTCAGATATTTCTTGGGCATTGAGGTGATTAGGTCACCACATGGTATTGGATTACTGCAGAGATATTATGGCTTGGACATGTTGTCCAAGTATGGTATGACAGGCTGTAAGCCTATTTCCGTGCCATTGGATCAGAATGGCAAGTTGAGTGCAGATTCAGGAGAGATCTTGGAGGATCCTACTATGTATAGGCGCATAGTAGGAAGCTTGATCTATATGACGATCACCAGACCAGATTTGAGCTATGTTGTTGGGTTGGTGAGTCAGTTTATGCAGGTTCCACGGAAACCGCATTCGGATGCATTGAGATGCATACTGAGGTATGTGAGGTCTACTTTGCATTGTGGACTATTCTATGAGACTGGGACAGAGATATGTGTACATGGGTACATAGATGCTGATTGGGCTGGTAGTATCTCAGACTGGGACAGAGATATGTATATGGGTACATAGATGCTTATTGGGCTGGTAGTATCTCAGACAGCAGATCTACCAGTGGCTTCATGTTTTCTTTGGGGAGTGCTGCTGTGACTTGGAGCAGCAAGAAGCAGCCTACGGTTGCTCTATCCAGTACAGAGGCCGAGTACAGAGGAGCTGCTATGGCAGCATGTGAGGTAGCTTGGTTGAGAAAGCTACTTGCAGATTTGGGTCTATCAGTGGGGATAGACAAGTTGTTATTTTTTGTGACAACATTAGCAGTATACAGCTAGCCAGGAACCGAGTTTTTCATGCTCACACAAAGCATATAGAGGTCCACTACCTTTCGTCAGAGAGAAGGTCTTGGCAGCAGGAGACCTTGACCTTGTTTATGTCAGCAAAGAGGATCAGGTAGCTGACATCTTCACCAAAGCATTGATTAAAGAGAAGCTCCGCAGATTCAGGGCTTCGCTTGGTGTACATGAGATGGAGTTGAGCTCAAGGGGGAGTGTTGAGATATCGAGCTCGTCTAGTGAGGGGGTGGACACTGATGACCCGCTTGGGGGATAGGCCCCACACTTACACCTCTGGCATGGTTGGTGAGATCTTGGGTGATATGCGGCCAGTGGGATGACAGGCTGTGTGACAGCCATTCTAGAGACTGGCATAGTTATAGCGCCAGCTCATTTAGTTGGGTTCACACTATAGAGAACCTGTGTATGTATTGGTTGAGTACCTTTCATATTATGTGTACTCTTATCTTTGTATATGGTGTGTTGAGTGTTGAGTGAAGAAGAAGAAGATTTTCAGCCTCTCACCTTGTGTGTTCTCTATTAGGGTTTTGTGAGAGTGTGTGTGTGCTTGCAAGAGCTCAAGCTCTCTTCCCCCTGCATCTTTTCAATTAGACGCATCTATCTCCTTTGAACCACTTGCTGGTTTTTTCCTTTACCTCTTTGAAGAGATTTCTTGAACCTTTGTAGAGTGCTTTGCCATTCTCTTCTTTGCAAGTGCTTGCTCCTCTTCTTGCACCTGAGAGCCTGCCATGTCTTCAGCTGCTATTGTGCTTACATCAAGGACTTTTATTGTGTCACCCTTCTTTTTATGTTTTGAAGAAGTTGCACCAGAATTTGTAGATGCTTCAAGTGCACTCTTCACTATGGCTCTGCCTTTTTTCTCCACAATTTTCCTAACTTGAGTGGTTGTTGTCTCCTTTTCAGGTATGGACTTTTTTCGTGAATCCAAAGCCTTCTTTGCATGCCTCACCGCTTTCACCAGGTCCTCCACATCATCCACCCCTGAGTCTTCTTGATTAGAAAAGTCAGTGATCTTCAATCCTAGCTTTACAATAGAATTGTCCTTTCCTAGTTTACTGCCAGTCATGTCTGCTGGGTGAAAAGTGTCCAATGATAAGAAAAACTTATTTGCTTTTGTAGTTTCTCCTTCTGGCAATACAGTGCATGTGGGTTTGCTCTTGCATTCACATCATCCTTAGTGCCTACCACAATCCCCATATCTCCATATGATGTATCACCTTGAGACAGAAACAAATGGAGGACGCCTTTGAAGTTTGCACTAGCATCGTAGCTATCCACAAACCATTTTACTCCTTCTTTGTTACTCAATTCGATGGTTTTATCCACCTTAATTCTAGGTGTGACACTTTTAGCTTGAGTTGTTGTTTCGAGAGCATCCAGAGTAAAGATTGGTGCACCATGTGGTTGCGAGGTAGCAGGCGCTTTGCTAGCTTCCATTCCTATGAAGCACAAAAATAGTTTCAAAACCTTAGAAAAAAATGGATTTAAATGCTACATATCAAATCAAAACCTATCAAACTTAAGAAACTTAATGCATGCTACAATTATTGATGCTTCACTTAGTTCTCTTGAATAGCGAGGGCCTCACTTGCATTTACTTTATGTTGAAATTTGAGCATTGTGATGAGCTATGTTGGATCAAACACTAGAATCAACATCATTAACAAAGTGATTAGCAAATAATTAAGATATAATTAGTGGGTAAATAGATTAATGTAGGCATGGATACTCAAAAACTAGCAAATTCTCATTAGGGCAATGCCTCAATTTATAGAGTTTACATCAAGCATCAAATCCCACTGATTTCTCCATGATTCACTCCACCTCTTTTCCTTGATTCTCTCCACCTCTTCACTTTTCCCAGAATATCTCCCAGAATATCTCCACACTTTCCAGAATATCTCCACACTTCCTAAATTTTCTCATGCTACCCTTTATTCCTCCCAGTAGATTATTCTCACCTTTTCACAGGTTCTTTCACATTTACTCATTCTCTTTTACAGCCTCTAACCAAGGGCTTGTTCCTGCACACACCCTATTCACTTGTATTTTTAACACCTCCCCTCAAGTGAATACTCCTAGTACACCTAGACCCTATACCAAGTTTGCCTCCCCTTACTTGATAGTCCGCGACTAGTGTCTAGCACACCTCCCCTCAAGTTATCTTAGCACACCTGGACCCTATATCAAGTTTCTCTCTTACTTGATAGTCTGTGACCATGCCTCAAGTCCCTAAACTCCATAGTCCTTGACACTCTCTCTATGTGTCCAAGGCTACTACTATAAGTGCCCGCAACCTTGACTAAAGTGCACACACATACATCTATCTACCACGTGGCCTACATCATCGGTGGCTTAGAGGTGGTTTTACTTTATTGGGGCAGGTTACATTGGGTTGTGGGGTCTCTCTCTCTCTCTCTCTCTCTCTCTCTGAGATTTTCACATGGCTCCTCACTCTTTGGAGCCTCACATCTTCTCTTGTCTTCAGTCTTCTTGTCGTGGCAGCTTCTCTCCACGCGTCCGTCTCTTCTTTCAGTCTTCTTGGGGCAGCTTCTCTTCTCATGTCCATATCTTCCTTTAGATCTTCTTGGTGTGGATCCTCTTCTTGGAAAGAGATATTCTTCTTCTTTCATGACTGGGGCCATGAGCTTGTCCGTCAGGTCTTCTTGCTCCATGTGAGCAACATGTTTCAATGTTTTGCTGACAGCTCCTTTGGGTTTTTGATGTTTATCTTGTGTCATTATGCAATGCAAACCCAAATTTATGCGGGAGGTCTTACCTCTTGCCTTATTCTGGACAAGGGCAGTGTCTGATCCCATTTTTACACTGATGCAATGTGCCCAATACATAATGCATATAGCATTCATTCTTATGCACATTGCCAAATGCAACTCTGGCTGTGAATAATCTTGATTTTGAGTGAGATTTACAGGCATTAACCAAGGGTTAAATGCAAAATGATGATTATCACAATTTTATCAGTACAATTTTCAAGGGTAACCAATTTGTACGGGATGGTTGGAGTATCAAACCAACTTCGAATTGCAATCTAAAGTTATAGGGATCTGTATCAAATACCTAATGGTTAATTTGAACCCTCAATTGCACCAAAATACAGTGATTAGCATTGATTAATCATTGATTAGTAAATTAATCCACTATTTTATGTACAAAAAACAGAGTATGCGGGGAGTCCAGATCTGGTGCCTTAGACTTCAAATGAGCTCAAATGCTTTCAAAGCCATCAATAGCAATGAGTCTAGTAGAGGATTAAGCCAAGAAACACAATATTTGACCAAATATTGAAAGCTTAATCTTTGTTTTACCAAAGTCACCTGCAGATTTGATGAAGAGCTTGGATCTCAATGTAGACTTGATGAAATTGAATTCTGTCTTGACCAGCTTGTAGAGCATGCTTGAAAACATCTTGGGCTAAGAGGAATTAGAGTGGTTCACCCTGAGTGAGTGTAGATCTGAGATCTTCTGCTGAAAAACATAGCCTGCTAAAACAGCGATTTCTCCTACATCTGACGGCGGTTTGCTACGTTGTTTAGATGAGCTTCAAGAGCTATGAGATACCTATCATGTGCTAGAAGGGTTTGGCCTAATTTTATGTGTGCAAGGAGAGGGAGCTCCTGCACTGGCTGGGGGTACAGAGGTGAGTTGAAAAAAGAGAAAAAATTATAATTTTCTACTAATCCTAATTAGCAAAATAATTAGCAAGATAATGGGCTCACAAATTAGCATGGCTCTGATACCATGTTGAAATTTGAGCATTATGATGAGCTATGGTGGATCAAACACTAGAATCAACATCATTAACAAAGTGATTAGTAAATAATTAAGATGTAATTAGTGGGTAATTAATAAATAGATTAATGTAGGCATGGATACTCAAAAACGAGCAAATTCTCATTAGGGCAATGCCTCAATTTATAGAGTTTACATCAAGCATCAAATCCCACTGATTTCTCCATGATTCACTCCACCTCTTTTCCTTGATTCTCTCCACCTCTTCACTTTTCCCAGAATATCTCCACACTTCCCAGAATATCTCCACACTTCCTAAATCTTCTCATGCTACCCTTTATTCTCTCTTAGTAGATTCTTCTCACCTTTTCACTGGTTCTTTCACATTTACTCATTCTCTTTTACAGCCTCTAACCAAGGGCTTGTTCTCGCACACACCCTATTCACTTGTATTTTTAACACTTAATCCATACAGAAGCTCGACTTAAGTTGGAGCCTAGATCCAAGTTGTGCACTCATATGCTAGGGGTACGCTAGCATAGAGAGGAAAGGCTCAAACTCAAGTTTGAGCCTTAAGGCGAAGTTCCATGTATGGGAGGCTTGAACTTAATTTGGAGTCTAGATCCAAGTTGTGCACTCATATGCTAGGGGTACACTAGTATATTGGAGCCTTAAGGCCAAGTTCCATATATAGGGGAAACCCGAACTCAAGCTAGAGCCTAGATCCAAGTTGTGCACTCATATGACAAGGGTACACCAGCATATAGAGACAAGGCTCAAGCTCAAGTTTGAGCCTTAAGGCCAAGTTTTATGTAGGAGAGGCTCGAACTTAAGCTGGAGCCTAGATCCAAGTTGTGCACTCATATGCTAGGGATACGCTAGCATAGATAGGCAAGGCTCGAACTAAAGTTGGAGCCTTAAGGCCAAGTTCCGTGTAAAGTTAAGCATGGAGAATGAGCCTTAACACATAAGTTCCATGTAGGGGAGGTTCGATCTTAAGGTGGGGTCTATATCCAAGTTGTGCACTTAGATGCTAGGGGTGCACTAGCATGGAGAGCAAAGGCTCAAACTCAAGTTCAAGCCTTGAGGCCAGAGTACACTAACATGGAGAACAAAGGCTCAATCTAAAGTTCGAGCCTTTTGGCCGGTGTACACTATCATCAAGAGCCAAGGCTCCAACTCAAGTTCGAGCTTTAAGGCCGGTGTACACTAGCATGGAGAACAAAGGCTCCAACTCAAGTTCGAGCCTTAAGGCAGGTGCACACTAGCATGGAGAACAAAGGCTCAATCTGAAGGTCGAGCCTTAACATTGGGCCTTAACATCGAGGTGTACTAGCATGGAGAGCCAAGGCTCCAACTCAAGTTTGAGCCTTAAGGCCTAGCATGGAGAACGAAGACTCAATCTGAAGTTCGAGCCTTAAGGCCGAGGTGCACTAGCATGGAGAGCAAAGGCTCAAACTTAAGTTCGAGTCTTAAGGGGCCGGGGTGCACTAGCATGGAGAACAAAGACTCAATCTAGGTCGAGCATTAACACATAAGTTCTATGTAGGGGAGGCTCGAACTTAAGGTGGAGTCTATATCCAAGTTATGCACTCAGATATGTGACACATATACCATGTTTATATAGGGAACCCTTGTCATGTAGATTATATAATGTGCACAAAGATCACTTTTACAGGTTATCGACATATGTGAAGATACAAAAGAGAGCAGCAAGAAGTGCAAACAATCTACGACGAGCAACGATTGACAAATGGCACACTTAGCGTGCAATCAAGTAAGCGTTTATATTGATATAGACAATCAATTAAAGAAGGACTTACTTACTACATAAAGAATTCAATTAGATAAGGGAACACACGAAACGCAGATGGGCGCACGAAAGTCTCCGATGTCGCATAGACGTGACGGATGTTTCAAGTATCCGATGGCGTGCGACGTGATGGTTCTGCAGGAAACAGAGGAAACAGAGATCGGAACCAACGCAGACGCGTCGATTGCGGGAGGAAAAGAAACTGTTTGAAACTGTTTGAAACGCAGGGCTGAGCGAGGACTTCAGAGACAAGAAACAGAGGTGATTATTGTGCAAGATGGCGATTATGAGCACTGCACACTCACCACATAGAATCGCGTTCGCTCACCACATAGAATCGCTCCAGGGTTCGCAGGTCCTTTTGTCTGGGTCAAACGCGAAGTCGGCCGCTTTTTCGTGCGAGGGTGGTGGGGGGAAGGCGAAAATTTTGTGAGGTCGGCGGGAGGAAGAAGGCGAAAATTTTGAGGTCTCAGTGGGAGGAAGAAGGTGAAAATTTTTTGAATTTTGAATTTGAAATTCAAATTTGGGGGGGAAGGGGGGAAATTTGGGGGGAAGGGGGGAAATTTTAAATTTTGAAATTCGATTTGGGGGGGAGGGAAGTTTGAATTTCGGGGGGCTGCGCCGGACGTCGGAGAGGAGGGGGCAGGGGGCTGTGCTGAACGGAGGAGAGGGAGAGGGCGGGGGGTTGCGCCGGACAGAGAGGGCCGAGGGGTTGCACCGGACGTGGGAGAGGAGGGGGCGGGGGGCTGCACACCGGACGTCGGAGAGGAGGGGGCGGGGGGCTACATCGGACGGTTGTGTCGGCGGACGCTAGACGGCGGAGGAGAGGGAGGGGGTGGGGGCTGCGCCGAATGGAGGAGAGGGAGGGGACGCTGGGTGCGCCGGACGGAGGAGAGGGAGGGGGCGGGGGCTACGTCGACGGGAGAGGAGGCGACGGGGGCGTGCGACAGAAAGTCGTTTCGGTTTCGATTTCTTCCCCAAACCCAAACCCAAGCCCAGGCCCAGGTCCCAGGTCTTTTGATTATAGTTTCTTTCACTTTTGGTTATATACCCATCTTCACCCACACCCCACTTGTTCTATGGGATTATCCTAGCTTCCTTCTCTATTCCTACTTACTTGTGTAATAGACAAGGCTCAAACTCAAGTTTGAGCCTTGAGCTTGACCTTGACCTTGAGATTTCTTCTTTTCTTCCCTCTTTCCCCATACACCCAAATATACTTATAAACTATGCGATAAAAATTCAACTAAAATCTATATAATGCACAATGGCTCAAACTTGAGTTTGAGTCTCACAAAGGAGAAGACTCTCAAATCCAATGTCCATTTGCTCATTTCCATGTCACATTCTCTTCACTAGCATATTGTTTCTCTCTATTGCTTTCTCTTTGCCTTTGCTGATGTTGTAACCACTCACCTTTGCCTTTTGTAGCTATGAAACATTGATGGCTAATTGACACCATACCTTGACTCAATATCCCAATAAAACGATGTGGCCAGATGCAGAGGGTGATGAAGCCTACCTCTTGGAAAACTAGCATATACATGAGGTGAGGATTATCACTTCAATTGGGAAACTAGCATATACATGAGGTGAGGATTATCACTTCAATTGGGACCTCTTAATAGCAAACTAGCATATGAAGGTGAGGCTCAAACTTTGGTTGGAGCCTCCAAGCAAACTAGCATCTGTGGGTGAGGTTCAAACTTTACTTTCAGCTTCCTAGAAGCGAACTAGCATCCGCGGGTGAGGCTCAAACTTTTGTTGGAGGAGCCTACCCTTCAAGCTAACATATGCAAACTAATATATGATGCAAGTGAGGATGATAACTTTAACTGGAGCCTCCTAGCAAACTAACATATGATGGTGAGGCTCATGGAGCCTCCTACTAACAAGCTAGCATATGCAGGCAAAGGCTCAAGCTTTAGATGAAGCCTAGCCTCCTAGCAAACTAGCATTGATAGGTGAGATTCAAACTCTGGTTGGAGCTTGAACTCATGTTGAGATTGAATTACATTTATAGTTTTGAGTACTACCACAATCGCTTCAATCTTTCTTATTAAGATTTTGATTTTCTCAGGGATTTCAGGGTCTAAAACAAGGTGCTTCAGTGTTTCTCATTGATGGTTCTGCAAGGAAGGCACGCGGGGTAATTCATTCCATTGATGCATCTCAAACATGTGGTTTTCAATTCATTGGTGAGACATGTGCAGCAATACATGTTCAACAAAGCTTTGATGACACATTTCTCATTCCATTTGCCATAATGGATGCAAGAACAATGTCTCAAGCAGTTGGAAGCATCATCAAATGGCCATTGGTCAACCTTGTTATGGATAGACATTACTAATACCAAAGAGGATAATTTTGCGGAACATCTTGTTGATCAAGAAGATCACTTTATAGATAGGGAGAGCTGGAAAGAGAAAAGTGTCATCCTCTGGGATGACAATAGATCTACAAAACTTGGCAATGGAGTAGTATTGCTGGTCCACCCATACGAGGCTATAAATTGTAGAGAACTAGGGGAGAGTAGCTTGGGTGTCATTTTAGAAGGATCTTTGCATCCAAGTTCAACTTGTGTTTCAGGTCTGAATTTGGTTAGTTGGCCGATCAAGCAACTCACATTTGAGAATGATGAACCATTAGTGAAGGACACAGAATCTTCTTCTATTGATGAGGGTATTCAAGATCACTTCATGCAAAAAAATATTGACAGCCTAAACAATTCAAGTGATGAAAAAGAGGATGATGATGTAGAGGGCAATGATGGTGATAGTTCTGATGATAGACACCATGATGCCATGATCACTGACTATGATATCATTGAAGGGACAAATAAGAAAAGGAGCTATGTCCATAGGGTAAAGGTAATGAAAAATTATGATATAACCCATGGAGCTAGCAAAAAATGTGATGTTGCAAACATTCACAACGTTGCAACCATTGATTGTTTGCGAGAACCGATGTTGTCAATTTGGAGATAGATCCAAAGTCATGCAAGCTAGGGTACACTTTTGGGGACAAAGCTATAGTACTACATGATACACATTTGTACTAGATTGCATGGGCATGGCCTATAGACAAGGTCAAGATGACGAGTGCTTTGAGTTCACATTTGAGTTCACATTTGATGGGAAGAAGGTTTGTAGTAAAGCATGGTATGTAATGCATGGCATCGGTAAGTCAACGTTCTACTCGGACTGGCCCGAGTTTACTTTGCAACCCTATTGTTACCACATCTATCTCATATACGAATATACATTTAAGTTTCATCTACCCAAGTTTTGGATGATTTGTTGGTGTTTATGGGCTTCATATTCTGGTAGCAAGCTCAACAATAGTGAGTATACTCTCTATTTTGTTGCAGCAAGCTCAACAATAGTGAGTATACTCTCTATTTTGTTGTAGAAAGCTCAACAATAGTGAGTATACTCTCTATTTTGTTGAGTTGTGGCTGCTGGTGTCTGCTAATTTTACTAATGAATTTAATGTTTTACTGTTCAATTTAATGTTTTATTGTTTTACCTAATCTAGACACCGAGAGCTGTTGAGGGAGAGAGAGAGAGAGAGAGAGAGAGAGAGAGAGAGAGAGAGAGAAGAAGAAGAAGAAGAAGAAGAAGAAGAAGCTCTTTTAACGTCGTAGGAACAATCCCAAGAGACCAAATATGATCTATCCGATGGGAGTGAGATTCGAACACAAGACGTGTTGAATAACAACTCCATGAGCTAACCAATCTACCACACATTGGGTGAGAGAGAGAGAGAGAGAGAGAGAGAGAGAGAGAGAGAGAGAGAGAGAGAGAGAGATTGTGTGGCTCCAAGAGTGCATGAAGCCAACATCCAGGGCTGAAATTTTTTCACTCTGATAGATTTCTTATCTCCCATTATGCTTAAAGAAATGTCTCCTTATGTAAGTAGATTGCGGTCAACTAAAGTAAACTCAAAGCAGCCCATATATCCAACTCACAAAGTGAACTCAGACTGTAAGTAAACTCAGACTTCCAAGTTTACTTAGGGGGGAGATGCATTTCTACAATAGAACTGACTAGAAAAGTAAACTTAGAGCAATCCATATATCCAATTCACAAAGTGAACTTGGACTATGAAGTAAACTCGGATCGGTCCGAGTTTACTTGTACAACCATTTTGTTGAAATATATCTCCCAAAGAAAGCTCAGAGTGTGAAGTAAACTCAGACCCGTCTGAGTTTACTTTTCCAATCCGTCCTATTGTAGAAATGTATGTCTCCTAGAGTAAACTCGGGGGATTATAAAATAAACTCAGACCGGTCCAAGTTTACTCTGTAAATTAAACTTGGACTGGCCCGAGTTTACTTTTATAGTCCTATTGTAGAAATGTATCGATCACAACAATGTGACTGTGACTCAATCTTGCACGGGATTGGATGACCTACATGGACATGGTATATGTTCCATCTTGCAATGGGCTTTACATACTACAATGATGTCAACACGGCTTATGGGATTATAAGAAGTACATAAGTGGCATCAATAGCTTAAGAAATGATATCAATGCATGAATTATGAAATTACAAGTACATGAATGGCATCATTCTCATTTGAGATGCCAATGCTGACCAATCCGAGATTACTTTCATAGTTCAAGTTTACTTTTGATGCAGAAGCTACAGATTATAAAAGTAAATAGTAAACTTTACATCATAGAAGAATGGAAAATAACACACCACAACCTAGAGTAATATTGCTTCATGCCTTTGGAATTATACATGTGGAAGAAGATTCTCCACCCATGCGTTCTTCGTATGAAACCAACATAGTAAAAAATGGCATGCTATTTGTTGATGACAGTCTCTATCATCAACAATCCAACAATGTGTATCCTCATGCACGACCTTAAGTATTGCATCAAGATCTTGTTGTGACTTGTCAATCACAATAGTAGTGGGCTGAACATTATCCATTCTTTGAAAAATAATGTGAAGTGTCTTTAATAAGGCAGTTACTTCTTGAGTGCTACCCGGGTCATTAGAGCACAGCATGAACCATATTGGAATGCCCATTCCAATTTGGTTTGGTAAAATTGCAGCATACAATGGTAGCCCAAAGACATTTGTTTTAAAGGTACTATCTATGTCCCAAGAATTATTATGTGAGAAGCGTGTGGCCATTTGGAACATCTATTCATCTTGTATAATAAAAATAAATGGCTTATCCTTATCTTCTAGTGCATTAGAACAATATGGTTGACAATATAGAACTTACATGAGAGTGTCATTGGTTAAATAAGTCAAAGCACAAAACCATGTGACATGATGAATGCTATAAACAAATAACATATTATGGTACCTTATTTTGTTCATGTAGCTTTAAACACTCGATGTACATCACGGTCTGATCATCTTTTGAGATTTTTCCTACAAAGAGAGAGAGATCTTGTTATATTAAAAGAATTAGTATTTAAGTTTACAAAATTCACTAATGAAATATCATTGATATATTACTTGCATTGCATACTCCATATGACATCAAAGCCACTTCCTTCGCCGGGATCATAAAGAACCTAGATAGTGCGGTCAAGTAAAGAGGTTTGTTTCAAATGAGTTGTCTCCTTTGACATTGACATCTTTGCCACATGTCGAGATGTGCTGACGTCAAATAGATCTTACATGCAACATTCAATGACCTTTGGATGAATGGGTAAGTGACCTTTGGATGAATGGGTAAGTGATATAAATCACTACGACTTCCCGGCACATGTCTTTCATGAGTAGAGTGTATATGAATCAAAGTATCTGAATTGCCAACTCTACTTGAACCTTGAATGGACAACCACATTTCTTGATTGATCTTAATCTCCTAATGGTTCCCTTTCAGCTAGTTGTACCACCTCTATGGCACATGTAATCAACCACAACCTTGGATACACTGTTTTTTTTGGTTGATCGAACCATTACTAGTCTAATCAGCCACAACCTTGGATACACCGTTTTTTTTGGCTGATCGAACCATTACTAGTCTAATCTTGTGCTCAATCATTATCTCTTTTAAGTGGTTTTTCACATTTGCTTTTATAGTTAGTACTGTTGCTTGTACTCTTTTTTTGGCTTGGCATTCTAATTCTCCTCCATGGTTTGATCTCTTACAACCACATGCATTGATGAAGTCCCTAAAAAAACAGGTGGGTATCCCATGCTTTCTAAAATCAGTACACCATCTACATTTGATTGTTTCTATTGTCTCATTTACTGCTTGGTGATAATCATCCTCCATAATATAATGAGACAATGCCACAATGCTCCCCACTCTTCTAAGTGTAATCCTTAGGTTTCATGTGCTATTCAAGAAAAGACAAGGTGCACCATCTTCTTTCATCCCCAAGCAAAGGCCATCCATCATTCTTCTCCATTTCTTTAAATCTTGATTACCTCTAGAATCATGAGCTTTCAAGGTGTCCAGTGTGACTATCACATCTCCTTGAATGGCTCTCATCATAAAGTTATAGCTTGCCTTGTCAAACGAAAAGTATTTAGGAGATAATTGATTGGATCGAGCATGAATACTTTCATTGCTATCTCAAAAGAGATTTTCCACATTTGAATCATCACTCGATGAAGGAGTGACTACTATCACCATTGGAGAACTCTTCAATATTGAAGTCGCTCTGGTCATGGTTCAACAAATCCATCCTTCAAAGAACATAAACTGATTAAGATTATATAAAGCTTCATTTCAAGAACACAATACTTATCCCACATTATTACTTCCTATCTATTGTAAATGATAACATACATAATTGAAGAATATACTTACAAATTTCATAGAAAGATAGAAGAAATTTCAATATGGATGGAGAAGTGATGGAAAAAATGTAAAGAAAAATGCATTTTATGGACTGTGTTAAAACTTGATAGAAGGTAATGGACTGAGTTTACTTTGACAGCCCGAGTTTACTTTTGGTCCGAGTTCACCTCTCAGTATATCCCCCATTAAATACCATAGATTTTACTCGCATGTGTGTCGTTAATGACAACTATGTTGGTCTGAGTTTACTATCGGTTCGAGATTACTTTAGTTCTCGGTGACTGTTTCCACTGTTCACTGCCCCGTTGATCGGTGTTCCTCGTCTGAGTTTACTTGTGGTTCGAGTTTACTTTGGTGGCATTGGGGGAAATGAAAAGATGCAAGGGAGAAGAGAGCTTGAGCTCTTGCAAGCACACACACATGCACACAACCCTAAAAGAGAGCACACAAGGTGAGAGGCTGAAAATCTTCTTCTTCCTGACTCAACAATCAACACACCATATACAAAGATAAGAGTACACCCTATGAAAAAGATACTCAACCACATACATACTAGGGTTCTCTATAGTGTGAATCCAACTAAATGAGCTGGTGCTATAACTATGCCAGTCTCTAGAATGGCTATCATACAGCCTGTCATTCCACTGGTTGCATATCACCCATGATCTCACCAACCATGCCAGTGGTGTAAGTGTGGGGCCTATCCCCTAGGCAGGTCATTAGTGTCCACTGCCCTCACTAGATGAGCTCGATATCTCAACACTCCCCCTCGAGCTCAACTCCATCTCATGTACACCAAGAAAAGCCCTGAATCTGTGGAGCTTCTTTGTACCAAATGCTTTGGTGAAGATGTCAGCAACCTGATCCTGTGTGCTGACATAAACAAGGTCAACGTCTCCTGCCAAAACCTTCTCTCTGACAAAATGATAGTGGACCTCTATATGCTTTGTGCAAGCATGAAAAATTGGGTTCCTGGCCAATTGTATACTACTAATGTTGTCACAGAAAATGACAACTTGTCTATCCACCACCGATAGACCCAAATCTGCAAGTAGCTTTCTCAACCAAGCTACCTCACATGTTGCCACCATAGCAGCACCTCTGTACTCGGCCTTTGTACTGGATAGAGCAACCGTAGGCTGCTTCTTGCTGCTCCAAGTCACAGCAGCACTCCCCAAAGAAAGCATGAAGCCACTAGTAGATCTTCTATCTGAGATACTACCAGCCCAATCAGCATCTGTGTACCCATGTACACATATCTCTGTCCCAGTTTCATAAAATAGTCCACAATGCAAAGTAGACCTCACATACCTTAGTATGCATCTCAATGCATTCAAATGTGGCTTTTGAGGGACCTGCATAAACTGACTCTCCAACCCAACAACATAGCTCAAATGTGGCCTGGTGATCGTCATGTAGATCAAGCTTCCTACTATGCACCTATACATAGTAGGATCCTCCAAAATCTCTCCTAAATCTACACTCAACTTGCCATTCTGATCCAATGGCACTGAGATAGGCTTATAGCCTATCATACCATACTTGGACAACATGTCCAAGCCATACTGTCTCTGTAATAATCCAATACCATACTTGGACAACATGTCCAAGCCATACTGTCTCTGCAATAATCCAATACCATGTGGTGACCTAATCACCTCAATGCCTAAGAAATATCTGAGCTCCCCCAGATCCTTCATCTCAAACTTCTGTCTAAGCAAGATCTTTACATCAAAGATCTCTGCATCATGGTCCCCCGTAATGATCAGGTCATCTACATAGATGACAACAAGCACAACCCCTCTATTACTGCGTCTCACATATAGCGAGAAATCTACATTGGCTACATGAAAGCCAATAGTGACAAGATATTCAAAAATCTTGTCAGACCGTGCTCTTGGTGCTTGTTTTAAGCCATACAAGGCTTTCTTCAACCTGCAAACATACTCGGGGTGACTCACATCCTCATAACTAGGTGGCTGCAGCATATACACATCTTCCTGCAAATCCCCATGCAAGAATGCATTCTTTACATCCATTTGATGTAAAGACCATTGCTTTGATGCAGCCCCACTGCTATCACTGTGATAGCAGCCCCACTGCTATGACAACTCTCACTGTTGCCATCTTGGCAACTAGGTTGAAAGTTTCCTCATAATCAATGCCATATGTTTGCGTATATCCTTTGGCTACCAATCTAGCCTTGTACCTGCTTATGCTTCCATCACTGTTATGTTTTACTTTGTACACCCACTTGCATCCAATGGCTTTCTTGCCTTCAGGCAATTGCACTAAATCCCAAGTCTCATTTCCATATAGTGCATCCAGCTCCTCATCCATAGCTTCCTCCCAACACACATTTCCAATAGCCTCATCAATGCATGTGGGCTCTACAACATGTACAACTTTTGCCATGTATGCATAGTGATGTGCCACATAACCATCATAGGTAAACCTCTGCACAGGATTCTTCACTCTCCCATATCTTTGCAGCTTTGCATTCATGGCTTCCATAGCCTTCTTTACACTAGGCGTTCTCATAGTTGGTATCCCAAGATCCTCATCAAGGCTCATCTCTGAGTCACTAGACTTTCCATCAACATTGAGAATGCCTTGCAAAAATGTCAAGCATACTCAGGGGCTCAACCACTTTCTCTTTGCCTTTATGTGATGTACTAATCTTATTTGCAGTACTGGTATTATGATGCAGCCTGCCACTCCATGGTCTATCAACTGAACCACTAGATGAGGACTCTCTAGGTCCACTCAAAGACTATGATTGCTGACTTGCATTCTGTGTGCAACCACATTTCCACTCACATCAGCCCCAACAGCTTCTTTTTCAGCAGCATACCAGCTGACTTGCATTCTGTGATTGCTAACTTGCATTCTGTGCAACCACATTTCCACTCACATCAGCCTCAATAGCTTCTTTTTCAACAGCATGCTATCTCATCAAAAATAACATCCCTGCTTACCCCCTCAACTCACATGTAGTAGGGTTATAACACTTGTATCCCTTTTGCTCAAGGGAATACCCAATAAACACACATTTTTCAGCTTTTGGATCCAGCTTAGTTCTCAGCTCATCTGGCACATGCACATATGCAATGCATTCAAAGACTTTCAGATGAGATGAATCAGGTTTTTTGCCAAGTAAACCTCTCCTCTGGAGTTACATCATGTATGGCTGCAATTGGAGTCCTATTCATGATGTAAACTGCTGTAGAAACAGCCTCAGTCCAATAGCTATGCGGCATATTCTTCTCTCCCATCAATGCTCACGCAATCTCAGCAATGTGCCTGTTTTTTTGCTTAGCAACTCCATTTTGCTGCGGAGTGTATCTGCATGTAAACTGTCTTCGAATACCATTCTTCTTCAAAAATTCAGAGAACTCATTGGAGAAGTACTCTCCCCGTCCATCTGACCTTAGGCACTTCACATATTTCCCTGTTTGCTTTTCAACCATAACTCTAAAATTCTGAAAATGAGTGAACACCTCACCCTTCTCCTTCATGAAGTATACCCACACTTTTCTTGTGTGGTCATCAATAAATGTCACATAATACCTACAGCCTCCCATAGACATGGTCTTCATAGTAGGACCCCATACATCTGAATGCACAACATAAATTGCATTTCTGCTCACATTTCTATCATGTGGAAATACATGCTTTGTTTTCTTTCCAAATTGGCATGCTTCACATATTTTCTGCATACCTTCAACTTTAAACTTTGGCAGTCCTGTCTCACAATTCCTTTAGTCTAGACTTCATTCTCTGCACATTCACATGTCCAATTCTTTTATGCCAAATATCAGTGTCTGCAACAATTCCTGAACCATTTCCAAACATCAGAGCACTCACTTGAGGCATGTTTACATTCAATGTAAACATTCTGCCCACTCTGTTGCCTTTTGTAACCAACTTGCACTTGTCTTTTTAAAGTCTTCAACATAATAACCATCACCTGCAAACCCTGCTCAATCATTTGGCCAACTCAAACCAGATTCTTTGTTATGTTCGGAACATGAAGTACATCTGCAAAGGTACTTCACTTTGCCATCCTGCATAGACAATGGCACATCTCCAACATGGGCAATTGGATGAGCAGTGTCATCCCCTGTTTCCACAAAACCTGGTCTTTCAAGGTTTTTCATCTCCTTGAACCACTCCCCATGACTTGTCATGTGGTTCGAAGCACTTGAATCAACATACCATACGTCATCTTTATATGTTGCTTCAACATTTTCAGACATGGCATTAACAACATGCTGCATAACAAACAACCTTTCATTATCCTCATTATTCCAAGCTTTCTACAATAAAAGCATCCATGTGTATCATTATACTGCCTTTGCCAATTTCCACGACCTCTTTGACTCCCCCTGCCTCTGAATTGGCCTCTTCCACCTGCATGTTGTTGTTGTTGTGAACTCTGGGACTGTTGTTGTTGCTGCTACTACTGGCCATAATTCTGATTACCTATTCGGCCACGTCCTTGGCCACGTCCACGGACTCCTCTACCTTGTCCTCTTCCTGAACTTGTGTAGAAGGCCTGCTGCTCTGAACTGTTTTTATTTTGTGAAGGCTATTGGTCTTCACCCAAGCGCTTCTCTTCTATAATCAACATAGACACCAAATCTGTGAAATTGGGAATGTTTTCTCGAGTCTGAATAGACATCTTGAATGCCTTGTATTGTGGCCTGAGACCACGTAGATAGACTTCCACCTTATCACTCATCATCATCATCTACTGAAACGCCAATAGATGCAAGGGATTCCACAATACCCTTGTTCTTCAATGCATAGTCATTCATCACAGACATACTCTTTTTCTCCACAGTATGAAGTTCATTCTTCAACTATATCTTTCGTGCCGTGGTATTCGTTTCATAGAGTTTTACCAAGGTGTCCCACACCTCCTTGGGGGACTTGGCATCCTGTATGTGCCTAATCATGGTGTCATGTATACTGATAGAGAGCCAATACATAACTTTTCTAGATCCTTGGTTCCAATCCTTGAACTCTTTCACATCTGCAGCACTCAGATTGATCTCATGTATCTCCAGTGCCTCTTCATGCTCACCTTCTATATAGTCCCAAAAACCCTTTCCCATCAGGAAATTTGTCAACCTAAACCTAGCATGGAAGTTGTTCTTATCAAGCTTCTGAGCAACAATCTGGTTTATGCCATCATTTGACATCTTGCGCCAGACACACAAATTTACCAAAAACAGCACTCTAGTTTGTCTTGCACAAACTGCTATTTTTTCTGCAAACAACGATACTGTACTACACTCAAATGTCACAGAACCAGTGACCTCAATGTGCATACATACACCCAATGGCAACTGTTGACCTCCTTGCAGCACACACAATGTTTGCACAACCAATCTGTCTTCTTGCAGTTCTTAAAACAGAGTTCTGTAGAGAATTAATGACTTACCTACCGTAGTGCTCGAAAATTGCCTGCTTTCTGAAAAATGGAGGTCGTAATGCGCCCAAAATGTATTTTCGGCCCGAAATTATTGTCCAATAGGACGGTATAGTTGCCCTGTAGCTTTACTCCCGTGAAGAAAGCTCCTCAATCAGAGATCGTTTTTCGGTGCCTCTCGCGTAGAGCTCTCGACAAGGGTGTAGTAGGGAAGAGTAGATGAAGCTCTTACCCCTCGTACCGCTTCCTGTGCTTCTCTTGCTTGCAGCTCAGCCCTTAGCATGAACCAGGCTCTGATACCATGAAAAGATGTAGGGGAGAAGAGAGCTTGGGCTCTTGCAAGCACACACACATGCACACAACCCTAAAAGAGAGCACAGAAGGTGAGAGGCTGAAAATCTTCCTTCCTCACTCAACACTCAACACACCATATACAAAGATAAGAGTACACCCTATGAAAAAGGTACTCAACCAAATACATACTAGGGTTCTCTATAGTGTGAATCCAACTAAATGAGCTAGCACTATAACTATGCCAGTCTCTAGAATGGCTGTCACACAGCCTGTCATCCCACTGGCCGCATATCACCCATGATCTCTGTTGAGATATCGAGCTCGTCTAGTGAGGCGGTGGCCACTGATGACCCGCCTGGGGGATAGGCCCCACACTTACACCACTGACATGGTTGGTGAGATCTTGGGTGATATGCGGCTAGTGGGATGACAGGCTGTGTGACAGCCATTCTAGAGACTGGCATAGTTATAGCGCCAGCTCATTTAGTCGGGTTCACACTATAGAGAACCCGTGTATGTATTGGTTGAGTACCTTTCATATTATGAGTACTCTTATCTTGTATATGGGTGTGTTGAGTGTTGAGAAGAGAAGAAGAAGATTTTCAGCCTCTCACCTTGTGTGTTCTCTATTAGGGTTTTGTGAGTGTGTGTGTGTGCTTGCAAAAGCTCAAGCTCTCTTCCCCCCTGCATCTTTTCATGGTATCAGAGCCTGGTTTGTGCTAAGGGCTGAGCTGCAAGCAAGAGAACCACAGGAAGCGGTACGAGGGTAAGAGCTTCAACTACTCTTCCCTATTGTGTTGGTGACTACACCCTTGTCGGGAGCTCTACGGGAGGCACCAGCAAACAGTCTCCGATTGAGGAGCTTTCTTCGCGGGAGTAAAGCTATAGGGCAACCATACAGTCCTATAGGACTACAATTTTTGGGCCGAAAACGCGTTTCGGGCGCGTCTGGACCTCCGTTTTTCAGAAAGCAGGCAATTTCGAGCACTACGGGTAAGTCATTGATTCTCTGCAAAACTCTGTTTTAAGAACTGCAGGAAGACAGATTGACTATGCAGACACTGTGGGTGCTGCAAAGAGGTCTACAGTTGCCATTGGGTGTATGTATACACATTGAAGTCACTGGTTGTGACATTTGAGAGTACTACAGTACCGTTGCAGAAAATACAGCATTTGTGCAGGAAAAACCAGAGTGCAGTTTCTGGTAAAATTGTGTGTTTGGCAAGATGTCTAATGATGGCATAACACAGATTGTGGCTGAGAAGCTGGATAAGAATAACTTCCATGCTTGGAGGTTCAGGTTGACGAATTTCCTGATGGGAAAAGGCTATTGGGACTACATAGAAGGTGAGCATGAAGAGGCATTGGAGATACCGGATATAAATCCGACTACTGCAGATGTGAAAGAGTTTAAAGATTGGAACCAAGGAGCCAGGAAGGTTATGTATTGGCTCTCCATTATTACACAAGACACCATGATTGGGCACATTCAGGATGCCAAGTCCCCCAAGGAGGCATGGGACACCTTGGTAAAGCTTTATGAAACAAATACCAAGGCACGTAAGATACAATTGAAGAATGAACTTCATACTGTGGAGAAAAAGAGCATGTCTGTGAATGACTATGCGCTAAAGATAAAGGGTATTGTGAAACAAATACCAAGGCACGTAAGATACAGTTGAAGAATGAACTTCATACTGTGGAGAAAAAGAGCATGTCTGTGAATGACTATGCGCTAAAGATAAAGGGTATTGTGGAATCCCTTGCATCTATTGGTGTGTCAGTAGATGATGATGACAAGGTGGAAGTCTGTCTACGTGGTCTCGGGCCACAATACAAGGCATTCAAGACGTCTATTCAGACTCGAGAAAACATTCCCAACTTTACAGATTTGGTATCTATGCTGATTATCAAAGAGAAGAGCTTGGGTGAAGACCAACAGTCTTCACAAAGCAAAAACAGCTTAGAGCAACAGGCCTTCTACACGAGTTCAGGAAGAGGACGAGGTAGAGGAGGCCGTGGACGCGGTCACGGAGGTGGCCGAACAGGTAATCAGAATTATGGTCAGCACAGCAGCAACAACAACAACAGTCCCAGAATCAACAACAACAACAACACGCACGTGGAAGAGGCAAATTCAGAGGCAGGGGGTCAAAGAGGCCGTGGAAATTGGCAAAGGCAATATAATGATGAACGTGAATGCTATTATTGTGGTAAGCCTGGACATGTGCAGGCAGAATGTTATAAGAAGCAGGCTGACATGCAAAATAGAAAAGTGCAGCAAAACAACTATGCTATTATTGTGGTAAGCCTGGACATGTGCAGGCAGAATGTTATAAGAAGCAGGCTGACATGCAAAATGGGAAAGTGCAGCAAAACAACTATGCATCCTCAAGAAGAAATAATGAGGATAATGAAAGATTGTTTGTTATGCAGCATGTCGTGAATGCCATGTTTGAAAATGTTGATGCAGCACAAAAAGATAATGTATGGTATGTGGATTCAGGCGCTTCAAACCACATGACGAGTCATGGGGAGTGGTTCAAGGAGATGAAAAACCCAGAAAGACCAGGTTTTGTGGAAACAGGGGATGACACTGCTCATCCAATTGCCAACGTTGGAGATGTGCCATTATCTATGCAGGATGGCAAAGTGAAGTACCTTGCAGATGTACTTCATGTACCGAACATAACAAAGAATCTGGTTTCAGTTGGCCAGATGATTGAGCAGGGTTTGCAAGTTCGGTTTAACCCTGATGGATGTTATGTTGAAGATTTCAAAGACAAGTGCCGGTTGGTTGCAAAAGGCAACAGAGTGGGCAGAATGTTTACATTAAATGTAGACATGCCTGAAATGAGTGCTGCGATGTTTGCAAATGGTTCAGGAATTCATGCAGACACAAACATTTGGCATAAAATGATTGGACATGTAAATGTGCAGAGATTGAAGTCTATGCAGACAAAAGGAATTGTGACAGGGCTGCCAAAATTTAAAGTGGAAGGTATGCAGAAAATATGTGAAGCATGCCAATTTGGGAAGCAAACAAAGCATGTGTTTCCACGTAACAGATATGTGAGCAGAAATGCACTAGATGTTGTGCATTCAGATGTATGGGGTCCTACGAAGACTATATCTATGGGAGGCTGCAGGTATTATGTGACTTTTATTGATGACCACACGAGGAAAGTGTGGGTATATTTCATGAAGGAGAAGAGTGAGGTGTTCACTCACTTTCAGAATTTCAGAGTTTTGGTTGAAAAGCAAACAGGGAAATATGTAAAGTGCCTAAGGTCAGATGGAGGGGGAGAGCTTCTCCAATGAGTTCTCTGAATTTTTGAAGAAGAATGGTATTCGGAGACAGTTTACATGCAGATACACTCCGCAGCAAAATGGAGTTGCTGAGCAAAAAAATAGGCACATTGCTGAGATTGCACGAGCATTGATGGAAGAGAAAAATATGCCGCATTGCTATTGGGCTGAGGCTGTTTCTACAGCAGTATACATCATGAACAGGACTCCAACTGTAGCCATACATGATGTAACTCCAGAGGAGAGGTTTACTGGCAGAAAACCAGATTTGTCTCATCTGAAAGTCTTTGGATGCATTGCATATGTGCATGTGCCAGATGAGCTGAGAACTAAGCTGGACCCGAAAGCTAAAAAATGTGTGTTTATTGGATATTCCCTTGAGCAAAAGGGATACAGGTGTTATAACCCTGCTACACGTGAGCTGAGGGTAAGCAGAGATGTTGTGTTTGATGAGATGAGCAGCTGGTATGTTGCTGAAAAAGAAGCTGTTGGGGCTGATGTGAGTGGAAGTGTGGTTGCACAGAATGCAGGTCAGCAATCACAGTCTTTGAGTGGACCAGGAGAGTCCTCATCTAGTGGGTCTGTTGATAGACCATGGAGTTGGCAGGCTGCATCATAATACCAGCCCTGCAAATGTGATTAGTACATCACGTAAAGGAAAAGAGAAAGTGGTTGAGCCCCTTGGTATGCCCGACATTTCTGCAGGGCATTCTCATGTTGATGGAGAGTCTAGTGGCTCAGATATGAGCCTTGATGAGGAGCTTGGGATCCCAGCTATGAGAACACCTGGTGTAAAGAAGGCTATGGAAGCCATGAATGAAAATCTGCGAAGATCTGGGAGAGTGAGAAATCCTGTGCAAAGATTTACCTATGATGGTTATGTGGCACATCACTATGCATATATGACAAAGGTTGTGCAGGTTGTTGAGTCCACATGCATTGATGAGGCTGTTCGAAATGTGTGTTGGGAGAAAGCTATGGATGAGGAGATGGATGCACTATATGGAAATGAAACTTGGGATTTAGTGCAATTGCTTGAAGGCAAGAAAGCCATTGGGTGCAAGTGGGTGTACAAAGTTAAACATAACAGTGATGGAAGCATAAACAGGTACAAGGCTAGATTGGTAGCCAAAGGATATGCGCAGACATATGGGATTGATTATGAGGAAACTTTCAGCCCAGTTGCCAAGATGGCAACGGTGAGAGTTGTGATAGCAGTGGCTGCGTCAAAGCAATGGTCTTTACATCAGATGGATGTAAAGAATGCATTCTTGCATGGGGATTTGCAAGAAGAGGTGTATATGTTGCAGCCACCTGGTTATGAGGATGTGGGTCACCCCGAGCATGTTTGCAGGTTGAAGAAAGCCTTGTATGGCTTAAAGCAAGCACCAAGAGCATGGTCTGACAAGATTTCTGAATATCTTGTCACTATTGGCTTTCATGTAGCCAATGCAGATTTCTCATTGTATGTGAGACATGGTGATAGAGGTGTTGTGTTTGTTGTCATCTATGTAGATGACTTGATCATTACGGGGGACCATGATGCAGAGATCTTTGATGTAAAGATCTTGCTTAGATAGAAGTTTGAGATGAAGGATCTGGGGGAGCTCAGATATTTCTTGGGCATTGAGGTGATTAGGTCACCACATGGTATTGGATTACTGCAGAGACAGTATGGCTTGGACATGTTGTCCAAGTATGGTATGACAGGTTGTAAGCCTATTTCTGTGCCATTGGATCAGAATGGCAAGTTGAGTGCAGATTCAGGAGAGATCATGGAGGATCCTACTATGTACAAGAGCATAGTAGGAAGTTTGATCTACATGACGATCACCAGACTAGATTTGAGCTATGCTGTTGGGTTGGTGAGTTAGTTTATGCAGGTTCCACGGCAACCGCATTTGGATGCAGTGAGACGCATACTGAGGTATGTGAAGTCTACTTTGCATTGTGGACTATTCTATGAGACTGGGACAGAGATATGTGTACATGGGTACACAGATGCTGATTGGGCTGGTAGTATCTCAGACAGAAGATCTACTAGTGGATTCATGTTTTCTTTGGGGAGTGCTGCTGTGACTTGGAGCAGTAAGAAGCAGTCTACAGTTGCTCTATCGAGTACAGAGGCCGAGTACAGAGGAGCTGCTATGGCAGCATGTGAGGTAGCTTGGTTGAGGAAGCTACTTGCAGATTTGGGTCTATCAGTGGATAGACAAGTTGTCATTTTCTGTGACAACATTAGCAGTATATAGTTGGCCAGGAACCCAGTCTTTCATGCTCGTACGAAGCACATAGAAGTCCACTACCACTTCGTCAGAGAGAAGGTCTTAGTAGGAGACCTTGACCTTGTTTATGTCAGCATAAAGGATCAGGTAGCTGACATCTTCACCAAAGCATTGGGTACAGAGAAGCTCCGCAGATTCAGGGCTTCGCTTGGTGTACATGAGATGGAGTTGAGCTCGAGGAGGAGTGTTGAGATATCGAGCTCGTCTAGTGAGGCGGTGGCCACTGATGATGACCCGCCTGGGGGATAGGCCCCACACTTACACCACTGGCATGGTTGGTGAGATCTTGGGTGATATGCAGCCAGTGGGATGACAGGCTGTGTGACAGCCATTTTAGAGACTGGCATAGTTATAGCGCCAGCTCATTTAGTCGGGTTCACACTATAGAGAACCCGTGTATGTATTGGTTGAGTACCTTTCATATTATGAGTACTCTTATCTTGTATATGGGTGTGTTGAGTGTTGAGAAGAGAAGAAGAAGATTTTTAGCCTCTCACCTTGTGTGTTCTCTATTAGGGTTTTGTGAGTGTGTGTGTGTGCTTGCAAAAGCTCAAGCTCTCTTCCCCCCTGTATCTTTTCAATCTCACCAACCATGCTAGTGGTGTAAGTGTGGGGCCTATCCCCCAGGCGGGTCATCAATGTCCACCGCCTCACTAGATGAGCTCGATATCTCAATAGGAAATTTGACGACGCACAATGCTAGATGTTATCACCAACGTTTTCAGCTACCATTGATCCCAACGCTCCAACCCCATGTGACTTAGTCCCACCTCACGAGGACCCTCCGCCCCTTCTATATGTCCCAATTTACACATTAGAGTATGGTAATCACTTTTCTTGTTATTTTTTTTATTCTTAGTAAATGCTGAGCTTTGATTTTTTGCTTTTCTTCCTGGCTGCACAACAGCACTAGTTGTTTTGTAACACAAGACTTCCATTCGGTAGTTTATTCTTGTTCGATGGATCATAACCATACAAGGATTTCTTTTTACTGCATACATAATTTAGCTAGCTTCAGGCTAGGGAGGTGGTGTGGTAGCTGCGTATACAATGAGGGCGGTTACACTACATAGACATGGTCACTGCAGCCCGCGTATTAAGAATGCGGCCCACCGACCATCAACCACCGCCCACTAATGATGTACTTGGTATCCGAGGGAATATTTCCTGAGCCCCTGCTAATGCTTGTACCCCTGACCACCTCCTAACCATCATTAATGGTCACAATAATGACCCCATGGCGTCTAAGCAGGGGTTCCCACTAAAGACATATGCACCATGGCTACTCCTCATAATGGGAGCCTAACAAATGTGCATTATACATCAAAGTAAGATACATGCTAAGAGGCGGGCGGGCATTAAGTGTACTAACAATGTCCACCCGAAGATGAACTAGGTTTTTGGCCCAACACCAAGTCGATGAAGATGCCAAGTGAGCTAGTCCTTCCCAAGAGCCTTGGTGAAGATGTCGGCATAGTTCTTCTCTCAAGAGAAATTATCCAGCTCCAGTATCTCATCCTCTATCAGCTCTTGCACATAATTATATTGAATCTCGCGTGCCAACATGAAACATAGGGCTCTTAGAGATAGCCATGCAACTCTAATTGTTGTACCACAAGACTGTAGCCTCCTTGATCTGAACTCCCATGTCAACTAAGATACTCCTTAGCCATACTACCTCACATGCAGCAAAGCAAGCTGCCTTATACTCAACCTTATACTCAGCCTCTCTGGAAGAAAGTGCCACTGTAGGTTGCTTTTTTCTGGTCCAAAGAAAGCAGTGGAACCAAGCGAAAAACAATATCCAAAAATTGATTTCGTAGAATCACAATCTCCTGCCCAATTTAAGTCACAATAACCTGTAAGAGTGTCACCCATGCTATAAGTGATGCCATTCTCAAGGGTACCTAAGTACCCTCATCCCTTTCTTCCAAAATGACTCTCTCGTGGCTTGTTGGAAAACCTACTCAACACACCAACTGCAAAGCTGATATCAGGTCTAGTGTTAGTGAGAAAAATCAAACTCCCCACCAACGTCGTGTACTTCTTGATGTCAACAAGTGATGAAGAATCCTTTGCAGAAAGCTTCATGTTCAATTCCATTGGCATAGACACAGGCTTGCAGTTTGTCATCCCAAATGTTTTGAGAATCTCCCAAGCATACTTTTGCTGAGAAATGAAGACTTTACCTGAATCTCTTGCCAAACCTCAGTCCCCAAACAAAAATGCATAATACCCAAGTCTATCATCTCAAACTCATGGCTCAACATGTCCGTTGTCTATTGGATCATCTCTTCATTGTCACCTGAAATGTTTAAGTCATCTACATACAGGACAACTAAAACAATCTTACCATGCCTTTTTAGAACATACAAGTTAGCATCCGAAACACTTCTTATAAACCTAATCTTTTTGAAAAATTGCTCTATTCTGTGATATCATGCCCTTGGGGCTTGTTTCAACCCATACAATGCCTTCTTCAGCTTGCAAACTTTGTTTTCTGATCCGGGCATCTCAAAACCTAGTGGGGCTGAGCTACATATACCTCCTCCTTGAGATGGAAAATGCTAATTTGACATCCATGTAAAAGATTGGCCACTTTTTGTGAGCAGCCGAGGCAATTACCACTTTTTGTGAGCAGCCAAGGCAAGTACCAGCCTGATAGTTATCATATATGTGCTATGGGAGCAAAGGTTTCATCAAAGTCAAAACCCTCTACCTGTGCAAATCCCTGTGCAACCAACCTAGATTTGTATTTTTCAAGTGATCCATCAACCTTATACTTAGCTTTTCAAACCCATTTGGTACCAATTACCTTTTTATTTGGTGGTTGGTCAACTAACTCCCAGGTGTTGTTCTTTGTGATGCTGTCATACTCAGATTGCATCGCGACTTTCCACTTTGGATTTGCTAAGTCTTCATCCAACGTGGTTGGCTCCTTCACTATTCCCATTATCTCAGCCATCAAGGCCATATTGACAAACAATGAGATCAGATGCTCTTCTCTGTTCCTCTATTCTCCTTAATCTACGTGGTCCATCTGTTGAAGATTTTGGCTTCTCAGGTACTGGATTACACTCATCAAAGAGCTGTTATGCCCACTTTGGAAGTGGCTTTCCTTGTGGTGCATTTAGCAAGAGGCTGTTGTGATGTGTGAGAGTCTTCATCCTTTGAAAACTTCTCCTCCTTGTTGAGAGGAAATTTGACTGGTAGGTTGGGCTGTTGTGATGTGTGAGAGTCTTCATGCTTTGAAAACTTCTCCTCCTTGTTGAGAGGAAATTTACTATTTCTCCAACTGATGATAGAGTGGATAGACCTCCTTTCTGCACTGAGTGTGGCTGTTCTGCAAATACCACACCTCGGCTTGACACAGTCTTCTTTGCCTCTATATCATAGAGCCAATATGTCTTCAACACTTGACTATATCTAAGAAAGATACACTTCTTTCTTTTGGCATCTAGCTTGGTCCTGGATGCATCTAGAATATGAGCATAACATTCACAGCAGCAGCCAAATGTTCTGAAATGAGAAACTAAAGGTTTCTTACTAGAGTAGGCCTCTTGAGTGTTGAAAGAACGGTAGAGGGGGAGGAGACACACAATCAGGAGCAAAACCTAATGTATATTTCAAACCCTAACCATAGAGGGAAGCCATGTCCACTCTCACACAAAGCATAATGCACTAATCCATAATCCACACAACACACAATGAGTTATGTCCACACTCAACTAACCCTAGCTAATGTCCACACACTATGACCAGCTGGACACGCGGTTATTTATGTCTCACACATGTTCCTACCTAATCTGCCAGCACATAGCATAACTGGCTCACACTGACATCGAGCTTGAATCTCAACAGCCCCTCTCAAGCTCATGATGTACTGCCGATGAAGATGTAGATGAGCTTGGGATATCAAGACTCTCAACACTCCCCCTCAAGCTCATCCCATGTACTCCCAACATAGTCCGGAAGTACTCAAACTTCTCCTTGCTAAGTGGCTTCGTAAAGATATCAGCCACCTGCTCATCAGTCTTCACATAGTGAAGATCAACTGTACCATCCAGCACCTTCTCTCTGACAAAGTGATAATGGACCTCTATGTGTTTGGTCCTCGCATGAAACACTGGATTCTTTGCCAACTGTATACTGCTCATGTTGTCACAATGAATGACAACTTTGCCTTCAATAGGCTCACATAAATCTGTCAAGAGACTCTTTAACCATATAGCCTCACAAGTAGCAATGGCTGCACCTCTGTACTCAGCCTCTGTACTGGATAAAGCAACTGTAGGTTGCTTCTTGCTACTCCAACTCACCACAGCACTTCCAAGTGTAAAAGCATATCCACTAGTAGACCTCCTGTCATATGCGCTACCTGCCCAATCAGCATCTGTGTAGCCATGTATGTCCAAGCTTTTACCACTCTCATAAAATAGACCATAATGTGCTGTGGTCTTCACATATCTCATGATGCGTCTCACTGCATCCAAATGTGGTTTCCTGGGGCTCTGCATAAACTGGCTTACTAGCCCCACAGCATAACTCAAATCCGGGCGTGTGATAGTCATATATATGAGACTACCAACCATCTTCCTGTACATAGAAGGATCATCCAATTCCTCGCCATAATCAGCCCGCAACTTCACATTTTGCTCCAATGGTGTACTCATAGGCTTACACCCTGTCATGCCATACTTTGCCAACATATCCAATGCATATTGGCGCTGTACTAACCAAGTACCTGCATGATCTTTTACCACTTCAATTCCAAGGAAGTATCTCAACTCACCAAGATCTTTCATGTCAAATTGCCCACTCAAAGCTTTCTTGACATGCATCACATCTGCACCATGATCACCTGTGATAATCAAATCATCCACATAGATGACTAGTAAAACAATCCCATGCTGTGTCTTCTTCACATAGAGTGAAGAATCTGCTGTAGAAATTTGAAAACCAAGTGAGATAAGATATCTGCTCATCTTATCACTCCAAGCACGAGGTGCTTGCTTTAGACCATACAATGCCTTTTTCAACCTGCATACGTGAGTGGGATATCTAGGGTGTACATACCCTTCTGGCTGTGCCATGTACACTTCCTCTTGTAGATCTCCATTTAGAAATGCATTCTTGACATCCATTTGATGCATTTCCCAGCCATTAGCTGCAGCCATAGCAATGACTGCTCTCACTGTGCCCATCTTAGCCACTAGACTAAACGTCTCATCATAATCCAATCCTTGGGTCTGTGCATAACCCTTTTCTACCAATCTTGCTTTATGTCTCTCAATAGAACCATCAGATTTGCACTTCACTTTGTAAACCCATTTACATCCACAATAACATTCTTATCCTTTGGTAATGCAACCAAGTCCCATGTATCATTATGGACCAATGCGTCCATCTCAACATCCATTGCTTTCTCCCATACATGCTCTCCAATAGCCTCTGTATAGCATGTAGGTTCCACATGCTTCACCATAGATGTCATATATGCATAGTGCATAGCAAAATCTCTATATGTCAATCTGTCAACAGGATATCTGACTCTTTGTGATCTCCGCAATGCATGTGGGTCACTCTGTACACCTGTAACTCTAGCATGTGGTGGCACATATCTGTCCTGCCTAGCACCAGGTGTGCGTAAAACAGGTATGCCAAGCTCCTCATCCAAACTCTCAGAACTAGATGACTCATAACCTGTGATTCCAATTCCTTCGACTTTCTTTTTGCCTTTATCCATAGCACTACTCCCAGTGCTCACACTCTCATGCCTCAAACGTCCTGACCATGGACGTACACTACTACTCTCAGCTTCTGCTGCTGGCCCAGACATAGTAGTAGAACTAGAACTTGCTTGTGGTGGCAAGTTCACATGAACATCAGCCTCAAGTGACTCAATAACACCCTCATCTTTTGCTTTGTACCAACTAGCAAGCTCATCAAACACCACATCACGTGAGATGACCACTTGTCTAGTTTGCGGATTATAACATTTGTATGCCTTTCGATCTTGTGCATATCCAACAAATACACATTTCTCTGCTTTAGGATCCAACTTCCTTCTTCTTTCATCAGGCACATGTACATAAGCTATGCATCCAAAAACTTTGAGATGTCCAATGTCTGGCCTGTAACCTGTAAGCCGCATCTCTGGCGTGCTTCCATGAATGGCTGTTGTATGTGTTTTGTTCAGTATATACACTGCAGTAGCACATGCTTCTGCCCAATAGTAATCTGGCATGCTCTTTTCATTGAGCATCGCCCTTGCCACTTCACATATGACTCTATTCTTTCTCTCAGTCACACCATTCTGCTGAGGTGTATACCTGCAAGTCAACTGTCTTCTTATTCCATGCTTCCTCAAGAAATGCTCAAAGGCCTTTGAGGTGTATTCACCACCTCCATCTGTCCTCAGACATTTAATCCAACAGCCATATTGCTTTTCTGCAAAAGCTTTGAAATCCATGAATTTTTCCAACACTTCACTCTTCTCTTTGAGAAAGTATATCCATGTCATCCTGCTAAAATCATCTATGAATGTAACATAGTATAAACTGCCTTTGATAGATGGGTTTTGTGCAGGACCCCATACATCACTGTGTACTATCTCAAGTGGCCTGTTACTCATATTTCCTTCTCTAGGAAACCTCAACCTTGCCTGCTTTCCAAACTGACAGGCTTCACAAACATGCATATGTCCATCATATTTGAACCTAGACAATCCATTGACAATGCCTCTTGTTTGCATGTTCTTTAATCTCTGTATATTGACATGGCCAATCCTCTTGTGCCACATATCAATGTCCTGTACCACATTCCTGCTCTTTGAGAACATGGCTGATTTTAGCTCAGGAATTCCAGCATCCAGCTTAAACAATCTTCCTTCTTTCTTACCTTTAGCAATCACTCTACATCCATGTTTGAAATCTTCAACGAAGCATCCATGCTTGTTGAAACGAACCTGTAATCCCTCTTCCACCATTTGACCAACTGAGGCCAAGCTTTTAGTGATCGAAGGCACCTACAGCACATCTGACATAGACTTTGTCTGACCATTGTGCATGACCGATGGTACACTTCCAACATGTGTAATGACATGCTGGGTATCATCACCTGTTTCCACATAGCCTTTTACATCCATAGGCTTCATATGCTCAAACCATTCACCATGACATGTCATATGGTTTGATGCTCCTGAGTCCATATACCATGTATCATCATTCTCAGCATTTGTTGTCATAGAACCCACAACATGCTTCATGGCAAACAAATGATTTGCAGTTCCATCATTGCTACTTGATGCATAGTTACCACCATGTTGTGCATAGTTTCCACCATAATGACCACCACGTTGTGCTCTTCCTCCTCTCAAATCATTCTGTTTGCGGAAACAATCTCTCGCCATATGACCATATTTGCCACAATAATGGCATTCCACATCTTGCATAGAATTTTGTTGGCCTTGCCAACGTCCTCGACCACGGGGGTACCTCTGCCTCGCTGAGGTGCATATCCACGACCACCTCAAGCACCATATGAAGGCTGAAAATTCTATTGTAAAGCCTGATTTCTGCCATCATCATGGCTAGAAGATGCATCCAGAAATGAATCACTGAGCTTGATTTCCTCAACCAACAAGAGTGAAACCAACTCATCGAAGTCGGGTAAACCTGTACTCCTCACTGAGATAGATGTATCAAAAGATTTGTATTCCTTGCCAAGACCACGCAAGGTAATATCCACCAAATCATCATCAGGCATGGGGGCATTTATTGTGGCCAATGCATCTGCAAATTTCTTGATTTCTTGCACATAATCATGTATGCTCCTTTTATTCCTTTTCACATTGTGTATCTGTTGTCGCAACTCAGACTTGCGAGCACTCGTATCTGTATCAAACATCTTGACCAAAGTATCCCATGCATCTTTGGGATTCTCAGCATCCTGTATGTGTATGAGCATAGCATCAGAAATACATATAGACAAATAATGCAGCACTTTGAATGCTCTCTCTGACCATTGCTTATGAGCAATAAGCTGCTGCTGTGTAGGTTGCCGAGGTAGCTCAGGCTCTGGCTCAGCACCTGTAATGAGATTCCAAAATCCTTTTCCTTTCAAAAAACTCTTTATCTTGTACTTCCATGCCTGGAAGTTCTTCCTATCCAGCTTTTCACCAACAATCTGAACTGGATTGTCCGACATGTTTGCTCAATGCATACACCTTCCGCACACTTCAAATCTATAAATTAGCCTTCCTCAGCTCAACCACACTCCAATGAATGTTCCAGATACTCCAAGGTAGCCAACAAACTCCAAATTTGATGTAGAAAATCAACCTGTAATCATCCAAGATAAACTGACTCACTCAGTGCGGGATATCCTAAATTGACACGCCTTCCAAGGCTCCAAATCACAATGTAATGGTGCAATCAAGTATGGGCAACTTGCATTGACACCTAATCAACCTCAATGTTGAGTATCAACACCATCTGACATGTGTACATATCAATTTTTGAAAACCCCTTTCTCTGTTTTTGGAAAAACCAGAAAAACCAGAAAAACCAGAAAATTTGCTCTAATTCCTTCAATATTTGTCCAAATTGAGCAACCAGGAATTCATTAGCTTAGCATTAGTGTCCATCAACTCCATGTAAGAGGAATTTGTCCAATTGTAAAAGACCAAAGATTAATTGCTCAATTAAAATGCTCTGTTTCTCTGCAACCAGTGGACAGCCTGTTTTAATCAGCTCATTCCCAGCTCAATTAAGCATCATTGACCAAACAAATCACATAGCCCTCTTCTCCAAAGTGTAAAGCATCCAATTGCTAAAGAAATTGTGGAAGATATCAAGCACCAAGGTGAAATTTGATCTCCTCGTAGTCAAAAAACCAAAAAATGCTCTGTTTCCTCTGTTCTGGCTGCGCCGCTTGCAAATGAGGCCTTTGGGAAGGGTTGTAATGCTCAATGATGAGATAATCAAGTCCCTAATACTCCTAGGTAGGTGTGTGACCCATCAATGCTTTTATTTTTACCAAATACATGCTCCAATTTCATCAATTTTTGGCTTCCTTTTCTCTGTTTTGTGTGAGCTCAAAAACCAGAGTTTTTCACACTTTGAAATGCATTCAAATTGCTCCATAATTTTTTCAAGGCTTGCACATGGGTTGCCAATACATCCCTCTTTGTCAAATACATATGTCTTTTGCCAGAATCACACGTATTTCCACCATACATCAATGTTCCCAAGCTTTAATGGAAAGCTTCAAAAACCAGAATTTTTCTTTGCTTTGATTTGCTTTGTTTTTGCCTGTATCACCTGCAATCCGCTCAAGGATGTTTAGAAGACCTTACCCGGTAGGCCAAGCTCTCAGATCTGATAGTATTTGGTGTGCTCCAAGCTTCACAGCTCCAATGGCAAGCTTCATAGCTTCTCTTCACAGCTTCTTCTCCCTCTTCTCTTCACTCAACTCATAAACCCTAATAAACAGCACAAGGCTCTGTTACCATGTTGAAAGAACGGTAGAGGGGGAGGAGACACACAATCAGGAACAAACCCTAATGTATATTTCAAACCCTAACCATAGAGGGAAGCCATGTCCACTCTCACACAAAGCATAATGCACTAATCCATAATCCACACAACACACAATGAGTTGTGTCCACACTCAACTAACCCTAGCTAATGTCCACACACTATGACCAGCTGGACACGCGGTCATTTATGTCTCACACATGTTCCTACCTAATCTGCCAGCACATAGCATAGCTGGCTCACACTGACATCGAGCTTGAATCTCAACATTGAGGTGTAACATCCTTGAGTGCCTTTGTGTAGCTCTGATTGAGGACATACACTACTGTGTTGACTGCTTTAGCCCAAAATGTATTGGGCAAACCCTTTGCCTTCGAGCCATCTCCATGAAAGTTTGATTGTAGCATTCAACAACACCATTTTGCTGAGGTGTGTGAGCAGTGGTGAGTTCGCACTTGATGCCATTCTCCTTACAGTAGCTTGTCAAATTCCGCAAGGAATTCTCCTCTTAGATCTGTACAAAACTTCTTCACCTTCTTTCTTGTCTCATTTTCTACAAGCTTATGCCACTATTTGAACTTGCCAAAAGCTTGTCTTATCCTGAAGGAAATAAACCCACATCTTCCTAAAGTAAGAAGATCCCCCTAATGCAGTAGTAGACATTTTACCATAAAGATCAGCATGTACCAGCTATAGTGGAGTCTTTGCTCCATTACTTCTCTCTAGCAAAAATGCCTTGCGTTGTTGCTTGCCCATCATGCAAGCTTCACATGGTTCCTATAATTTTGGAAATGCAGGCAAATTAGCTACCATACCCTTTTTATGCATCTCCTTTTTAGCACTGCAAATCCAATGTGACCAAATTACTCCTGCCAAAGCTTGCTTGTGCTCTTACTGTAGACACTATAAGGGCATTTAGCTCATAGAGATTATTGCACCTTACTTGTAACATACCCATCTTCACTACTAATAAAGAAATGTCCATGTATGGGTTCATCGTCTCCAAAGATGGCATTTTAGTAGACCCCGCCAAGGTCAAAGATATTCTGCAGTGGCCACCCCCTAAATCAGTTCGTGAAGTTCGTGGGTTTTTGGTAATCACGGGATGGTATAGGATTTTTTTATCAAAGATTATGCCTTGGTAGAAGGATTGCAAAATAGTGTGGCTGCCAATCCATCAAAACAGCTTTGATCAGCTCAAGGTCATTATTACTTCTTCCCCAGTCCTGAAACTTTCTGATTTCACCAAGGAATTTGAAGTGGTTTTTACTGATGCCAGTAGTCTAGCACTTGGTGGTGTCTTAGGCCAAGAAGGAAGACCAGTCGCTTATACTTCCCGCTGCTGCAAGCTGAAGCAATATGAAGCAAATTATGCCACCCATGATTTGGAGCTCTTAGCAGTTGTTCATTTTCTCAAATTATGCCACCCATGATTTGGAGCTCTTAGCAGTTGTTCATTTCCTCAAATTATGGAGACATTATCTCTTGGGGGGAAAATTCCAGCTTGTAACTGACCACAAAGGTCTGAAGTGGATCTTCACCCACAGCCTAACCTCAACATGCGAAAAAGGAGATGGATTGAAATTCTACAAGAATATGACTTCGACATCAAATTCCACCCTGGGAAAGATAATGTGGTAGCAGATGCACTTAGCCGCAAATCTTTCTAAAGTGCAATTTCAATGCCAAATAATCCCGTACTGGTCAAGGTGGAAGAAGTCTCATCTCATGATCTAGATTATCAAAGGATGATGAAGTTAGTAGAAGAAGGGGGAAATTCAAAGAAAGAGAAGAATCTAATCAAGGGATACTCCACTCATGAAGGAAGCCTCTACTTCAATCACAGGCTATGTATCCCTATGGATCCTACTTTAAAGAAACTAATCCTCCATGCTATGCAAAAACATTAAATGCCGTAAGAAGGAGCTTTCATTAGGCAGGCTTGAAAAATGATGTCCTTCGGTACTTGAAGCAATGTCTCTCATGCCAAAGGATCAAAGCTGAAAGGGTCAAGATGCCTGGGAAACTTCAACCCTTGGATATTCCCCAAATTAAGTGGGAGTGCATTAGTATGGATTTTGTCACAAGTCTCCTCACTGTTCAAGGAGGATATGACTCCATTCTGGTAGTACTAGACTTACTTACCAAAGTAGCTCACCTTATACCAGCAAAGAAGACCTTCAAAGCTTCTGATGTTGCTCCATTCTGGTAGTACTAGACTTACTTACCAAAGTAGCTCACCTTATACCAGCAAAGAAGACCTTCAAGGCTTCTATTCATCAAGGAACTCCTCAAACTTCATGGTCTCCCAAAAAGGATAGTAAGTGACCGGGATTCCGACTTCACTTCAAAGTTTTGGCAGTCCTTATTTCAAGCCCTGGGAACTAAACTTTGCTTTAGCACAGCTTATCATCCAGAGAGCGATGGCCAGACTGAGAGAGTCAATCAAGTAATTGAAGACATTCTCAGAGCATATTGTGGACGGGAACCAAGAAGGTGGATTCAATACCTTCCTCAGGTAGAATTTGCCTACAATGCATCTTATCATCAAAGCATAGGAATGTCACCATTCAAAGCACTCTATGGGCAAGAATGCTTGTCTCCTCTAAATTTCTCTGATCTGACCATAAGAGTTGAGGCATCCAAGAAAATGCTCGAAGAGATGGAGTAACAAACCAAGGCAATCCAAAAGGATATTAAAGCTGCCCATTCAAAGCACTCTATGGGCAAGAATGCTTGTCTCCTCTAAATTTCTCTGATCCGACCATAAGATTTGAGGCATTCAAGAAAATGCTCAAAGAGATGGAGTAACAAACCAAGGCAATCCAAAAGGATATTAAAGCTGCCCAAGATCAACAAAAGAATTATGCTAACACTAAGAGGTCTGAAAGGATCTTCAAGGAAGGAGACAAAGTTCTTCTACGAGTGCGACCCAAATGAAGTTCTCTATCACTTGGCAAATATAAGAAGCTCAGCCCTAGGTATTTTGGCCCCTATACAGTTATCAAGTGTCTAGGTAAAAGTGCCTATAAACTCCAACTCCCAGCCCATATCAAAGTCCACAATGTATTTCATGTAAGTTTGTTAAAACCTTATGTACCCAATCTCGATCATATTCTTGATGATGAACAAGTTGTAATCCCTACTCAAGGAGTCCTTGAATTATTACAACCCAGTAGCATCATAGATTCTAGGGAAAGGCAACTCCGAAATAGAACTCTTGTAGAACATCTAGCACGGAGGAAAGATTACCCTGAAGAGGATGCAACTTGGGGGAAGATGAAGCTACACTCTTAAAGGATTATCCCCAATTCATGACGAGATGAGAACATCTTGATTTCTTTAAGGGGGGGAAGGATCTAACATACCCATCTTCACTAATAAAGAAATGTCCATGTAATAGATAAATTTATGAGTTTTTATGGTATAAAAATCAATGATTTTATTAAATGAGTCATTTTTACTTAGAATCTTCAAATTTTGAGCCCAAATTTGGAGTCTATGTGCGATTTTACCCTATTATAGGATTTTACAGCATCCAAAACGGACACCGGATCAAGCTTATACGTAAATTTCAGTCATTTTTAGTTAAAAAGCGACGACCTTTAAACCTTAATAAATGCACGATCGGGCGTCCGATTGACGAACGGTCTGCATCCCAACAACTAAGAGAACATCCGAACAAAAAAAAAAAATTCGCCCCCCCCGGGGCGATCCGGCATGCAAATTGAGGCTGACGTCCCAAATTTGGGGATTCCGCCCCAAAATTTGGACCGTACACACTTACCAGGGTGCCCGTACGATGGCCACACAAGAACTAAAGGATAATCGCCCAAATTCTATACCAACCAGTCAATCCCAAGAATCCTCTGACTTCTTTTACTATCTTTGGTTCAGGCCAATCTATGTCTGCTTGGACTTTTGCGAAATCTGGAGAAATTCCATCTTTGGATACCAGAAAGCCCAAGTATTCAACGTGGTCGGCAGAGAAAGTGCATTTGCTCTTTTTGGCAAAGAGTTGGTGCTTCCTAGAATCTCAAGGACTTTTTGGACATGAGTCTCATGGTCAGCTGCATTCTTTGAGTAAATCAGAATGTCATTGAAGAAAACTAGAACAAAATCATCCAAGTATTCCCTAAGGATATCCTGCATAAGGTGATTGAATGTAGCTGGGGCATTAGTTCATCCGAACGGCATGACAGTAAATTCATAATGCCCATAGCGAGTATTGATGGCTGTTTTTGGTATATCTTGATCATTGATCCTAATCTGGTAATACCCCGATTTGAGATCTATCTTTGTGAAGATCTGGGCTCCATTTAGCCTGTCCAGAAGCTCATCAATTCTTGGGATAGGATACTTATTCTTAACTGTAGCTAATTTAGACCTCTATAGTCCACACAGAGTCTAAGCGTTCCATCTTTCTTTTTCTGAAGAGAACTGGCGCACTCCAAGGTGAAACACTAGGTCTTACAAACCCTTGTTCTAACAGCTGTCTAAGATGTTCCTTGAGTTCGATGGCTTCAGGAATTTCCATTTTGTACGTGCGCAGGGCTACTGGCTGAGCTCCGGGGGTCAATTCAAGCACATGATCTACTTCCCGAATTGGAGGCATTTCAGTTAGTTCTGCTCGGAATAGATCATCAAATTCACTTAACCATTCTGGTTCTTTAGCCTTAAGCTTTGAGTCTACTGGGTTCATTTTGACAACATAAATTTGCTGCTTCTTCCTAAGTCCTTTCAGCAACCTGGAAGTTTTTACTAACTGAAGGTTTGGGGATCCAGAAACTTCAGTTCCTTGAACTTTGTTCCCGTGAAGGTCATGGAAGGAAATGGTTCCATTGTGATAGTGTATGTCAGCTTGATTTTTGTGGAGCCTATCCATTCCAAGGATCCCGTCAAAAACTCCCAGAGGTAAGACTTTGAACTGACAGTCGGTTACATTACCATCTAGTTTGAACTGGATAAGATCTGTCTCATGGTGAGTGAAAAGAGTCTTTCCACACTGGCCAATTCAACTTGCATAGGTTTCCCTGATTTCTGTTCTAAGACTAGCTTACAGAAGCATCCATGGGAAATGAATGAATGAGAACTGCCTGAATCAATCAAAAGCTTAAAAGGCTTACCCTGATACTCTGTTGGAGTATGGATGATTGAGAACTGATGGTTTGCAGCAAAGATCTGCCCTCTTTACTCTTCTACTACATCTGAAATTGTGACTGCTCTTGCTGCTGTAGTCTGAGGTGGAACTCTTTATCTTTGGTTGCCCCAGTTCTGGGAAGGAGTTCTGAAGTTACTCTGGATAGAGGCAGATGGTTGAGCTGGAGTTCTTTTTTGGGGTTTCCCTGACTTGGGTGAGACAGACCCTGATTAGATTGGTATGAAGGGGTTGGTCTCTGAATTCGGGGTCCTTGACTTCCCTGTCCCCTTGACATGACACGAGTCGGGCAGTCTTTCAGTTGGTGACCAAAACCTTGGCATCCAAAACATCGGTTTTCACTTCTGAGAAAGTATTCTAGGGGAAGGTTCTTCCTTCACTTCGGAATCTTCCTGTATCCTGATTCTGATTCGGGCCTTGCTGCCTCTTCGGGGGTGGAAAGTTTAAAGTACTTCCCTGGGCTTGGAATCTTTTAAAGTTAGAGGGTGCAGGCTTTGGCGGGATCTTTACTACAAAGGCTTTGGCAAAATCCTTTGCCATTCTTACTGCTTTAGCCATGGACACTGGCTTGGCATTTTTGACCAGTGTGTCCAAGGGTTCGTTCATTCCCTGAATGAACCTGGCCCCACCATGAGTTGTTCTTCATCTAGAGGTGGTGAATATTTGAGTAGAAGAGCAAAGGCCTGGTGATATTCCTGGATGGTTTTGCTCTCCTGCTTTAGCTCTAAGAATTCGTTCATTTTGAGTTCCAAAAATCCAGGGGGACAAAATCTTTTTCTTAGATAGGTTTTTAGGTCGTTCCAGGACTGAGTATTTCTATCTAGACAATTGGCGTCACAGTGGTTCCTCCATGCTACCCTGGCCGTCTCCACTATTTTCAGTCGGGCAAGAGCCATTTTGCTCTGCTCATTGTAGCCTGTGACATCAAAATATTCTTCCATGGCTTCCACCCATTTCTCCACAGCCTCGCCTAGGTTCTCCCCTTCTCCTTTGAAGGGTCCTGGCTGAGTCCTATGAAGAACCTTACGAACATCAGGGTCAAGCTCGTCATCTTCAGAGAGAGAGTCTGGCTGACGGCCACAGTTTCCTCGTCTCATGGTTCTGTCAAAAATTTATATATTATTAAATTTGTATTTTGATATCATCCATGAGATCCTAAGACTTAAGAGTTTCGGAAAACCATTTCTTAAACAAGACAATGATCTTATTGGAGATCTATGACATATGTCTGATAATAGATTTTTCTTTATCAGTAAACAATCACTTATACAATAGGGAATTTTTTTCTCCAGAGAACATTTCTATATTTATATAAAAGTTGCAATATGTACATAGAGCAACTCGGCTCCAAAATTCAAAATCTCCTCGGGAGTCGCATAAGACGACGGTACTGGTGGATAGCCATGCTCTGATACAAACGTTCACTTACTGACAAGGGAGCTATTATTTTCTCCTTAGGAATAAAACAACTAAGGAGTCTGTAGACTTGGCATGAAAGTTTAAAATTTCGAGGCGTCGAATGATATAGAATGACGCCATGCACCATTTTCAGTTTTAATAGAATCATAGCCAATGAGAGGTTCTGCCACAGCATTGCACGGTCGCAAGAAAGAGGCGTGGACATACTGTCCTGCAAACCACTTATGCTGTAGTTTCTCCACTGGGTTAGGAAAATATAAATCCTCGAAATGGTGAGCGAGTCTAGCTCAGCTTGTTCGAGTTGAAGTGGAAGAAATGAGATGCTCGAAGGCGAACGCAGTCATATCTTGAGACTGGGTGAGGTCCGGAATACCAGATAAATAGGGAACTTCCATCTATAAAAACAATTTCTTTGATTAAAAATTCTTCATTAAAGAAGCTTACGGAATGAAAATACATTATGAAAAAGCTTTTTTTGAGTGTTTATTATATCAATTTTTGATACGAATTTATTTATCTTTATTACCTTTCAGCAAGGCTCTGATACCAAAACTGTGAGATTCCTCTCCCCCCTCCGCGCACCGGCGGACTCCTGGTAGCTGACACAGCGGAAGCAGCCCCCTCATGCGCAAGGCAGGGTTTCTCACTCGGGGCCTCGCCTAGGAATGTTCGGGCATGAGACTAGGCTGGTGGTCACTTCGAAAACCAAAAACCGGGAAAATTTTCTATGCCCAAAAAGCGGGGACGATTCTACCTTTTTGAATTTTCTTAACGAATTTTTCTAAACGAGATCTAATCTAAACTATCCTTCACCTGAATAAACCAGATAGAAGGAAACTATCACTGATATAGTTTGATCATCTAAGTAATTTCAACGCTTTTTTCCTAATCAAGATCAGGCACAGCCGTTGATTCACTCGATTGAGAAATTTATCAGGAAATTAACTAACTACTCGAATCCTAACGTAATCCTAAGATTTTTCAATTTGATTATTAAAACTCCACTGATTCTAGCCTAACCCCATCCAGCCCATGGGTTCGCCACCACCCTACCAGTGGAATTGGTAGAACCAAACAAGTACTAACCCCATCCAACCCATGGGTTAGCCACCACCCTACCACTAGAATTGGTAGAACCAAACAAGTACTCACCCACCCATAATTGAATTGCCTTTCTTAACTTTAGCTTTAGAAAACAGATACGCACACACTCCTCTTTAAAACTTTAATATAAAAAAATAATCCATTGACAAAACAGATATGATCACAGATTTCATAACTCAAAATTTCCATTCAATCCCTTGTTTCACAAAAACATTACCACTCTGGACTCTCCGTTGGGACCAGCTGGTCAGCAAACGAGATCCAATAACAGATTACAATAATCATTTCGTCAACATACATATATATAGATCTTCCTCGACATACGTATGGGTGTCCTAAGCACCGTGAGCCCGTGCATCGCCTGGTCAGAACCCTCCAAGATCCTCCTTAGGTGTCCTAGTACTTCACTCAGGGACCGCTTCGTCGGCCCTCGCCCATCGTACCGGAAGCACACCATTTTTCACCATACCTAGGCTGGTCAAGACCTGGGCAGGTTTTTGTCACGTGAGCAGTCCCTCGAACACTCCCCGACAGCTGTTGCAACCAAACTTCCCTTAGATAAACATATATGCCAAATGCTCCCTCTAGCATTTTGGTGTAAGACAGTCCTTTAAGAAAACAGGGTTTCTATGCAAGTTTTCGGTTTTGATTTTGTTTGAAAACTATGAATAAATCTTAAATCCGTATCCCAATACTTCTAGATCCAGGTCTGAATTCCAACACAGATCAAAATCAAAAGTCTTAACTTAGTTTCAGATTCAGTGGGGGATTTGAGTACATTTTCTTGAACTGGGCACATCGTCATTGATTGAAACTGACGAAGGAATTAGGTCTTGGTCAATAGTCTGAATCAGAGTTTGGGTTTGGAAAGCTTCTTCCTAAACTATCTTTCTCGAAAGGTACTATTTCAATTTCTCTTTTTCTAAATTTTGTTCGACGAATATTTACTTACAGATTTCTAAAACATGAATTTCTTATGAAGAATAAAATAATCATTTATCTCGATCTCTGACTTCGATATAGTTTAATTGAATTTTCTCATTACCATCTTAGTGAATATGAAACGGTAGCATTTCTTCTCACACAGATTATCTACTTATTCATTTTTCCAATTTTTGTGAAAATTAAACAGAGGATTATGAGAACCCTTATTTAAATATAATCATTCTATATGCATCTATTTATGCATAAAATCTAATTCTGATGAAAGTCACACTTATATCATCATAAAAATCATTTATGATGAAAATCATTATTTTAATATTAAAAAAAATATCTTTTATGCATAAAAATCATTTATGATAAAAATCACACTTTTAATATATAAAAAAATATCTTTTATGCACCCATTTATGCATAAAAATCATTTATGATGAAAATCACACTTTTAATATTAAAAAATATATCTTTTATGCATATGTTTATGCATTAAAATCATTTATGATGAAAATCACACTTTTAATATATAAAACAATATCTTTTATGCATATGTTTATGCATAAAAATCATTTATGATAAAAAAACACTTTTATAATAAAAAAATATACTTTTATATGCATAGAAATCAATAATGATAAAAGAAACACTTTTATAATAAAAAAATATTCTTTTATGCATACTTTTATGCATAAAAATTAATAATGATAAAAGTAACACTTTTATAATAAAAAAATATTCTTTTATGTATAGAAATCAATAATGATAAAAGTAACACTTTTATAATAAAAAAATATTATTTTATGCATAGAAATCAATAATGATAAAAGTAACACTTTTATAATAAAAAAATATTCTTTTATGCATAAAAATTAATATGATGAAAATAACTCTTTTGTAATAAAAAATATATACTTTTATGCATTATTTTATGCATAAAAATCCATAATGAAGAAAGTAACACTTTCATAATAATAATAAATTATCAATATGTATCTTTCTATACATAGAATTTAATTCTATTGAAAATTATTCTTTTATAAAAATTAATCAATATGCATCTTTCTATGCATGAATGAAAATGATACTTTTAGAATACTCTAACAATGGGGATTACTCTTTTTGATTAAATAAAGATGAAATTTATTTCACAAATTTTAAGAAAATTTTGCCATAACCTCCTTTGTATGGCTGACCATTTTTCAATTTTTAACTCACTAAGACTAATTAGAAGTTCACCAAGAGTATTTAAATCATTCTAGTATAAATATTTTCTACGTATTTAAGAGAACATTATGAAAAACTTGATTTTATCCAATAATCAATCATCTAGGATAAAGAATGGTTGGATTTACTAAAAAAGAGAGGGGGATGCCTTTTTTCAATGAGGCATAACATCATTTCATTTTAGAGAAGACAAAAATCATAAAAAACCATAAAAGAAATAGAAAAGAGAAGAATCTCCAACTTACATAGATAATTTGAGAGCTTTCCTTTGGCTTGATGGTTTGAGGGTTTTACTCTTGTTTGAAACAAGAGTGGCCACCAATCTTTTAGAAGAGGGAAGGTCAAAAACTAATGAATTATGAGTAAAATTCACTGTTTTTGGCACTTGGGAGAGGCAGGGTAACAGTGCAAAACACTATTGAGTTTCAACAAAGGGGGAGGCTTCTATTTACAGGAAAAAGTGAGCTTCTAACCATGCCAACTGATTCTAGAATTTTCCAGATCAGTTTGGTCAATTTTTGACCATTTTTGGGTCAATTTAGTCCACTTTTGGATCTAGTTGAAACAGGAGAGAGGAGAGATAAAAATATCTCATTATTTTGAGAGTTTAAAACTCATTCAAGCATGTGAAATAGGCATCTCCTTCATGAGGGGAATTCCCCCATACTAAGGTGTCAAAAATGCATCATTTCACCTAAATATCTCTCTTTTTTAACTATTAACCTTGTCCTTAGTCAACTCTTCATCTTATGTGAGTATTTACTCATTTTTGGGGGATTTTTCTTTTATTCTTCTATTTATCTCCTCCCTACATTTGGATGAATCTTATTGGTCCATAGGAACTTTATTTTAAAATTTTAAAAAAATCTTGACCCCCAGAATAATGCCTCTTGAACAGACTATTCTTAAGTTCTAATGCACCTTCTAAAAATCTTTTTGAACTTCTATTTCAAGGGAACTTATTTTGATAAGATGAGGTATTTTTCTATCCAAAAATATTTAAAATCTGAATTTTCTCTCTCTAGAATATTTTCTCTCTCTAGGCCAAAACTGGTAGAAATAAGATTTTTTATATTTCTGAAGAGGGATTTGATTACAGGGGAAGATGTTGGACATATTGAGAGGCTAGGGAGGAATCTTACACTGGATATATGGTGTAAAATGGTGTGCTTCCGCGGTACGATGGGCGCGGGCTGACGAAGCGGTCCCTCAGTGAAGTAGTGCCAAGACACCTAAGGAGGATCCTGGAGGGTTCTGACCAAGCGATGCATGGGCTCGCGGTGCATAGGACACCCATGCGTATGTCATGGAAGATATATATATGTATGATGACGAGAAATTATTGTAATCTGTTACTGGATCTCGTTTTGCTGACCGTCTCAACGAAGAGTCCAGAGTGATACTATTTAGTGAGAAACAAGGATTGAATGGAAATTTTGAGTTATGACATGTGTAACCAATAATTGTTTGTCAATGGATTGTTTAATAAATTAAAGTTTAAAGAGGAGTGTGTGCGTATCTATATTCTAAAGCAAAAGTTAAGAAAGGCATTCAATTATGGGTGGGTGAGTACTTGTCTGGTTCTACCAATTCCAGTGGTTGGGCGATGGCTAACCCATTGGCCGGATGGGGTAGGCTGGAATCAATAGAGTTTTAATAATAAAATTGATCAATATGAATACGCTTAGAACTCAATTAGTTAAATATTAACCTAAAGACTTCTCAAATGAATAGATCAACGGCTGTGCCTGATTCAATTAGGAAAAAAGCGTTGATTCCTTCAAGTTAAGTCTGTAATAGTTTCCCTTCTATCTGGTTTATTCAGATGAAGGTTAGTTCAGTATCTTGACCTCGTTAGAAAAATTTGTTAAGAAATTCAAAATGGTGGAATACGCTTAGAACTCAATTAGTTAAATAATAACCTGAAGACTTCTCAAATGAATAGATCAATGGTTGTGCCTGATCCAATTAGGAAAAAAGCGTTGATTCCTTCAAGTTAAGTCTGTAATAGTTTCCCTTCTATCTGGTTTATTCAAATGAAGGTTAGTTCAGTATCTTGACCTCGTTAGAAAAGTTTGTTAAGAAATTCAAAATGGTGGAATACGCTTAGAACTCAATTAGTTAAATAATAACCTAAAGACTTCTTAGATGAATAGATCAGTGGCTATTCCCGATTCAATTAGGAAAAAAGCGTTGATTCCTTCAAGTTAAGTTTGTAATAGTTTCCCTTCTATCTGGTTTATTCAGAGGAAGGTTAGTTCAGTATCTTGACCTCGTTAGAAAAATTTGTTAAGAAATTCAAAATGGTGGAATCGTCCCCCGTTTTTCGGGCATGGGGAATTTTCCCGGTTTTGGTTTTCGGAATGACCACCAGCTTAGTCTTGTGCCCAACTATTCGAGGGCGAGGCCCCGAGTGGGAAACCCTGCCCCGCGCAAGAGGGAGCTGCTTGCGCTGCCAACAATCGAGTGCGCGGAGGGGGCAGTGGGATCTCACAGTTGGTATCAGAGAGCTGTTGTAAATTTATGTAACAGCATAAAAAATTGCTTAAAATTTTAAAGTAAATCTGGGAAATAATGTTTTCACTTGTTAAATTTATGTTGAATGAACTTCAAAAATCAAAAACTCATAAATTGAATTGAAAATTTATAGATGGATACCCCGAATCTTCTAGCATTCCTGAACTCTCCCAAAGCCAGCTCTCTGATACCAACTGTGTGAGCGCCTCATCAACTCTGCTATTCAAGAATACCAGCTGGCATTCCTGGACTCTCCCCGAATCTATCTGGCATTCTTGAGCTCTCTGATACCAACTGTGAGCACCTCATCCCGAATCTTCTAGCATTCTTGAACTCTCCCAGAGTCAGGATATGATAGCCTTTGCATTCGAGCACCTCATCAACTCTGCTACGACCCGAGTAAGCAGAGTGAGACTCGCATGTCATTTTGAGATTCTTTACTTTCCTAATCCTCTTGAGCGACATCAGTATATGTGGTTCTGTGGAGGACGATGTATTAATGCTAGTACTAGTCAACGTGAGAGGCTTAGGCAAGATATTTCCTTTGCCATGAATTTGATAAGGCTAGGGCTTGTTCAGCATGTACAACTCTTGATCATTCACCTAGGAATTTCAGAATTTCATGCCGAGTTTTTAGGCTTCTTAGCTGCTTTATCCCTAGAAGTAGAATTACGACACCTCTTTCTGTAATGAATCGTGTGTACCATGGCATGTCTCCTTCACAATTTCGCTTCTTTATGCATATACGATTGAGGCAGTGATTTTGGGAGCCATGATGCTCTATGTATATATCAAAAACTTTTGATAATAAACGATGTTTTGTAAAAAAAAATTCCAAATTGTTTTCATGATTGTGAATATGGTTAATAAAATTATCAGAGTAAATCTTGTTTCATGATGTATGATGAAATAATTATTTGTTTAAAGAATAAATCACAAAAATTAAATAATCATAAATCTGTTATCAAAGTTAAGTTGACGAAAATCTCGTTTTGTCAGAGTCATGAGGCGCGCGGCCCGTGCAAGAAGGCAACCGGATCCTCTAACTAATGAAGAGCTAGATCCAGATGTTCCTACACAGATCCCAACCTGGTCCCTTCAAGGGTGAAGGGGAGCAGTTAGGTGAAGTAGTGGAAAAGTGGATTGAGGCAATGGAGGAATACTTTGATGTAACTGGCTACAATAAGAGAAGCAAGATGGCTCTCGCCAGGTTAAAGATTGTGGAAACGGCTAGGGTCGCTTTGAGGAATCACTGCAAGACTAACCGTCTCGACCGGAATACCCAGACTTGGACCGATCTTAAAGCTTACCTCAGAAAGAGGTTTTGTCCTCCGGGCTTGCTTGAAACTAAAATGAATGAGTTCTTGGAACTAAAGCAGGATAGCCGGATAATTGAAGAGTACCATCAAGCTTTTGCCCTTCTCCTCAAATATTCTCTTCAATTGGATGAAGAGCAGCTAATGGCCAGGTTCATTCGAGGAATGAACGAGCCATTGGACACCTTAGTAAAGAATGCCAAACTTGTCTCAATGGCCGAAGCAGTAAGAATGGCAAAAGACTTTGCCAAAGCCTTTGTTGTTAAGGTCCCGCCAAAGCCTGCACCCTCTAACTTTAAAAGATTCCAAACCTCGGGAAGTACTTCAAACTTTCCTCCCCCTAAGAGGCAGCAAGGCCCAATTCAGGAATCAGGATACTGGGAGATTCAGAAGTGAAGGAAGACCCTTCCCACATAACACTTTCTCAGGACCCCACCTCTTTCAAGAATTCAGAGGGATGAGCTCAGAAGTGAAAACCGGTGTTTTGGATGCCAGGGTTTTGGTCACCAGCTGAAAGACTGCGTGACTCCTGCCATGTCAAGGGGACAAGGAAGTCAAGGATCGAGAGTGTAGAGACTAGCCCCTTCCTATCAGTTAAATCAGGGTCCATCTCGTCAAAATCAGGGCAATCCCAAGAGAACTCCAGCTCAACCATTTGCCTCTGCCTAGAGTAGCCTCAGAACTCCTTCCTAGAACTGGGGCAACCAAAGAGAAAGAGTTCCGCCTTAGAGTGCATCAGCCAGAGCAGTCACAATAGCAAAAGTAGTGGAAGAAGAAAGAGGACAGATTTATGCAATAATTGAAAACCAAGGGCCAAACCGTCAATACTCCATCATTCATACTCCAGCTGAGTATCAGGGTAAGCCTTTTAAGATTTTGATTGATTCACACAGTACTCATTCTTTCATTTCCCTTGGATGCTTGCGTAAGCTAGTCTTCGATCAGAAATCAGGAAAACCTATGCAAGTTGAATTGGCAAGTGGGAAGATTGTTTTCACACCTTGAGACAGATTGTATTCACTTCAATCTAGATGGGAATTCAACTGACTGTTAATTCAGAGTTATACCTTTGGGAGTTTTTGACGAGATCCTTGGAATGGATTGGCTCCACGAAAATCAGGCTGACATTCACTGTCGTAATGGAACCATTTCCTTCCGTGTCCTTCACGGGAATAAAGTTCAAGGAGCTGGAATTTCACAATCCCCAAGTTTAGTAAAGGCTTCTAAGTTACTGAAAGGATTTAGAAAGAAGCAGCTCATTTATGTTGTCAAAATGAATTCAATAGACTCAAAATTAGAAGCTAAAGAACCTGAATGGTTAAGTGAATATGATGATTTATTCCCAGCTGAATTAACAGAGATGCCTCCAATTTGGGAAGTAGATCATGTGATAGAATTGACCCCCTAGAGCTCAGCCACCAGTAGCCCTGCACACGTACAAAATGCCAATTCTTGAAGCCATCAAACTCAAGGAACAGCTTAGATAGCTGTTAGAACAAGGGTTTGTAAGACCCAGTGTTTCACCTTGGGGTGCACCAGTTCTCTTTCAGAAAAAGAAAGATGGAACGCTAAGACTCTGTGTGGACTACAGAGATCTCAATCAGCTGAGAGTTAAGAATAAGTATCCTATCCCCAGAATTGATGAGCTTTTGGACAGGCTAAGTGGAGCCCAGATCTTCACAAAGATAGATCTCAAATCAGGGTATTATCAGATCAGGATTAATGAGCAAGATATCCCGAAGACAGCCATCAATACTCGGTATGGGCATTATGAATTCACTGTCATGCCGTTTGGATTGACAAATGCCCCAGCTACATTCAATCGATCAATGCAGGACATTCTTATAGAATACTTGGATGATTTTGTTCTTGTTTTCTTTGATGATATTCTGATTTACTCAAAGAATGTAGCTGACCATGAAGCTCATGTCAGAAAAGTTCTTGAGATTCTAAGCAAGCACCAACTCTTTGCAAAAAAGAGCAAATGCACTTTCTCTGTCGGACCATGTTGAATACTTGGGCTTTCTGGTATCAAAAGATGGAATTTCTCCAGATTTCGTAAAAGTCCAAGCAATCATAGATTGGCTTGAACCAAAGATAGTGAAAGAAGTCAGACGATTCTTGGGATTGACTAGTTGGTATAGAATTTTTATACCAAAGTATGCTCTCATAGCTTCCCCCTGACTAATCTTCTCAAGAAGAATATCCTGTTTCAATGGTCTGCTATGTGCTAGAGTGCTTTTGATAAGCTGAAGACCGCCTTGGTAACCAATCTCGTTCTAAAGCTGCCAGATTTCTCTCTACCCTTTGAAACACTATATTCGTGAGTTTGGGAATTTTCCAACTCCCATTTTTTGAATGCTAAAAAGGTGGGACCTGGATAACATGCCTATAAGTTTTTCGAAACCATATCATGTGACCTATTGTTGGAAAGCTCTTGGAAAATGGAATCTAGTGAGCTATAGAGCTCTCAATTTGGAGTAACGGTGTTCAAGTTATGATTAATCCAAAGATTTGACCACATGTCCCAAACTTATGGGAAATTCCCATATTCCCCAATATGGTGTTTTGAGGTAGTAATAATAACTGATGCCAGTGGTTTTGCCCTGGGAGGTACTCTCATGTAGGAAGGTCATGCAACAGTGGCCTATGAATCTCGAAAACTCAGAATGCATGAGAGGAATTATGCTGTCCACGACCTGGAACTACTTTCAGTACTATATGCCCTGAAGTTGTGGAGACATTACCTACTGGGTCAAAGATTCACTTTGATGACAGATCATCAGAGCTTAAAGTGGATCTTCACTCAAAAGGATCTCAACATGCGTGCGCCAAAGAAGGTGGATGCAGACCCTGCATGAATTTGATTTTGAAATCAAGTATTGCCCAAGCAAAGAAAATGTGGTAGCAGATGCCCTCAGCAGAAAAGCCTCCTTGCTTGCAATTACTGTAGTGTCAAATCCTTTGATTATTGAAGCAAGTGAGAATATCATGCAAGATAGATTCTTTGGCCCTATTGCTACCCTACTTATGCAGGAAAGAAAAGCTCCACAGGAGTTGAACGGAGTTCAAGGGTACAGCCTGGATGATGGAATTATGTATTATAATCGCGGGTTATGCATTCCCACAATGATGAGGAAACTAAGGGTCAAATTCTGAATGAAGCCCATGATGACAGCCTTATTGCAGGACATCCAGGTTTATTGTAGGACATCCAGGTTTCATCAAAACCTACATGTCTGTGAAGAAAGGCTTCTTTTGGTCTGGTTCAAAAAGGGATGTGCTTAGTCATGTACGTCAATGTCTGACTTGTCAGAAAGTCAAGGCCGAGAGAGTAAAAATGCCTGGGAAGTTACATCCATTAGACATCCCCCAGATGAAGTGGGAATGTATCAGTATGGATTTTATTACTAGATTACCTTTAGTGCAATCAGGTTACAACTCCATCTTTGTGGTAGTTGATAGACTAACCAAAGTTGCCCATCTAATTCTAGTAAAATAAACCTACACTACATGTTGCCATATACATAGGCAGTGATGTGTATGAACACACTTAGGACCGCCGGGGCACTTTTTCCCTCTTTAGGAGGTTTTTTCCCCCGGCTTGTATATACGCCCATCCTTCTAGGGCTAACTTATCTTTGTACATTGACACAATCTAATACACTTTGTGTTGTGTGCATTCTTGCTTCTTCTTCTTCAAGCTTTGTGTGCTTTCCTGCAACCCTAATTCCAACAATTGGTATCAGAGCAGGCATCAGCTCCCAGGGCTACGCCGCCAGCACCCTCCGACTCACGTTCTCTAATTGAGGTGAGTTTTCACGACAGCTTCCAGGTCCCGTTCTTAGAATTCGCATCTGAGGTCGTTTCGGGCTCCGTTTTTGCATTTCAAGTTCTGCACAGGTGTTTTCGTCATTTTTTGCAGAAATTTCGACAGTGCAGTTTTCTGCAAAACAGGCATACGTATTCTATTGTGGACCGTGCTACATAGCACGAGTTGTTTTTTGTTCAGTCTTTGCTTCATTACAGGTAGCTTTTGCATCAGTTTCAGTCAGTGGCCATGGCTGATAACAGCAATGATGTATTTCGCATGTTGTCTGCTGAGAAGACAAACTGGATGGAGATAGCAACTACCCACTTTGGGCATACATGATGCAGCATGTTTTGGTTGCAAAAGGAGTGTGGAACATTGTGCAGGGTACGGATGTACGTCCAGGTTCTGTGGATGTAGGATCTGTTGAGGATGTTGCAGGTTCTAGCAGCTCTACTGTTGCTGCTGTTTTACCCACTGCTGAACAAGCTCGTTGGGATGGTAAAGATGCGCAGGCTCATGCCTTGATTGCACTTTCTGTCAAACGTAACATCACCCCACATATTCGTTCAGCTAAAACAGCAAAACAGACTTGGGATATTCTAGCTGGTTTGTATGTAGGTCGTAACGAGGCAAAAATCGCTTACCTGCGTAAAGAGCTAGAATTGAAGATTATGCAGGAAGATGATGACATGAATGTTTTTCTTGCTGAGATTAAAGATCTCAAAGAACAGTTGATTTCTGCAGGTGAGATTATTCCTGATCATTCTCTTGTGCAGACTGTTCTTGATGCTTTACCTGAGACATATCAGACTTTTGCTTTCACGTGGAGACTTCTTAATGAGGACAGACCTGATGCTGTCAAGTATGATACTTTAGTCAACAAGCTCTTGCAAGAAGCGCAGTCCAGGCAAAACAGGGCCAGGCAGCGTGCAGTTGATCAAGCATTTATTGCTGCCCAGCAGGCAGAGAAGAAGTGGTAAGGCAGCCCCTTCCACTGTTTCTTCTCCTATTAGTAGGTCTGCAACTTCTTCTCCTTCCACAGGTAGCAACAATAAGAATGAGAAGGCTCTTGATAAAGGCAAGAAAAAGACCAGGTGCAACTATTGTAAGGCAAATGATCATGTCATTAAGAATTGCCCTAAGCTAAAGGCTAAAGAGGCAAAGAAGAAAGAGTCAAATGTAGCCACAATAGCGGATGCTTCTACAAATGCAGATTCTGCAAATGTTGTGCAGGATACAGAATGGGCGTTTAGCGTGTATTGCCAGTATGACCCATCTGTACATGATGCATGTTTGGTAGTTTCTGTTGACTCTCATGTTTGGTATTTTGACAGTGGTGCTACAAAGCACATTACCTCGCATCGTGATATGTTCACTTCTCTTGAGGCTGTCCCTAATGGGAATACTGTCACATGTGCCAACAATGCTTCTTACCCAGTGAAGGGCGTTGGTAAAATTATGCTTACTGCTGCAAATGGCAGCGCTTTCACACTTTCAGATGCTTTGTATGTGCCAGGGATAAAGAAGAATCTATTGTCTGTCTCTGCACTTGCTAGACTTGGACTTGTAATCAAATTTGTGGATGACAGATGTACTGTTCATGATTTGACTTCTGGTGATACGATTATTATATCTGGCACCTTGTTTCGTGGGCTGTATAGGCTCAATTATTATGACAAGTGTGTGGAAGATTCAGCAAATGCAGTTTCTGATGAAAAGGCAGTTTCAGATGCAAAACTATGGCATGCTCGTTTTGGTCATCTGAACTTTGCTAGTTTGCTGCGTTTGCAGAAATTTGATATGGTTGCTTCATTGCCCCCTCTTGAGGCACCATTGAAACATGTTTGTGAAGGCTGTATTTTGGGCAAAATGCAGCGTTCTGCGTTTCCAAAGGATGGTTCTGTGCGGGCCACTCGCAAATTGCAGCTTGTACATAGTGATGTATGTGGGCCTATGCAAACTCCGTCATTTGGTAAACACTTGTACTTCGTGACTTTCATTGATGATTACTCAAGGCATGCATGGGTATATCCACTAAAGGCAAAGTCCGAAGTGTTTTTGTGCTTCAAACAGTTTTTTCTTATGGCTGAAAATGTATCCAATTGTACTGTGGGCACCCTCCGTACTGATCGAGGGGGGGAGTACATGTCTAAAGAGTTTGATGCATTTCTGGCTAGTCGTGGGATAAAACACCAATGTACAGTGCCGTATACCCCTCAGCAAAATGGTGTTGCTGAGAGGAAGAACAGGTCACTTATGGAGATGGCACGATGTATGGTTAAGAGCCAAGCTTTGCCACATGCGTTTTGGCTTGAGGCTGTCATGTGTGCTGCATATGTACTCAACAGGTGTCCCACTAAGGCCTTGCAGTCTATTACTCCATACGAAGCTTGGCATGGCAGGAAGCCTTCTATTGGTCACTTGCGTGTCTTTGGTTGCTTGGCCTATGCTTTAGTGCCTGTGCAACAACGTAGAAAATTGGATGATAAGGCTGTCAAATGCATTTTTGTTGGTTACAGTGCTGAGAGCAAGGGTTACAGATTGTATCATCCGCAGTCAAAGCGTATCTTGATTAGTCGAGATGTTGTTTTTGTGGAAGATGCTGTGCAGCCTTTGTTATCATGTACCAAAGAGATAGGTGTGAGCTCACGGGATGTATTTGATACATTGTTGCCTCTATTTATAGGTGGGAATTCAAATGTAAGTCCTAATGAGGTAAATATTCAGCCTATGCAAATTTCAAATGACATCATAGATCAGCCTATTTCTGATGCAGATATACAGGATATAATTCATGAGGATAGGGCTAAAAATGAGCAGGCTAGAAATATGCCTAAATGGCTGGTGCAAACCTTGCGTGATAGTAAGATTGATGCACCTATGACTAGTCGTACTCGTTCAGGTTTTCAGCATGCCTCTTATGCATCAGATTGTTATGCTTTGGCTGTGTCTAGTATGTGTGAAGAGGAAGAACCTCTTTCATTTGATGAGGCACAAAATTCAGAAAATTGGTTGGCTGCAATGCAAAGTGAATATGATGCTATTATGAAGAATGGTACATGGTCTTTGTGTGATTTGCCTATTGGTAAAAAGGCCATTGGATGTAAGTGGGTTTTTAAATTGAAACGAAAGCCAGATGGTAGTGTTGATCGCTATAAGGCTAGACTTGTTGCAAAGGGTTATGCTCAAGAAAAGGGCATTGATTTTGATGAGACCTTTGCTCCCACTTGTCGTATGACTACCATTCGTAGCATTTGTGCATTGGCAGCTCATAATGGTTGGAATGTACATCAGTTGGACATAAAGACTGCGTTCTTGAATGGAGATTTGCATGAGGAGGTGTATGTATCGCAGCCTCGTGGTTTTGTTCAAAGAGGGCAGGAAAACAAAGTGTGCAGGTGTTTGGGGTTCGGGCCTGAGCCCTGGTATAGTAAACCCTTCCTACTCTTCTGTCCCCCTCTGACATTCATTTCCCTTCTCGTAACAGAACGGGACCAGCGGGATCGCCAATGTGTTTGGGGTTCTTCAAACACAACACAACTAACTACTTTTGACACAGCAAAGACACCTCCATTAAGTAACACTAACCTCAATTCCACATCACGCTAAACACAAACATCTTCCTCCATAGAGAACACGGATTAAGCAGAGATTTGCTAAACAAGATAGAGAATAACAGAACAGAACTAAAATACCATGTTTGATTGATCAAGATGAATCGTACATTGCTTTCTTCTTCTTCTCTTCTTCTAAAAGACGACTACAAAGCCCCTATAAATAGGCGACTTCAGACAGTTTAGACGGTTGTAACTAGAATGTCACAAGACACTAACAGATGATATCCGACTAACCAGATCATAACAAACTCCGACTGATCAATAATCCGACTGAGTAGAACTCCGACTGAGCAAAGATACATATATCCGACTAAGCAACTATTAGGTAACTATTAGGTATTCTATCTGTAGTTCAACAGCAGGTTTATGCATAGCCCAGGGTCTCAGCATTGGAAGGCAGTTAAATGCATCTTTCGCTACTTGAGTGGCACCATACATCTTGGGTTGTTTTATCCCAAGGGGGGATCGTTGCCGCCAGATTTACATGCTTTTTCGGACTCAGATTGGGCTGGTTGCTATGACACAAGTGTCCACAAGTGGTTTTTGTTTCATGCTCGGTAGCTCATGCATATCTTGGTTGAGCAAGAAGAAACCTACTGTGGCCACTTCTAGTTGTGAAGCTGAGTACAGGGCAGCTTTCACAGCTACGGTTGAGTGTGTGTGGCTCAGACGGCTTATGGCTGACTTGGGTGTTGGACAGGAGTCTGCCACCTCTATCTTCACTGACAGTCAGAGCGCATTGGCAGTTGCGAGAAACCCAATTTTTCATGCTCGCACAAAGCACATTGAGGTGCATTATCACTATGTCAGGGAGAGACTCTCAACAGGAGAGATCAGCTTGGCCTATGTGCCAACACAGGACAACCTCGCCGATCTTTTCACAAAGGCGCTTCCTCGTGAGAAGTTCGAAGCTTTCCGCAAAGCTTTGGGCTTGCTCCCCTTTGTGGATTGATCTACTTCGGGCATGGCACTCCCCTATACATGAGTGCCAGCTCTCGTTCACACCATCACTCCCAGGGGGGATTTGTTGCCATATACATAGGCAGTGATGTGTGTGAACACACTTAGGACCGTCGGGGCACTTTTTCCCTCTTTAGGAGGTTTTTTCCCCCGGCTTGTATATACGCCCATCCTTTTAGGGCTAACTTATCTTTGTACATTGACACAATCTAATACACTTTGTGTTGTGTGCATTCTTGCTTCTTCTTCTTCAAGCTTTGTGTGCTTTCCTGCAACCCTAATTCCAACACTACAGTGGATGTGGCCAGAGTGTTCCTCAAGGAAATCTTCAGATTGCATGGCCTACCCAGAAGGATAGTAAGTGGTCGAGATCCCAAATTCACGTCAAGATTCTGGACTGCATTTTTTGAAGCACTAGGAACTTTCTTGGATTTCAGCACAGCTTACCACCCTAAGACCAATGGTCAAATTGAAAGGGTGAACCAAGTAATCAAAGATATACTTCAGTCATGCTGTTGGCAGGGAACCCAAGAAGTGGCTAAGCTATCTACACCTACTCGAGTTCGCCTATAATGCTTCTTATCTCACAGAATTATTGGGATGAGCCCTTTCAAAGCTTTATATGGACAAGATTGCTTAACTCCATTAACTTGGTCCGACCCATTGATTAGGGTCGAGATGTCCAGACAGATGCTTGATGACATTGCAAAGATATAAAAGCTACCCCCAGGATAGACAGAAGCAGTATGCAGATAAGAAGAGGACAGACAGAAAATTCGAAGAAGCAAATATGGTCTTCATTCGAGTACGCCTCAAAAGAGGTTCTCTATCTCTTGGGAAGTACAAGAAGTTATCCAGATATTGTGGACCATATCTAATTACAAAGAAAGTAGGTGACTTAGCCTACAATGAGCTTCTTTTGCCTCCTCATCTCAAAGTACATAATGTATTTCATGTTAGCCTTCTTAAAAAGTATATACCAAGCCCAAATCATGTGCTTGATGTGATGAAATCTTAACTTCTTCAACCCAAGGGCAGATGGAACTCCAATCTGAAGAAATCCTTGATGTTTGAGAAAAGGTTCTCAGGAGGAACAGAATTCTAAGATAATTATTGGTCATATGGAAGTTCTATCCTTTTGAAGATGCCACCTGGGCGGCGAAAGAAGCCGAACTGTTACGAGATTATCCCCAGTTTATGAGATGAGGACATCTCGCATTTTTCAAGTGAGAGAGAATGTAAGATTCCTCCCCAGCCTCTCAAGATGTCTAGTATCTTCCCCTTTAATCAAATCCCTCTTCAGATATATAAAAGATCTTGTTTCTACCTATTTTGGCTTAGAGAGAGAAAATATTCTAGAGAGAGGTTATTCAGATTTTAGATATTTTTGGATGGAAAAATATCTCTTCTTATTAAAATAAATTCACCCGAAACAAAAGTTCAAAAAGATTTTCAGAAGGTGCATTAGAAATCAATTATAATCTGTTCAAAAGGCCTTATCCTAGGGGTCCAGATTTTTTGAAAATTTTAAATTAAGGTTTTGACGGGCCAATCAGATTCATCGAAATGTGTGGAGGAGATAAATAGAAGAAATTAAGAAAATCCCTCCAAAAATGAGTAAATACTATCATAAGATGAAGAGTGGACTAAGGACCAAAGGAAATACTAAAAAAATAAATTTTTGACACCTCAGAGTGGGGATTCCCCCTCATGAAGGAGGCACCTACTATTTCACATGTGTGGTGGAGTTTTAAATTCCCAAAAATTGAGATATTTCATCTCTCTTCTCTCCTAATTCAAGTCTAGTTCCAAAAATAAGCTAAACCGACCCAAAAATGGTCAAAAATTGGCCAAACTGATCTGGAAAATTCTAGAATGATAAAAGTAACACTTTTATAATAAAAAAATATTCTTTTATGCATACTTTTATGCATAAAAATCAATAATGATAAAAGTAACACTTCTATAATAAAAAAATATTCTTTTATGCATACTTTTGTAATAAAAAAATTATACTTCTATGCATTATTTTATGCATAAAAATCCATAATGAAGAAAGTAACACTTTCATAATAAAAAAATTTATCAATAAGTATCTTTCATAGAATTTAATTCTATTGAAAATCATTCTTTTATAAAAATTAATCAATATGCATCTTTCTATGCATGAATGAAAATGACACTTTTACAATACTCTAATGATGGGGATTACTCTTTTTGATTAATAAAAGATTAGGTTTATTTCACAAATTTTTAGAAAATTTTGCCATAACCACCTTTGTATGGCTGACCATTTTTCAATTTTTAACTCACTAAAACTAATTAGAAGTTCACCAAGAGAATTTAAATCATTCTAGTGTAAACATTTTCTACTTATTTAAGAGAACATTATGAAAAAATTGATTTTATCCAATAATCAATCATCTAGGATAAAGAATGGTTGGATTTACTAAAGAAGAGAGGGGAATGCCTTTTTTCAATGAGGCATAACATCATTTCATTTTAGAGAAGACAAAAATCATAAAAAACCATAAAAGAAATAGAAAAGAGAAGAATCTCCAACTTACATAGATAATTCGAGAGCTTTCCTTTGGCTTGATGGTTTGAGGGTTCTACTCTTGTTGAAACAAGAGTGGCCACCAATCTTTAGAAGAGGGAAGGTCAAAAACTAAGGAATTATGAGTAAAATTCACTGTTTTTGGCACTTGGGAGAGGTAGTGCAAAACACTATTGAGTTTCAACAAAGGGGAAGGCTTCTATTTATAGGAAAAAGTGAGCTTCTAACCAAGCCAACTGATTCTAGAATTTTTCAGATCAGTTTGGTCAATTTTTGACCATTTTTGGGTCAGTTTAGTCCACTTTTTGGATCTAGTTGAAACAGGAGAGAGGAGAGATAAAAATATTTCATTATTTGGGAGTTTAAAACTCATTCAAGCATGTGAAATAGGTGCCTCCTTCATGAGGGGACTTCCCCCATACTGAGGTGTCAAAAATGCATCATTTCATCTAAATATCTCTCTTTTTTTAAACTATTAACCTTGTTGTCCTTAGTCAACTCTTCATCTTATGTGAGTATTTACTCATTTTTGGGGGATTTTTCTTTTATTCTTCTATTTATCTCTTTCCTACATTTGGATGAATCTTATTGGTCCATAGGAACCTTAATTAAAAATTTTGAAAAAATCTTGACCCTCAAGATAATGCCTCTTGAACAGATTATACTTAATTTCTAATGCACCTTCTGAAAATATTTTTGAACTTTTGTTTTAGGGGAACTTATTTTAATAAGATGAGATATTTTTCTATCCAAAAATATTTAAAAACCGAATTACCACTCTCTAGAAGATTCTCTCTCTAGGCCAAAACTGGTAGAAACAAGATCTTTTATATTTCTGAAGAGGGATTTGATTACAGGGGAAGATGCTGGACATCTTGAGAGCCTGGGGAGGAATCTTACATTCTATCCCACTTGAAAAACACGAGATGCTCTCATCTCGCAAACTGGGGGTAATCCCAACAGATCGGTTTCATTCTCCCAGGTGGCATCTTCAAAAGGATCAAACTTCCATTTTACCAATAATTCTCTGAGAATTCTGTTCCTGAGAATCTTTTCTCGAACATCAAGAATTTCTTCAAGTTGGAGTTCCATCTGCCCTTGGGTTGAAGAGGTTAGGATTTCTAGTACATGATTTGGGCTTGGCACATATTTCTTTTTAGAAGGCTTACATGAAATACATTATGAACTTTGAGATGAGGAGGCAGAAGAAGCTCGTAGGCTAAGTCACCTACTTTCTTTGTAATCAGATATGGCCCACAATATCTGGGGGATAACTTCTTGTACTTCCCAAGAGATAGAGAACTTCTTTTGAGACGTACTCTAATGAAGACCATATCTACTTCTTCAAACTTTCTGTCTGTCCTCTTCTTATTTGCATACTACTGTTGTCGATCCTAGGCAGCTTTAATATCTTTACGAATTGACTGCATCTGCTGCTCCATGTCGTCAAGCATCTGTCTGGACATCTCGACCCCTAATCAATGGGTTGGACCAAGTTAATGGAGTTAAGTAATCTTCTCCACACAGAGCTTTAATCTCGATACTTCGGTGATAAGAAGCATTGTAGGCAAACTCGACTAGGTGTAGATAGCTTAGCCATTTCTTGGGTTCCTTGCCCCACAGCATGACCGAAGTATATCTTTGATTACTTGGTTTACCCTTTCCATTTGACCATCGGTCTCAGGGTGATAAGCTGTGCTGAGATCCAAGAAAGTTCCCACTGCTTCGAAAAATGCAGTCCAGAACCTTGAAGTAAACTTGGGATCTCGATCACTTACTATTCTCCTGGGTAGGCCATGCAATCTGAGATTTGTTTGAGGAACACTCTGGCCACATCCACTGCACTATAGGTTTCTTTTACTGGGATCATATGGGCAACTTTGGTTAGTCTGTCAACTACCACAAAAATGGAGTTGTAACTGATTACACTGAAGGTAATCCAGTAGGAAAGTCCATACTGATATATTCCCACTTCATCTGGGGGATGGCCAATGGATGTAACTTCCCAGGCATTTTTACTCTTTCCGCTTTGACTTTATGTCAGACATTGACGTATATGATTCAGTACATCCTTTTTCAGACCAGGCCAAAAGAAGCTTTTCTTTACAGACATGTAGGTTTTGATGAAACCTGGATGTCCTACTATAAGGTTGTCATGGGCTTCATTCAGAATTTGATCCTTGGTTCCCTCATCATTGGGGATGCATAGCCTGCGATTATAATACATAATGCCATCATCCAGGCTGTACCCTTGAACTCTGTTCAACTCTTGTGGAGTTTTGCTTTCCTGCATAAGTAGGGTAGCAATAGGGCCAAAGAATCTATCCTGCATGATCTTCTCTCTTGCTTCAATAATCAAGGATTTGATACTACAGTAATTGCAAGCAAGGAGGCTTTTCTGTTGAGGGCATCTGCTACCACATTTTCTTTGCCTGGGCGATACTTGATTTCAAAATCAAACTCTTGTAAGGTCTGCATCCACCTTCTTTGGCGCATGTTGAGGTCCTTCTGAGTAAAGATCCACTTTAAGCTCTGATGATCTGTCATCAAAGTGAATCCTTTTCCCAGTAGGTAATGTCTCCACAACTTTAAGGCATAGACTATTGAAAGTAATTCTAGGTCGTGTGGACAGCATAATTCCTCTCATGCGTTCTGAGCTTTCGGTATTCATAGGCCACTGCATGACCTTCCTGCATGAGTGCACCTCCTAGGGCAAAACCACTTGCATCAGTTTACTACCTTAAAGGGTAGAGAGAAATCTGGCAGCTTCAGAACAAGATTGGTTACCAAGGCAGTCTTCAGCTTATCAAAAGCACTCTAGCACATGGCAGACCATTGAAATGGGGTATTCTTTTTGAGAAGGTTAGTCAGGGGGGAAGCTATGAGAGCATACTTTGGTATAAAAATCCTATACCAACCAGCCAATACCCCATTGAAATGGGGTATTCTTTTTGAGAAGGTTAGTCAGGGGGGAAGCTATGAGAGCATACTTTGGTATAAAAATCCTATACCAACCAGCCAATACCAAGAATCCTCTGACTTCTTTCACTGTCTTTGGTTTAGGCCAATCTATGACTGCTTAGACTTTTGCGGAATCTGGAGAAATTCCATCTTTGGATACTAGAAAGCCCAAGTATTCAACATGGTCGGCAGAGAAAGTGCATTTGCTCTTTTTTGCAAAGAGTTGGTGCTTCCTTAAAATCTCAAGAACTTTTCTGACATGAGTCTCATGGTCAGCTCCATTCTTTGAGTAAATCAGAATGTCATCAAAGAAAACTAGAACAAAATCATCCAAGTATTCTCTGAGGATGTCCTGCATTAGGCAATTGAATGTAGCTGGGGCATTAGTTAATCGGAACGGCATGACAGTAAATTCATAATGCCCATAGCGAGTATTGATGGGTTGTTTTTGGTATATCTTGATCATTGATCTTGATCTGGTAATACTCGGATTTGAGATCTATCTTTGTGAAGATCTGGGCTCCATTTAGCCTGTCTAAAAGCTCATCAATTCTTAGGATAGGATACTTATTCTTAACTGTCGCTGATTTAGACCTTTGTAGTCCACACAGAGTCTAAGCATTCCATCTTTCTTTTTCTGAAGAGAACTGGCGCACTCCAAGGTGAAACACTGGGTCTTACAAACCCTTGTTCTAACAGCTGTCTAAGCTGTTCCTTGAGTTCGATGGCTTCAGGAACTGACATTTTGTACGTGTGCAAGGCTACTGGCTGAGCTCCGCGGGTCAATTCAATCACATGATCTACTTCCCGAATTGGAGGCATTTCAGTTAGCTTCGCTGGGAATAGATCATCAAATTCATTTAACATTCTGGTTCTTTAGCCTTAAGCTTTGAGTCTATTGGGTTCATTTTGACAACATAAATTTGCTGCTTCTTCCTAAGTCCTTTCAGCAACCTAGAAGCTTTTACTAACTGAAGGTCTGGGGATCCGGAAACTCCAGTTCCTTGAACTTTGTTCCCGTGAGGGTCATGGAAGGAAATGGTTCCATTGTGACAGTGTATATCAGCTTGATTTTTGTGGAGCCAATCCATTCCAAGGATCTCGTCAAAAACTCCCAAAGGTAAGACTTTGAACTGACAGTCGCTTACATTACCATCTAGATTGAACTGGATAAGATCTATCTCATGGTGAGTAAAAAGAATCTTCCCATTGGCCAATTCAACTTGCATAGGTTTCCCTGATTTGTGTTCTAAGACTAGCTTACGCAAGCATCCCCAGGGGAAATGAATGAATGAGAAATGCCTGAATCAATCAAAAGCTTAAAAAGCTTACCCTGATATTCAGTTGGAGTATGGATGACTGAGAAACTAACAGTTAGGTCCTTGGTTTTCAATTGCAGCAAAGATCTGCCCTCTTTCCTCTTCTACTACATCAGAAATTGTGACTGCTCTGGCTGCTCTGCAGTCTCAGGTGGAACTCTTTCTCTTTGGTTGCCCCAGTTCTGGGAAGGAGTTCTGAGGTTACTCTGAACAGAAGAAGATGGCTGAGCTGGAGTTCTTCTGGGATTTCCCTGGCTTGGGCGAGACGGACCCTGATTAGACTGGTATGAAGGGGTTGGTCTCTGAACTCGGGGTCCTTGACTTCCCTGTCCCCTTGACATGGCAAGAGTCGGGCAATCTCTTTCAGTTGGTGACCGAAAACTTGTATCCAAAACATCGATTTTCACTTCTGAGCTCATCCTTCTGATTTCTTGAAAGAGGTGGGGCTCTTGAGAAAGTATTCTAGGGGAAGGGTCTTCCTTCACTTCGGAATCTTCCTGCATCCTGATTCTTATTCGGGCCTTGCTGCCTCTTCGAGGGTGGAAAGTTTGAAGTACTTCCTTGGGCTTGGAATCTTTTAAAGTTAGAGGGTGCAGGCTTTGGCACGGGACCTTTACTACAAAGGCTTTGGGAAAATCCTTTACCATTCTTACTGGTTTAGCCATGGACACTGGCTTGGCATTTTTGACTAGTGTGTCCAAGGGTTCGTTCATTCCCCGAATGAACCTGGCCATGAGTTGCTCTTCATTATCTTGAGACTGGGTGAGGTCAGGGATACCAGATAAATAGGGAACTTCCATCTATAAAAATAAGAACTTTGATTAAAAATTCTTTATTAAAGAAGCTTACGAAATGAAAATACATTATGAAAAATACGTTTTCTGAGTTTTTACTATCAATTTCTGGATAAGAATTTATTTATCCTTATTAGCTTTCAACTTCGCTCTGATACCAACTCTGAGATCCCTCTGCCCCCTCCACGCACTGGAATCCCGGTAGCTGAGAGGAGCAGAAGTAGCCCCCTCATGCACGGGGCAGGGTTTCTCACTCAGGGCCTTGCCCACGAATGTCCGGGCACGAGACTAGGCTGGTGGTCACTCCGAAAACTGAAACCGGAAAAATTTCCCATGCCCGAAAAGCGGGGACGATTCCACCTTTTTGAATTTTCTTAACGAACTTTTCTAACAAGATCAATTCTAAACTATCCTTCACTTGAATAAACCAGATAGAAGGAAACTATCACTGATATAATTTGACCATCTGAGTAATTTCAACGCTTTTTTCCTAATCAAGATCAGGCACATCCGTTGATCCACTCAATTGAGAAATTTATCAGGGAATTAATTAGCTACTTGAATCCTAGCATAATCCTAAGATTTTTTAGTTTAATTATTAAAACTCCACTCATTCCAGCCTCGGCCCATGGGTTAGCCACCACCCTACCACTGGAATCGGTAGAACCAAACAAGGACTCACCCACCCATAATTGAAATGCCTTTCTTATCTTTAGCTTTAGAAAACAGATGCGCACACACTCCTCTTTAAAACTTTAATATAAAAAAATAACCCATTAACAAAATAGATATGATCACAGATTTCATGACTCAAAATTTTCATTCAATCCCTTGTTTCATAAAAACAGTACGATATAAAAAAATATCTTTTATGCATATGTTTATGCATAAAAATCATTTATGATGAAAATCACACTTTTAATAAAAAAATATCTTTTATGCATATGTTTATGCATAAAAATCATTTATTATTAAAAAGATCATTTTTCAATTTTTAACTCACTAAAACTAATTAGAAGTTCACCAAGAGTATTTAAATCATTCTAGTGTAAACATTTTCTACTTATTTAAGAGAACATTATGAAAAACTTGATTTTATCCAATAATCAATCATCTAGGATAAAGAATGGTTGGATTTACTAAAGAAGAGAGGGGAATGCCTTTTTTCAATGAGGCATAACATCATTTCATTTTAGAGAAGACAAAAATCATAAAAAACCATAAAAGAAATAGAAAAGAGAAGAATCTCCAACTTACATAGATAATTCAAGAGCTTTCCTTTGGCTTGATGGTTTGAGGGTTCTACTCTTGTTGAAACAAGAGTTGCCACCAATCTTTAGAAGAGGGAAGGTCAACAACTAATGAATTATGAGTAAAATTCACTGTTTTTGGCACTTGGGAGAGGCAGGGTAGCAGTGCAAAACACTTTTGAGTTTCAACAAAGGGGAAGGCTTCTATTTATAGGAAAAAGTGAGCTAATTCTAGAATTTTCCAGATCAGTTTGGTCAATGTTTGACCATTTTTGGGTTAGTTTAGTCCACTTTTTGGATCTAGTTGAAACAGGAGAGAGGAGAGATAAAAATATCTCATTATTTGGGAGTTTAAATCTCATTCAAGCATGTGAAATAGGTGCCTCCTTCATGAGGGGACTTCCCCCATACAGAGGTGTCAAAAATGCATCATTTCATCTAAATATCTCTCTTTTTTAACTATTAACCTTGTTGTCCTTAGTCAACTCTTCATCTTATGTGAGTATTTACTCATTTTTGGGGGATTTTCCTTTTATTCTTCTATTTATCTCCTTCCTACATTTGGATGAATCTTATTGGTCCATAGGAACCTTAATTTAAAATTTCAAAAAAATCTTGACCCTCAGGATAATGCCTCTTGAACAGATTATACTTAATTTCTAATGCATCTTTGAAAATATTTTTGAACTTCTGTTTCAGGGGAACTTATTTTAATAAGATGAGATATTTTTATATCCAAAAATATTTAAAAATTGAATTACCACTCTCTAGAAGATTTTCTCTCTCTAGGCCAAAACTGGTAGAAACAAGATCTTTTATATTTCTGAAGAGGGATTTGATTACAGGGGAAGATGCTCGACATCTTGAGAGCGTGGGGAGGAATCTTACAAGGTGTGAAGGGGGCACATGGCCCAACAAGGTCTATATCACCCACGACAAAACATTGTGGCTAGCCCAAGGTTGGCCACATTGATAGATGGTCTTCTTGGGGGAACTCCAGCACAAGGCAAGTGGGATCCACACATGTTTCTATTTTGACCACATTAGGGAGATAAATTGTATGTATAGAGATTTGAATGCTTGGGGGAACTCCATCTCAAGCACATGTTTTTATTTCGGCTGTCATGGAGATCGGCTACATATACAAAGATATGTATGCTTGGGGGTCTACAACCTCTTTGGTTCTTCTTTTTTCAAGCATCAATGGGGTAATGCAGAAGTTGATTCTTCTATGAAGGAGTACTTGCCAGATATGTCACTAGCTACTCGTGGTTTGAAGTCACTATATTAGCTCCCAAAAGGGATGTTGTACTAAGCATAAACAGAGATATGATTTTCCATCCTGTCTATGAAAAGATGCAGGGGAGAAGAGAGCTTGAGCTCTTGCAAGCACACACACACTCACAAAACCCTAAAAGAGAACATACAAGGTGAGAGGCTGAAAATCTTCTTCTTCTTCACACAACACTCAACACACCATATACAAAGATAAGAGTACACACTATGAAAAGGTACTCAACCAAATACATACTAGGGTTCTCTATAGTGTGAACCCAACTAAATGAGTTGGCGCTATAACTATGCCAGTCTCTAGAATGGCTATCATCACAGAGCCTGCCATCCCACTGGCCGCATATCACCCATGATCTCACCAACCATGCCAGTGGTGTAAGTGTGTGGCCTATCCCCCAGGGGGGTCATTAGTGTCCACCGCCTCTCTAGATGAGCTCGATATCTCAACACTCCCCCTTGAGCTCAACTCCATCTCATGTACACCAAGGGAAGCCCTGAATCTGCGGAGCTTCTCTGTACCCAATGCTTTGGTGAAGATGTCAGCGACGTGATCCTGTGTGATGACATAAACAAGGTCAACGTCTCCTGCCAAAACCTTCTCTCTGACAAAATGGTAGTGGACCTCTATATGCTTTGTGCGACGAGCATGAAAAAGTGGGTTCTTGGCCAACTGTATACTGCTAATGTTGTCATAGAAAATGACAACTTGTCTATCCACTGATAGACCCAAATGTGCAAGTAGCTTTCTCAACCACTTGTCTACCCACACTGATAGACCCAAATCTGCAAGTAGCTTTCTCAACCAAGCTACCTCACATGCTGCCATAGCAGTACCTCTGTACTCGGCCTCTGTACTGGATAGAGCAACCGTAGGCTGCTTCTTGCTGCTTCAAGTCATAGCAGCACTTCCTAAAGAAAACATGAAGCCACTAGTAGATCTTCTATCTGAGATACTACCAGCCCAATCAGCATATGTGTACCCATGTACACATATCTCTGTCCCAGTTTCATCCACAATGCAAAGTAGACCTCACATACCTCAATATGCGTCTCAATGCATCCAAATGCGACTTTCGAGGAACCTACATAAACTAACTCACCAACCCAACAACATAGCTCAAATTTGGCCTGGTGATCGTCATGTAGATCAAGCTTCCTACTATGCGCCTATACATAGTAGGATCCTCCAAAATCTCTCATGAATCTGCACTCAACTTGCCATTCTAATCCAATGGCACTGAGATAGGCTTATAGCCTGTCATACCATACTTGGACAACATGTCCAAGCCATACTATCTCTACAGTAATCCAATACCATGTGGTGACCTAATCACCTCAACGCCCAAGAAATATCTGAGCTCCCCCAGATCCTTCATCTCAAACTTCTATCTAAGCAAGATCTTTACATCAAAGATCTCTGCATCATGGTCCCCCATAATGATCAGGTCATCTACATAGATGACAATAAGCACAACCCCTCTATCAGTGTGTCTCACATACAGCGAGAAATCTACATTAGCTACATGAAAGCAAGATATTCAAAAATCTTGTCAAACCATGCTCTTGGTGCTTGTTTTAAGCCATACAAGGCTTTCTTCAACCTACAAACATGCTCGGGGTGACTCACATCCTCATAACGAGGTGGCTGCAACATATACACCTCTTCCTACAAATCCCCATGCAAGAATGCATTCTTTACATTCATCTAATGTAAAGACCAATGCATTGACGTACCCACTGCTATCACAACTCTCACTACTGCTATCTTGGCAACTGGGCTGAAAGTTTCCTCATAATCAATGCCATATGTCTGTGCATATGCTTTGGCTACCAATCTAGCCTTGTACCTGCTTATACTTCCATCACTACTTTGTACACCCACTTGCATCCAATGGCTTTCTTGCCTTCAAGAAATTGCACTAAATCCCAAGTCTTATTTCCATATAGTGCATCCATCTCCTCATCCATAGCTTTCTCCCAACACGAATTTCCAATAGCCTCATCAATGCATGTGGGCTCTACAACCTGTACAATTTTGCCATGTATGCATAGTGATGTGCCACATAACCATCATAGGTAAACCTCTACACAGGATTCTTCACTCTCCTAGATCTTTGCAGCTTTGCATTCATGGCTTCCATAGCCTTCTTTACACCAGGTGTTCTCATAGCTGGTATCCCAAGATCCTCATCAAGGCTCATCTCTGAGCCACTAGACTCTCGATCAACATGAGAATGCCCTGCAGAAATGTCAACTTCCATCACTGTTATGTTTTACTTTGTACACCCACTTGCATCCAATGGCTTTCTTGCCTTCAGGCAATTGCACTGAATCCCAAGTCTCATTTCCATATAGTGCATCCATCTCCTCATCCATAGCTTTCTCCCAACACGAATTTCCAACAGTCTCATCAATGCATGTGGGCTCTACAACCTGTACAACTTTTGCCACCATGTATGCATAGTGATGTGCCACATAACCATCATAGGTAAACCTCAGCATAGGATTCTTCACTCTCCCAGATCTTCATAGCTTTGCATTCATGGCTTCCATAGCCTTCTTTACACCAGGCGTTCTCATAGTTGGTATCCCAAGATCCTCATCAAGGCTCATCTCTGAGCCACTAGACTCTCGATCAACATGAGAATGCCCTATAGAAATGTCAGGCATACTAAGGGGCTCAATCACTTTCTCTTTGCCTTTATGTGATGTACTAATCACATTTGCATGGCTAGTATTATGACGCAGCCTGCCACTCCATGGTCTATCAACTGAACCACTAGATGAGGACTCTCCTGGTCCACTCAAAGACTGTGATTGCTGACTTGCATTCTGTGCAACCACATTTCCACACATCAGCCCCAACAGCTTCTTTTTCAGCAGCATACCAGCTACTCATCTCATCATAAAAAACATCCCTGCTTACCCTCAACTCACGTGTAGCAGGGTTATAACACTTGTATCCCTTTTGCTCAAGGGAGTATCCACAATAAACACACATTTTTTAGCTTTTGGATCCAGCTTAGTTCTCAGCTCTACTGGCACATGCACATATAAGACTTTCAGATGAGATAAATCAGGTTTTCTGCCAGTAAACCTCTATTCTGGTATGGCTGTAGTTGGAGTCCTGTTCATGATGTAAACTGCTGTAGAAACAACCTCAGCCCACCAATAGCTATGTGGCATATTCTTCTCTCCCATCAATGCTCATGCAATGTCAGCAATGTGCTTGTTTTTCCGCTCACATCAGCTCTATTTTGCTGCGGAGTGTATCTACATGTAAACTGTCTCCGAATACCATTCTTCTTCAAAAATTCAGAGAACTCATTGGAGAAGTACTCTCCCCCTCCATATGACCTTAGGCACTTTACATATTTCTCTATTTGCTTTTCAGCCAACTCTGAAATTCTGAAAATGAGTGAACACCTCACCCTTCTCCTTCATGAAGTATACCCACACTTTCCTTGTGTAGTCATCAATAAATGTCACATAATACCTGCAGCCTCCCATAGACATGGTCTTCGTAGGATCCCATACATCTGAATGCACAACATCTAGTGCATTTCTGCTCACATTTTTGTCATGTGGAAATACATGCTTTGTTTGGTTTTTTCCAAATTGGCAAACCTACAAACCCTGCTCAATCATTTGGCCAACTCAAACTAGATTCTTTGTTATGTTCGGAACATGAAGTACATCTACAAGGTACCTCACTTTGTTATCCTGCATAGACAATGGCACATCTCCAACATGGGCAATTGGATGAGTAGTGTCATCCCTTGTTTCCACAAAACCTGGTCTTTCAAGGTTTTTCATCTCCTTGAACCACTCCCCATGACTTGTCATGTGGTTCTTCGAAGCACCTGAATCAACGTACCATACATCATCTTTATGTGCTGCTTCAACATTTTCAAACATGGCATTAACGACATGCTGCATAACAAACAACCTTTCATTATCCTCATCGTTTCTACTCCAGGATGCATAGTTGTTTTGCTGCAATTTTCCATTTTGCATGTCAGCCTGCTTCTTATAACAATCTGCCTGCACATGTCCAGGCTTACCACAATAAAAGCATCCACGTGTATCATTATAATGCCTTTGCCAATTTCCACGACCTCTTTGACTCCCCTTGCCTCTGAATTGGCCTCTTCCACCTGCGTGTTGTTGTTGTTGAATTTTGGGACTGTTGTTGTTGCTGCTGCTATTGGCCATAATTCTGATTACCTGTTCGGCCACCTCCTTGGCCACGTCCACGGCCTCCTCCTTGGCCACGTCCACGGCCTCCTCTACCTCGTCCTCTTCCTAAACTTATGTAGAAGGCCTATTGCTCTGAACTATTTTTGTTTTGTAAAAGCTGTTGGTCTTCACCCAAGCTCTTCTCTTCTATAATCAACATAGGCACCAAATCTGTGAATTGGGAATGTTTTCCTGAGTCTGAATAGACATCTTGAAGATAGCTAAATTATCTTCTATTCTCTTCTCTTCTCTAGAACAATAACGTAAAGATAAGAGTATATACTATAAGGGAAAGTACTCTCCTACTATAACATATAAAGGTTGGTCCATAGTGTGAACACGACTACATGAGCTGGCGCTATAACTATGCCACAACTCTAGTACAACAAAGTGGCTAATCACACACTCTATAGACCACTAGTCGTATATTACCCATAATCTCACTAACCATGCTAGTGATGTAAGTGTGAAGTTGTCATCCTAGCATGTCACCCATATCCATAGTTGAGCTCCATATTTCAACACTCCCCCTTGTGCTCAACTCCATACCCTGCACTCCAAGTAAGCTCATGAACCTATGGATCTCCTATGTACCTAACGCCTTTTTTAATATGCTAGTTGTGTGATTCTTCGTGATATTATATGGAAAATCTATATCACCTGCTCCTGTAGAACCTTCTCCTCATAAAGGGATAATGCACCTTAATACGTCTCATCGTAGCATGATATCTTGGGATACTTGCCATGTTATTACAATAAATAACAACATCCTTGTACATGGGCTCTCCCATATTCACTAATAGCTTTTATAACTGTGTGTTTTTACCGCACGAGTCGGAGATGGGGACTTGCCGAACACCGTATGCGAGCCACGAATGGCTGCAAGCATACAACCAGAACCTAGCAAGCTCAAACAGAAAGCAAAGGTGTGTCACTCACCGCTCAAACCGCCGCCGTGGAGGATTCCCGCGTCGCAGTGAAGAAGGAGCTGCCGTCGCCGCTCTACCGCCTTGCCGCCGTCGTGCCGCCACACAGTGCTCGATCGCTCTCTCTCTCTCTCTCTCTCTCTCTCACACACACACACACATACGTAGGAGAAGGGGAACGAAAAGATAAGGCAAGAGCACACTTTGTATTCAACACATTGAGAATGAGAGTTTTAGGGTTACATTTGACTCTTATAGGTGACTTAGCCGTTCACACATGGGCGCCCATACATGGCCGTCCGATCCTAACCCTTATCCTGCTGATATTCAAGGTGCACCTCTCATCGGCGGTCACCCAATCCCTTTATCCTTTACATATGGTGCTGACAAGCCCGGCCCATGACTTAGAATACTTAAATTAATTACATGATGTAAAACATAATACGTCTCAATGTCCGTCATAGGTTAACATGCCCCCTTTCCTGATGTAGATTCTGTCCTCAAAATCTATGGTATGGTAACCTCGATAGGGTTTGTTGTGGTAGACCATCTGCAAAATAGGGAAGTAGAGTGAAAGTATGCTGAAATTCAAAAGATATAAAGTGTAATAAATTTAAGCATGTTAGACCACAATGGATGTTGCCATGAGAACTTAGTTTAAGGGGTCACATGAATGAGCTAGCATAGCAAATTAACAGGACTTTTAAAATATTGAAAGTAAATCAAGAGTTAGCAAGGTGTTGAAGGTTAATCAAGGTCTATAACTGGCCTAAGTCAAGGAAAATTACCCATCTTAATAAATAAACAGATGATCACAATGTGTCTGCTCTCTAGGAACAACAAGTTAATACCACGAGCCTAGGGACATAAGAAACATCAGAGTTACAAGAGCCTTTTGCCTTTATTTCTTTATGCACGTGACATTTTTACACACAATGGCGACCTCCCTAAGGCAAAACTAACATCGATCCTGGTACCATGTTTAACACAAGGCATTCTCCAGTAATCTATTAGTTCATCTTAGGCAAGGCTACCCCCTACCAACCCAGGGCATCGGTCTGGAGTAGAATACTCCTCACCTACCAAGTGTCAATAAGGCGATAGGCCAACATTAGAACACATAACAGACTTGCATTGCCATTCATTGTAGGCTTTTTTTTTATAATTTATTTATTTTCTTTGCTCCTGAACTATAATGTGTTCTTACATCCTTTCAACAAAGGGGTAAAAGCTATGTCCTAGAGGTCAACACACACACAACCAAGTTGTTCAAACATTAAGATGGTTATAACCCTAGACTTAAGACAACCATATTCCCAGGTTAACTAAAGACTTCATGCATTCTCAAGAATATATCCAATAAAGTTAAGCTCATTAATGATTTACACTAGCACCGTCATGCAACTTCAAAAACTAAGTAGTACTTTGATAAGTTCCATGTGGTCATGCCTTCAGTTTATGCAATTAATTGAACAATAAAAACGAAAGAGAGTGGGTATGGAAGAATTACACCTGTATTTTGGAGATCTCCTTGATTCGATGAGAGAAATACCCGCAATTTGATGAGATATTTATGTATGAGCATTGCGGCTATCTCAGGACTTGAAAGCAAACCCACCTCAAACTTTTCAACCTGTACAACCACAACTAACAAGCACTATACCTTGAGAGGCACATCAGTGTGAAAAATTAAAGACTCGTTTAAGGACTCCAACTTGTTGGCTCTCTCATGCCGCTCACTTAAAGGCATGTTCCTGTTGAGGAGTTACACTTTATTTTGGAAGCTCTGGCTCCTTCTTAGTCACTTGAAAAAATATCCTTTTTCCATACGAAAAAGGATATTGAAATATCCTTTTCCCATAAGGAAGTTCCTCAACCTAATGCTTGGAAGTTATTACTAAACAAGCTTCTTATTCATAATTTAAGGTAGAGTGATGATTAACTGCAGCAACTTACCTAATTATAGTGCTTGCAAAAGCTTCTGCACTTATATAAAACCTGTAGCTCTAACATAGTCACCTCCTATGGTACTATAAATCCTATTATATTGCCAATTGTATATGGACTAGTCACACAAACATACATCCACCAATAACTTGAAAATATCATAATATTCTTTGTATAGACTATCTTGCAACCAAATTTTTTGAGATAGATTGATAATTGCTTGCAGCAACTTACCTAGTTATAGTGCTTGCAAAATCTTATACACTTATAGCTAACCTGGAGTCTCTAACACAGTCACCTCCTGTGGTACTATAAATCTTGTTATATTACCACAGTCACCTCCTGTGGTACTATAAATCCTGTTATATTGCCAACTGCATATGGACCAATCACACAAACATACATCCACCAATATCCTGAAAATATCAGATTCTTTGTACAGAATATCTTGCAACCAAAATTTTTCCACCATAACTTTTAATCAAACCAGAAATTCTACCATAAATTTACTTTGAATCATAAATTGAGCATACATAGTCAAAATTGACACTCACATAGTGTTGCAAAAAAGTTACAGAGCCAAAACAGGGTCTAACATGGCCTTAAATCCAAATTTTGAAATCACTATGGTCTAAAAGATGTCTCTCTCACACAATATAATAACCCTTCGCTTCACCACATGAAGGGCCGCTCTAGATGTGAGAGCGTACCTTACTGTTGTGCCTACCTATTCCTCTTGCCTAGTAGCTACTTGCATAGATTTTGTAAGATTCCTCCCTCCAACTTTTGAGGTGTAAAGGTGTAAGAACCTCCCCTCTTGTTCTTGTAATTATTCCCCTCTCTAAAATAGAAGAAAGATCTTGTTTTACCCTGTTTTGACCTAGAGAGAGAAAAAGTCTAGAGAGAGATAATCCTAAATTAAGATATCTTTGGATATAAAAATCCTCCTAGTGTCTAAAATGGATTCCCCCGAAACAAAAATTTAAAACAAACTTTCCAATGTGCATTTGGAATTAATTGAAAATGTGTATAAAGAACCTTAGCCTAAGGGTCTACATTTTCAAAAAAATTTGGATTATGGTCCAATTAATGTTCCAATGGGCCAATTGGATTAATCCAAGTGTTGGGATGAGATAAATCCAAAAGAATTAAAAAAATACCCAAAAATGAGTAAATGCTCACATAAGATGAAGAGTTGACTGAGTACAAGGTTTATTAGTTAAAAACTATGAGATATTACTAAAAAATGAGATATTTTAGAATAATGATGCATTTTTGACACCTTAGTAAGGAGAAGGGGACTCTTGAGGTAGAAGCTCATTTCACGCATGTGGAAGGGTTTTTAATTCAAAACAATTATGATATTTTTATCTCTCCTCTCTCCTGGATCAAACCAAATAAAAAAGGGAGCCAAACTAGTCCAAATCTTGTCCAAATTGAGTCAAACTGAGTGGACTTGGTTAGTGGCCTCCCTCACCTATAAATAGATCCTTAGTCTTTTGAAAAAAAATCTGTGAGCTATACCATGCCAATATTATATTAAAATAATCATATTTTATATTATCCCTTAAAAATCCTCTACTTTTGGAGAGCTTGGAGCTTCTCTCTCTCTTCAACAACTCTTGGAGCTTTCTTCTCAACTTACTAAACCAATTGATTGATTGGGGGCTTCACTTCTAGATAAAGACTCAAGCCAAACCTTGAGGTAAGAAGGAGTTTTATGGTTTTTGTTAATATTCTCAAATGATTTCACTTCTCAACCCCTCTCAAGCTTGAGAAGTTTCTAATTAGTTGTTTGTAATTCAAATCAAGCTTTCCCTAAGAATTTTAATGATTAATCAAAAAAAAGTTAATCTTTATTTAGAATGCTTTTTATGTATATCTCTCTCTCCCAAAAGAATAGTCATTCCTATGGCTAATTCTTTAGAAAAAGAATGCTTCTCATTGATAAATGCTTAATTCAAAACCAAACTCTAAGCTTGTAAAGCTAGAGGATAAGAAAATGGTATTTTTATGCTTTTATGTTAACAAAATAATGATAAATTCTTTTAGATTATTATAAGTAGTTAAAAAACTACTTTAATTAATTCTAAAGATGAAAGAGATAATCCTATCATTTTGGGAAAAGAGGAATAATAGAAATAGCTTAATCTAGTAGAATAATCATAATTAAGTTTATGATGGCTAAATTTATGATTTAATATCATAATTTGGATTTAAGTTTAAGAATAGATCTTCTATCATAATTGTATTGCAATGTCTTATTATTTTTTAGAAGAATTAAAAATAATCAGTAATAGTGAAGCTATGGTGAAATGTTTAGAAAATAATACATATCTTATTTTTATGCATAAAACTAAAAGAGGACTTTCTACCATATTCTAGGATTGGACATCCTATGCAAAAAGAATTATTTTCATCATATTCATGAGAAATAATTTTGTAATTTTGCATAATTAATTGATTATGAGAAAAGAGTAAATTTTGATAAATTTATTTTTATATAAAAAGAGAAATTCCCATGATAATTGAGATGAATTCCCATGATAAAAAGAGATCCAAGTAATTAAAAAGAGGAATTCCCATGATATATTGAGATCCAAGTATAAAAAGAGGAATTCCCATGATAATTGAGATCCAAGTAATTAAATGGTAAAAGAGAAAATTTTGATAAATTTATTTTATGCAAAAGAGGAATTCCCATGATATTTGAGATCCAAGAAATTAAATGGTAAAAGAGGAATTTTTAGCATAATTCAAATTATGAGTATTTATCAAAAGTGAAAATTTGAGCATTATTAAATTTAGTGGAAAATATGGGTAAAATTGATTTTTGTAAATCCCATGAATCTTTTACTCAAAAGAAGAATATTTAAAATATTTCACTTGAGAAATTTGAGAAAGAATATGAAAATATCCATCGAGAAAAAGTACCTTTAACTAGGCCAAGCAATTGCAATTGGCAGAAATTTAGAAAAGTCCCATCATCGATATCAAAAGTAGAAAATGTTACTAAATGTGAATAGTGGTGAACGGATGTGATGAGATGTGATGTGAATCGGGGTAGACGTGAATGGATGAGATGTGATGTGGATGGATGTGATGTGGTGAGATGTGGATCTGAATGAATATAAATGAATGTGATGTGATGTGAGATGTGGATCTGAATGAATATACATGAATGTGATGTGGATGGATGTGATGTGGTGAGATGTGGATCTGAATGAATATAAATGAATAAATGAATGTGAATGGATGGATGAGATGAAAGGTGGATGAATGTGATGTGATGTGGATCTAGGTAGATGTGAATGGATGAGATGTGATATAAATGGATGTGGATGTGAATGTGATGAGATCAGATTGAGATGTGATGATATGTGAAAGGATGTGATGTAATGTAAATGGATGAGAATGAGATATGGATGTGATGAGATGTGGATGGGATGTGATGTGATGTAAATGGATGTGGATGGGATGCGATGTGATATAAATGGATGTGGATGTAAATGTGATGAGATGAGATTGAGATGTGATGTAAATGGATAGGAATGAGATGTGGATGGAATGCATGTGATGAGATGAGATTGAGATGTGATGTAAATGGATAGGAATGAGATGTGGATGGAATGCATGTGATGTGGATGCAATGAATGTGATGGATGCGAATGGGTGTGATGGATGTGAATGGGTGTGATGGATATGAGTGGATGTGAATGGATGCGATGAGATGTGAATGGATGCGATGAGATATGAATGGATGTGAATGTGATGTGATGATATCTAAATGGATGTGATGTGATGTGAATATGATATGATAAAATGTAAATGGATGTGATTATGATGTGTTGAGACGTGAATGGATGACATGTGATGTGAATGGATGAGATGTGATGTGATGTGAATGGATGAGATGTGATGTGATGTGGATGGATGTGATGTGGTGAGATGTGGATCTAAATGAATATAAATGAATGTGGTGAGATGTGGATCTAAATGAATATAAATGAATGTGATGTAATGTGAATGGATGGATGAGATGTAAGGTGGATGAATGTGATGTGATGTGGATCTAGGTAGATGTGAATGGATGAGATGTGATGTGGATATGGGTAGATGTGAATGAATGAGATGTGACAAGGATAGATGTGGATAGATGTGATGAGATGTAATATGATGTGACTGGATGAGAATGGATGAAGACGATGGGAATACATATGACTGGATGCTGAATAAGCAATGTGAATTGATGTAGAAGAATGTGGAATAACGAGAAATGATGTGGAACAATGTGGAAAGATGAGAGTTCGTTAGAAACTGTATTTATAAAACTTGTTTTTAAATGACTGTTTTATGTCAAGAATGTTGGGAAAGCATTTTAACCATCTTATGAATGAGGTGGTGGAGACCTAATTGTGATAAAGTTGCAACACCTGACGGAGAGCAAATGGAGGACGTCTCGTGTAGCAAGGTCAACCGAGGTCTTGACCAGCCTTGATTCAATTTAAATGGTGAGCTTTCGGTACGGTGGATGAGGGACCAAGGAAGCGGCCTATGAGTGAAGCACTAGGCGAAGGAGCCTACAGGGTGCTAACCATATGGTGCTCGAGCTCTGGGTCACCGCCAAAGATACCCACAGGTGTGTCAAGGAAGAAAATGGAACAAGGAGTTAGAGTTGTTTTTAAACTTGGGCATGGATCTGGTTGATTGTCCTTGCTGGTCCTCACAAACGGATGAGTCCATGGCTCTTTTATATGGATCTGTTGGTTGATCTTGCTGATCTTCAACGGAGAGTCCATCTGGATTTTCATAAGGGAATATATTTCTGGGTACTATGATCTAAGAACTATTGAAAAGGCCCTTGAGTGGATAGGTGGTGAGCGTTCTGGTTGCCAATGATGCCATAGGTACATCGATGAGGGAATGATTGGAAATTAGAATTCAACCTGGATATTTTGGAGGATTATGATCAGTGATATTATGGTTTCATTAAAAGATTGTTTTAAAGACAACTAAATCCGTGAAACAGGCAATTTCATATTGGGTGTGTAAGTGGTGTGACTATCTTGAAGTTTTCTTGAAGTGCTGGCTAGGGGGCTTGGGAGCTCTTTTCCCTGGTACTCGGGGCAAAACATAACCAAATTCCTAAATGGATTCTATCACTATATAGTGGTTGGACGGTTGGCTAACCCATGGGACTGGATGGGGTTACGCTGGTGGACTGATGGATCCCTAAAATGAGACTAAATTCTGTTATGGTATGATAGATGAAGTAAATCTCGGATAGGTTTTTTTCTATAGAAAAGAATCAACGGCTGTGCCTCTCGATGAGGAAAAAAGCGTTGGTCTCTATGATCCAAGTTCTTCCTTGATCTGACCATGTGACTTACGGGTTTGGTCGGACCAATTTGGTTAGTTAAGGCTCTTGACTACGTTAGAATAAAAATATCCTGGAGGAATCGCCCGTTCTTTTTGGGCAAGGGAAGTGTTTTTTGGGTTCGATTTTGGAAGAACCGAGGGATTAGTCTCTTGTCCGGATATCTGTGGGCAAGGCCCTAAGTGAGAGGCTCTGCCCTACACAAGAAGTGCTACTTCCGCTGCTAGCACCCCCGAATTCGTTGCGCAGAGGGGATAGGGATCTTTTAGCTGTGGTATCAGAGCGAATTGGCTAAAGTGGAACAACCAAGAAGCCAGAAATGTAAAAAATTTATGAAGTACCAGTAAAAGATTGTAATTGTGTGATGAAATTCATACAAATTGATATTCAGAATAAAGATTCATAAATTGGTAATTGGGTCTTCAGACGGAAGTACCGCAATTGTATGGAATCCCTAACTTGCTTGAGGCCTAGATATGATGGTATTTACCTTATAACTCCAAGGACCGTGACTACCCGTATATATTGTGGGTATAACTGTAGCTCTTTATTGACAATGTATACGAGTAAATCTAAGACCTTGAAATTATAAGCAAAAATGCTCTCTAGATGATGAATTTGAATGCTAATTGATATGTGACTTTAGAATTTTGGTGAGGCTGTGGAGAAGTGGATCGAAGCAATGGAAGAATACTTCGATGTCACCGGGTACAATGAGAAGAGTAAAATGGCTCTTGCAAGGCTGAAGATAGTAGAAACAGCCAGAGTGGCATGGAGAAACCACTACGAGACAAACTATCTGGATTGGAATATCTAGACCTGGAATGATCTCAAGATTTACCTAAGGAAGAGATTCTGTCCTCTCGGCTTTTTGGAAACCAAGATGAACGAATTCTTAGAGTTAACCCAAGGGGAGCAGAACTATTGAAGTGTATCACCAAGCATTCGCTCTCCTTCTCAAATACTCACCACCGCTTTGATGAAGAACAGGTGATGGCCACGTTCATTCGGGGAGTGAACGAACCTTTGAATATCCTAGTGAAGAATGCCAAGCCAGTTTCCATGGCCAAAGCAGTGGATGGCGAAGGATTTTGCCAAGGCTTTCGATGTCAAGGTCCCGCCGAAGCCAGCACCATCATCTTTCAAAAGATTTCTAACTCCAAAAGGTGATTCCAACCTTCCACCACCTAAGAGACAACAAGGTCAAGCTCAAGATATGGGAAGTTCCAGAATGGAAGAAAGTTCCTTTTCCTGGAATTCAATCACCCTAGAATTCAACTTTAGAAGTTCCACCCTTGAACGAAGAAGTGAAATGCTATAACTGTCAAGGATTTGGACATCATAGTATGGATTGCCCAACTCCTTTTGGATCAAGGTTTTCGGGGCAGGGAAGTCAGGGACCAAGATTCCAGACTCCAACTCCTTCCTTCCAGAGTAATCAGGTTCCTTTCCGTCAAAATCAGGGAAATCCCAGAGGGAGACCCTCTAACCAACCCTCAGTTTTAATCCAAAGTAATGCAAGACCTCCGCCTCAGAATAAGGGAAGTCAAAGAGAGATGTTCCAAAATTGGCCGTCCACTTCCAAGGCAGTAACGCTGGAAGTGATTGAAGAAGAAGAAGATGAAAGAGATTATACTCCACCTCCGAGATGAGGACATCTCACGTTTCTTAAGTGGGGTAGGATGTAAGATTCCTCCCTCCAGCTTTTGAGGTGTAAAGGTGTAAGAGCCTCTCCTTTTGTTCTTGTAATTATTCCCCTCTCTGAAATAGAAGAAAGATCTTGTTTTACCCTATTTTGGCCTAGAGAGAGAAAAAGTCTAGAGAGAGATAATCTTAAATTAAGATATCTTTGGATATAAAAATCGTCCTAGTGTCTAAAATGGATTCCCATGAAACCGAAATTTAAAATGAACTTTCCAATGTGCATTTGGAATTAATTGAAAATGTGTATAAAGGATCTTAGCCTAAGGGTCTACATTTTTCAGAAATTTTTGGATTATGGTCCAATTAAGGTTCCAATGGGCCAATTGGATTAATCCAATTGTTGAGATGAGATAAATCCAAAAAAGTAAAAGAAAATACCCAAAAATGAGTAAATTCTCACATAATATGAAGAGTTGACTGAGTACAAGGTTTATTAATTAAAAACTATGAGATATTACTAAAAAATGAGATATTTTGAAATAATGATGCATTTTTGACACCTTAGTAAGGAGAGGGGGACTCTTGAGGTAGGCGCCTATTTCACACATTTGGAAGGGTTTTTAATTCAAAAAAAATATGATATTTTTATCTCTCCTCTCTCTTGGATCAAACCAAATAAAAAAGGGAGCCAAACTGGTCCAAATCTTGTCCAAATTGAGTCAAACTAAACCTGGAAAGTTTTAGAACCAAGTTGGACTTGGTAGTGGCCTCGTTCACCTATAAATAGATCCTTAGTCTTTTGAAAAAAAATATGTGAGCTATACCATGCCAGTATTACATTAAAATAATCATATTTTATATTATCCCTTAAAAATTCTCTACTTTTGGAGAGCTTGGAGCTTCTCTCTCTCTTCATCAACTCTTGGAGCTTTCTTCTCAACTTACTAAACCAATTGATTGGTTGGGGGCTTCGCTTCTAGTAGATAAAGAAGCAAGTCAAACCTTGAGGTAAGAAGGAATTTTATGGTTTTTGTTAATATTCTCAAATGGTTTCACTTCTCAACCCCTCTCAAGCTTGAGAAGTTTCTAATTAGTTGTTTGTAATGCAAATCAAGCTTTCCCTAAGAATTTTAATGATTGATCATAAAAAAGTTAATCTTTATGCTTATTTAGAATGCTTTTTATGTATATCTCTCTCTCCCAAATATGGCTAATTCTTTTGAAAAAGAATGCTTCTCATTGATAAATTCTTAATTCAAAACCAAACTCTAAGCTTGTAAAGCTAGAGGATAAGAAAATGGTATTTTTATGCTTTTATATTAACAAAATAATGATAAATTCTTTTAGATTATTATAAGTAGTTAAAAAACTAATTTAATTGTTTCTAAAGGTGAAAGAGATAATCCTATCATTTTGGGAAAAGAGGAATAATAGAAATATATTAATCTAGTAGAATAATCATAATTAAGTTTAGTTAAATTTATGATTTGATATCATAATTTGGATTTAAGTTTAAGAATAGAGCTTCTATCATAATTGTATTGCAACGTCTTATTCTTTTTTAGAAAAATTAAAAATTATCACAGTAATAGCAGCGAAGCTATGGCAAAATGTTTAGAACATAATACATATCTTATTTTTATGCATTTAATACTAAAAGAGGACTTCCTACCATATTCTAGGATTGGACATCCTATGCAAAAAGAATTGTTTTCATCATATTCATGAGAAATAATTTTGTAATTATGCATAATTAATTGATTATGAGAAAATAGTAAACTTTGATAAATTTATTTTTATATAAAAAGAGGAATTCCCATGATAATTGAGATCCAAGTAATTAAATGGTAGAAGAGAAAATTTTGATAAATTTATTTTAAGCAAAAAGAGGAATTCCCATGATATTTGAGATCCAAGAAATTAAATAGTAAAAGAAAAATTTTTAGCATAATTCAAATTATGAGTATTTATCAAAAGTAGAATTTTGAGCATTATTAAATTTAGTGGTAAAAATGGGTAAAATTGATTTTTGTAAATCCCATGAATCTTTTACTCAAAAGAAGAATATTGAAAATATTTCACTTGAGAAAGTATGAAAATATTCATCGAGAAAAAGTACCTTTAATAACTAGGCCAAGCAATTGCAATTGGAAGAAATTTAGAAAAGTCCCATCATCGGTATCGAAAGTAGAAAATGTTACTAAATGTGAATAGAGGTGAACGGATGTGATGAGATGTGATGTGAATCGGGATAGACGTGAATGGATGAGATGTGATGTGGTGAGATGTGGATCTGAATGAATATAAATGAATGTGATGTGGTGAGATGTGGATCTGAATGAATATAAATGAATGTGATGTAATGTGAATGGATGGATGAGATGTAAGGTGGATGAATGTGATGTGATGTGGATCTAGGTAGATGTGAATGGATGAGATGTGATATAAATGAATGTGCAAGTGAATGTGATGAGATGAGATTGAGATATGATGATCCTAGCTAAGCATCTCCTCGACCCTCTCATGCTTCATTCTTTTAATATTATTATTATTTCTCTATTAAAACCATATTTCAAGACAATAATTCAACAATTGATGTAATTATATTGTCCCATTACTTACCATTCAAGTTCCTCAGGTCGTCCACCCCGAGCTTTCGAACAAAGGTGAAGGCTACATTCCATTTACTCCATTTAGTAGGCATAGATGAGATGGATCATCAAAGCCAACATGTCCTATGCCATTTTTAGTGTTTAATTGGATATAAGCCCCTGCAACTAGTGCACCACACTAGCGCAAGACTAAGTGTGCTCCCAACAAGTAGAGCTTGGTGTGTAATACCAAGGTTTTTGCCATTCATACACAAGGCTTTTTGATCTTAACTTTAGTGTTCATTTTATAAAAAACCTCTTGCTTATGTATATTTCCCATGCATGGAAAGGCATTATTCTAAGGTGCCCAAAGAGTCATAAAACTTACTGTACCATCCTCAAATGACATGAGGGTCATCATCGAGTAACCCATGTGCATCATCAGCCATGGCTACATCAACATAGTTCTCTTGGAATTATTATGCCATGGACATAAAGCAAATGCTCTTGTATTGAGGATAAAATTATGCCGAAAAGTAGTGATCAACACATTATACCAAAACCAGAATAAGAGTAGATTGTTTTAATCCAACATACACCATAAGTCAATCCAACATACACCACACGTCCGCTTGCACACAAGTTTTAGTAGAGCATGATACACTTCAGCATCCTAGACTCAAAACCAATAAGAACCCTTTCACTCATACCCTTGCAGTTTTTCAAAATCAAGAAGACAAACACATTTCTTTTGAATAAGAGGGCAAGATTATTTTTCAAAATGAAGAAAAACATATTTTTTTTAAAATAAGAGGCTTGTCCATAATGTCTCCATAATAATGTCTCCATAGCTGGATGAAAAGATGCAGGGAGGAAGATAGTTTGAGCTCTTGCAAGCACACACACACTCACACAAACCCTAGAGGAGAACACACAAGATGAGAGGCTGAAACATGTTCTTATTATTCTTCTTAACAAAAGGGTTTTAACAAAAAATAAGGTAAATACAACATAAGTACTAAAGTACTATGTATATGTGGTCCATAATGTGAACACGAGTTAATGAGATGGCAAAATAAGTATGCCATAACTTAATGGTCGACTAGTAGAGCTGGTGTAGTCAAGCTGCAGAATCATTAGCAAAGATCTATCTTGTGAGCATCCTACCAAACACGCCAGTGATGTAAGTGGCAAAAATAATCACCTAGGCATATCATAAGTGTCAGCTCATGTTGAGCTTGACATCTCAAAACTCTCCCTCAAGCTCAACTCTATCTCTAGGACTCCAAGCATAGTCCAGCATTTAGGAAGCTTATCTGCTCCCCAGGGCTTTCGTGAAAATGTCAGCCACATGCTCCTCTGTGCTAACATATATGAGGTCAATGTCTCTTGCTATAAGACCCTCTCTTTGATGAAGTGATAATGGACCTTTATGTGTTTGGTCTGTGCGCATGAAAATTAGGTTCCTCGCCAACTATATATATAAACTGCTGTAGAAACTACTTCATCCCAATAGCTATGCGACATATTCTTCTCTCATCAATGTTTGTGCTATCTGTGCAATGTGCTTATTTTTCTGCTCTCATCAACTCCATTTTGTTGCGGAGTGTATCTACCTATAAACTATCAATGAATGCCATTCTTCCGCAAGAAATCAGAGAACTCATTAGAGAAGTACTCTCCTCCTCCATTTGACCTTAGGCACTTCACATGCTTACCTGTTTGCTTTTCAGCCCATCACTCTGAAATTCTAAAAATGAGTGAAAACTTCACTCTTCTCCTTCATGAAATATACCCACACTTTTCTCGTGTAATCATCAATGAATGTTACAATACCTGCATAGTCACCCATGGATGTAGTTTTGGCAGGACTCCATACATATGAATGCACAACATCAAGTACATTCCTTCTCACATTTTTCTCATGTGGAAATACATGATTTGCCTGCTTTCCAAATTGACATACTTCAAATACTTTCTGCATACCATCAACCTTAAACTTAGGCAGCCCTGTCACAATTTCTTTAGTCTGCATAGACTTCATTCTAATGTCTGTATCTGTAACAACTGGAACCTTGTGCAAACATTGCAGCTTTCACTTCATGCATATTTACATCTAGTGTAAACATTCTACCCACTTTATTGCCTTTTGCAACCAACCTGCACTTGTCTTTAAAGTCTTTGACATAACATCCATCTTAGGGTTAAAGCACACCTGAAAACCCTACTCAATCATCTGGCCAATAGAAACCAGATTCTTTGTAATATTTAGAACATGAAGTATATCTACAAGATACTTCACCTTACCATTCTACATAGACAATTGTACCTTTCTAACATGGGCAATTGGATGAGTTACTGTAGTATCATCTCCTATTTTAACAAAACCTAGCTTTTTAGGATTTTTCATATTCTTTAATCACTTGCCATTATTGGTTATGTGGTGCAAAGCACCTGAATCCACATACCATACATCATTATTGCATGCGAATACATCATTTTCCAACACATCATTAAGCACATGTTGCATAATAAACAACCTTTCATTGTCATTAATTTGGCTAGAGGACGCATAATTACTTTGGTGCACTTTTTCACTTTTGTTATGGCTCACCCTAACCCTCCTTGAAACAAATCCAACAAGAGATTACCTGGTGAACCTCAAGTAGTGTGATCTTTAAAATGGGTGAGATTGTAACCCTTGAGGTCTCCAATCTCTACAAGCGATTCCACCACGCCTCCCGCGAGCATTGTCACACCGCCATGTTGCATTACACGGGTACTCGTCCCTCCTCTCACCTCACTTCACTCGCACACACTCACTAGCATACATTAGGGAAAGATATTAGCAAGAGGATTAGCAAGAGCAAGACTCAATTACACAATGGGAGAGTATGTTGTATTATGAGAGAAATTCACTTATATACATGGCCATAAGTGTTCACACTCACTTAAACTATGGCCGACTGGGTATTTTAGGCTCATAAGAGGCCTAATGCTATTACAATGACTACTCTCATAATATATCCATGAAGTACATCACTTAGGACTTCATCCTAAATTACTACCACATGCTCTTGAAGTGGGAATCGCCATAAATACTCTGTCGTCACACCATTATGGGCGCCCATCCAAGTTATAGCTTTGGAGACTATTGCTTCATATCTTGAATGTATGACCCTTTGGTGTATCTATTCGTGACTCTTTGATATAAGATAATGGCGGTAGATCTTGTTAACCCTAGGAACGGGTTAACAACTGCATATCATTTTTCTACTTATAGCAATTTGCATGCACATGCCCAGATTTGCCATAAACACTGTTGTGGGCAAACTAGTTAATATTTCTTGAAAACGAGAAACATTTAGCATCTTTAAAAGACTCCATAAAAAAGGCCAAAATTTTACCTTTTTTTGAAAAGTAGTCTATGCATGTGTATAATGCCGCCCAAAAATGACACTATTTATTAGGACACTGTATTTTTTACAAAAAATGGAACAAAACAAAAGACATGGTTTTGCTTACTTTTTGAGATTACAACTTAAAATCTAACAATAAGTATTAAAAAATATACTAAAATAGAGACCATTTTTCATTGACATCTTTAATCCACAAAAGTAATTAATACAACTCTAAAAAAGGAGTTGTTTTTTATGAGGCATCCTCTTCATCTCACTATCCACAAAGACATTTTTTTCTTCTATGTGTACACCTGAAGGTAAGACACCTTGGGTTTGCTGTCGTGTTAGCACACCCGAGGATGTGCTACCAAGCTCAGAGTTATTGAAGCAAGGGATCTTCTCTTGTAAAATAGAAATGGTTGACTTTCTCAACAAGTAGCCTGCTTTTGTGAGAGTAAAGTCATACACCAAAATATCTACCTCATTAAGTGGTAGTACACCAGTGCTAGCAGTTTTCTTTCCCCTCTTGCGCTTGCCCTTTCCTTTTGTTGTATTTACCATTTCCAAGCTATACTTTCCCTGAAATGCATTTGCATGAGTTGTTCTCATCCACTATTAGTGACAATGTATGCTCACCAATTTCATCTTTGTTGATATCTATTACCTTGCCAATCCAAAACGAATGTTTTAAAGCATCATCCTCAACTACTGTAGCAACAAGGGTACCCTTTTTTATGTCTTGTGGATCACCACTCCACATCTCTTGAATTCTTTTTTGCTTTTCTTTCGATCGTCTGGCTCTTATTTACATCTCTCTTGCTTCCCCATGAAGAAGTTTATTGATCTCTGTTGGAATTCGTGCTGCAAAATAAGTGGTTTTTTCAACAAGAGTTGGCCACTGAAAAGAACTATCTAGATTCCATGAGTTATTGATATTCCTTTCAAGTATTTCTTCTTGTTGTTCGAAGAACGTGTCCCACCATTTTACATCTTGCTCTCCTGCATACTGCTTTGCCTTCTCGATTAGTGATCTTCTCTCTGCAATGCGCCTTTGAAAGTCCATAGCATAACCTACCTTGTTTGCCTACTTTGCTTCCTTTAAGCTTTCCAAGGGTGCCATTTTTTAAGCTTGCATAACCATGTCTGGAATAAATTTGAGAACTTTAAGGCCGCCTGAAGGAAGCCACTCTGCATCAGTAGAGAGAAAATCTTTCCATACAATAAAGTTTGACCACTTTCTTCTAGAGGTTTAATCAGAAAGGCATGTTGATAACTTAGATCATTCAACTACTCCAAGCACCTCCTTTTTTCTATCCTTGGACCATTAATAAAAAACTTGAAATCCATTGTCTCCTTCAAATGCTCAACCATTGGCTTTGGTGTGTAAGCTTTCTCTATAAGTGTCATCATGGTCGGCAAAGTAAATGCATTGTGGCAAGATAATTTTTTTTGAAAACGTGCTAAACATCTCATCAATGTGGTCATGAGTGTGACCCAAAAGTAGAAAATTCACTTTCACTTTCTTAAACACCCCTAAGGAAACCAACATGCTTAGGTATCCAAGAACTATTTTATTCTTATTCTCTCTTGCAGTGTTATCTTGCTGCAAATATAATATGCTTGGCAATGCACCTTCCCAATTAGATATCACATGATGAATGATTGTGACTGCGGTTAGATTTGGATCATTATGGATATGTGAAAAAAACCCTTGGGTGAACTTGAGCTTTGTATACAAGGCAACCAAATGCATTTGCACAAGTGTGTCTTCTGTAATGTCCTTAGGCAACCAAATGCATTGTATACAAGGCAACCAACCAAATGCATTTGCACAAGTGTGTCTTCTGTAATGTCCTTAGGCAGCCTAGCAAAGTGAGGCAAGCAAGTTTTTTTTGGTCCATTCCATCAATAACTAGTCCTCCAAGATACTTTTTTGGAGATGGAAAACACTTTCCTCTATGATCCATTGCCTTCCTTCTTTCATTTGCTTGCTCTTCCCTGTGAATTCTCAAAGCATCCTTGACTGTCCTTAGCTCATCTAGATCACTTGCAACCTTTCTTCTTATTTTTAGCTTTGCACACACAGTGCACACACCCATTCAAACTTTTTGTGGGATATTCACATTGGCAAAAGAAGGTTTTCCAAAGCCTGGTAAAATAAGAGTAGCTTGTATATTGCTCTTGTTTAGTTGTCATAGCATCTCTATACAATGAGAATACCTCTGACCTTGTAAAATTGTCAGATAAGTTAAACCTTCCTGTTGTTGGCATACATTCTACATGATACTTAAAATAACAATGAAGCCACGTTAAAGCATTTTACCCCGTTGGACCTATGGATAATAAAGGATCTAACGACTTCGGTCCTGCCCCATTGTTTGGTCCTGCACTTCACCCTCTCAAGCTGTACATTTCCAAGACTCAAAGCAACCTTAAAGGCTGTCCTACATACCAAATCAGAGCCAAGGCTATATTCAAATTTTCCATGCAAACAAGGTATTAGGAAACCAATAAGAAGTGCATCTTGCTCTCCACTGCTCATGTCAAAATAGCGTGTTCGTAATGCCTTTAACTTTTGCAATCCAAACTTTGCTAGACATTCTTGCTTGCAACATTCTGTTTTAACTGAAACTAGATGAAATAGTAGAGACTTGTGACATTGTGGGTATTAGTTTTCAAAGGTTTCCAAGCTCTTTTTGGATTACGGTTCCAAAATCTTAGATGCAAGAGAATAAGGGCTTTTGGTTTGCCAAGATCCCTTTCCGTTTCTACTGCTAGGATTGCTATGAATCAGAAAATTTTAAGTATTTTTGGAGAGTACATACATATTGAAGGGATAATGCCTTATGAGAAGAAGAAGAAAAAGAGTACATTTGTCTATAATGCATTCAACAATATATGGATGGATCTTAGAAAAGTACAAATTGCAATGATGCATATGTATAAAATTATTGTAGAAAAATGTGGTGGTGTGCTAAAGTTCGTGTTGAAGCTAGATGAGGCACAGATCCAAAAAGGACAAAAGATGGAAAGAGTGAGCATATCTATCATGAATAGGGCAGTTCAGTACAACAATGGTAGAGGAGAGGAACCAGAACATAAAATCCAGTCAGAGATGGAGCTTTGGTGGGTTGGTGTAGCTCAGATACCAACTGAAAATCATCAAACCCTCAAATGGTTGTTCTCCCACATAGGTATCCCTAATATCATTCAATCCCAAAGTATTGGAGATATGTTCGTAGTTGATGGAGTTGGCAATTTCAAAGTGGAATGGCATTTGGGTCTGACTTAAAGACTATCAAATGTATGCTTGGAATATGCAACGGGGATAATGCAAAGTATCCTTACATTTATTGTATGGAGGGTACATGATCAAAAGAGTGGAACAATTTGTGAACAAGCAAGGAGAGTCCCAATGAGAGACTCTATAGATCTGAGTAAGTTCAAGAATAAAGAAGACATTTGGGATCCCATTCTTCCTCTCTCTCTTAAGAATGTTCACATATGCACTTTGCATGCAGAGATAAGAATAATTGACAAGCTTCTGAGATTGAAACTTGATTATGCATATTCTATTAAACCAACATCGTTGGCAGATCAATGTATTGATAAATGTGAAGCATTGTTATAAAAAATGAGCTTTCATGGGGGTCAGGTTCATTTAAGGAAAGATCCAACAGTTTCAGGGAAAACACGAGATGTCTTGGCAGATCTCTCCATGGGAGGTGCAAAAGCCAGAACATTTTTAGGAAACCATAGTAAAAAACAAGTGAATGTTACGTGGGATTGTTGGAAAGAATTGTGTGAGATCACGACAAATGTTTCCAATACAAGGCAGCTAGCAAATCTTAGAATGGAGGTTTGGAAGCATCTTGACATTTTTATAAATGTTCTTAGACAACAGAAGACATCAGGTACATATGTGCAAGAGTATAAAAGTTCTATTACAAATCTCATTCAAATAATCAAAGAAGCACGGGGAGAAAACGATATCACATAATATTTGGCAAGACTCCTTTGTATTATGATACACTCAGTGGAATTGACATATGCTAAAACAAAAAATTGTTATGCAGCACATCCTCCATGTACATGGGCCATATTTTGTTGAGGAGCATGGACCCCTAGCAACATACAGTAACCAAGGGATGGAAAAGTCACATTACCACGCACGCACATCATTCTTTTGGAGCACAAGACATGGTGGAGGGGCTACAAGAAGCAATGCTCTTGTAGAGTTATTCAATTGCTTTTTCAGAAGACAAATACAAAGAATGCAAAAAAACGACATTTCGGACACATAACACTGTCAAAAAAGAGAACTGTTGTATTCATAACTTTGTACAAAAAGTTATCTATTGTAATTCAGAGTATATACAAAAAGTCTATTCCAAAGTTGTCACATCATCATCCTTTGTCAGTGCTCCCTTGGAGCATAGAAATTTCCTTCTATTGTAGCCACCTAGTTTACATTGGTTTTATTTGTAGTAGCTAGAGCATACACAGAGTATGTCAAAAAATATCCTACTCTAGAGGTGGAAAACCCAGGGCCATAACCAATAATTCTACTACAGCCTTGTCTTCTCAAGAAACATGATTTTGTTAGTGTTGGCTTATATAGTTGAGAAGCCATATAGTTTGCAGAGAGCTTTAATACAAAGTATAAGCCAGTCTACAAGCATCCTCAGAGAACTAGCTATGCAACACATGGAAAATATTCTCATCCATCTTGGACAAATAGTGTCCAAGTGCAGTATCTTTCTTGCTAGAGCCTGCTTGCCTTGAGCCTTTACCTCTCCCTAAGAAGTTGTCTTCATCTGCTAGCTCCAACTATAAACAAGAGGAATACTGTGAAATTATTATAAGTTAAAATAATATAATGTATGGATTCAAATTCATATTCATTTACCTTTTTATATCTGATGTCCAGAGTGAGATTAAGGTTTTTTTGATGTCTTTAAGTTGGACATAATTACTATGTTCCCTACCAACATCAGCAATACCAAAAGTGAAGCTTGAAGCTGATTAAATTCATCTTCGAACATTAATGGTTGTGACTCCTGTGCTTTCTTAATACATAATGATAAAGCATGAGTTGAGTCAATGAACTTTTCATCTGAAGTAGACACATCTAAAGCAACAAATTCATCATTATGCTCATTCTCAATATCAATGAGCCCTTCAGCAACTTCACAACCCTCTGCAATGATGTGGCAAGATAATAGTCCTTCCCTCAAGTTAAATAACTTTTGAATATCAGTAAGGAGTAAATACTCCTTATCCTTGATAGGAAAACATGGCAAAGTGAAGGAACAATATATTTATGTAATGGATCTCCACCTTCCTTGGGTGACTGGACAATTGTATGTGCCTTTAATTCTGTGATTTCATTATCCTTGGCAAGCCTCTTCTTCTCCTCAGGTCCAAGTTCCTCATCTATATCATTTGCCTCTAAATCTTTGAGAAAGCAAAAGTTGTAAGAGCCTTCAATCTCCTCAAGTTCCTCCTCTTCACCTCTAAGAGGATATTTGACAATGGAGAAAACTATGAATGCAACAGCTTTGACCATTCTACTGTAGCCTTTTGGATGAGAGGAGCATTCTACATTTTCTACTAAAAACCTTTGAAGTTTGTACATACTACACCTCTTTGTAAATGTTTGTCTTTGGACAGAGGAGGTTCCACAGGGACATGGACATACTCCTTGTTATATCATCAAGATAGAAGGCACTCTAAGTTCCTCATATTCATCAAAGTCCTCTTTAATAAATTGCATGGCATGATTAATAATCATTGAAACATCAATTTTTGGATTGAAAATATCCTTAGCAACTGGAAAGAAAGAGGCCTCAATTCCACGTTCAATAAGAAAATCCAACATTCTCTATGTAGGAGACACCTCTACTATCTCAGAAAGACCAGGAGCCTTGGGTGATGACTTAAACTTTTTTGATGCCATAGGACCTGCCTTTGGTAACTTTGTAAGCCTTCCATGTGCTTTGGATACACTAGACTTTGATTGGGTATCTAGTGCACTAAGAGAAATATTTGAGGATCCAATAGGCTTTGCTGGAGAGGGTTGGCTTGTTTCTTAGTTTCTTAGTTGATTTTGTAACTGTTGTAGGAGATTTGGAAAGCCCTCTCTTTTTGGAAACTTTAGATCTGGATGGAGATACTTGTGAAGACTTCAAACCAATAGGTGTTTTTGGTGAGGTAGACCTTTGACATGAAGACTTTGAACCACCTCCACACCTGCTGTTTTGACATAATCAGATTTGTAAAACTTTCTTCACATCCATCAAATATCTGCACTTGACATCCTCCAAGTTGAATGCTATCAAAACAACCTTTGTCAAATAAATCTGAACCCAAATCTGCCAAATATTCAACTTGATCACCAACTTTTGCAACTTCCCTCATAAGAGTTTGACATTCCGTTTGAATCCTTCAGTGATCAAAATCAGTCTCAATCAACTTGTGTAGGTTTATTTGGCCATCTGCTATGAAAATGTGACACCAATATGCAAGAAACCTATATTGATACACACAGACCAACTTCAATATGAAATCTGAAAATTCCACCAAAATCAAGCAAATAATCCGCATATAATCCGCTAGGATCCACTGAACCTGTTTAGATGCAACCTGATCTACAAACCATAGAAATTGATCATTATGCACCCTGTAATGCAATCCTCTTTGACCAATTTGCAACTCCAAAATCTGCAACACATGAATATCTGAATTTTGACAATCTGCCATCATCTGTATTTTAGAATTTGTCATCCACATCTGACAATCCATTTTGCACAAATTCACCTCCATTCTGTCATCAACTTGAAAGCACACATCATTCAACAAAAATATATTTGAATTGAGAACAACTTTTCCCACATCCATTTTAGAATGCACATCCATCAAACTTAAGCTTAAAATTTCATCAGCCCGCATTTCAGGCATCATATGCTGATCCCCCAAATGTGTCAAACCTGCTTTGTACTCTTTAACAACTTGCTCTTGACAATCCTCCTGCTTAATTTGATCCATAAGACCTGTATTTGATTCAGACCAAAAATCAATCCACTTGTTCAAATTCTTTGCAACTGAAACATCTCCTTGCTGAATATCAACCTGTGACATCAAAATATGTCCTTCAAAACATTCAGAGTCAAAATTATGATTTCCCTGATCATCCGCAATATCACTTATATTAGTCGAAAAATCCGCTTGAATCTGCCAACTATCAAAATTAGCATCTAGAAACTCCTCTGGTATTCCTGCAGCACCTGAAATGTGACCATAACAATTATCTGCAACAACAACCATGCTTTGATGTACAAGAATGGATTTTGCTCTTGTTTTGCCATATTCCTCTGAAATACACCTGCTTGCCGGAAATTCCTCCCATTGGTTTTTTGATTGCAGAATCTGTTTATAGGGTTCAAATATCAATTCTGCAATATCTTTTGGCTGCAAATCCTCCTGTGCGGATCTTTCTGGTGGAAATTCTTCTTAAACTGACATATTTGCCAAAAAATCCTCTTCAGCAAATCTGATTTCAGGGAATTCCTCCTGAGTTGATTCTTTATCTGTAATTCCACACACATCATCCATGGAACCTAAAAACAACCGAATCACATCCTCCTCTTCATTCATCTTGGTATCCGCCTCTTCAATTGCGCTTTGAATGACATGAACAACATCATTGCTATGTATGGTCTGCTTCTCCTCACAACATTCCTCAAATGCAAGTGACATATGTAACCTAAGGTTGAGCAATGAATCTTCCTCTTCCACTCCATGAGCATACTCTAGTGGTAGGTTAGGGGTATCTAGGGGCTCTTCTAGGCTCTCTTGGCCAACCTCCTTTTGCACCTCCTTCTCCTCCATCTTTGGTATCCCCACTTGATGGCTTTCAAACTCCATGCCAATCCAAATGTCATCATCATCACTTGACTCCCCTTCAAACTCATCCGCATATGCATCTCTCAACTTCTCACATGCTTTTTGTAACTTCCCAATGCTTTTACTACTTGAACATGACCTTCGCCTGTCTCCTTTGTGATCAGCTAACCATTCATATGCATTCTCTAAGTCATCCTCAAAGTCATCTAACCTTTCAAATGCAGTCTCCATTTCCTCCCAAGATGATGCTTTATGCACTTTATGGATGATTTTATGAAACTTTGTGCATAGATCAACCATACACCATTTTCTACATGCATCTTTATTTGAGCACTCATCAATTGCACATGGACAATCATCCACCTCATGCTTCCGACTCATGCAAACCTCACATTTTTTCTTCTTCTTCTTTTTACCTCCCATTAGGATCACGTCATTAAAATACAACAATCATATTTAGCCCTCAAGAAAGATGCACCACACCAATCCGAGACCCATTAAATTTGCTAAACGGATACCGGGATCTGCAAAGTTCATTTAATTGGCTGCTTAAAGATGATTGAAATATTTTAAATTGATAATATTATGATTTCTCCTTGAAAAATTTACCATAAAAAGTTACCTTCTGGCTGCAAAGCAGATCTAGTCTGCAAATCAGAAAAGTTGTCAAACTGTGTTGTCAAACTGCATTGTTCAAATCTGCCATACTGCCAAAATCCGCCATGATCCTCCTTGCTATGAACCTTGCCGCCTTATTCTCCAGAATGTATTACCATTCAGCATCTGACTTCCAAGAACCATAACTGCCATTGTAACCGCCACCATAACTGCTGCTCGGTATCTTCGTGGCACTCATCCCCCTTACAGAAGAAAGCAAACTCGACCATGAACACCCTTCATAAGCACCGTCATTCGAATTACACCCTTTCTTAAAAATAGACAAACTGATTCTTCTTCAATCTTCTGCACAGCCTGATTATGTCTGAATCAGATTTTGCCTCCTAAATCTGATTCTTCTTTAATCTTCTGCATAGCCTGATTATGCCTGAATCAGATTTTGCCTCCTAAATCTGATTTCGTCTCCTGAATCTGATTTTGCCTCCTGAATCTGATTTCAAAACAGCACTTGAATCTGATTTCGCCGAGTCCTGAATCCGATTTCGAAATAGCACCTGAATCTGCTCACTTGCTTTGTATGCTCCTATTGTAGGCTCCATCCTAATCAACCATTGTGGTTGAAACCACCGTGAATCGCCAGGTGTTTACTTTTACTTGTAGCCAAACAGTTTTTTGCACAGGAAATTGTCACACAGGAACTGTCATTTTAGATGACTCCTACTCTTGTCAGACCAAGAAAATCCTCACACACACAGAACTTCAGTTTCAAAACACACGCATTCCTCTCAAATCACTACTACATTGTATCTACACTCAAGACACTGAATATGCAAAGTACAGGAAACAGGAATAAGACAGATAGACTGACAAACTGCATCTTGCATTCAGAAATCCGCCATAGCTACAAAGAAAATCCACCTAGTATCAAGAACGTCCATAACTGAAAAGCCTTCCCGGATGCATATTAATTATTATTATTATTTAAATGCATAAAAGAATTTTTTTATTATTATGAAAGTGTTACTTTCATCAAAATGGATTTTTATGCATAAAAGAATAATTTTTTTTATGAAAGTGTTACTTTCATCAAAATGGATTTTTATGCATAAAAGAATAATTTTTTTTATGAAAGTGTTACTTTCATCAAAATGGATTTTTATGCATAAAAGAATAATTTTTTATTATGAAAGTGTTACTTTCATCAAAATGGATTTTTATGCATAAAAGAATAATTTTTTTATTACGAAAGTGTTACTTTCATCAAAATGGATTTTTATGCATAAAAGAATATTTTTTTATTATTATGAAAGTGTTACTTTCATCAAAATAGATTTTTATGCATAAAAGAATAATTTTTTTAATGAAAGTGTTATTTTCATCAAAATGGATTTTTATGCATAAAAGAATAAATTTTTATTATGAAAGTGTTACTTTTATCAAAATAGATTTTTATGCATAAAAGAATAATTTTTTTTATTATGAAAGTGTTACTTTCATCAAAATGGATTTTTATGCATAAAAGAATACTTTTTTCGAAAATGAAAGTGTTACTTTCATCAAAATAGATTTTTATGCATAAAAGAATATTTTTTTAAAATGAAAGTGTTACTTTCATCAAAATGGATTTTTATGCATAAAAGAATAATTTTTTATTATGAAAGTGTTACTTTCATCAAAATAGATTTTTACGCATAAAAGAATATTTTTTTTATTATGAAAGTGTTACTTTCATCAAAATGGATTTTTATGCATAAAAGAATAATTTTTTTTATTATGAAAGTGTTACTTTCATCAAAATGGATTTTTATGCATAAAAGAATAAAGTTTTTATTATGAAAGTGTTACTTTCATCAAAATGGATTTTTATGCATAAAAGAATATTTTTTTAATTATGAAAGTGTTACTTTCATCAAAATAGATTTTTGTGCATAAAAGAATAATTTTGGAATTCATCTTTTGATACTAAAATTAAATTCAAATCCATCTTTTCTTAATTATCATAAAAAAATCTTCTTTCCATTAAGCTAAAAATTCCACTTTTCTCATTTAAATATCTGAATTCCAATATGGTGGGAATTTCTCTTTCATCATTTAAACTTATCTATGCAAAAAGATAAATTTAAATAAATTTTTTCTTAAAATTTAAATAAAAATCTCCATTGATTCCTTTACACTAGGAATTACACTTTTCTCATTTAAATATTTGAATTCCAATATGGTGGGTATTCCTCTTTCATCATTTAAACTTATCTATACAAAAAGATAAATTTAACTAAATTTTCTCTTAAAATATAAATAAAAATCTCCATTAATTCCTTTACACTAGTAGTTACACTTTCCTCATTTAAATATTTGAATTCTAATATGGTGGGAATTCCTCTTTCATCATTTAAACTTATCTATGCAAAAAGATAAATTTAAATAGAATCCTTCTTTAATTTTTAAATAAAATATACATTATTTTAGCATCACAATTTTTCTCTTACTTCATTGGAATACATGGATTTCCATTGTCATGGGGGGATTACTCTTTTAACATAGAAATGGATTACTAAAAATTCCTCTTTTTTCTAATTAACTATATATGCATAAACATAAAAATCAAAATTTCCATGATTACAATGAGAATCATTCAATTAATCTAGGATGATTAATCCCAGAATATGGTAGAAAGTCCTCTTTTCATATTATGAATGAAAATGATTTATGTGTTAATTTTTCAAAAATTTTACCATAGCTCCACTGCTATTATTGATAATTCTCAATAATTTGAAAGCATAAAGTTTAGTAATATCCCTATGATTAGAACAACCATTAATTGGATCAATATCCAATGATGGACTTGATTCTTAATTTTTCCATAAACTAAATAGCATAAAAACATTAAAAAGCCACTTCTTTGTCCTCTAACTTGACAAGCATAGAAATTACTTTTAGATTAAGAATTACTTTATGAGAAGCTTCATTTGAATATAGAATAGGTTATAGGAATGACCATTCGGGGAGAGAGAGAGAAATGCTTTAAAAAATTATAATTTAAGCATAAATAGAAATTTATGTGTTTTATTCACTACAATTCATTAAAGAACTTCAATTGTATTAAAAAGCCATTCAATTGAATGCTTCTCAAGCTGGAGAGGGGTTGAGAAGAGAGAAACAGTTGGAGATTAAAGAAAAAGACCATACACCACATTTTACCTCCTAGATTGCTTGATCAAAGTAGAGGCCCCCAACCAATCAATTGGATTGGTATGTTGATGAAGTCTCCAAGGAAGATTGAAGAGAGAGAGAGAAGCTCCAATCTCTTCAATTTGTGGAGGGTTTTTAGAGGATAATAGAAAATATTTTTTTTCGAGTTCGGTTTTTGAAGAACCGAGGGATTAGTATCTTGTCCGGATATCCGTGGGTGAGGCCTGGAGTGAGGGATCCTGCCCCGCGCAAGAATTTCTACTTCCGTTAGCACCCTCAAATCCGTTACGCGAAGGGAGAAGGGATCTTTCAACTGGTATTAGAGCGAATTGACTAAAGTGGATCAATCGAGAAGCCAAAAATGTCAAAAATTTATGAAGCAACAGTAAAAGTTTGGAATTGTGTGATGAAATTCATATAAATTAATATTCAGACTAAAATACGTAATTTGGTAATTGGGTCTTCAGATGGAAGTATCGCAATTGTATGGAATCCCTGACTTGCTTGAGACCTAGACATGATGGTATTTACCTTATAATTCGTGACTACCCGTATATACCGAGGATATAACTGCAGCTCTTTACTGGCAGTGTATACGAGTAGATCTAAGACCTTGAAATTATAAGCAAAAATGCTATCCAGATGATGAATTCGAATGTGGTTGATATGATTTTAAAACTCTGGTTGAGAACTGATGAGTTGATTTGGATTCTGATTGAAAAATGATTATTCCTGAATTTTCGTTGAAAAGCTATAAGTTGAGCAAAGCCACAATGAGGATAAATGGGACGAGTCCCTGTGATGATGTTCGTAACTGGAATGATGATAATGACTTCAACAAATCACTATGAGATTAGTGGATTGTGCTGTCAGATTGCTACTGTTAACACTTGACCCGGTGGATGAAGTTAATGGATGACAAATTGAGAACTTTCTTAACTGAAACTTCCATGGAGAAATGTTCAGATGGAATTTTCGGTCTGATGGACCATTATTGTGTTAAGAATATGAATGATATGTTTTGAATGAATTGTTATCTGATAATGAGTTCTATATAAGGGATCTTTATCTGTGGAGAGCTGACCAATCTAAAAAACCCCAGAATTAGCCGGATCTAAAGTCGGATTTGAATTGTAAATATAAGGGATCTTTATCCCATGATTCTATGGAGAGCTGACCAATCTAAAGAACCCCAGAATTAGCTGGATCTAAAGTCGGATTTGAATTGTAAATGAAAGGACTTAATAAGAATTTTTGTATTGATAGGATCATGGATCGAGGTCGTCGTGGTAGAAATGATAACCCCCAACTTGATGAGGAAGAGCTCAACTTGGATGTTTGTAAAACTCTTCATAGATCGTAGCCTGGACCTTTCAAGGGTGAAGGGGAAAACTTGGGCGACGAGACTGTGGAGAAGTGGATCGAAGCAATGGAAGAGTACTTCAATGTCATCGAGTACAATGAGAAGAGCAAAATGGCTCTTGCAAGACTGAAGATAGTAGAAACAGCCAGAGTAGCATGGAGAAACCACTGCAAGATGACAAACCGTGTGGATCGAAACACTCAGACATGGAATGATCTCAAAATTTACCTAAGGAAGAGATTCTGTCCTCCCGGCTTTTTGGAAACAAAGATGAACGAATTCTTAGAGTTAACCCAGGGGAGCAGAACTATTGAAGTATATCACCAAGCGTTCGCTCTCCTCCTCAAATACTCGCCACCACTGGATGAAGAACAGCTGATGGCCAGGCTCATTCGGGGACTGAACAAACCTTTGAATATCCTAGTGAAGAATGCCAAGCCAGTTTCCATGGCCGAAGCAATGGTGGGGATGGCGAAGGATTTCGCCAAGGCCTTTGATGTCAAGGTTCCGCCGGAGCCAGCACCATCACCTTTCAAAAGGTTTTTAGCTCCAGAAGGTGATTCCAACCTTCCACCGTCTAAGAGATATAAGGGTCAAGCCCAAGATATGGGAAGTTCCAGAATGGAAGAAATGTCCTTTTCCCGGAACTTAATCCCTTGGAATTCAACTTCAGAAGTTCCACCCTTGAATAAGGGAGTGAAATGCTATAACTATTAAGGATTTGGACATTGCAGTATGGATTGCCCAACACCTTTTGGAACAAGGTTTTCAGGGCGAAAAAATCAAGGATCAAGATTCGAGACTCTAGCTCCTTCCTTCCAGAGTAATCAGGATTCTTTCTGCCAAAATCTGAGAAATCCCAGAGGTAGACCATTTAATCCAAAGTAATGCAAGACCTCCGCCTCATAATAGGGGAAGTCAAAGAGTGATGTTCCCAGAATCGGCCATCCACTTCCAAGGCACTAACACTGGAAGTGATTGAAGAAGAAGAAGAGGATGAAAGAGATCATACTCCACCTATGAGATGAGGACATCTCGTGTTTTTTAAGTGGGGTAGGATGTAAGATTCCTCCCTCCAGCTTTTCAGGTGTACAAGTGTAAGAACCTCCCCTTTTGATCTTGTAATTATTCCCCTCTTTTAAATAAAAGAAAGATTCTGTTTTACCCTATTTTGACCTAGAGAAAGGTAATCCAAAATTAAGATATTTTTGGATATTAAAAACCTCCTAGCGTCTAAAATGGTTTCCCCTGAAACAGAAATTCAAAAAGAGCTTTCCAATGTGCAATTGGAATTAATTGAAAAGAAGTATAAAGGACCTTAGCCTAAGGGTCTAGATTTTCAGAAATTTTTGGATTATGGTGGTCCAATTAAGGTTCCTATGGGCCAATAGGATCAATCCAAGTGTGGGGGAGGAGATAAATCCAATTTATAAAAGAAAAACCTCCAAAAATGAGTAAATGCTCACATAAGATGAAGAGTTGACTAAGGACCTTGGGCTTATTAGTAAAAAACTATGAGTATTACTAAAAAAATGAGATATTTTGGGTATAATGATTCATTTTTGACACCTTGGTAAGGAGAAGGGAGCTCTTCAAGGAGGCACCTATTTCACTTGTGTGGTGGAGTTTTAAACTCAAAAATATTGTGATATTTTTATATCTTCTCTCTCCTAGATCAAACCAAATCAAAAGGGAGCCAAACTAGGTCCAAATCTTATCCAAATTCAGCCAAACTGAACCTGGAAAATTCTAGAAACTAGTTGGACTTGGTTAGAGGCCTCCCTCACCTATAAATAGATCCTTAGCCCTTTGTAGAAAAATAGGAGAACTATACCATGCCAGTATTATATTGAAATAATGATATTTTCTATTATCCTCTAAAAATCCTCTACAAATTGAAGAGATTGGAGCTTCTCTCTCTCTTCAATCTTCCTTGGTGGTGACTCCAACAACATATCAAACCAATTGATTGGTTGGGGAGCTCTACTGTGATCAAAGAATCAAGTAATTTAGGAGGTAAAGTGTGGATTATTGTCTTCTTTTTCTTAAATCTCCAAATGTTTCTCTTCTCAACCCCTCTCAAGCTTGAGAAGCATTAATTTGAATGGCTTTTGAGTACTATTGAAGTTCTTTGATGTATTGTAATGAAGAAATACATAAATTTCCATTTATGCTTAATTTATAATGGTTTTTAAGCATTTCTTCCTCTCTCCCAAAGAATGGTCATTCCTATGACCTATCCTAAATTCAAATGAAGCTTCTCATGAAGCATTTCTCTAATCTAAAAGTAATTTCTATGCTTGTCTAATTGGAGGCCAAAATAATGGCTTTTAATACTTTTATGCTATTTAATTTATGGTAAAATTAAGAATCAATCCATAATTGGATAATGATCTAATTAGTGGTTATTCTAGGTGCATGAATAATACTAAACTTTATTCTTTCAAATTTATTGAGAATTATCAGTAATAGCAGCAGCGGAGCTATGGTAAATTTTTTAAAAAATAAACACATAAATCATTTTCATTTATATTATGAAAAGAGGACTTCCTACCATATTCTAGGATTAATCATCCTAGATTAATTGAATGATTCTCATTATAATCATGAAAAATTTAATTTTTATGTTTATGCATAAATAGTAATCAACAAAAGATAAATTTCTAGTAATTCATTTTTAATGTTAAAAGAGGAATTCCTATGACATTTGGAATTCCATCATTGAGATGGGAAAAGAGAAATTCCTAGCATATTGGAATTAATGAGTATTTTACTTAAATTCAAAGATGAAATTTAGATAAATTTATTTTATCTATAAGAGATATTTAAATGTTAAAAGAGGAATTCCTATGACATTTCAAAATTTCATCATTGAGATGGGGAAAAAAAAATTCCTAGCATATTAAAATAAGGGATATTTTATTTTAGATGAATTTATTTTATGAGAAATAATTGACAGAAAAAGAGGAATTTCCATAACATTGGAATGCAAATAATCAAATGCAAAAAGAGGAATTCCTTTGGTATTTGAGATCCAAGAAATTAAATGGCATGAAGAGGAAATTTTAGTATAATTCAATTTATGGTTATTTACCATGGTTATTTACCAAAAGTGGAAATATGGGTAGAATTGATTTCTACAAATCCCATGAATTCTTTTATTCAAAATAGGAATATTAAATATAATTCAATTGAGGAATTGAGAAGGAATATAGAAATAGTCGTTGAGAAAAAGAACCTTTGATTAGGCCAAACAATTGGTAGAAATTTAGAAAAAGTTCCATTATCGATATCAAGCTAGAAAAAGCTATTAAATGGGAATAGCATGTGATAAGATGTGTATGGGACGTGATAGGATGTGAATGGATGTGATAAGATGTGTATGGGATGTGATAGGATGTGATGAGATGTGTATGAGATGCGATAGGATGTGAATGAATGTGATAAGATGAAAATAGGATGTGATAAGATGTGATGTAATGAAATGGATGTGGATGTGACTAATGAGATAAGATGAAAATAGGATGTGATAAGATATGATGTAATGAAATGGATGTGGATGTGACTAATTGGATAAGATGAAAATAGGATGTGATAAGATGTGATGTAATGAAATGGATGTGGATGTGACTAATGAGATCAGAGGATATGTGAAAGGGTGAGATGGGAAGTACATGGATGTGGATGTGGATGTGTATGGATGTGGATGTGTGGATGTATGGATGTGGATATGTATGTGGATGTGTGGATGTGGATGTGTATGTGGAAGAATGGATGTGGATGTGGATGTGGATGTATGGATGTGGATGTGTATATGGATGTATGGATGTGGATGTGGATGTGGATGTGGATATGTATGTCGATGTATGGATGTGGATGTGCATGTGAAAGAATGAATGTGGATGTGTATGTGGAAGAATGGATGTGGATGTATGGATGTGGATGTGTATGTGGAAGAATGAATGTGGATGTGTATGTGGATGTGTGAATGTGGATGGAATGTGGATGTGTATGTGGATGTGTGAATGTGGATGTGTATGTGGAAGAATGGATGTGGACAGTGTATGTGAAAGATGGATGTGGATGTGCATGTGAGAAAATGTGACGTCAATGTGAGTAAATGGATGAGATGTAATGTGATGTGAATGATGTGTATGAATGGATAAGATGTGAATGAATGTGATGTGAATATGGGTAGATGTGAGTGGATGAGATCTGATGAGGATAAATGAGGAAAGATGTGATAAGATGGAAAATGATGTGATTGGATGAGAATGGGAATACATATGAAATAGATGTGGATTATGTAATGTGGATTGATGTGGAAAGACGAGAGTTCGTTATAGAAACTGTATTTATGACCTATTTTTAAATGACTGTTTTATGTCAAGAATGCTGGGGAAGCATTTTGACTGTCTTGTGATGAAGGTCGTGGAGACCTAACTGATAAAGTTGTAACAGCTTAGAGTCAACAAAGGATGTCTTGCGTAGCAAGGTCGGCCGAGGTCTTGATCAGCCTCAGTGCGATTTAAATGGTGAGCTTCCGGTACGGTGGATAAGGGACCAAGGAAGCGGCCTATAAGTGAGTGAAGCCCTAGGTGACCTGCGAAGGATCCTAGAAGGTGCTGACCATACGGTGCTCGGGCTCTGGGTCTCGCCACAGATACCCACACGTGCGTCGAGGAAGATATTGGAACAAGGAGTAAGAGTTGTTTTCTGAAATTGGGCATGGATTTGGTTGATTGACCTTGCTGGTCCTCAACGGATGAGTTCATGGCTCTTTTATATGGAGCTGTTGGTTGATCTTGCTGATCTTCAACGGAGATTCCATCTTGATTTTTATAAGTGATTATATTGTTGGGTACTATGAGCTAGGAACTATCAAAAAGGCCCCTGAGGGACAGGTGGTGAGTGTTCTGGTTGCCAATGATGCCATAGAGGTACACCAATGAAGGAATGATTAGACATTAGGATTCAACCGAATATTTTAGAGGATTATGATCAATGACACTATGGTTTCATTAAATGATTGTTTTAAAGATAGCTAAATCTATGAAAAGGGCAATTTCATATTGGGTGTGTAAGTGGTGTGACTGGCATTAAATTTGCATGAATATCCGACAGGTAGCTGGCAGAGCGGAAGCAGGTCCCTCATGTGCGGGGCAGGGTTTTCCACTTGGGGCCTTGCCCTCGAATGTCTGGGCACGAGACTAAGCTCGTGGTCATTCCGAAAACCTTCCCATGCCCTAGAAAACGGGGACGATTCCACCATTTTTATTTTCTTAACAAATTTTTCTAACGAAGTCAAGATACTGAACTAATCTTCATCTGAATAAACCAGATAGAAGGGAAACTATTACAGACTTAACTTGAAGGGATCAGCGCTTTTTTCCTAGTTGAATCAGGCACATCCGTTGATCTATTAGAGAAGTCTTTAGGCTTTGATTTAACTACTCGAGTTCTAAATGTATTCCTATTAATCAATTTTATTATTAAAACTCTACTAATTCCAGCCTACCCATCCGGCCCATGGGTTAGCCACCGCCCAGCCACCCCCCAACCACTAGAATTGGTAGAACCAGACAAGTACTCACGCATCCATAATTGAATGCCTTTCTTAACTTCTTCTTTAGAATACAGATACACACACACTTCTCTTTAAACTTTAACTTATAAAATAATCCATTGACAAACAGTTATTGGTTACAGATGTCATAACTCAAAATTTCCATTCAATCCTTGTTTCTCACAAAAAAAACAGTATCACTCTGGACTCTCGGTTGAGACCAGCTGGTCAGCAACGAGATCCAGTTAACAGATTACAATAAACATTGGTCCATCATATCCGAGAGGTAGCTGGCAGAGCGGAAGCAGGTCCCTCATGTGCGGGGCAGGGTTTTCCACTCGGGGCCTTGCCCCTCGAATGTCTGGGCACGAGACTAAGCTCGTGGTCATTCCGAAAACCTTCCCATGCCCTAGAAAACGGGGACGATTCCACCATTTTTATTTTCTTAACAAATTTTCTAACGAAGTCAAGATACTGAACCAATCTTCATCTGAATAAACCAGATAGAAGGGAAACTATTACAGACTTAACTTGAAGGGATCAGCGCTTTTTTCCTAGTTGAATCAGGCACATCCGTTGATCTATTAGAGAAGTCTTTAGGCTTTGATTTAACTACTCGAGTTTTAAATGTATTCCTATTAATCAATTTTATTATTAAAACTCTACTAATTCCAGCCTACCCATCCGGCCCATGGGTTAGCCACCGCCCAATCACCCCCCAACCATTGGAATTGGTAGAACCAGACAAGTACTCACGCATCCATAATTGAATGCCTCTCTTAACTTTTTCTTTAGAATACAGATACGCACACACTTCTCTTTAAACTTTAACTTATAAAATAATCCATTGACAAACAGTTATTGGTTACAGATGTCATAACTCAAAATTTCCATTCAATCCTTGTTTCTCACAAAAAAAATAGTATCACTCTGGACTCTCGGTTGAGACCAGCTGGTCAGCAACGAGATCCAGTTAACAGATTACAATAAACATTGGTCCATTATATAATATATATCTTCCACGACATACGCATGGGTGTCCTAAGCACCACGAGCCCGTGCATCGCCTAGTCAGAACCCTCTAGGATCCTCCTTAGGTGTCCTGGCACTTCACTCAGGGACCGCTTCATTGGCCCTCACCCATCGTACTGGAAGCACACCATTTTTCACCATACCAAGGCTGGTCAAGACCTGGCACGTTTTTGCCGCGTGAGCCATCCTTTGAACACTCCCCGCCAGCTGTTGCAACCGAACTTCCCTTAGAAAAACACATATACCAAATGCTCCCTCTAGCATTCTGGCGTAAGACAGTCCTTTAAGAAAATAGGGTTTCTATGCAAGTTTTCATTTTTGATTTTCTTTTGAATATAATGAGTATATCGTAAATCCGTATCCCAATACTTCTAGATCGCAGGTTTGAATTCCAACAGAATTTCATGAATTCTGTAACCTTGATCCTCAGATCCGAATCAAAGGGTCTTAACTTTATTTCAAATTCGGTGGGTGATTTGAGTGAATTTTCCTGAACTAGTCACAATGTCTTTTCTTGGAACTGACGAAGGAGTTATGTCTTGGTCATAGTCTGATTCAGGGTTTGAGTCTAGAAAGGTTCTCCCTGAACTATCTTTCTCGAAGGGTAATATTTCAATTACTACTTTACTGAATTTCATTCATTGAGTATTTGCTTAACTGAATTCAAAACTAATCACAAATTTCTATGAGGAATAAATTATTCATTTATCTAAAATTCCGACTTCGATAGTTTTTCTGAGTTTTCTCATTACCATTCTAGAGAATATAAAATAGTATTCATTTACCAATATTCATGGGATCTAAACATAAGATTAAAGAGAACTCTTATTTTGATATAAAAATTCTGTATGTATCTATTTATGCATAAAATCCAACTTCTATGGAAATAACACTTTTATATGAAAGAAAATCCTTTTATGCATCTATTTATGCATAAAAATCAATTTTGATGAAAGGAACACTTTTATAATAAAAAATTTCTTTTATGCATATATTTATGCATAAAAATCAATTTTGATGAAAGTAACACTTTTATAATAAAAATTTCTTTTATGCATCTATTTATGCATAAAAATCAATTTTGATGAAAGTAACACTTTTATAATAAAAAAAATCTTTTATGCATCTATTTATGCATAAAAATCAATTTTGATGAAAGTAACACTTTTATAATAAAAAATTTCTTTTATGCATCTATTTATGCATAAAAATCAATTTTGATGAAAGTAACACTTTTATAATTTAAAAAAAATTCTTTTATGTATCTGTTTATGCATAAAAATCAATTTTGATGAAAGTAATATTTTTATAATTAAAAAAATTCTTTTATGCATCTATTTATGCATAAAAATCAATTTTGATGAAAGTAACACTTTTAGAATAAAAAAAATTCTCCAATATGCATCTTTCTATGCATAGAAATTAATTCTAATGGAAATAACACTTTTATAATAAAAATATTTCTAATATGCATTTTTCTATGCGTAGAATGAAAATAACACTTTTAGAATACACAAACGATGGGGATTACTCTTTTTGAATAATAAAAGATAAAATTTATTTCACAAATTTTAAGAAAATTTTGCCATAACCTCCTTTGTATGGCTGACCATTTTTCATTTTTTTTTCATTCTCAAGTTACTTAGAAATTATCCCAAATGGTTTAAAGCATTCTAAACTAATCAAATTCCACTTTTTAAAGAGAAACAATATGAAAAGTTTAATTCTAAGAATTTGATTATATATCTAGGATAAAGAAAGGCTGAATTCAAGAATGAAGAGAGGGGAAAAGCCTTTCCAACAAGGCATAACATCATTTTTTATTTTAAAGAAAATAAAAATTAGAAAACCATTAAATGGAATAAAGAAAAAGTAGGATTTCTAGCTTACATGAATTTTTGTGAGCTTTCCTTTGGCTTGATGGTTTGAGGGATCTACTCTTGTTTGCAACAAGAGTGGCCACCAATTCTTTTGAAGAGGAAATGGTCAAAAACTAATGAATTATCAATAAATTCACTATTTTTGGCTCTCTAGGGAGGAGTAGAGTAACAGTGCATAAAACACTATTAAGCTTCTACAAAGGGGGAGGCTTTTATTTATAGGTAAAAGTGAGCTTCTAACCAAGCAAATTGATTCTAGAATTTCCAGATCAGTTTGGTCAATTTTTGACCATTTTTGGGTCAGTTTAGTTCACTTTTTGGATCCAGTTTTGAATAAGGAGAGAGGAGAGATAAAATATCTAATTTTTATTGATTTGAAATTCAAAATCACTGATGGAAAAAAGGCGCCTACTTCATGAGGGGGAATCCCCACTCTGAGGTGTCAAAAATTCATTTTTTTAGTATTTCCTTTGGTCCTTAGTCCACTCTTCATCTTATGTGAGTATCTACTCATTTTTGGGAAAATTTTCTTTATTTCTTCAATTTACCTCCTCCTTACATTTGGATTAATCTTATTGGTCCGTACGAACCTTAATTTAAAATTTTCAGAAAATCTGGACTCTTAGAATAAGGCCTTTTGAACAGATTATAATTTATTTCTAATGCACCTTCTGAAATTCTTTTTGAACTTCTGTTTCGGGAGAATTTATTTACTAAGATGAGATATTTTTCCATCCAAAAATATTTTAAAATTGAATCACCTATCTCTAGAAGATTTTCTCTCTCTAGGCCAAAACAGGTAGAAACAAGATCTTTTATATTTTTGAAGAGGGATTTGATTATAGGGGAAAATACTGGACTTCTTGAAAGGATGGGGAGGAATCTTACAAAGCAATTCAAGCTTTTGATTGATTCAGGCAGTACTCATTCTTTTATTTCCCCCCAAGATGTCTGCGTAAATTAGTCCTAAATCAAAAATCAAGGAAACCTATGGAAGTGGAATTAGCCACAGTGGGAAGATTCTTTTCACTCACCTTGAGACTGACCTTATTCAGTTTAGCTTAGATGGGAACGTAACAGAGTGCCAGTTCAGAGTCCTACCCCTGGGAATATATGATGGAATCCTTGGAATGGATTGGCTCCAAAAGAATCAGGCTGACATTCATTGTCGTAAAGGAACCATCTCTTTCCTCGACCTTCACGGGAGTAAAGTTCAAGGAATTGAAATTTTCGGATCCCCAGTGCTACAATTAGTCAAGGATTCTAAATTATTAAAAGGGCTCAGAAAGAGGCAAGCTGTGTATGTCGTTAAAATGAATCCAGTAGACATAAAATGCAAGGCTAAAGAACCAAAGTGTTAAGTGAGTATCTAGATGTGTTTCCTAAAGAGCTGACTGAGATGCCCCCATCTCGTGAAGTAGATCATGAGATCGAATTAACCCCCAGAGCTCAGCCACCAGTAGCCCAGCGTGCATACAAAATGCCAGTCTCTGAAGCCATAGAACTTAAGGAACAATTAAGACAACTGTTAGAACAGTGATTCGTTAGACCCAGTGTCTCACCTTGGGGTGCGTCCGTTCTCTTTCAAAAGAAGAAAGATGGAACATTAAGACTCTGTAGTATTGACTATAGAGGACTGAATCAATTAACAATTAAGAATAAGTATCCTATTCCTAGGATTGATGAACTTCTGGATCGGTTAAGTGGGACCCAAATGTTCACAAAGATAGATCTCAAATCCAGTTACTACCAGATCAGAATCAAGAAGCAGGACATCCCAAAGACGGCATTCAATACTCGCTATGGGCATTATGAGTTCATAATCATGCCATTTGGATTGACTAATGTCCCGTCGACATTCAATCATCTTATGCAAGATATTCTCAGAGAATACTTGGATGATTTTGTTCTTGTCTTCTTTGATGATATCTTGGTATATTCAAAGAATGCTGCAGACCATGAAGATCATGTGCGCAAGGTCCTGGAAATCCTAAGGAAACACCAACTCTTTGCAAAGAAGAGCAAATGTTCTTTCTCTGTTGACTAGGTGGAATACTTGGGATTCATAGTGTCAAAAGATGGGATTTCTCCTGACCCCGCAAATATCCAAGCAGTCGTAGAATGGCCAGAACCCAAGTCAGTAAAGGAAGTCAGAGGATTCCTAGGGTTAACCGGATGGTATAGGATCTTTATACCTAGGTATACTTAGATAGCATCCCCCTTAACTAACCTTCTCAAGAAGGGTACACTTTTTCAGGGGACTGCAATGTGTCAGAGTGCCTTTGACAAGCTAAAGACAGCCTTAGTAACCAACCCTGTCCTTAAATTGCCAGATTTTACCAAACCCTTTGAGGTAGTTACTAATGCCAATGGGTTTGCCTTAGGCGGTGCTCTGATGCAGGAAGGTCATGTAGTGGCCTATGAATCCAGAAAACTCCAAACACATAAGAGGAATTATGCCGTCCATGACACGGAGTTACTCTCAGGTAGTGTATACTCTGAAGTTGTGGAGACATTATCTTTTGGGACAAAGGTTAACCTTGATGACAGATCATTAAAGTCTGAAGTGGATCTTCAACCAAAGGGATCTCAACATGCATCAAAACCCTGCAGGAATTTGAATTTGAAATAAAGTATCCACCGGGGAAAGAAAATGTGGTTGCAGATGCGCTCAGTAGAAAAGCCTCCTTGCTTGCAATAACAGGTGTCAAATCCATTGATCAATGAAGCAAAGGAGAAAATCTTGCAGGACAAATTTATTGCCCCTATTGCTACCCTTCTGATGCAGGAAAGCAAGACTCCACAGGAAACCACATCACATTCATTCACATCTCATCCATTCATACACATCTTATCACATCCATTCACATCACATTACATCTCATCCATTAACTCACATCGACCATTCTTTCACATACACATCCACATCCATTCTTCCACGTACAAATCCACATTCATTCTTCCACATACACATCCACATCCATTCTTCCACATACACATCCACATTCATTTGTCCACATACATATCCACATCCATACATCCACATCCATACATCCATACATCCACATACACATCCACATCCATAAATCCACATCCAAATTCACATCCATTCTTCCACATACACATCCACATCCACATACACATCCACATCCATACATCCACATACACATACACATCCACATCCATACATCCACATCCACAGCCATGTACTTCCCATCTCACCCTTTCATATATCCTCTCATCTCATTATTCACATCCACATCCATTTCATTACATCACATCTTATCACATCCTATTTTCATCTTATCACATTCATTCACATCCTATCGCATCCCATACACATCCTATCGCATCCCATCCACATCTTATCACATCCCATACACATCTTATCACATCCCATACACATCTTATCACATCCATTCACATGCTATTCTCATTTAATAGCTTTTTCTAGTTTGATACCAATAATGGAACTTTTTCTAAATTTCTACCAATTGTTTGGCCTAATTAAAGGTTCTTTTTTCGATGACTATTTCCATATTCGTTCTCAATTCCTCAATTGAATTATATTCAATATTCCTCTTTGGAATAAAAGAATTCATGGGATTTGTAGAAATCAATTCTACCCATATTTCAACTTTTGGTAAATAACCATAAATTGAATTATACTAAAATTTTCTCTTCTTCCCATTTAATTTCTTGGATCTCAAATACCATGGGAATTCCTCTTTTTGCATTTGATTATTTTCATTCCAATGTCATGGGAATTTCTCTTTTTTCGTCAATTATTTCTCAGAAATAAATTCATCTAAAATAAAATATCCATTATTTCAATATGCTAGGAATTTCTCTTTTCCCATCTCAATGATGGAATTTCTAAATTTCATAGAAATTCCTCTTTTAACATTTAAATATTTCTTATAGATAAAATAAATTTATCTAAATTTCATCTTTGAATTTAATTAAAATAATCATTAATTCCAATATGCTAGGAATTTCTCTTTTCCCATCTCAATGATCTTTGATTCTTGACAGAGTAGCTCTCTTTACCCTAGTTTCTATCTCTCTCTCTCGTGGTCGCTTGTCTTTCTCTTTCTTTGATTCTTTCTCACTCCCACTTTATGGACAGAGTAGCTCTCTTTACTCGAGTTTCTCTCTCTCTCTCTCTCTCTCTCTCACCTTCTTCCTGATGTTCACTTTCTTCTTGTCTTTTTTATTTCTCTCTCACGATATATTTTTCTTTCATATCTCATATTTGTGCATCCCATCTCTCCTTGGATATGGAACTAGGAAGTCCTGAGTTCCTTCAGAAATCTTCAGTGCAGCGATGAAGACCTGGCTCAAGGCCATGATGCTCATCCAGAATTACAAAGTGATAAGAAATTATGAAGCTAATAGGAACGAGAACAAAGGAAATGATTGAGAATTCAGAAAGAGTCACAACAAGATGACAGTATCAACATTACTGTAAAGAAAAGAAGAGGTATAGAGAAGATAATGGGCGATTGTCACAGGCTTTTGGCAAGAAGCATAGGTTTGAAATAATGATCAAAGAAGGATTGAAGGACGAACACATTATGAGATCCATTGGGAATGAACACATTGACAATACATATGCTGTTCTTGCACTCAAGAGCTCCTTGCAAGTATTGAAGAATCCAAAATCAAATTATTGGCCGAATCATTGCATGAGGATGAAAATATCACTATTTGTAGAGCCTCCAGAATACTAAACATAGTGATGGGGACAGGCAATAATGAAATTGATGAAGGCACAAGATTCCTGGACAATTAATTAATGTTTCGATTATATTGTCCGCAAAACCATGCGCCTTTGCATTGCCAAGCGGTGCCCAAAAAATCAAATCAAATCTTACTCAGCCTTTTCACCCTTCTCGAATATAGGATAGGAATATAATGTATTGTTGATGCGTTGCTGAAAACATGTGTGTAAGGGAGTTGCATTGTGTAAGGGTTGTGAGCCGAATGTGAGATTCAACTTTGGACCCGCACTATTACACTAACCAACATGTGCAACATAAAGAACAAGAGAAAAAGTGAAGAATGCAAGGGTCTATGCCGGTTTGCACCCTAAGTAGTTTGTAGTCAAACCACCCTGTCTCGTGGAGACGCTAGGGTTCTCAACTTTGTCTTCCTTGTTATCACTATAAGGGAGCTTAGCACTTGGGTAGTGAGTAAAGACAGAGAGCTATGGAAAGCTCAATCTCAACCTTAATGCCAATGTGAGTGAGAGAATGGGGTAGAGATAAAGATGGGGGAGAGAGAAAGATGGAGATGGATAGGGAGGGGGAGGGGCAGAGAGAGAAGAGAAGAGTGCAAGCAATATCACTCTACACACTCATCACATAATCCAAAACAAGTAAACATGCATCAAAGAGAAAGAAAATATGCAAGCAAGCATATTTGCTTTCAAAGACAAAGCAAATATACAAGTATCAAAAGTAGATATGCAAGCAAGCATATTTGCTTTCAAAGAGAAAGAAAATATACAAGTATCAAAAGCAAATATGTAAGCAAATATGCATCAAAGAGAAAGAAAATATGCAAGCATAAACACAAGAGCACAAAGCTAGATTCAATTGTGATAATGGGATCATGTGTGTTCTCTTTAGTCAAAATGAATATTTCTAATGTTTGGCACCATAGGGGGGCCAAAAATCTAGAAATAGGCTTATTTTCTAGGCTAAGTATATGTGTGTGTGTGTGTGTGTGTGTGTGTGTGTGTGTGCATACACACACACACTACCCATGTTACACATGTCATAAGCTCAGTAAATGACTATCTTCTGGCATTAGATAAGTTGTGAGTTGCACTTGCCTTTTCTAATTGTAAAGAGCCTTTTGAGGCACTTGATCTTGGCCTACACCTTTAGATCTCGTTTATTGCCACCCTTGTATCCATGGTAGTGTCGGCTAGAATGACTTATTCACTAGTTGTGGGGATAGTATCCTAATTTGAGTGATCATGCCCTTTTCTAAAATTGGGGTAATTTGTATTTTCTTATTGGTGTTCTATGAATAATGGATACTTGTCGTTGTTATGCTCTTCCTTCTTATAGTAGTACTACTACATTGATATTAGTGATCCTGCTTTTTGGTGTGCATCCCCCCAAGGCCTTCCATGACCTCCCTAAGGAGGTGAGCTACTAGTTACCATATACCTTACATCCCATCTATACATAGATGCCAGGAGATACAACGTTATCACAAGTGCCACCACTAACATAGCACCTTCTCTATAGCATTATAATAATGTTTCTATTGTGTTATAAGTGCTCTTGAAAATATCCCATATCATGGATGCCAAAATTGTGTCTCATAATAAGGAGCTAAATGCATGTAAAAGCCTTAGAAGTAATAACAAGCACCCCTGAGTCACTTTCTCTCAAGAAACCTAGTGAGAAAAGGCTTAAAAACTTTGAAAGCTAATATATCATGATGTAAATTAACTAAATTCCCATTTGTGCAATCGGTCTAGTGTTCTCTTAAGATACAATTGAGAGGATAGGCATACATTTTCATTACTGGTTTGTCTTCACCTTCTTCTCTTCTCCCTTCTTCCTCCCTTAAGCAATTAGGCATTCCATAATAGTGATGTCTTATTATATTTTCAACTTTTAGCTGCATGGAGAATGGCTACACCATACATTGGATAAGGAGTAACCTGATGTGATTACAAGTGTGAACAAAGATCTATTACAAAAAGAGGGTAAAGAGCTTGGAGCCCCTCTTGATCTTAGCTTATTGGTAAGCTCCCCACAAACTTGTTTATACAAGTAAACAACCTTGGCCCTACTCGAAAAGAGCACCAATTTGCTTTAATTTATTGTGTTTCTCATTCTTCACGAAGTTTCGTATCCTCAAAGCCATGGAGAATGGCTACACCACCCATTGTATAAGGAGTAACCTGATGTGACTGCAAGTGCGCCTGGAGAGCTATTACACCAAAAGAGAGTAAAGAACTTGCAGCCCCTCTTAAGCTTTGCTTATTCATAAGCTCCCCACAAACTTGTTTATGCAAGTAAACATCTTTATCCCTACTACCAAAAGAGCACCAATTTGCTAAAATGTGTTGTGTTTCTCATTTTAGAGGGAGTCTCCAACTATGAACCGACGTCGAGTAGTGAAACACTACAAAAGATGCATGATTTTAGTGTTTGAATGTGTTGGTTTAGGTTGAAAAGGGAAGGAAAAAAGAGCCTGATAAAGAGCTAACAACATCTTTGTATTTTGCATTTTCTTTCCCTCCATTTAGAATGTGTTGTAGAACTTGAACCATTTTTTTATGCAATGATTAGAGTAGGGTTCTCGTAGGGTTCTCATTCTAGAGTAGAGAAAACCAAAAGGATAATTTGGGATGCCCAGAATTGGGCCGATGGATCATGTCATCTCCATTTCCATTTTTTAGTCTCTTAACTGGTTCTAATTTTTGGGCAATTTATGCCTTCACCCCCATTTGGAGGGAATCCAGTATTCATCCGAACCCCAACACTGTTCACTCACACAGGAACACGGATTATGGAAGGAGGCTGGAAGCAATTAATGCGAGAGAGCGGGATTGTAGCCATGGGAACATAAAGACGCACATAATTTTTCCATATTTTTGTGCCGAAGTGCAATGTAAATCGTTTTAGGCCAATGAGGGTTCTAAATGAGAGTTCTAAGTGTATTAAGCAAGGCTCACTTATGGGGTTGTCCGCCCATGTGTGAAAGAGGTCTAGGATTAGTGACATCTCTATAAAGAGATGTTAGCTAAAGAAAGAGGACGTTTTTGGCCATTCTCATAAGCTATTGAGTGAAGCTCTTGAGCTCTCAAGCTATGGCAACTCTCTAACTCTCTCTATTGTACTCTAATGAGCATCAAGCTCCAATGAGTATAGCTCCACTTCTTTCTCTTAATCTGTTTTAGCATCATTGAAGTAGATTAATCTCTGATTAGTTGAATGCTTCTTTCTTTCTCTTGTGTATGCATGCTTGTAGTGTGTGTGTGTGTAGTCTCCATTGATGCAAGATCTTGCCCACTTCATTGGCAATGAGTTATTCATGGATAGACTCTCTCTATGAGCTTGTGGGTTTGTGAATGTTACATTCTATGCTTGCTTAAGCTTGTGGGTTAGTAGATGCACGCTTATGGGTTTGCTGGCATTAGGGAAAGCTAAGATTTAATCAATGTTTGAATGGGATTAAGAGATTGCCATGCATTGCTTGTTCTCTTGATTAGTGTAGTGGGTTTTTAAGGGATTGAGAGATTGATTGAGGTGTTGAATGGTTGAATCGTCAAGTGGTTGTTCGTGTATGTGAGCTCTCCCGCAAGGGATAAGCCTTCATGCACTAATCGGGTCGAGTCCTCGGATTGACATTGTGTTTCTCAACACATTTGTTGATCGGTAGTACTCTATGAGCACTATATTGCACGGTAGAGAGAACCGCTCTTCAATGGCGTCGCTGCCGGCGGGGAGCGAGTGCCTACATTAGTTGAGCACCATACACACACTACCACTCCTTGTTAAGCTCCAATCGGTTACAAAACCGTTGGATAGGAGAGCAGGCTTTGGGACTAATTTTGGTACTTATTTAAGACTAATATTTTGTTAAATTCTCTTTATTGTCTTGCAATTTGAGTGCGATTGGCTAGCTACGCCTCTCCCTTGAGGTCAGGACAAGGATTCAACACACGGGAAGGATTGGAGGTAGGCGCTAAACCTGCCAATTTCAGTTTGTGTGCGAAAGAGAGAGGCCTGATTTGCATTTCTATCATTCTGTTTGAGGATAATTTTTGCTGTCTGAGGTTAATTTTTACAGTTTCAATTTTCTACATGTTCGTTTTATTTTCTGTTCTTAGCTTAGTTTAGTTTTCTGCATCTTTAATTTTGTGCATTTTAGTTCTCTGTTAAACCTCCACTTGTAGAGAAACTGAAATTTGTACACACACATGAAGATTGAACATTTTGAATTTGCTGCAAATCTCACAGCTGCACACGCATTGAGTTCCCTGCTGCACACGCATTGAATTCGGTGCAAATCTCACAGTTGCACACGCATTGAGTTCACTGCACACGCACTTCAAAAAAGAAAAAAATAATAATAATAAAAGAAGGCGTCTGTGCGTGAATAGCGCACCGCGCGGAGAGACCCACACACCGCACCATAAAGACCGCCACCGCACCAGATAAAGGGGTGCAAAAAAAAAAAGAGTCTGGAAAATTTTTCATTTTCTCCAACAAAAAAAATGGGAGGTTTTCTAACTTTTCGAGAGGAGTTAGAAAACACCCATCGTCGAAATTTTAGTCACGGAACCATTTTCCCATAGTGAGTTCAGTATGGAAAACAAGTAAATTTAAGGCGATTTTTGATCCTGAAAAATACGCTATTTTTTGGCCTAATGTGTTCGAGGGGGTTCAAAATGGGTTCTGGCAAAGTTTGAGCCAACTTGAAAATTTTTGGATTTTTTTCAAAAAAAAACCCTTAAAATTTGACCTTATGCACTTACGATCGGGACGTCATATAGACACTGCCATAGGGTCTAGGGCACCTTCTAGAGTGCCTACGCAGGAAAGTGGGACCCAATCGGTAGGAAATTTGGCAAATATTGCTGAAACCTTTTCCGAATCCCCATCTGATACCCTTTCCAGGACAACTAGCTCATTGTCTATGGACAATCTAGGGTCGTCAAATAGTCATCCCTTAGCCCCAAATAGGACACCCACAAGATCTTTTAATCCATTTGAAGCTGACATCATGGGGTTACCACTCAATGTGAGACTTCAATATGACTACACGAATGCTCAAGGAGCTGAGATCTTTAGGGATCCACAACAACGGTATCTCGTTAAGATTGCAGACTTTTTCTTAGAGCTTGATAGAGCACCTCTAGTCAATGACCAGGGTAACATGTACATGGGCGGAGATGGTGTTTGCTACGAAGTCACCTATCATCCAGAGAATGTAGACAAATTAGGAGGACTCTCTAAGAGTGAGTTCCTAGACTTATCGAAGCCTTCCGGAGCAAGGGAGTCTAGAGATGATTGGCTCATTGAGACGGACATGCCTGGACCATCCAATGCCCAGTCCTCAAAGCCATCCATAGATGATTTACTTTTTGTAGATCTAAATTTGGAAAGGGACAGGAAAGGCAAGAGCAAAATGGATCAGGGGGCTGAGAACCAATGGGAGTTTGTACGACAAATTCCAGTGACAAAGGTCTTTCAAGATAACCCACTTCAAGAGGTCTATAAGGACTCTTTAGAAGGATATTATGCCACAACTCGATTGCCAGAGCTAGATCTTCCTCTAGCACTTGTGGTGGTAGTCGAGAAGCTTGCAGGATATAAGAACCGAATCGTTGTTTGATAAATGGGCCAATGAATACTGAACAACCTTAGATTGGAAGGAGATTCGTGAGCTCACGTGGAGAGAACCATTATTCATGGAAGTGTTCTCAACTAATCATTAGGGAAAAACGGAGCTCATTTTGGGGCCCTGTAAGAAATTCACTATTTTTCGATTTATTTCTCTCCTAAAAGATCTCAAAAATAATAAAATATGGAAACGTGGCTCAGAAGTGTCAGTAAGGACCACTGAACTGTCAGTTCAGAAAAGAATAAGATAATCTTTTGTCTAACTAACACGATTTTGCATTAAATATCTCCTTAATTTTTTTTGTTTCTCGAAGATTTCGCATCTCTTTTGATGACGTGTGCAGGCCTCTCATAAAGAATCCATCACTGAACTTAATGATTGTATGGATACCGCCACACTTCCACAATTCATGTTACAAAAAGACTATGAGATTGACAAGCCAACTTTGCAACCTCAGAAGCACAAAAATGGCCGATACTAGTGAAGTACAATCTCAGAAGAAGCGATTATATCATCTTCACATTGACTTAGAAGAACAATATGCTCCAGCACAAAAAAGACGAAAGGATACGGTGCTAAATGCTCAACAACGGAAAAATATGAGAAGAGAAGGGCTCCAACATATTGACTTATGGTGTGATGGAAGTATATATCCAAAATGTCTAGTACAAAACTCTACACCTCCATTTGTCAATCCAACCACACTATTGAGGTTTGCGGGCGATGGACAAAATGGACTTCTTGGTTATATTTCAGCACAGTCTGCATTTGCAGAAACATATAAAACAATGTACCTACAAGAAAAGGGAGCCAGAATTCAAGAGATAGCTATTCGTGCAAAATTGGAGCAGCAGTTGCAGAATGAAATTGAGGAGCATTCAAAGAGTAAAAAAGAGTTAACAAGATCAAGAAGGAAGAGAACCATGCTTGGAGACAGACAACGAAGTAGGAAGATTAAAAACATTGCAAATTTGAAGGCTGGGACTGGTGGATGCAAGCGAAGAATTCAGGAAGCAAGGTTAGTTTGCAACTTTTTATTTTTTAAACTCAAAAATACTCTCAAATGACTATGTATTTTGTCCATTAATGCAAAACAGGATTGGAAGTGTTGAATAATATAGGCATATTGTGTTGTTACTATATTGTTACTATAGGAAATTATTGGAGCCTGCAAAAGAAAATATGGATCCCAACCTTCTTCCAGTTAAACAAATGAAAGGATTGCTTTCTTGTGGTGTAGCAAAAGGTTTGATTGAAGAAAAAAAATACAAAACAATCAAACGCAATGTTGTAGAGGACTTTATATCCAATAATCAAGTTGATGGTACTACAATCCAAGAGGCTCTTAATGTTAGTGGAGTTAGCAGGAAGGGATATAGTTCGATTTTCCATGCGATATCCTCAACTTTGAGAGATCAAAGGATTAAACGAGTTTTACTGCCAAATCCAGCAACAGTGTGGAAGATAAGAGGTCATTTGAATGAAAGTATAGATGAGTTTATTGGACCATATATCCATATTGAAGATATATTTCATGGTGCTAAAGGAACCACTGTGTATGACCCTTGGAACAATATATTTGTAGATCTACAACAACTTCAAAGAAGAATGGTCGAGTTTTATGGAATAACATTTGAAGAGTGCAAAGGCATTTTGAAATTTGTTATCAAACTGGATGAGTGTGAGGTTGTAAAGGAAAAGAAAATGGAAAGGATTACTATCACATTGATGAATGGAGCACTTGATACATCATTGAATGAAGCGAGTTCGAAGTATTTTAGTGTGCAGTCGGAGAAACACATATGGTGGTTGGGCTCATTCCAGGTATGATCATTTTTTATTTCGTACTTGATTTTAGTCAATGTTTTCAAATCTTTTATAGTAAGACTTTTGTTTTGTATAATCACAGGTAAAGACAGAAGACCATGAAACACTAGATTGGGTGTTTCACCACACGGAAATACCAAGAATAATTAAAAGACAGGTGCAAGGAGAGAATCTCCATGTTTCAGGAAAAGGTGATTTTCAAGTAGAGTGGCACATGGCGGGGGATCTTAAAACACTTAAGTGCATGTATAACGTTAGTAAAGGAGGTAACTCAAAGTCTCCTTGTCTTTACTGCAAAGAATCAGCGCAAGTAATGGATTCTAAATGGTGGAAGAGAGCACCTAATAGAGATAAAGTTGACCCTGACTTCAAGGCCATTCTTGACATTCCACTATGTAATGTTCACATATGCACATTGCATGCTCTATGTCGAATTATTGAGAAATTGGTATTTTTGTATATTGGATTTGCTTGGAAACTCCGTCCCGAAAGAAATAGAAAGGATGCTCTTCATGCATTGGAAAAAGTGTTATCCGATATAGGTCTGCATGGAGGTGATGTTCATATCACAAAGGATTTTAAAAAGTCTAGCAATGGCAAGGAGGTACCAATCAAGCCCTCTATTGGTGGTGTTAAGGCAAGAAGATTCTTGTCTCGACCCAAACACAATAGTAAGCAAGTAAGGCAAGGTAAAACAGTTTCAAGGATTAGTTATGGATTGTGGAAGCAAGTCCATAATGCCGTGAAAGATCATGAGGCAGATGGGGAAGCACGAAATGTGAAGGCAGAGGTGTGGAGGTCTCTTGATCAACTCTTCATGTTCTGTGACAATGTAACATGGACAAAGAGTGATTACAAGAACTTTGAAGAGGCAATAAAACATTTTGGGAAGTCAATGAAAGACGCATGGACAGCCTGCAATATAACTCACTACATGGTAAAGTGATGTCTTCTTCTTTTACTTCTTTTCTTTTATAACTTACTATGCATTCTTATGTCTTTGTGAAAACAGCATATCATCTACAACCACCTTCCCTATTTTGTCAAAAAGTATGGATGCCCAGCAATTTGGTCTACCCAAGGCATGGAGAAGTCTCACTACATGGCACGTAATGCATTTTTCAGACACACACAACACTATGGAGGGAGTCAAAAGGCAAATAGTCTGAAGGAAGTCTTCCAATGGTTTTACCGAGGCATTCTACAAAGGCTGCATGCTAAAAGAAAAGTTGCTAGCTCCAAAGTCAAGCTTGCTTTTATTCTAGCCCAAAAGCAAAGACGAAGACAAACTTTGGACAATTCAATGGCAGCAGAGAGACATAGACAGTGGAGGGATTCGAAGATATTTAGAAACCATAAATGGACAAGTAAACATGAATAGCAGTTTGTAACTTATTGGTGTTATGTCCACATGTTTTCAAACTCAATCAATAGATTTTTATTCTGTGGAACAAGTGACTCTTGGTGTAATGCCTATATGTTTTGAGACTCCATCAAAAGTAAGTCTTTTGTGAAACATGTGATCTATATTAACAAGCATCAATACATCCATATATTAACACACAAAAAATTCAATCAATACTACTTAATTATGCTAGACATACTGTTGATCCTTACCAATAAAATACTGAGTGTCAAACACTTTTAGAAGCTTTTGAGTGTGGGAAGAGTACTGAAGTGTCGTACGGTGATGGGACAAATGCAAAAGGGTACTGATTGTCCGTACGGACAAGGAACTGATGAGGATCAAAGACTTTGTACAAATCAGTTCAACTTCAACATAATGTTTGTGCTATATTTGATGACTAAATCCTATTACTCCCAAGGCTTGCGAGTCGGAACTCTCTTTTTGAACTTGATTGGACTCTTTTTCTTCCTTATTGGCTTGATGTCGACTTTCTGTTTATCAATGCTTGCCTCTGTTGCTTGTCTGAGAGGGGTATCCTTGTCTTCAGCTATCTCCACATGTTCTTCTTCTTGGATTGTGTGGCCTAATGCAATCATGGGTGGCTCTCGAAACCTTATGAGCTTGTGTTTTCCATAGCCCTCTAGACATTTGGGCTCCTTAACACCACATGCTAATGCATAAGAAGTGTAAGACAAAAAGTAAGAGGCCCTAGAGGCCTGCTTATTCACATAATCCCCAAATATATCTATGGCGGACAACCTCTCTATTAAAATGATCTTTTCCTTTTGCCATGGAAGATCATGTCCACCTAATACCCTAGACAAACATTTAAAGAAGTAAACAATGGCTTCTCCATTGTTGCTCAACTGCCTATGGTAAATCAAGATCTTAGCACTACCTAGATCATGAATATAATGAGCTAGGCTTGACATTTTGCCAAACCTAGCTGGCCTGCTTCCGCTTGATCTCTGGAGGAATGTGTCATCCTCAATTTGTAGCTGCCATGTATCAAAAGATTATAGTGAGACAATGATACATAACTACAAAACATTTAAACACAACATAAAGTATTTGATTTGAAGTAATAATATCATACCCTCTCATTTTCATCAGCAACAAGAAGTTCATCTTTCCAAAGATTTATTCCTCTCCCCTCCAGTCCAGCCTCTTCTTTAAGTTTTTCCTTATGAAGTGATGAGAGATTCATAGCTTCCTGGGTGAGCTGGAAGGCAGCTTCATCTGGATCTTGGAAACTTTCAGCCTCTTTGAAACAAATAGTAAGGGCCTCTGCAGGATCAAAGGTTGTTTCCAAAGCTAGCAGTGAATGGTCATCCTCTATGCCAACCTCCTTGTCAAGCCTTGAAGCCTGGGCAATAAGGGAAATGGCATAGTCCTCCCTCAAATTGAACATACACTCTATATCATGGAGGAAAACATAATCTTTACCACCAATCAAGACACCTGGAAGCATGGGCACTGCATAGTTGCTGCTCTGAACATCAAAGTCTTCAACTGGCTGTGCTGCCCTAAGAGTTTCAGTCCTTAGTTGAACAAGGTCAAGAGCAGCCACTTGCAGCCTCTCATCCTCGAGGTTGATATCTTCTTCCTGCTCTGCTATATCTGTTGCCATAGGAATATCCTCTTTTACCTCTGCTACAGATATATCTTCTTCTTCAGTCTCCTGCCCTTGCTCTTCTAGAGATTGCTGTTGAAAGACAATGTACATAAGGAATGCCATGTTTTCCTCAAGCACTCTACACTTTCTGGTATGCAAGTTACAACTGAATTTATATTCCTCAGGCAAGCTGTCAAACCTTCTATTCACATGGTACCTCAGCTTGTCAATGGAGACAATATGATTTAAATGCACAAAAACCTTTTCACCTTCCACAATCCTTCCTGCCTCTGTCAGTTGTTTGAAGGTATCCCAATGGTCTGAAAGGAAATCTCTGTGATGGTCCAAAAGAGAGCTCATAGTGAACTCCCTGTTGAAAATACTGTGGTATATGTGGAAGTTCCTTTGAGCCTTGCACTTGTGAAGAAAGTCAAATAGGAGCAAATATGGAGATTTGTCCTCTTTTGGTGCCCTTTGTTTTGAAAGGGAAGACTCACCTTTCTGCTCTAGTCTCTTGCTTTTGCCTGAAGCAAAATTTATATAACATGAATTCTATATGCTCACATATGCAATCAGATAATGTATAGGATATCACCAAACAAAACTCTTCATCAGCACACATGAATCACCTGGTGATTGTTGTGGTCTGAGTATAACAGCAGAGAAGTCCAACTTCCTCTTGAAAGGAGGGGCCTGAGGATCAACTGTTCCAAAGCAGAAACATTTCTCATCATCAAGAAAGACATCTCCATGGACATAGAAAGCAAAACAATGAGCAAACAGTAAAAACCAAAAGAGACACAAGACTTTGCAACAAAACGCGATGCAGATCGATTTGCAAAATGTAAAGTGCTCTCCTCGCATTTTGTTGCAAATTCTGAATTTCTACTGACATCCATTTCCAATCAAATGCTAGGGATATCTCACAATGTTCAGGACAGTAAATGATGCAAGGAGGAATTCCCCAGTGCAAAAGAGATTAAAAGAAGGAGAAAAAATAAAAACTAAAACAAATATCAGAATTTGCAAGAAAACGCGATTTGGAGCATTTGGAAAACATAAACCTCTCTAATCGCATTTTGTTGCAAAATTCTAAATCCTACTCATATCCATCTCTAATCAAATCCTAGGGTGATCTGCCAGATTTCTAGGCACTGAGATTTAAGAATTCTACAGATGGAAGAAATATATGTCAGAAAACATTGGAAAGGGTATAGATCTCTGACCTTTCTTTTCCTCTTCCATACTGATGGAATAGCCCTGGAGATTGTCCTGCTCTCTTCCAAAACTGAGCTGTAGCACTGGTAACCTGGAGATCTGGTAATGGTAGTAGTCTTCAGACAGGTTGCAGAGTGGATGGAGTGTGTTGGGTAGAAAGTGGTCAAAGTGGGAGAGAAGAGGATGATGGGAGGGTGCTGGCAGGGATGGAATACGGGGAGGGAAAAGTGTTAATGGATCTAATTATGAAATCATGATTGGCACAATTTCCAAGGCAAAAAGTGACCCACAAATTTCAAATCCCAAAAGATTTGGTGGGACCCACACGTGTTAAAAAACGACTATATCTCACACGTGTGGTATTTAATAACTCTATTATTTGTATTTTGTAATAATCTACTCTCCTAACTCAGTTCTCTTGCATCTCTACCTCCCTACTCCACACCATCAGCATCCAGACCAGCAGCAGAGGTTCATACCCAGCACAGGATACTCATCATCAGCACAGAACACTTGCAGATAGCTTCCAGGTTAGTAAGAAAATCTTTTTCCTCTTCTTCTTGTTTAATAGTATATTAGGGTAAGGAATTGATTGATGTGATGTAGGTTACATATTATGATAAATATTATATGCATTTTTTAGATTTTCTCCACAGCATGTAGAAGCAGGAAGACTTTTTATTTGGCCCTGTTGAATGAGAGTTTGATCACTTCTTGATGTCCATAGGCTCAATCCATGTTGCACCAAGCTGCATACACACTGAAATGACTAAAGGCATGCTGAAGTATGTTGTCTCTAGAATTTGCAGCAAAACGCGAGGAGAGGATTTTAGAAATCTCAAAATAGTTCAAATCGCATTTTGTTGCAAATTCTAAAATGCTTCTTCATCCACCCATTTCAAGCCTGCATAGTTCTTCTATAAACACAATACATATTGTTTATAGTTGGAAAGATAGAGAATTCATCATATGAATGCAAAAGCATGTTGTTTCAAGCATTTGCAGAAAAACGCGATTTTGAGCTGTTACAAATTTCAAATCTTCATAATCGCCTTTTGTTGCAAATTGTTCAATTTTGCTTCATCCAAGTTGTCATCACCTTCTTTAATCATTCTATGTTCTCCATGTTTCTAATCTTTTACTATTGCTTTGTATGGACCTTTTCAGAGTGATGGCAAGAACCAAGGAAACTGCAAGGAGGTCTGGCAAGGGGCCAGGTCTTGCAGCAGCAGCAGCTGGGGCTGATGTCAAGGAATCTAGTGTGCCTAAGGAAGAGTTGCACATGGCAGGAAGGGGAAGCCAATGAGCATGCTACAGCAAAAGTCCAAGAGGTTAAAGCATTCTGCTGGTGTGCTAAAGGAGATCAGGAAACAGCAAAAAGCTATAGGCTTTGCAATCCCCAAGGCACCTTTTCAGAGGCTAGTGAGAAAAATTTGTGATAGCTGGCACCTTGGTTTCAGGTGGAACAGGACTGCCATTCTTTCCTTACAGGAAATGGCAGAGGATTACTTAGAGAAGTACTTTGAAGATGCAATGCTTGTAGCAGCCCATGCTCACAGGGTAACTCTGATGGCCAAGGACTTCAACACATTGTCCAGAGTGAGGTGGAGGTATGACAAGCTGGTCCATCCTGTGGAATGGCAGGACATTAAAATGAGAGACATATTATTAATTCCACCTACAAGGAAATTGAAGGCAGACAAGGTGAAGGTTGTTGAAGTGACCCACTCAATGAGCACCAGAGGGAAAGCTGCTTATGAGGAGTCACTGAAGCAGCAAATAGAGGAATCCAAGTCTGCTATAAATGTGGAGACTGTACAGATGGAGCTATAGATACAGAGAAGGTTGCAGGAGCTGGGCCCTAACATAGTTGTCCATATTGAAGATGATTTTTCAGAGAATAATTTTGACTTGACAAGAGCATGCTTGGCAGCATTGGCTCATAAGAATGAGTATTGCTCAGATACTATCATTCTTGCAATGCTCTAGTAAGTGTCTTTTATTTTACATTTGTTTGCAAAACAATCCTTATTGTACCTCCTCCCTTACACCTTACCTTAATTATTGTTTTGTCCAATGTAGCATGATGAGAAGCTGGCTGAACCATGCTGTACACCATACATTTTATATTATTGATCCTGCAATTTCCTTCAAGTTAAGAGATCCAAAGGAAACTCCCATGGATATTTCCAATTGGTTCAGACACTGTGATTTTGATCATGTTGATATTTTGCTACTTCCATACCATAACAAGTATGTGTGTGGCTGCTTCTTTTGGGATTTTCCTTCAAGATTGAGTACTCTTGTAGCCTTTGATTTCTTAATGCTTTTTTCCTTATGCAGTGACCACTGGAGCTTTGCTTCTATTGACATCCAGCAGAAGCAATGCTTTTTATTCAACTCTCTTAGAAACACACACAGAGAGGTTAAATTGTAAGTGGTTTGTGTGCTATTTTTAACTTTAAACTTCATTATTTGGATTTAATGCACACTAACTGAATTATATGTATTGCAGTTGTATTAGAAGACTTCTAGATGCATTGGATCAGTGTCCTCCTAATGTCAATCTTTTGGATTCAATAGAGCCAATAGATTTAGAGGTAGAAAGTTGCTCCCTCTACTGATGTCTATTTCATGCTATGCCTTTGAACTTATTGAATAATTTTATTTTGTTCAGACATTAACAGTTTCTAACATATCTTTCCAACTATCCAGACACCACAACAAGATGATTCAAGTAGCTGTGGCTGGAGAGTGCTGATTAGTGCCAAATATATACTTTCAAGCTATTTTGAGATAGGACAGCCAGAGCTTGTAAGAAAAAATAATTTTCATTTAGCTTCAAAAAATTTGATATTGGTACAAAGTGTTCTAAATCATCATATCTCATTGCAGATGAGAGAAGATAGCTTCAACTCGAGCTATGTGTATAGTTTCAGAGCTGATATAATTTGGAAGTTTTTGAAGTATGCCTTCCCCAAACCTATTGTACCAGCTACTGTCGAGTTAGGTGAGAGCTCTAAAGTCCGAGAAGGTGTCATACACCTTGATGACACAGATGATGCAGATGTGGTGCCACAAGAACAAGGACCTAGTGCTGATGAGGAGAAGCCACAAGAACAAGGACCTGTTGCTGCTGAAGTTATTGAGGAAATGATGGAGCAACAGCAAACAGATGCTCCAAGGGTAGTAGAGGAGACAATGGAGCAGCACCAAGAGACTGTACACGACAAGATGGAGCAGCACCAAGAGACTGTACACGACAAGATGGAGCAACAGAAAGTAGATTCTCCAAATAAAGATGATACGGTGAGCTTGGACCATGTAGAGCAGCCTCTAGATCAACCTGTAGATAAATAGAAAATTGTTGTCAAGAATATGTTCTACATATGTAATTAAACACTTCTGTACAGAATTTTACATTTCTGAATATAATACCTTTGTTTATGGAGTCTGTGTTATCTCAATTTTAAAATTTTCAATGTCTTTGCATTTTATTGATCTCTCTCTTCTTTTGAGCACCTGTGCAAAAAAGCAATATGAAACAATAGGGTAAAGTAAACTAATAGCAGTGCTTAATGAGACTAGGATAAGTCACATGGTATACCTTCTTATTGTTGTAGATAAATAAAAAGTCCTTTGAAATAAAACCTTCTGTCTCAAATAGAATGTCATTGCGCAATTGAGCTAGGGAGCAACATTGTCTTAATGTGATATTGACTAGCACATCACCATTCTCAACAACATCAATATCAAGAAGTTTATTTTCTGCACCAAAAGAATCTTCATCTTGATCCATAGGGACTAGTTTTGTACCTAGCATTCGACTGCGCTTATAATAAAAAGGAAAAATGAAATTTTGTGATGCAACCATGTACTTCAGTTGCATAGAAGGTTGGACAACCTCACAAAACACTGAACTACATGTCTTCTTATCCCAACCTTTATCCAAAAATTGTGGCATGCATGCCAGACTTGTTGCTTTAACTGTGAACATTGTTTTTGAAACCTTCAATGGAAAGGTATTAAACAAGTCTACAAAAACTGTGAGAGGCATGCACAAAGAAATTTTTATTATCCTTGTGGCAATATTGGGCCTAAGAGCTTTCTGTACTTCTTTGAAAAGCTTGGCTCTATATGCCTCTGTAACACTAAAATGTGGGAGAGGCCAATCCACTGAATTCCATGCTGGAAGGTCTTGTTTTCTTAACACACCATGTGTGTTTGCATTGTCCAGCAAACTGATAAAAATGATCAGTAAAAAATATACCGGATTGAGCTAGCTCTGTTGCACATCGACCTTCGTATTGTTGTTCTCCTATCGATCCATGCAAAACATCTATAAATCCCAGAATACAATCGATGTTTTGCCATGTCTCATACGATGAAGGGTATAAATCTGAAATAAAATAACACAAGAATATCAATAAGCAAAGAAAGAAAGCTTTGTCTTAAAAATCCATGCACCTCATAAAGAACAAAACCACAATAGAAAAATATACAATTAGGCCTGTGTTGCGGAAGATCATTTGGATAGTCTCGCAAGACAAGTTCTTTATGCATGTACACATGCTGAATCAAAACTTCTTTCACCGATATCTTTCCTCTGGTGATTTTAAAATCTCGTACTCTTCCCTTCCATGATGCCAAGAAAATATTTTTTGTCTGGGGTCTCTTTCTTTTACTAGGTTGCATGAGCACCCATGCTCCTTTCGAAACAGTAAACCTTTCCCAAGTTCCTTCCGTTTTGACTGTACTTGAATTCTCTACCGAAGAAATAGAAGAAGCAGGTCGATGGGGTAAGGATGTGTGGTATAATTCTGCCTTCATAGCATTATCATCCACAGAGCGTCTTCCACAAGAACGACTATAGTTTTTATTCACCATGGATACCTTGTGAATCTGTAACCACAGCAAAGTAATGTAAACAAGATAACAAAGTGAAGTTTCAAGAAAGAGAAAGTAGGCAGACAGATAGTTGACAAGAAACATCTTACTCTAAGCCAAACTGGATCAAGGGAGCAGTTTTGGAAAAGAAGAGGTTACTGCACAATGAGGTAGTGGTGTAGAATGGTAGACCTTTCGAAGGAAAGGCAGCACAACAATTCAAAGTTCAAAGGGAGGTGGAAGCGGGAAGGCCCTTGTCAGAGAAAATGTCAGACTAGATTCTATCTTCATGTCCAAAGATCTTGTGAGAATAAAAAACCAATCTCCACATTAATGTAGCACGCTTGTACCTACATAAAATATTGTTTCTTTTATCTATTTTCTTTTATTTTTGTGAATTTCCAACGTTACGTTGGCCCTCTGTTCATTGGTTGAGAGCTTATTTTTCCAAACCGTAAAAGGCCCCAAAATGAGCTCCCTTTTTCCCTAATGACAGCTAAACCAGGAGAGACAACCTTTCTTGGAGAAACTGTTGCTTCTCCCCTACGAGAGTTCACTAGAGAGGGACCCTCAACATCAACGTGGACCACTGCAAGTAGCCCAACTCTACAAAGTTCAGGGTCTGGCGCACTAGTAAATCCAGACCAGATAGCTAACCTCGTGCTAAGGAGATTGGGACAAACCTATCACCCACCCATGCAGCCACAACAACAGCACGAATGAGGAGTGTACTACCTATAGGTCCTCATCTATGTGGAGCATGTGGCGGTAACCATAAAACCGAAGAATGTAATACCTTTTCTCCTCTAGTCACAAACCAACCCACAAAGAAGTGGTGCCAGGCCAATGCTTGGAATTATACCCACACCACACAGGAATGTACTCGCATTGCAAGAATGAGACAAGAGCGTGAGCAGCAAAGGGGTGCAGTGGCTCCACAATGCATTAACAGTATACTAATTTTAACGTAAGCCACCGATGGCACAAGAGCAAGCACGACATGTACTTGGAGCTCAACCTCCTGCTCCTAGGACTGCTCCTGTGAGGTTTGTTGACTACGACAATTCAAATATGTGTACAGACTTGGTAAACCCAAGCTATGTGGAGGAGGAATATGCATCATATTCATCCAAGGAAAATCTCTTTGAAAGTCCCACATATCCAAGCCAAGCACTAGAGCCTCAACCAGGGGAACAAAATTCTTTGATGTTGCTAGGCGACTACCAACCTATAGTACCACAATTTCCACCAATTGAAAGATATTGTCTAGGGTGTTGTGTAGAACACTTTCCAAAGGATTGTTTGCTGAAACCACATGAGAAAGGCACCTCTCAACTAAAGGTCTCACTCAACTTTGTAGAGGCAGTTCCATCGCCACCTTCATCAGAGAATGAGGATGTCTAGTGGACAAGACCCTACATTCCAATAGAAAAAGGACCACTAGGAGGAAAAAGAACCGCAACAAGCAAACTAAGAGTGCATCCACTAGTTCTCACATTAGGGCCAAAAACGTCTAAAAATGGGCTGTTTGTTAATCTAAAGATTAAGGAATGGTCCAATAGATATTTGCCACGTATACAAAAGTATGGCATTCTTGTCTCCTCTATCTTGGGTCTTGGAGAACTATTTTCACGGAGAACGGCAAAAAATCGCTATCTTTTGGTGGACACCGCTATTTTTGAGAGTTCTGGACGACTAAACATAAAAGTTTGGACCCACCGTACCAGACGTGAGCTCTATATTTTATTTCAAAAAAAATCAAAGAAGATACGAAATCTTTATTTCGAATTTATGACATGACAAGTTAGTCTCGAACGTCTACACTATCCTTTCTTTCACATTCTCTCTCTCTCTCTCTCTCTCTCTCTCTCTCTCTCTTTGTAGAATTTTTGCGGCTTTTCTCTGTTTCTAAGTTCCCATGGCAAACTCTGCACGTCGTCCATCTCATAGTATCACTTCTTGTGTTTTTAATAATATCAGGGAGGAAGGACTTTGGAAACCTATGTCTTTTCAAATAAATGACTGGGCAACAATGCTTCCTTCTTGTAAAGGTGCACATAAAGTGAAAAGAATCAAGCGAGATGCAGTTAAAAATCACTGGAAAGGAAAAATTCTTGCCTTCAAAGTGACTAACAATGGCTGGCTTGCCAAAGTTCAACATGTGTACATGGCCAAAGATATGATGCTTAATCCAAATGAGCATCACATGTTACAATCTTATTGTAAGAAATATTATTTTCAAAGACAATATGAAAATATCTCATATTTTCTTTTGATGTAAGTGTTTATGGTTTTTCTTTCAGTTATCTTTCCATCGACAGCTGTGGAGTGGCAACCTATTGAAAGTCTGAGTGGAACCTTCAATGCAATTCACAAAGGAATTGCAGATGTTTTGTATGCTGATAAACCACCATCTTTTTTCAAATCGATGGATTTGTTTGTCTATTTTGCAGAATATATGGTTCCATCAAGAGAAGGTGAGAAAGGACAACTTCGTGAAGTGCCTGTTCCTACCATCAACTCGCTAGATTGGAAATCTCCAGACTCACTTACTTTATCGAGCTTCAAATTCAAAATCAAAGAAGACATTTTGAAAGCTATGTCTCCGGGTAGAATATCAAGAAGGATAAAGGTTCAATGGTTCTTACCGTTACATGTCTTTGTGGCATGTTTCAAAACCATGGATTTACAACGATCAAAGACAATGTGGCTCAATAGAAGACTTTCTATGGCTGAACTCGACATTGTGCTTGGAGAAGGATGGAGAACCAAAGAAACTTACCACATTGGTGACAATATTAGTTGCAGAATAAGTCCCAATTCTCTGTCAATTTCATATCAATTATGTCGTCAATCATTAGTTTTAGGTTATGATTATAGAAGATGGAGAAGCAAGCTAGGTTTCTGGGTATCCCTAGATTCAGAAGAGAACTGTCCAGAGTTTGAATTAAAAATATATGTACATCAACTAACTGAGCCTAGAGAACTTATAGTTATAGCTAATTGGATGCTGAAAGATGTCAGAGAGTCACTTGAGTTTCTTGATGAAACATCCTCTGAATATAAATTTAAAGTAGATGGAATTGTTGTAAGCAAAAGGATGGAGAATGTAACATCTTGTATCACATGTCTTCCACCCAAAAGAGTTGTATTTGAGCCAAATGCAAGATCATGAAATTGTAATCACAATACTTTTCAAATAAAGATTTTGTTTTGATCTTGTTGTCTGACTCAATATGCTGGTACTTATGACATTTTTTACTGCAAAATCATCATCAAAGATTTTTCTCAGTTGAGGAGTACATCTATTTGACACAAACTGGGTGCTTCATTACAAAGTAAAAATAAACAATTTTTTACATAAATGAGGCTAGAAATGAACATTAATCAAAATCCATCTTCCTCTTTACATTCGAGGACCCAGGAGCTTCAGAGTCCCTCTTTCTTTTTTGTTTGCTGAATCTAGGTGAAAAGAAAGGCTCACTAGCCTTCTTTGTTGAACTTGGCCTTGGGGGGGTTGCTGGCTTAGGAGACTGGACAGGGGGCTGTGAAGAGTCTTCAAGGTGCTCTCTTGATAAAACCTTGGGGGCTTTTGAGAACTGTGGCTCTTCAAAAGGCTTGGGAGATTTTTTAGGTGATAATTTGGGAGACTTGGAAGATGATTTTGGAGGCATGGGTGTTGGCATAGGAGGCTTCGGTGATTGAGCGTGCAATACAGAAGGCTTTTAGATTGAAAAAACAGACTTTTTTAAGTTGTAAAAATGATATCCAAAACGACGCGATAGATATGAACGGACTTTGACTGAGGTGGCTAATCGCGTCGTGTAGGAGGATTGCTTTGCGCTGTAGAATTCGCAGAGAAGGTGGTTGCTTGCTGTAGTTCGTTGTTGGCGACATACAACAACGGCTGCACAGGCGTCGTTGGTGGCTGCTTTTGTCCGCCTAGCTATGCTACTGTCCACGGTGTTGCCGTCGGATATATATGGATGTTGGCAAGGAGTGGCCTGTGCGCCGGTCGAGACGTGGCTGACTGTGACCACAGTCAAGCAAACGAAAGAGAGAGAGAGAGAGAGAGTGGCTCTCTTCTCTTGCGAGGCTGAAGGCGACTGAAGGCAGCAACGCTAGCTGCTGGATGAAGGCGGCTGGTGATTGCTTTTGCCTACACCCCTAGATGTCAATGTCCACCCGCCAGCTACACCGGCGCTCCTTACGTGTCCCCCATGCTTCGCAGTCAACAACCAGCACCGAAGTGCCATCGTGGGCGCCGGGCAGCCTTTAAAAGGATGAATGTCCCTAGTGACTATAGCCGCCACGCCATTAAATTTGTATCCGAAACGACGCGATGGAGGAGGCTTAGACTTTGACTGAAAGGGCGTTATCGCGCCGTGAAGGAGATGAGCTAGCCGGAACGACGCGATAGTGGGGGTCAGAGGATGTGGGAAGAGCCCTATCGCGTCGTGAAGGAGAATTGGACTTTGACTGAAGGGGCGTTAGAGCGCCGTGAAGGAGATGAGCGCCGGGCAGCCTTTAAAAGGATGAATGTCCCTAGTGACTATAGCCGCCGCGCCATTAAATTTGTATCCGAAACGACGCGATGGAGGAGGCTTAGACTTTGACTGAAAGGGCGTTATCGCGCCGTGAAGGAGATGAGCTAGCCGGAACGACGCGATAGTGGGGGTCAGAGGATGTGGGAAGAGCCTTATCGCGTCGTGAAGGAGAATTGGACTTTGACTGAAGGGGCGTTAGAGCACCGTGAAGGAGATGAGCTAGCCGGAACGACGCGATAGTCGAGGGTCAGAGGATGTGGGAAGACGGTCATTTTTTGACCTCATCTTTTTTATACCCCAATGTAATCAACGCGACGGGATGAAATATTTTCTACCCAAGTTTCTTAACTGACAGGTACAATACGCGAGAGGAGGCCCTTGCATTTGTTCCAAAGACCTCGTTTTGCTCCATTCAGGTGCTTCACTTCTTTCCCTCAGCTTATCCAACACGACGCGATAGGAGGCCCTCTGAGGTGTTCCAAAGCCCTTGTATCGCGCCGTATTGGTAAGTGCTTCTTGAACCTTTAAACAACCTAGAGGCTTAAATTAAGACGTTGAATTGGTTCTAAGGCAGGTTTTCCACTATGTTTTGGTGCTTCTATTCCATTTCTTTTGCAGATTGAACCGAAGATATGAGTACTAATCTTGAGGGAAGAGAACAAATTTTCGATGACCCAAGTGAAAGGTTGCTGGAGGCCGTTTTGGAGGTTGGTGGAGACATGCAAGTCTACTCAGAGGCATTGAAAATTTTCAATCCCAAATTTGTCCTTGGTGAAATCTTGGATAAATTTAGAGAGTTTATTTCAGATGAATTAAAGGAATTTGAGGATACAGTTCTTGGTCGGTGTTTGATTCTGGAAGGAAAAGATTACATTCATCTCACTGATTTCACTCAAAATTCTCTTGAAAAAAATAAAGTTTTAAGAAGGTTTGGCAGGTTTTCAAAGAAGTCCAATGTTCTAATCCCAGAATCCATATCCTGTCAACTCCATGTTAAAAGTTGCAACCTTGTTTCAAAGGACATTGATTTTCTTTTCTTTCTTTTTCTCAAAGATGAGAAAAGTGCTCAAGTTCCAGGTGAAGATGTTCCATCCAAGGATGAATTAAACTTGAATGTCTCCACTGTTTTGAACATAGAGAAATCTGAGACCTTGGAGATGGAAAAGATTGATTTTGCTTCAGAGGAGAAAGAACGTGCAGGTTTGGATGTTGCAGAGTTTAAAGCAAGCACCCTCATCCCTGAACCCATTGAAGATGTGGAGGTGTCTGAGGCCTCCCTTACTATACGAAGCCTCCCCTCCTTTCTTATTAATGACAAAGATTTCATCCCTCTTCATCAGATTCAATTTCTTCTCAATATAAGGGAGGACTACTGTATTGCAGCTATAGTAGCTGAGGCTTCTGAGGTTGCCTTGGACTTTATTGACACAGAGGAAGAGTCCAAGGAGGAGTTTTTATCTCTTGATCTCCAGACTTCAAATGATTCTTTTGTTACTGCTCCTGATGCACTTGCTATTTGCATGAAGAGAGTTGAGGAGGAAGCACCTTCTTTGAAGGATGAGGATTTTGAAAACAGGCTCCAGGAGCTTGGTATTCAATCTTTTGGGAGATATAAACTTCCCTTCCGAAGTCATTAAACTTCATTGAAATCTGTCAACGGCCTTTGAAAAGAACTTCGTGTAGTCGCATACTCTTTATTGAAACTTAATACTCTTTATTAAGTTTGATAAAAGATGGAACAGAGCAATAAGCATAAAAAGTTAGTAGAGAAAGCTCGTGAAGAACAGAGCCATATCCGAGAGTGACAAAAAAAGGGAGAGAATGGCAAAGAAACAGTGAGAGAGGGGCGGCAAAAATTCAAAAATAAGAATCGTGGTCATGTCGGCATTAACTATCTCGGGAATCGTGAAATTGTTTTTTTAATTTTAAAAGGTATGTACTTGAATGCGCTTTAAATAACTTGGATGTGCTTTTATTTAGGAAAATCGCTAAATTTGGAGTCGTTTTGACCGTCAACGGCTCCGCTAATTAGCAAATTAATCACTTCCTTACACAGCCCTTTTTGAGTCGTTTTTGGCCCTAATGAAGAAGTCTCTAAACAAAACATGAAGGATCAAGCTTTTACATCCCAAGAAGTGCATGAGGAGCATCAACCTCAACCTGGGCCTAGTGCTAAACAAGATGAGGCTATTACAACCGCCGAGGATAGTTTAGGGGGTTCTGTTTTTGTGGATAAGGTGAACGAAACTCTAGATGCCATCATTGATGCTCATAGAAGTCGCATTGTAGCTTTATCTGAGCTACCCAAGAAGCTTCAAGAATACCCAAACCCTCGTGAGGAGAAGATCAATCTAGCTGTACATCAACAACTCATTTGGGAAGCTCAATCAATACTTGAGGGCCCACCTCCACCTATCCCTCGGGGCCCCACCTCTCTTAATCCAACATTAGAAACCATACCAGAAGTGTCATCAAGTTGGGAAATGAAAAGTGAGCTGATCTCACAAGCTCATAGCGAGAAGTCTGCACCAATTGACACCCCATTGAAAGAAGGCATTCTGCCACCACCTAGTCTTGCCTTTCCATGCAATGATGAAGTTATTGATGCTAACGAGGACACGGCAAATGAGATGTGGGCAGCAGTTCATGAGAATATGTCCTCTATTATTTCACCTCCATTCTCTGAAGTGGATTTTACCAGGGGCACAGAGAATATGAGAACTGTTCTCAAACCTTGAGAATACCCTCCATGCATAGAAGGTTGACAAAGGAGATGGATATGGGTATCGTGCAAGCTATTTTGTCAGCACCAGTGGCTTGTACCTTACCTTTTCTTGATTTAATAAAGCTTCGACCAAAGTTGTGGAATGATATTGCCACATGTTTGTCAGAGCAGGTATTGCTACAAAAGGGTCACCATCAATGTACTATACACCCTGAGACAAAGCATGTTATGCCAGTTCCTATCAACAAAGTAGAAAAATTTTGTGAGGACGATCAGGGAAATGCTACCCTCCCATTAGAAGTGCGAAAAGTAGCTTCAACTACAATACTTGATAGTGGTGCAGGGGTGGGCATTGTGACAAGGTCCATTTGGAAAAAGTGGGACAAACCAGCTATTAGGAGTACAAGGATGCGCTTGCAGGTAGCAGATGGAAGCTTAGAACATCCCATTGGGCTGCTAGAGAACATATTGGTCACCACATGTGGGATTGAATATGAGCACACATTTGCAGTAGTGGATTTTGGAAAGCATCCAAACTATGAAGTGATATTGGGTAGACCATTCATGTGACAATTTCAAATGATTCAAGATTGGGGATATAATTATTTGTACCTTCGACATGATTCTGTCATCACAAGGGTCAACCTAAAGAATCACTCATATCGTGATGTAACGCGGTCTCCAATAGATGAGTTTAATTCGGCTTCATCTGAGGGCTCAAGAGTTACATTGTCAGATGGGCGAGAAGATCTGTGGATGTGTGGAGCCTCATGTAAGGATTTCAACACTGAGAGACTTAAGGGTAATCGAAGTGTATCAGATGAGGCATACATTCCACAACCCTTCCCTGAGCACTTAATGGATCCCCTAGAATGGAGTCATGTCGTTGCAACATTATCGACATGTGCTTTACCTAAGCCAATTCAATTTTGTGACTCAGATGGATATGACATTATTCCTATACGAATGGTACAACCACGTGACCTTCTAGATGATTTGTACTATGGGGATGCATCCACAACAGCACTGCATGTAGAGGAAGTCGCAGTGGAGGATTTAACACTCGAATCTGCTAATGATGCTGATAAGGAAGATGGATGGGACTCTGATTTTGATGATGATGTGATAATCCCGAAGGAAGAGTTAGGAAAGGCACGCCTACTCTTGAGAGAAAGGGAGGTTCAAGTAGAGATCCCTCGAAGCCGACCTAAATGTAAATGCTGTAAGAGCCATAAGAGAATCCGTAAACAAGATGAGAGGGAACGACGTGAGAGAATACAAAAAGAAGACGAGGAGTTTAAGAATGAACACTCTCGACTACCACCTCACTTCTCAGGAAAGAATGGATATCTATACTATGTCCAAGTACAAGATAGTATCAAAGACCAAGTAAAATGATCAGATGGATTTCAACCAGGAGAAAAGCTAAAAACTATTAGCAAAAATCACAAAAAAACAAAGAGACCAAAACAAAAACTCAAGTCTCAAACAGATTCAAAAGACAGTGTCAGAAGTGCAAAGATAAAGGTTGAACGAAAAACTTTGATGCAAGATTGCAAAAGAGAGCTCAAAACCGCATGGTCTTCAATTAGTGATGACTCAAGTGGACAAGAACAAGGTCTCAATGTTCCCCCCAACTTCACACAGTACACTCTTCAAGATCGGAAGATTTTTCTTCAACAGCCCATGCGACAAAAGCCAAGCATGCCAGGGATTTCATATGATGGTCCAGAAGATGCAAAAAAATTTGATATCGCTGAGCTAGGAAAAGAGCCTCGCTATGTGTGGATTGCCACAGACTTGTCCTTAGATGAGGAGAAGTTATTAATTCAAACAATAAAGGAGTATCACGATATTTTTGCTTGGAGTTATAAAGACCTCAAAGGAGTTGATCCAAGCATATGTCAGCATACAATTCCATTGCGAGAGGATGTAAAGCCTTCCAAGCAACGTCCTTATACTTACAATGAGAATTTTTGCACGAAAGATAAAAGAAGAAATAGACAAGCTCTTAGAGGCAAAATTTATCTATGAGATTGAACACACTGAATGGGTCTCCCCTATTGTAGTGGTGCCCAAGAAAAATGGAAAACTTCGAGTATGTGTAAACCTCAAGAAGGTAAATGCAGCTACTGTACGTGATCATTACCCACTTCCAATTAGGGATCATGTTTTGGAACGTGTTGCAGGGAAAAAGGCATATAGTTTCTTGGATGGATTCTCTGGTTACAATCAAGTGTCAATTGATCCTAAGGATCAACACAAGACATCCTTTGCTACTGAAGATGGCATCTTTGCCTATCGTGTTATGCCATTTGGTCTAACAAATGCACCTGCAACCTTTCAGCGGTTAATGAGTCATGTATTCAAGGAGTACCTTAGGCTATTTCTTGAGATCTTCATGGATGATTTATGTGGTCACTCACAAGAGCGTGATGATCATATAGAACACCTCAGACTTGTGTTTCAAAAGTGTCAAGTTTATCGTATATGCTTGAATCCTGACAAGTGCAAATTCATGGTAAGACAAGGGAAGATTTTGGGCCATATTGTTTCTCGCAATGGTATTTTAACAGATATGGATAAAATTGATGTCATTGTCTTATTACCTCGGCCTATCAACCCTAAAGGGGTACAAATAGTCATGGGACATTGTGGCTATTATCGTCGATTCATCTACATGTACGTTGTCCTAGCCAGACCATTATATGCTCTTCTTGTAAAGTTTAATTGGACTGAAGAGTGTGAGGAATCCTTTGAAAAGTTGAAGCAATCATTAGTGTCTGCACCCATCTTACGGGCACCAGATTGGAACCAAATCTTTCATGTCCATATTGATGCTTCAAACTTTGCAATTGGATGTATTTTGGCTCAATCGGGAGAACATAATATAAGGATTTCCCAATCTCATATGCTAGTCGACAGTTGAACAATGCTGAGAAGAATTATACCACAATAGAAAGAGAAGGTTTGTCCATGATATATGCAGTGAAAAAGTTTCGCCATTACCTTTTGGCAAACAAATTTATATTTTTTGTGAACCATCAAGCACTGCTATATTTGGTGAATAAGCCTTGTGCAACTAGAAGGATTGTGAGGTGGTTTGTCATCCTTCTTGAGTTTGATCTTGAAGTGGCAGTCCGAAAAGGAACAACTCATCTTAGGGCAGGTCATTTGTCTCGAATCACCTCTGGAGAAGCTCCTGTGGGTGTGGATGATGATATGTTAGATTCAACACTTTTCCTTGCAGAGACAGCTCCTAAATGGTCTGAACCCATCTTATAAATTTTGACAAGTGGGCAGATACAACTAGCGGGTCCTAATGTGGACCTATGGCGACCATTCAAGTTAATCTCAAGGAGATTATATCATCAGGGTAATGATGGAGTGTTGCTGCTTATACCTAACCCTGACCAATATGAGGAGATCTTGGAATGGGCACATGAGAGTATTGGTGGAATCCATGCATCAGCTACTACTTGTGTGCGACATATAACTCAGGATGGGCAATGGTGGCCTACCATGCATGCGGATGCTAAAATTTTTTTTCATAACTATGCTTCATGTCATATTCAACAACCAATTCATAATGTCACATTATTCCAAATTTCAACTACACTAAGTTGGAGTAAGTATATTGTGGACTATCTTCAGCATGGTCATACTAATCGAACAATTCCTAAATATCGAAAGCGTGCTATTGAAGTTGAAGCGGCCAACTATATGCTGATAGAGGGCCAACTCTACAAGAGGGGCAAGGATGGCAACTTGCGCATGTGTATGTGAAGCTGACTACTTGAAAATCTTGACTCATGCACATGCAAGTGTTGGGGGTGGACACTTTTCGGGCAATACCACAGCTAAGTTGATTAGGTGGTCTGGGCTTTGGTGGCCAATCTTACAAATGGATGTCGAAGAATATGTAAAACGTTATGACGATTGTCAAAGGGCCAAACCTCCCATCACAAAGAACAATATGCCATTGCGGCCTATGTTAAGCACATGTGCTTTTGCCAAATGGGGTATTGATTTTGTCGGTCCCATTAAAACCTCCAGCTTGTCACACGCATGCCGAACATATTATAGTCGCAACGGACTATTTGACCAAATGGGTAGAGGCAAAGGCTACAGTAAAAAATGATGCCAGAACCATAGCCAAGTTCTTGTATGAGTACGTGTTTACACGCTATGGCTTACCTATTGAGAAATCATTAGTGATCAAGGTGTGCACTTTGTGAATGAGGTCATCGAGTTTTTACTTCAAGAATTTATGGTACTTCACAAGCGTTCTGCACCCTATCATCCCCAGACCAATGTATTTCTATTTGAAGATGGTGTAAGATATATGCCAACGGAGTATGCCAAGTTCTTATGCTCTCGAAGTATATTAGTTATCCCTAGTGGTAGCTACCTCTTAGGTATGGGCTAGGTGCTACGATTAATAAAAAATTTACGAAACACATGCCCTAAAAAATATATAGAAGTGACTTGAGACATGACGTGTCTACGGCCATGTGGAATGCTTGGTAGGACCTTGGGTTGTTTTAGCACCTTGGGGCCGATGCCTTGGTTTCCATGGGGTGAACACTGACGTCTAAAAGATTGAGAAGAAGACCTACAAGGACTCTATCGCCTTGATAGATGCGTGGTACATTATGGGCCCTCGAGACCGATGCCCTCATCTTCATGGGGTACTCCTTATGTCAAAAAGAAAGAAAAGGGTCTGTCGCCCTTGAGATACTTAGTGGCCTTAAGATTCTCTTGGCGGAGGTCTCTTGGCCATTGCTTGGGTCTCATTGGGATGGAACCTTCTTCTTTATCAAGCTAAAAGTAATAATTCTCTTTAATCTTCTGCTCTTTGCACCCAAAAAAAACAAAAAAAATAAAAAAAACAAAGAAAGAAAGAAAGAAAGAAAGAAAGAAAGAAAGGTCCAACCACCATGGCTTATATTTAGAAGTAGGGTTGCCACTTAGGAATAACTTAAACACTTGTAGGACATTGGGACTGCGGTCACAACCTGTGGTGTACAACACACTTGCCTTTGCATAGCACTATCTACCACTTAGTCTCACTTTGACTCGCTTCTTTTAGCACTCTTTAAAACTCTAATCGGCCTTTCACTTGCATGCTCACGTGTGAGATAGTCATTGCTGGTTTTTTTTCAATAAAAGACTTTATTTGTCTTCCATTGTTTTTTGCAGCTTTTGTTTCTACCGTGTCCGAGGACATGCACGATTTAGGAAGGGGGGAATGTTCACTCACGCGAACACGGATTATGGAAGGAGGCCAGAAGCAATTAATGCGAGAGAGCGGGATTGTAGCCATGGGAACATAAAGACGCACGTAATTTTTCTATATTTTTGTGCCAAAGTGCAATGTAAATTGTTTTAGGCCAATGTGGGTTCTAAATGAGAGTTCTAAGTGTATTAAGCAAGGTTCACTTATGGGGTTGTCCGCCCATGTGTGAAAGAGGTCTAGAGTTAGTGACATCTCTATAAAAGAGATGTTAGCTAAAGAAAGATGATGTTTTTGGCCATTCTCATAAGCTATTGAGTGAAGCTCTTGAGCTCTCAAGCTATGGCAACTCTCTAACTCTCTCTATTGTACTCTAATGAGCATCAAGCTTCAATGAGTATAGCTCCACTTCTTTCTCTTAATCTGTTTTAGCATCATTGAAGTAGATTAATCTATGATTAGTTGAATGCTTGTTTCTTTCTCTTGTGTATGCATGCTTGTAGTGTGTGTGTGTGTAGTCTCCATTGATGCAAGCTCTTGCCCACTTCATTGGCAATGAGTTATTCATGGATAGACTCTCTCTATGAGCTTGTGGGTTTGTGAATGTTACATTCTATGCTTGCTTAAGCTTGTGGGTTAGTAGATGCACGCTTATGGGTTTGCTGGCATTAAGGAAAGCTAAGATTTAATCAATGTTTGAATGGGATTAAGAGATTGCCATGCATTGCTTGTTCTCTTGATTAGTGTAGTGGGTTTAAGGGATTGAGAGATTGATTGAGGTGTTGAATGGTTGAATCGTCAAGTGGTGGTTCGTGTATGTAAGATCTCCCACAAGGGATAAGCCTTCATGCACTAATTGGGTCGAGTCCTCGGATTGACATTGTGTTTCTCAACACATTTGTTGATCGGTAGTACTCTATGAGCACTATATTGCACGGTAGAGAGAACCGCTCTTCAAATACCCAACCTTTTTGGTGCTAATACTCCTAGAATCTTTGGGAGCACTAGCGCACAGCTATGAGAGAAATCTTCGGTGGTGGTGGCAACTTGTAGCACGAACACAAAAACTTGCAAGGCGTTGATCTCCACATTTTAACTAGATATTTTTTGTTTTGAAAAATAATAATAATAATAATTCTCAAAGGTTGAAAACATTGTTCACAATGATTTCAAGGAATCAAGAGACAATTTACATGCAGGTTCACTCTGCAACAAAATGGTGTTACTACAGAAAGAAAAAATAGGCACATTCCAGAAGTGGCACATGCATTGATGTGTGACAAGAATATGCCACTTTATTTTTCAGTAGAAGCAGTAGGAACTGTTGTGTACATTATTTTTGGGTAGAAGCAGCATCAGCAGCTGTTGTGTACATTATGAATAGGACCCCCATGGTATGACACCTGAACAGAAGTTTATAGGCATAAAACTGGATGTGTCTCACTTGAAAGTGTTTTGGGTGCATTTCATATGTGCATGCTCTCGACAAAGTGAGAACAAATTTTGATCCAAAGGTAGAGAAATTCATCTTCATTGGTTATGCTAACATTATCTCCTTTAAGCAAGTATTCACATGGTGATTATTGTCATGAGCCTTATCAACCTTTTGAGAGCCACTCATATGGGCTTCTACAATTGGATCTTTATTCTTTTTCACAAGTTATCATTGACAAAATATTCACCAAAATCAAACATTTATGAAATCCTTCACAAAGCGGCAATCAAACCAATGTTCAAGTGGGCCAAAGAAGCCAACAATGATGAAGAAGACGTCATTAAAAGAATACCAAGAAGTGGAGTCAAGGTCATAGCAACCAAGAGGCTATCACAACATCGGCATCGAAATGAAGTATAAAGGAGAAACAAAGGAGCTACCAACCACTACCCTAACCTGAATCATATTTTGTAAAAGCCACCAAATGAGAAGGCAAATTGATATGTTTTGAGAACACTTGATGTTAAAACCCTAATATCTCTGCGCGGTGCTATATAGCAAATAACATGGATATAATCTATTGTATAACACATGTCATAAATGTGTTGTGCTACACAGTGTGCTATATAGCACTTTAATTTTGCTATATAACACATAACATGAATACAGTGAGCTATATAGCACAATTCATGAATGGGCTGTCCTACACAGTGTTCTATACATCACATACAAAGTGCTATATAGCACATAACATGAATACAGTGTGCAATATAGCACTCTTCATGAATGGGCTATGCTACACAGTGTGCTATATAGCACATAACATGGATACAGTGTGCAATATAGAACTCTTCATGAATGGGTTGTGCTACACAGTGTGCTACATAGCACATAAAAAGTGTTATATAGCACATAACATGGATACATTGTGCTATATAGTACACTTCATGAATGGGTTATGCTACAAAGTGTGCTATATAGCACATAAAAAGTGCAATATAGCACAAAATAGGGATACGAAATGCTATATAGCACTTACAAAGTTCTATATAGTAGATAAATAGTAGATAACATGGATACAAAGTGCTATATAGCACATAACATGGATACAACGTGCTTTATAGCATTCCTCATGAATGGGTTGTGCCACACGTAGTGTGCTATATAGCACATAAAAAGTGTTACATAAATAGCACATAACATGGATATAGTGTGCTATATAGGACACTTCATGAATGGGTTGTGTTAAAAAGTGTGCTATATAGCACAAAAAAAGAGTTTTATAGCACATAACATGGATACAATGTGCTACATAGCACAGTTCATTCATTGTGCTATATTATATTCTAGAACTGTTTCTAACATTTTTTTGTTATTTAATCATGTAGACAAAATTCTATATGAGGTTTAAAATTACATATCCAAATGCATGTATTGGGCAGCAACGATCCTTTGAGAAGTTAAAACCCTTCTTTGTACGTAAGCTTTAAGGATCAAAACACATGTTGCTACATATATCTTATACAAATGATGTACTTGAAGGATTTTCTTAACCGTATTCGCACTAAAAAAATAATCTTTTATGCATACTTTTATGCATGAATTTCAATATGATAAAAGTAACACTTTATGCATGAATTTCAATATGATAAAAGTAACACTTTTATAATAAAATAAAATCTTGCATTTGTGCAAGATCAAAAGACTCAAAATTTCATGAATACAAGTGCCTGAAAGGTGTGGTGTACAAAAATCTGCACTTTGTCCCCATGAGGAAGTTCAGATGAAAAAAAAGGTGGTTGTGCAGATGTTTAAGGATATCGATGTTGGGGTGAACAAGAAGGGAAGAAACAAAACCCGCAAAGTTTTATCACTAAAAGAGATGCCAATCATTGGCTTCTTATCGATGTTGAAGAATTGTACATCCAAGATCATCAAACACAACTTTCACTATGGTAGGCTGATCGGTTTCGGGAGTGCTTGAAAAATTTCCCTTTTGATGTCGTTGTATTTGTAGTCTAGCATTTTTAATATTTCAATATATATGCATTTGCAACATTTTCAGTTCACTGTATTGAAATTTACATTACCAAAAGCACATATATTGCATAAGAACGAAGGACAAGAGCACATGCAAATGTACTTGATTGATGTTATATAACACATGTTCAAAGAACATTTGATTACATGGATAAGCTTGATACATCAAAAGTCATATGGACATAATAGCTCGTCCAAAACTTGTATTACATATGGGCTTTTTTTCAACGCCTCCTACAGTATTCTACAGTAGGTAGCAAAGAGATTGCATCCTTGGGATTGTTCAACAAATATTCTGCACAATACTATCTGGGGTCATCTGCCATCTTCCACCGATACAGCCATGCAAAAAGAACACTTGTAAGGAATTGAAGGTTCTGGTAGGTGTCCTCTCTGGGTTGAATGTCTCTGGACAAATACAAGTAGTAGGCTCATTCCCAATGCATTTATACCACATATCAACAACTAGTAGTGTGTTATCATGATTGAAAGAGGGGTAATAGCTCCATAAATCAGCCAACCTCTTGAAAAGAATTGGCTTGTTCCAATGTTCTTTAGGCACCCCTCGCACATCTCCAAACTTGAATGGATCCTCTATGTATTCATCTTGTGGCAACTCGGCAAGCTAAAAATTTCTATACCGGTATAGGTTGGGAAGTGCCTGATGCATTGTGCTTGTCATATTACTTTTGGTGCTGCGCTGGTCCACAAGACGATGTTGAATACATTTCTGCATGCATGTAGGAAAGGTTTTGCATCTTTATGAACCACAATAGTTTCATTTTTCTTTCCATGAATGATGTTAAACCCCTCTAGATGATGAATTATAGGTTCACCATTGCCTCTATAAATCTTGTATCTTTTTAAAAGAACACCATTCATGTCAAATATCAACACCTTATTTTTGGGTAGCTTTGGAACAACAACCCCAAGTGGTGCGACATCATATTTAACATGCATCCCATCTGCATGTACATCACAAGCTGGTTGTTCCACATCATCTGCATGTACATCCCCTAGAGGCGTAGCTCGTTCTGGTAGATGGAGAAAAACCAAGTTGGGATGAAATGCTGCATTTCCTATCAAAATTGTCCTTTCCGGAGTACATGTCCAGATATTACAGAAAGAAGCTGACTCTCCAGAGCAATTCATTCCTGGTAGTAGCAGGGCATCTCTACAAGATGGGCATCGATCAAATTCTGAGAACGTGTGTCCGTGAACTTGAACAACAGGTTGTTCTGGCAAAAGCACACCAAAGAATAAGTGGAGGGTATTTTTTCGGAGAGGTCATCGGTAGAAAAGTGTTACACGCAAGATTGTGGTGGTGGCCCACTACATTAAAAGATGCACACAATATCGCAAAGGAGTGCAACATGCGCCAAAGGCTAGGGCAACCGAATGATATAGACAGAATGCCTCGTAATCATCACCATTAGCAATTTCAAAAATCTAACACTTGCCACAATTACTGGGTCATCCGAAATTCTTTGCCATGCTTGTATCCATGTAAGAATTTGCTTTCTTTACTCCCATATGTCTACAAATGGAACTGGCAGCATGAAGATCGAAAAGTTGTAGCAAACAGGGGAGTCACGCTTTTTGGCTTCCTAAAACTCCAGTGGCATCCATCTTCTCTTAACTGGCATCTCGGGGGGGTCACTCTATGTAGAATATCCCTATCGCGTGCGTTCAAGGCCTATATTTTAAATCCCTTATCTGTGAATTTTCTAATCCATATAATATCCCCTTTTCTTTATGAATTTGTAAATTTTTTTGAAAATTTTTTAAATCATACCCTTATGTAAATATATTTCTATAAGTTTCATAAATTAAAAATATGCTTCTGTTGAACGCATGTGATATTCACAGTTTTTTGTGAGCGACCCCCCCGAGACTGGCATGTAAATGGGTCAACCCGCTGTGTTGGTGGCACACACATATAGACCTGGCTGTACTTCAGAACTGTTAAGTACTCCTTCTGCCAGTCTGGTTGTACTCCAAAATCTTCCAATTTGGGTTGCACCTCATTGGACAAGTGACTTCGATTCGAACCACTAGACTCAATCTTGTTGGTACAGGACTAGATGACATGAAGCACACGTATGTGGATTCCGAGGAATTCAGTACACAGTGGGAACAGGCATTGGATGCCACAGGACCATGCCACTTTCTGATACGTGATGGTTGGCTGTTCTACAAAGGCCGATTGTGTGTCATGAAGTCGTTCAGGGGGGCAGCTCTTATCCATGATGCCCATGACACCATTACTGGTGGTCATAGGGGCATGAATTCGACTATGGAGAAATTGGAATGGAGAAATTGGAACGGCAATATTATTGGCCAAAGATGAGGCGAGATGTGTTTACATATGTACAACGCTGTGACATCACAAGCTGGTTATTCCACATTTGCATGTACAGCAGAAGCTAGTTGTGCATCCTCACCATGTAAGTCAATATCATCTATTATGATGACATCAACGTCATCCAAATCCTATGCACCTATATGCACATCATCATGTTGCTCTTGTACACTTGCACCATCCTTGTACAGTGCCTGATTCTATAAATTAGAAGTTGGTTGTCCCACGTGCATCTTGACCAGGTGTTACATCATGCTCGACACGTACAAGTGCATCATCTACAAGTGTATCAGAATTTGGTTGTGCATCATCCTGCTCATGTACTTTTGCATCATGCTCAACACGTATAGGTGCATCCTAATCATATACTATTGCATGATCCTTAACACATACAACTACATCATCTACATGCAGTAGAAGCTAGTTCATCATCCTCACCACCCTTGGCATGTAATTTAGAAGATTTCTCTTGCACCATTGCATTTACAGAGACACCTACATGTTAGACATGCACGTGGACATCTTCATCCACAACATTCTCAGAGACATTTATAGGTACATCATGCACATGGACATCTACATTTATAGACACATCTGCATGTACAGCATGCATCTGCACATCTTCATCCACAACATTTACAGAGACATCTACATGTGCATTCAAAGAGTCATCCTTAGGAAACATACAGGCCATAGTACAAAACTTTAACAAAACAACTCCAACAACAACTAAACATTGAAAGAAGTGTAGACATGAAAAAGAACAAATTGTGTATGAAAGCAACTCAGTTATACTATATTCATAGAGAATTTCCCAAAGGCTCCAAAGGCTACATGACAAGAGGTCGTGCCATCTTGCAAACAACATAGCATAGATGTTACAATCTCATTAAAGTTCAATCGACTTCTTTAACATATACATTCCTCTCAACATTTCGTTTAGTGGCTCTTTTGGCCATGAAGTTGGCAAGTGGAACAACATGATCGGTAACTATTAGGGAAATGGTAGATGGTTCACATGGCATATCCACATTTGTCATCTCAACATTAGCAGGAAGCCCTGTTGACCTACCCAAGTCTTCTCCATCTACATTGATGCTCAATGTTTCCTTCTTTTTCATCTTTTTGATTCTCTGTTTGATGTTGCCTTTATCTTCTATACACATAAATGCTTTGCATTAGTAAAAGGTACATATTTGAACAACTATAATACATGCATTTACAATCTTGAATCTGCAATACCCTTACTCATAATAAGTGATGTTGTGTCGGTGTGCTCCTAGCTGGTCTACACAAACGTTGAGTGTAGATCACTAATCCTTCCTCTATTTGGTGTGGACACTTCTCTCTGGCTTCCTCTCTATGGTGTGGACACTTCTCCACCACCTAATTGTGCTTCATCTGCATGAGAATTTTGCTTTGCTCATTTAAGCAAACGATTAGCATTAATACTAGTCTATAGAACAATACAAATAATATGACAATACAAAGTATTCTACAGTACACACCAGTAAGGTAGGGAAATACAAATCCTGTAGTATCATGCCCATCGTTCTCAATTAGAGAGTCTAAACCACGTCGCACATCTACATGTCAACATAATATTTAGGACTTACATGATCTCATCCTTAGTAACATATACAAGATACAAGACCCTTTTAGCACATACCATTACTCGGTGATGTATGAATACCAAGCATAATTTTAGCCCTTTCTGGGATTGGCTCCTTGCAATAAATCTCAATACAAGTACCATTTTCAATTGCTACATGTGCAAAGCATAGAAAATGGTACATGTGACCTTAAGGCAAAGAGAAGATCTTCAATGCAATTGTGGCAAAAGAGAAGCCACATGATGCTGAGCAATGACTGCACCCACCAATATTCAGACAATCACTACTCACATCCCCAACAACTGGTGGGCATGCCTAAACCATTATTGGAAACCTAGACTCTGCCTTGGCCACCATCAATTGCAAACAAAACTTGTATTGCATTTGTGCCTCCTCACTCATCCTATCTACATGTGCCAATGCAGCCTGCATATCACACAAAAACTATAACGTCATTTGAAATATGATAAAAGCAAAAATCTAATGCATAAGAACACAATGGTTACCACATTTACATGCAAAAAACCACATACTAAACAACACAATATCAAAGCCAAAACTTTTATGTGACCATAACTATTCTGTGCTATATAGCATACTGCTCTATATAGCAAACTGTGCTATATAGCACAGTCTTTAATATATAGCACAGACTATGCTATGTAGCATAGTTTGTGCTATGTAGCTCATTATTTGTGCTATATAGCATTTGATTGTGCTACATGGCATAGACTTCGTGCTATGAAGCACTTGCTCTTGCTATATATCACAAACAATGGGCTACATAGCACAGTTTTTGCTATATAACACAAAATATGAGCTACATAGAGAAGCATGCATAATAACCTATACATGCACTTTTACTTATCTGCTATATAGTATAGGTAGTAGAGAATCATATATACTAAGGTATGCATGCACATTTAATTATGCTATATAGCACAAACTGTGCTATGTAGCTCATTGTTTGTGCTATACAGCATTTGTTTGTGCTACATGACATAGACTTTGTGCTATGAAGCACTTGCTCTTGTTGTATATCACAAACAATGAGCTACATAGCACAGTGTGTGCTATATAACACAAAATATGAGCTACATAGAAAAGCATGCATAATAACCTATACATGCACTTTTGTTTATGTGCTGTATAATACATGTTTGTGCTATACAGTAGAGAAGCATACATACTAAGGTATGCATGCACATGTTTATGCTATATACCATTTGTTTGTGCTATATAACATAGACTTTATGCTATGAAGTACTTGTTTGTGATACATAGCACATGTTTGTGCTATATAGCACATGTTTATGCTATATACCATTTGTTTGTGCTATATAGCATAGACTTTATGCTATGAAGTACTTGTTTGTGATACATAACATAGACTTTGTGCTATATGAAGCATTTATTTTTGTGCTATATAGTACATGTTTGTGCTACATAGTAGAGTCTAAGCATGCATACTAAGTTTTACATGCACATTTAATTACGCTATATATCACAGGTTTGTGTTATATAACATTTGTTTATGCTATATAGCATAGACTTTGTGCTATGAAGCACTTGTTTGTGTTGCATAGCATAGACTTCATGCTATAAAGCATTTATTTGTGCTATATATCACATGAAATGAGCTACATAGCACAGTCTGAGCAACATAGCACAAAATCCGAGCTACATACCACAAAGTATATGCCATATAGTAGAGTGTGGTATGTAGGATTTTTTTTTTGCTATGAATCACAACTTTTGTGCTATATAGTACACACTATATGCTATGTAGCACAAAGCTTGTCATATATAATTCAGAGTATGTTCTATATATATAGCACAATGAAATACTTCATAGCACAAAGTCTATGCTATATCACACAAACATATGATGCTATATAGCACAAAATGAAAAGTGCATGTATAGCTTGGAATGCATTCTTTTCTTCTAAGTATGCTATATTGTTGAAGATTGTGTGCACGCACTACGTGCTATATAATACCTTTGCATCATTGACATTTCTTTTTAGTTCACCTATGTCATCTTTTGAATGCAACGCTTGTAGCATGTGAAGAAGTCATTGTTGCTGATCTGCATCTTCTTTCAGACAATTAAATTCACCTTCAAGCCAACTCATGTCTAAGCATTTTCCCTCTTCCCTATATAATTTTCGTGAAGCCTCATCAAAAGCATGACGTGCATGATCAACATCACACTTCACTACTTGACCCAATCTCACCTCGGCTGAAGTTTTCATCATCTCAATGCCATGCATGTGCTCTTTTTGATATAGAGCTAGCTTCATTGTTGTGTTCCTAATAGGTGTCATAACTTGAGGTTTTGTGTTGGAGGGTGAAGAGAATCCAGTTGATGATTTGACTCTCTGTTCCCACCTCTTTCGCTTTGCTTCCATGTGTCCCCTAGACTCTACATGTTCCATCGCACTCTCTACAAATGGAGCCCACACAATTGTGAAAGGCTGCTTGTCTGTAGCCTGCTGTGCTAACTTGTAGTTCTCCAAAGCATAGGCCTTTGCAAATGACTGCCCAATTTCATAATTTGGTGGTGTCTCCTGGTAGACAGAGTAATGCCTCAAGACAAGCTTCTCTGCAAACTTGTCCTGCACATGATAGGCCTTCACCTTATCCTAGCCTGGAATTTATCCTGGCCTGGAATTGGTATTGAGCATGTGAAAACCGAATTCCAATCTTCAACTCGAATTGTTGCCGAACCTTTGAGGTCGTAACTCTCTAGGATCCATTCCCTCCATGTTGAGCCGAGGCCCCATACTCTTCATTGAACTCATGTGCAAATGTGCCAAACCTCATTTGTAAAGGTACCTTCACAGTGGAATTTTTTTTTGCAGCTTTGCATGCCATGTTGGGTGCCATGGTATTTTGTCAACTTGCAAATTGTTCAACGTGAAACAAATAAGAAAATTTCTTGTCAATGAATTGATACCTATTAAATAGGAAGAAAGGAGTTGTTGCTATTTGTGGGAGAGAGAGAGAGAGAGAGAGAGAGAGAGAGAGAGAGCAGAACAAAATAATATGACAGAGAGCATTTGATAGGCAAAAAAACCTTGTTTACCTTAGCACCAACAGATCAGTTTTGGATTGATACGCTCTATGCAATAAAGACCGAACTATGGAGGCACGACGTGCACTCAGTTACCTCGTGTAGTGGCACATCCACATCAAGTAACAATCATACCTTTTATTCTTTATTTAATGGTTTTCCCACGTTTCTTGTTGAATGTTTTTTAAAAATGGTATGTACTATTTTTGGGTGCTACATAGTGATAATAGTTTAGCTGGACGCCTTACCATGCTTACACCCTTCATTTTGTAAATTACACAACAACGTCACGAGGCTACACTTGCATATTTGAACTCCAAGATTTGAACTCCAAGGTAGAGTGAAGATCGATCTCTCTCTCTCTCTCTCTCTCTCTCTCTCTATTTATATATATATATATATATATTGTTTGGGATGGTTGTTAAATGTCGTAAATTTTTTAAGAGAAACACAAACCATCCTCATCTTGTTCTGATGGTAAAGAAACAATCTGGTGGTAAAGCAACTATAGCACTAGCAAGCATTCATCAACATATAATAGTGCTGTGGACCTCTCTAATCGTTTTCATTCATTAGTATATGTGTTCCCAAAGTTGAAGAAAAACCTAGTGAGATTCTTCCTCTTGTAGTATTCAACAATCCTCCTCTTCTTTTAGCTTAGGTAGCTTAGGTGTTAAAGGGATCATGAAACCTGTATAAGTAGCAAGCAATATTCAACATCATCATGCAACCTTCTCTCTCGTTCGACCAACCTTGCAGTTAGCTCTACACCTTCTTGCTCGGCACACAGTGAATTGGAGGACGGCACGGTAAGGTGCAACTCCTTGCTCTTGAACAGTTAGCTGTCTTTATGACTCCTCAAAACGGTTTTACAGGGGAAGAAGGGGCGAAGCTAGCCCTGGGCACCTGCTATGGTTGGAGAGGGACTACTTGCTTCCCATGCTGAAGTTAGATCCCTCCCCTGTTCGTGGGAGCTTCCATTCGGATTTCGATGCCTTCATACCTGCTCTGGTGGCGCCCAAGATAGGGTGTTGGCAGCCTCTCCCCGTGGCTAGAAACCTTCATCTTCCTTGATCGGCTAGCTCTTCAGTTCTTCCTCCTTGCGGGTGGCGCTCCAGGTCGACTTTTACAGAAAGGTACTTCTACCTTGTTGGGATTCGGCAGCATGCCTCTTTTTGATTCCTCTTAACTTCCTTGCAGGAAGATGTACCGCAGTCCTACTCAGCACGGCCCACTTGCTCTGGTGAACCTTCGCTCGAAGTTGGACAGGTCCGTGACCGACAGGGGGATAGAGGGCTTTTTACCTTTATTTTTTCAGGACTATCCTGACTGACATCCTTGCAGAAGACTCCAACAAACCGTCAGTGGTGATCGAAGGCCCCTCTACTGCCTGCCAGGTCACTTTGCCTTAGCTTCACTTTCAGCTTCTCTGAATTGGAACCTGATTCATGCCTGCAAGTCGATCCACTTCTGCACTTGATGGGCATTGAGAGGGGATTGCTTACTGTTGCATGTAGATTGTTTCTATTAGTGATCTGTCCTTAGATAGGATTAGAATAATCTTATCTCTGGTTTTTTCTAGTTTTTCCATGGTGTAATCTGAGGCTTTCTTTTTGAGCTTGGTCATTAATCTCTTCTCCAAACTGAAGAGGGTTGGGTTTGTTTGGACCAATACCTGCTGCATGATGTTATTAAACACATAGAGAGGAGGGCCCTTGATTTTGGGGTTGTCAAAAGTAGCTGCTAGCCTCTGTAGCCAAGCATGCCAAAGATATTCACATCTAATTACATTCCAGAGAGTTGTTGAGCATCCTATGTTTTCTCCTAACATCATATTCTTCCAGTTGACATCTTTGCCCCATCTCAGAATATCTGTATGAAGCTCTTTGAAGGTGTTGGAAATATGCTTGCAATGGAAGAAGATGTGTAAGTCGTCCTCAGGAAAGCCGCATCTTGCACATTGATCTGTGGAGATGTGGAGCTTTGCAGCCTTGCTCTGTGTCCAAATGGCTCTGTAGGCTACCAGCCAGGCAAAGCATACTTTCTTGGGCTCCATGTGTGAGCTCCACAGCTCCTTGAGACTGTTGTACCATTTTTTCCTATCCCAGTTGATATTCCATCTACGATTGAGAGTGACATGAATAGGGGGGGCTTTTTCGAGATTAGGGATGGGGAGGAGGGGTTTGTTCTCTATCCATTGAAAGGCTAAGATGTTGAAGGATGAGGGTCTGCTGATTTTCCATATATCCTATTGGTTCCATTGAACTGCTCTGCTTTGAATTAGGTCTAACTCTGGAGTTCTACTATCGAACTTGGCTACAAGTTCTGCTCTTGTTAGCCAGGTACATTGGTGGGGATTGAAAATATCTGCCCAGGTTGCTAGACCTTTTTTGTGGAGATTTAGGGCAATCTTCCTTTCCTCTGGTTCCAGGGGGGTCAGAGGGAGAATAGACCACCAGCAAGAATCCGTGGGCTAAGATGCCTTCTGTTTTGTTGTCCTTGGGAATGATGGAGAGAAGACTGTTAATTCTGAACCAGGCTTTCCAAACGGATGTTACTAGTTGGCTCCCTCTAGCCTCAGTTTGTTTATAGGGGTACTTTCCACACAATCATTATCTTCTTCCGTATCACCTGGTTCTGGGACAGTGGCTAAAACTGAATATCGGTTGGGCTTTGAAAGGGGGTGAGGGGGTTTGGGTCTGGAAAAGGGTTTCCTTCTCTGCTGACTTGTACAAATTCTGTTTCTTTAGGCTACCATTAGGGGGAGGAGGGCAAGAAATCGGGAGGGCTTGACTCGAGTTAGGGGGGAGGTTTTTTTCAGCAACTTGGGGAAGGATGAGCTGCGGGTTTTTGATGGGGCAGTTTCTGATGAGGTGCCCTTGTTTCCCGCAGTGGAAACAGGAGTTGGGAAGGTGCTTGTAGAGGACTGCCTGAGTGTGAGAGAATTCACCACACCCTATTGCTATCTCATCTGGGAGAGGGAGGGACAAATCAAGCTCTACTAGGACTTGAGGGTGCCATGCAGGGTTGTAGTCCGAGAAAGCTTTGGTACCTAGGACTTGACCTAGGGGAGCTAAGATGGTTTTTATCCAAGGGGTTAGGTGGATGGGGAGATTAGGGAGCTCTACCCATACAGGATATGCTGATGATTTGGGGCCATCAAGATTGAAGTCCTTTGTCCATCTCATGAAGCAGAAGGGGAGATGTCTATACATCCATTGTCCTGAGCTTATAACCTTCATTGCCATGCTAGGATCTTTGAATAGAAAAAGGTAATATCCTTTGGCCAGGGCTTGAGTTAGGGTGACCTCTATTCCAAGAGGTGACCAGCTATCCCGTATCCATGCTCTCATTGCTTCCTTGGATGGTCTCGGCCCAAAGAGCAGTCCAACCAGGCATCTTTCAGAATAGTCTTCTACTTTGCTTCTGACCTGTTCTATTGGAAGACTTACGTGTACAATGGTGGTAGAGTTATTACCTGGGGGGAGTTATTGACTGCCTCTTTCTGTTGGTCTGTTGTTGCTGCTGTCTGCTGTCGGTTCTTTTGCTAACAAGAGGGAGGGCTCTTTGAGTTGTCCTTTGTTCTTCATATTTAGAAGTTGTTCTTTGGCTTCTTTTAGTTCCTGAACCAGTCTGGAGTTTTCATCCATTACTGCGTCTATGATGGCTTCTCCACTCCAAGGTTTTTCTGAAATGGGATTCCAGGGGTTTGAGTGAGGGACTTGATGAGAGGTTGAGGATGAAGCTACAGTAATGTGACTGCTGAGCATTTGGTTTACTTTTGCAGGTGATGCTGCTGAAATCTGTGGTCTGATAAGGGACGGGCTCCTCCACTCAGTGCCCATGCACTTGGGAGGGCATCCGCCCATGGAGAAGGAAAGCCTACGCTGCAGGTTTGAAAGGCGGGAAACTGGGGCAGAAGAAGCGCAGAAGCTCTCAAAAAACTCTTCTCCGTATCTTCTATTGAAACCCTAAACCGCTCCTTGGCCTTTCTCCGTATCTTCTATTGAAACCCTAAACCGCAGATTGGAGTAGCCGCATTTGACCACCAGAGCTGCTTGGACGACGAGACCGATAGCCAATAGGTTGTAACGCATGTGCCGACACGTGTAGTCACATGCGTCTACACGCGTAGGCCATGCGCTCTTGCCACATGTCCAATGCATGATGGACACGTGGCCCATGTATCTTGGATTCTCCTTCTTTCATAAATATATCTGCCTGTTTTTGAAAAAAAAATATTCAACATCATGATGCATGAAACCTGCATTGATGATGATAGGGATCTCTGTACTCTTTTAGTTTCATTATTATTTTGGCTGAACTTGTTTCGCGGTGGAAAAACCAAACAGATTCTTATTCTTCCAGCTTTAAAGATTAATTCGTTAATGTAACGGAACTATGGAATTACAAGCACGCGTTCAACGTCATTAAGCATGGATTAATGCTCTGATCTTTTCCAATGCTTTTAGTATTAAAGATTCTGTTTTGATAATAACCATACAATTACAAGTAGCAAGCCTTCATACACTTCGAAAAGCACGTGATTACATGAAAGTTTATGATACAAAGCCGTCTCTAGCATATGAAGCAAGACACACGAATCACGATAATATAAGATTAATTTGCATCGATAGCTGCCATTTTTTATAGCATGTGTGTCTCGACTCTCGAGATTCTACGAGTTGAAAGGTACATGGAAAATTAATTTAATGCTGACCTTACCCAATCGAGGCAGTTTGATGTTGTGTTGAGATTTTAATACAAGTGTGTCACTGTGTAGCAGATTAGCAGCATCTAATTGTGGAAATAAATGATGTAGTTATGAAACAAGTCAATGTTAAACTGATTTCTGTGTGCACCGTGCAGTCAGCTGGAAGAACCGGAGGCCGCACATCGAAACTCAGCCCATGGATGGTGGGTGGTGAGAGAATCCAACGGCTGCTAGTAATATTGTTTATCATTACAGAGGCCACGGTGAGAGTTTATTCAGCAATATATATTAATAATTTGTTTTTGGGGGCTTGCAGAGCTGCTGTGTGATGGCTATTGGCTAAGGTAATTTCTAATATATTGTGGAAAATGCCACACAATTATAGATTATATTGCAAAAAAAGAGGAAAAAGAGAATATTCTAAAGTTATTTTGGCAATCATTGAATGCTGTACTACCTTATAACTACACTGAAATGAAAATTATCTGTAAGATCATCATCTCAAAAAATACTTAGAAGTTTACAACAATCCCACATTCTTGCAAAAGCTAGGCTTCACGGCTTAGAATAAAAATACAAATGTGCTGTAACTGCTACCTTAGTACTGGAAAAGCCCAGCTTTTCATACAAATCCAAATTACCATTAAAACAATTTCCCCCAGCTAAAACCTAGAATTTAGAAGCCGATCATTACATATAAGAGAGCAATGCCTGGATTTAACGCAGCTTCTTCACCTCGATTGGCAATCCCTTCGGAAAATCCACGAATGGGAAGGCCATAGCATCAACGTGTGGCCCTGCGGCCAATGTCCAACTGTACGCAAACACAAAAAATCTCGTTGGTATCCAAAACTCAATGTGAAATCACTGAAATGATCAGATAATCAGGATTATATGGGTTTAATGTAGTAGTGTAGCCGGAATCCTTACTCGAAATGCAATACAAGATGGTGTAGAAACAACGCAATCTCCAACTTGGCAAGCTCGATTCCTGCACACAACCTTATACCTCCTCCAAAGGGTGTAAAATATACATGATTTTGTGCTGTCTGCAATTGAAATACCAGACTTTACTACAACTAGCAATATACGATAATGTTAAAAATATACGATTGCTAATCATTGATTAAATAACGCTGTGTTTATTTCATTTCATAATGCCAGTACTTAGTTTACGTCTAATTATGAAGCAAAGCACTTAATTGAATCCTTTTTTTCTTGGGAATCAAATAATGGTGCCTAGCTTTCTTTTTGAGTTACTAGTAAAATTATGGCTTAATACAGCGCCGTATCAATGAGCAACCTACTTGCCATCTTTCTGGATGAAATCTTAGTGGATCTTCGTAGAAAGCCTTGTCCAAGTGAGGGGCAGCAAATATGGGAAGGACTTTCCAGCCTTTTGGAATGGTGTATCCTGGCATGACAAAATATATTCAACATATTTCTAACATTGGTTATTTGGATGTGAGAAAACGCTGAATTTATTAATGACCGGGGTTTGTTGCTTCTAAACATACATTAAAAAGCTTTAAAGTAATGGAAACTCAAGTATCAGCCTACTAATTACCTCCAAAAGTGACATCCTCGGTGGCCTCTCTGTGAACGAACCTCACTACATTTCCAAGCCTAAGCGTTTCTTTTATCACCTGATTAAAGAAACAAAATTTTGGTAACAAATGATTACTGATCATGGACATAATTAGCTTCTAGAGGATACAAGTACCTAGATGCTTGCATGATTGAAACAAGCATAACAGACTTGAGTAGATACTTACACACTGAGTGAAGTCCATTGCCTTGTAATCCTCCAAAGACACAATCTCGTCCTCTGGATTCTTCATGGATCTTAGTCTTTGGTGCTCATCCTATAGCACACATTAAATGTTTAATTCTAATCTGAAATTACACCGATTTAGAATTCATATCAATGTAACCCAATGATCACAATCAGATATGGTTAATTAGATTAGAAGAAGAATTCTAAAAGTACTTTTTCAAAACAAAAGAAGAAGAAGAAGAAGAAGAAGAATTAGAGAAAGCAATTAATTTTATGTAGCAAAGAATGAGGTAAATTGATCAATGACTCACTCTGAGCTTTCGCAATACGATTGGAGAGGCAGCTAGAAATCCTATGGCTAGGGTAAGCGCGACAGAAGATGTCTCATGACCAGCAAAGAGCATGTTCATGATGAGGTCCAACACTTGATCACCCTCTAGAGTACCATCTTCCATGATGAACTGCAGAAAGTCATCATACTTCACATCGGGATTTTTCTTCCTTCTCACCATGATGTCCTTGATCTTCTGCATAATCTTGTCTTTTGACTGAAATAGAAAAAATTGTTTTGAATCAGAGTATGAATTTGATTAATAAACCTAATCAAAGCACAGATAATTAAGGTACGGTACATCAACTCAAACGTCTAGAGGCTCAGACAGATCAATTCATAGTTCTTTCATATATAAACCATTGTATGCTAAGTCAATGGCGGGCTGGGCTAATAACATGTAATTGGCAAGACGATTTGTTTAATCTCAAGTTATTACTCGATATTCTTATGGATCTATTGGAAGAGTCGTGACCATGTAAGTACCGGGAAGGCGGATTGATCTAAAATCAGATTAACGACCATAATCAGATTGAAGTTGATATACTCCTTCAAATTGTGAGAAAATGAAGCTCTAATTCGATGATCAGAGTGAGAGTTCAAAGATTTAGTAACACATATTTACCCTTAATGCCGCATGGTAAGATGTGCCGGGCAGGTTGATAGGAAGTGCAATGAGCCCTTTCATGAAGCTCTGATACTCTCGCAAGAAGAAGAGACTGTTGGGCTCTTCAGGGCTCATGCTCAGCATTTGTTGAATCATCAAGTTGAAGGTAAACTAAAAGACAATCAAAGCAATAATATTTATTAGTGGAATAATTAGTCAATCATAATCTAGGAAACGTGTCCCATATAATGCTGCGCACACGAATACACCCTAGAACTGCCAATCATGGCTAAGGGACGTTAGTTAAAGCTATCTATAAGGGCAGTATTAACGTGCTAATCTTTGATTGTGAAGTTGCGTGTGAGTGACGGAATCACAAGGTGACATGTAGAGACCTGTTTGGCGTGTTGGGCGGCGGGAAGGATACCGTGCATCGGCCAGGACTGCAGTGTGGAAAGGACGAGAGAGTGGACGTTGCGGAGGAAGAGATGGTGGTGGAGCTTGTCGGGGCGTATGAAGGCGGAAGCGAGGGCGCGCATGCGCTTATGGGCATCGCCCACAAGCACGATCATGGACCATTTGCCCAGTATCCTGCACACCGAGCTCGGATAGCTTGTCGCAAACAGCTTGCCTTCATTCTGCAGGATATATCTGTTGAGAGCCGCGTCCGTGGACACCACGGTTGGATGCCCAAACAAGTGGCTCTTAAACACGCTTCCAAACCTGAGATTAGCGCAACAGATTAGCAACACCGGCATCATCAATATCGATCAATAGTATTAGGACAGGATTAGCTCAATTATTGTATTGCTGTTTCTTGTCGCAGTACCTCGCTCTGTGGCTCTCCATGAATCTTCCTATCGATGTCGCCCTGTGTGGCTCTAGAAACTCTGTCGTCTCCCCCACGAATGGCCACCCCATCGAGCCAGGCGGAAGCTTGCTAACGCCATCATTGATGCCTTTCACTCTACATGTTGAACCCCAACAACACCGCATTAACTCAACGCTAACCCATATTAATGCACACATCAGGATTACAGAGGTGGGCGCAAATACACACAGCACGAACATCCTATCAAAAGAACCGATCGATCGCTCGGCTTTTTCTTTCTCTAGATCCAGATTAAACGGGTGACAACAACATTAATTATATCATTATCTGATCCAATAAAGTTGCAATAGTAGGCAGCTAGCACAGTATTAATTTTAGCTTGATTTATAGATTAACTCCTACAAAACATTAATTAGCAACGAATCGACAATGCGTAATGCCATCCTTACATAATAAAAAGAATAACATGAAATGCTATTCGTGACCGATGCAATATCGCAGGCTTCATTTTTTACGGCCGCCAAGCCCCTTTTTGCGTGTTTTGGCCGCCAAACACAACCAAAATTTTCTATGGGCCGTCAAAAAAATTGAGAAAAAAACACGTTTGTGGGCATGCAGTCAACAGTCGAAAATCAACCTTGGTGGGAGCTGTAAAACAGCACGGGAAGTGACGGGATTGGGCTGCTTCTTGTTGATTTACGTGCATGTGCGGCGTTGAAATTAGGATCGTTAGCGTAGATTCCTGGACAACTAATTAACGTTACGATCACATTGTCCGCAAAACCATGCACCTTCGCGTTGTTAAGCGGTACCCAAAATCAACCATTACTACTAATCAACATCTGGATTCCTACAATGTTTTGCAACACATGCACGTCACTCTGCGCGTGCACGTAACTCAGCTTGCAAATCAGCAAAGCTATAAATGGAGCTGGCCTTCTATTATGTAACTTAATGGAGCTGGCCTTCTACTCAGTGTTCGAAAAAAATGATTTTCCCAAACAGTAAAAAACCTTCATCTAAAAATTGTGAAATTATTTATAAAGAAAATTTTCAAGTTTTGAAGGTTTTTGTTCTACAACCCCTCAAAATCTGCAGGTTTTTATACCCTTAAGTTTCAAATTTGAAGGTAGTTTTAAAAATCTGCAGGTGCAAATTACACTATACTCGGGTTCTTTTCGAACACTGCTTCTACTATGTAACTTTCTGGCTCGAATTTGGAGGCTGAATAGTGTTCTATTTGAATTCTGAAGCTTTCGAAAATTTGGTTCCAGTACAATCGAAATTGGGAGAGTCATTTTTTTTCCTTTGGATCCAACTTTGTTCTTACTTCTTTAGGAACATGCACATATGCAATACACCCAAACACTTTCAAGCGAGACACATCCAGTCTTATGTCTATAAACTTCTATTCATGCATTATACCATGAACAATTGTAGTGACCTGTATGTAAACTATCTCTTGATTCCCTACTTTCTCAAGAGATCGCCACGAAGTTATTGGAGAAATACTCTACCCCACCATCTGATCTCAAGCATTTTATTTACATGTCTTTTTTCTTCTCGACCAAGACTTTAAATCTCTAAAAGTGGGCAAACATCTCACTTTTCTCCTTCGTGAAGTAAACACACACTTTCTTGGTGTGGTCATCAATGAATGTAACATAATACCTACAACTTGCAATTGTTGCAGTCTGGTCAGTCCGCATACATTTGAATGTATAACATCTAATGGCCTTACACTGACGTACTTTTTATGTGAGAAAGAATGTTTTAGCCTACTTACCAAGCTGGCATGCTTCACATACTTTATGCATACCATCAACCTTAAATTTTGTAAACCTGTAACAATATTTTGGGTCTGCATAGACTTCAGTTGGCTGTATATTCACATGACCGATGCACTTGTGTCATATGTCAATATCTGCAATGGCACCTGTTCCATGCACAAACATGGCTACCTTTACCTTAGGCATGTTCATATCCAAAGTAACATCCTGCTATTTTTATCACCCTTTGCAACCAAGCGACACTGATTTTTAAAGTCTTCCACAAAACAACCTTGAGGATTACACCTCACTTGCAGACCCTTCTCAACTATCTATCCAACAAAAATAATGTTCTTTGTAATATTTGAAACATGAAGTACGTCTGCCAAGTACTTAATTTTGTCCTCCTGCATAGACAATGGCACTTTACCAACATGTGCAATAGAATGCGTAGTATCATCACTTGTTTCTACATAACCTGATTTTTTCATTTTCTATATGTCTCTAAATCCTTCATCAACATGGCTACCTTTACCTCATGCATGTTCACATCCAAAGTAAACATCCTGCCATTTCTATCACCCTTTGCAACCAAGTGACACTGATTTTTGAAGTCTTCCACAAAACATTTTAAACCTCACTTGCAGACCCTTCTCATCCATCTATCTAACAAAAACAATGTTCTTTGTAATATTTAAAGCATGAAGTACATCTGTCAAGTACTTAATTTTGTCATCCTGCATAGACAATGGCGCTTCACCAACATGTACAATAGGATGCGCTGTTTCTACATAACCTGTTTTTTTTATTTTCTACATGTCTCTAAATCCTTCATCATGACTAGTCATGTGGTTAGAGGCGCCACAATCCACATACCATATATCTTGAGATCTTAACAGATCTCTATTCTGGGGATGAGCATGTACTGAATCATAAAAAATTGCTCACCTCTAATCACCACCCTGTTTACTAGATGACACAGAGTTACCTTGCTGAAACTTTTCACTTTTAATATCATTCTGGTTTTTATAGCAATCCTTTACCATGTGCCATGGTTTGCCATAATAATAGCACTCTATGCTATTTGCACTCTCATTTCATTTTTCAACCGTCTCAGTCTCTTTGGCTTCCCTGTCTCTAGACTGGTCTCTTCTACCTGTTGGTGTGAATTATTGGACTCTGTTGTTGTCTAGAATTCTAGTGTTCTTGTTAGCCACCACCACCTTGGACTCGACCATGACCTCTACCTCTGCCTCAACCTAAATTACAGTAGAAGGCATGCTCTGTTGTGTTCTTGCTTTATGAAGAACAATCCTCGCCTAGAGACTTTTCTTCTATGATCAGCATAGACACCAAGTCCCAAAAGTTGGGAAGATTTTCTCTAACTACAATGGAAGTCTTAAATGACTTGTACTCTTTGTCAAGCCTATTCAAACTGACTCTCACCAAATCATCATCTTCCACCAATACATTGATAGACCTAAGGGATTTAACAATGTCCTTGATCTTTAAAGCATACTCATTAGACATGCTTTTCTTTTTCATAGTATGTAGCTCTTATTTTAGATGTAGTTTCCTTGCATTTATATTGGTTTAGAACATCTACACCAAGTTCTACCATGCAACTATTGGAGTATTGTTGGCATCATGTATGTGTCCTATCATTGTGTCTGTGACATTGATTGAAAGCCAATACGTGACTTTCCTTGCACCGTGATTCTAATCCTTGAATGTCTTTATATCTGTTGGAGTGGCATTCTCTTCAGAAAACTCTAGAGGCTTCTCATTGTCTCCTTCGACATAGTCCCAAAATCCTTTACCCATCAGGAAATTGGTCATTCTAAACTTCCAAGCATGGAAGTTATTCTTATCGAGCTTCTCACTAACAATCTGATTGAGTCCGTTAGACATATTAGCCTGCAACAACAAAAACCTGCAAAAACAGACGATTTCTCTATGCAACAGTGTAACACGACAATATGTTTTATAACTGTTGTGTCAGATCTGACCAGAGTACATGTACATAACCCAATATATATGCTGATGGAAGCTTCATGCAATGATCCACCAAGATAATGGTCTAAATGATTGCCTAGATCAAAGAGAACTCCATGAAGATCATCATCAAATATCAATGTCTCATAGTCATAGAAATCACAATAGCATCTGCAATGATCATGAGTTGAAGTAAAGTGACCACCAAATGTACTAGGGTCCAATGAAAACTTAATCACCCCACCAATAATAATCATAAGTTTAAGCAAGGCCTATCTCATATAACCAAGAACCATTTATCCCAAACGACATGTGATGGGTCATGTCAACATCCACAAAAGGCCAAATCAAGGAAAGACTTAGTAGTTATATTTAGCCCAAGGGCTATTTTAGAGGGGTCTTTGATATTCTTGGTATATTTCACTAGAAATATTTTTATGGAAAAATCATCTAAATTTTTCTAGTTTTTAGTAGGTTCTAGAGATAAATTTGTCAAAAGTACACTAGATACTACCATATGAGATAGAAAATTTAAAAGATTCACCCAAGTTTCTAAATTTTTAGGTTTATAAACATTTTCTAACCTATCTATACTTGTACTATTTTACTGTTGTCTTATTTTTTATCCTATGCCAAATGAAGATGCCTTATAGGCGGGATCATACATAATCATGAGTGAACTAATGCCCTCATCATATACATCATCCCTTAAATAATCCAAGTCATGGTCCACTATATCAATGTCTCCTATGAGCATGCATAATCATCACATTCATAGTATAGTATTCACAAGTATTTTTAGATGTGAATCCCAATACATGTTCCTTATCACATAGAAGCACATAGGCATAATCCATAGCGTATAACTGCTCAAAATGTGCATCCAAAGTGCTATCATCATCCACATCAAGCATGAATTCCCCATTAGGGCCAAAAATGAAAAAAAAAGGGCCACATGAGGATTGGATTCAATTTCCTAATCAAAGTGATTTAACTAAAATACTAGAGACAAAACGCTCTATTTTTTCACCTATATTTAGGGGTAGTGTCTTTAATAAGCTAGTCATTTCACCTATCTATTCTTGGCAATTGTCTTACCTACTTTAGTACACTTTTTAAATGTTTTTAAAATAAGCTTATTTAAAATTTTAAATTCATAACATACTTCTCTCTTCCATAGACATAGCACGAGTTTTTCTCTCTCCCTTCTTATTGTTTTTTCTCGCTCCGTGGTAAAAGCAGTTTTATGTACATCCTCAGGTACCAAATGCACTTAATGATACGCACTCTTGAGATCAATTTGGCTAAAGCATGTCGATCCATCTAACTTGTTAAGGATATCTTCTATGCGTGGAAACAAAAATAGATTCTTGATGGTGAGCTTATTTAAAGCTCTATAATCCACATACATACAAAAAGATCTATCCTTGTTTTGAACCAAGCCCCCATCTCTTGCTTTCTCTTTGAATCTATATCATTTTAATACCAATTTTTCAAGATTTCGAAAAATAATTTCTAGAAATTTCCTAAATTTTCTTAAGAATCCCATCGTTCATGAAATTTCCGATTTCGCCCGACAATTCTCTCCTCTCCCCCTCTCCTCTCCTTCTCCATTAGGGAAAAAGGGAGCTCATTTTGGGGCCCTGTAATAAATTCACTATTTTTCGATTTATTTCTCTCCTAAAAGATCTCAAAAATAATAAAATATGGAAACGTGGCTCAGAACTGTCAGTAAGGACCACTGAACTGTCAGTTCAGAAAAGAATAAGATAATCTTTTGTCTAACTAACACGATTTTGCATTAAATATCTCCTTAATTTTTTTTGTTTCTCGAAGATTTCGCATCTCTTTTGACGACGTGTGCAGGCCTCTCATAAAGAATCCATCACTGAACTTAATGATTGTATGGATACCGCCACACTTCCACAATTCATGTTACAAAAAGACTATGAGATTGACAAGCCAACTTTGCAACCTCAGAAGCACAAAAAATGGCCGATACTAGTGAGTTACAATCTCAGAAGAAGCGATTATACCATCTTCACATCGACTTAGAAGAACAATATGCTCCAGCACAAAAAAGACGAAAGGATACGGTGCTAAATGCTCAACAACGAAAAAATATGAGAAGAGAAGGGCTCCAACATATTGACTTATAGTGTGATGGAAGTATACATCCAAAATGTCTAGTAAAAAACTCCACACCTCCATTTGTCAATCCAACCACACTACTGAGGTTTGCGGGCGATGGACAAAATGGACTTCTTGGTTATATTTTAGCACAGTCTGCATTTGCAGAAACATATAAAACAATGTACCTACAAGAAAAGGGAGCCAGGATTCAAGAGATAGCTATTCGTGCAAAATTGGAGCAGCAGTTGCAGAATGAAATTGAGGAGCATTCAAAGAGTAAAAAAGAGTTGACAAGATCAAGAAGGAAGAGAACCGTGCTTGGAGACAGACAACGAAGCAGGAAGATTAAAAACATTGCAAATTTGAAGGCTGGGACTGATGGATGCAAGCGAAGAATTCAGGAAGCAAGGTTAGTTTGTAATTTTTTATTTTTTATACTCAAAAATGCTCTCAAATGACTATATCTATTTTGTCCATTAACACAAAACAGGATTGGAAGTGTTGAATAATATAGGCATATTGTGTTGTTACTATAGGAAACTATTGGAGCCTGCAAAAGAAAATATGGATCCCAACCTTCTTCCAGTTAAACAAATGAAAGGATTGCTTTCTTGTGGTGTAGCAAAAGGTTTGATTGAAGAAAAAAAATACAAAACAATCAAACGCAATGTTGTAGAGGACTTTATATCCAATAATCAAGTTGATGGTACTACAATCCAAGAGGCTTTTGATGTTAGTGGAGTTAGCAGGAAGGGATATAGTTCGATTTTCCATGCGATATCCTCAACTTTGAGAGATCAAAGGATTAAACGAGTTTTACTGCCAAATCCACCAACAGTGTGGAAGATAAGAGGTCATTTGAATGAAAGTATAGATGAGTTTATTGGACCATATATCCATATTGAAGAAATATTTTATGGTGCTAAAGGAACCACTGTGTATGACCCTTGGAACAATATATTTGTAGATCTACAACAACTTCAAAGAAGAATGGTCGAGTTTTATGGAATAACATTTGAAGAGTGCAAAGGCATTTTGAAATTTGTTATCAAACTGGATGAGTGTGAGGTTGTAAAGGAAAAGAAATTGGAAAGGATTACGATCACATTGATGAATGGAGCACTTGATACATCATTGAATGAAGCGAGTTCGAAGTATTTTAGTGTGCAGTCGGAGAAACACATATGGTGGTTGGGCTCATTCCAGGTATGATCATTTTTTATTTCGTACTTGATTTTAGTCAATGTTTTCAAATCTTTTATAGTAAGACTTTTGTTTTGTATATTCACAGGTAAAGATAGAAGACCATGAAACACTAGATTGGGTGTTTCACCACACGAAAATACCAAGAATAATTAAAAGACAAGTGCAAGGAGAGAATCTCCATGTTGTAGGAAAAGGTGATTTTCAAGTAGAGTGGCACATGGCGGGGGATCTTAAAACACTTAAATGTATGTATAACGTTCGTAAAGGAGGTAACTCAAAGTCTCCTTATCTTTACTGCAAAGAATCAGCTCAAGTAATGGATTCCAAATGGTGGAAGAGAGCACCTAATAGAGATAAAGTTGACCCTGACTTCAAGGCCATTCTTGACATTCCACTATGTAATGTTCACATATGCACATTGCATGCTCTATGTCGAATTATTGAGAAATTGGTATTTTTGTATATTGGATTTGCTTGGAAACTCCGTCCCGAAAGAAATAGAAAGGATGCTCTTCATGCATTGGAAAAAGTGTTATCCGATATAGGTCTGCATGGAGGTGATGTTCATATCACAAAGGATTTTAAAAAGTCTACCAATGGCAAGGAGGTACTAATCAAGCCCTCTATTGGTGGTGTTAAGGCAAGAAGATTCTTGTCTCGACCCAAACACAGTAGTAAGCAAGTAAGGCAAGGTAGAACAGTTTCAAGGATTAGTTATGGATTGTGGAAGCAAGTCCATAATGCCGTGAAAGATCATGAGGCAGATGGGGAAGCACGAAATGTGAAGGCAGAGGTGTGGAGGTCTTTTGATCAACTCTTCATGTTCTGTGACAATGTAACATGGACAAAGAGTGATTACAAGAACTTTGAAGAGGCAATTAAACATTTTGGGAAGTCAATGAAAGACGCATGGACAGCCTGCAATATAACTCACTACATGGTAAAGTGATGTCTTCTTCTTTTACTTAAGTGTGATCCTCTTTTCTTTTATAACTTACTATGCAGTCTTATGTCTTTGTGATGTCTTCTTCTTTTACTTAAGTGTGATCCTCTTTTCTTTTATAACTTACTAGGCAATTAAACATTTTGGGAAGTCAATGAAAGATGCATGGACAGTCTGCAATATAACTCACTACATGGTAAAGTGATGTCTTCTTCTTTTACTTAAGTGTGATCCTCTTTTCTTTTATAACTTACCATGCATTCTTATGTCTTTGTGAAAACAGCATATCATCTACAACCACCTTCCCTATTTTGTCAAAAAGTATGGATGCCCAGCAATTTGGTCTACCCAAGGCATGGAGAAGTCTCACTACATGGCACGTAATGCATTTTTCAGACACACACAACACTATGGAGGGAGTCAAAAGGCAAATAGTCTGAAGGAAGTCTTCCAATGGTTTTACCGAGGCATTCTACAAAGGCTGCATGCTAAAAGAAAAGTTGCTAGTTCCAAAGTCAAGCTTGCTTTTATTCTAGCCCAAAAGCAAAGACGAAGACAAACTTTGGACAATTCAATGGCAGCAGAGAGACATAGACAATGGAGGGATTCGAAGATATTTAGAAACCATAAATGGACAAGTAAACATGAATAGCAGTTTGTAACTTATTGGTGTTATGTCCACATGTTTTCAAACTCAATCAATAGATTTTTATTCTGTGGAACAAGTGACTCTTGGTGTTATGCCTATATGTTTTGAGACTCCATCAAAAGTATTTCTTTTGTGAAACATGTGATCTATATTAACAAGCATCAATACATCCATATATTAACACAAAAAATTCAATCAATACTACTTAATTATTCTAGACACACTATTGATCCTTACCAATAAAGTACTGAGTGTCAAACGCTTTTAGAAGCTACTGAGTGTGGGAAGAGTACTGAAGTGTCGTACGGTGATGGGACAAATGCAAAAGGGTACTGATCGTCCGTACGGACAAGGAACTGATAAGGATCAAAGACTTTGTACAAATCAGTTCAACTTCAACATAATGTTTGTGCTATATTTGATGACTAAATCCTATTACTCCCAAGGCCTGCGAGTCGGAACTCTCTTTTTGAACTTAATTGGACTCTTTTTCTTCCTTATTGGCTTGATGTCGACTTTCTGTTTATCAATGCTTGCCTCTGTTGCTTGTCTGAGAGGAGTATCCTTGTCTTCAGCTATCTCCACGTGTTCTTCTTCTTGGATTGTGTGGCCTAATGCAATCATGGGTGGCTCTCGAAACCTTATGAGCTTGTGTTTTCCATAGCCCTCTAGACATTTGGGCTCCTTAACACCACATGCTAATGCATAAGAAGTGTAAGACAAAAAGTAAGAGGCCCTAGAGGCCTGCTTATTCACATAATCCCCAAATATATCTATGGCGGACAACCTCTCTATTAAAATGATCTTTTCCTTTTGCCATGGAAGATCATGTCCACCTAAAACCCTAGACAAACATTTAAAGAAGTAAACAATGGCTTCTCCATTGTTGCTCAACTGCCTATGGTAAATCAAGATCTTAGCACTGCCTAGATCATGAATATATAATGAGCTAGGCTTGACATTTTGCCAAACCCAGCCGGCCTGCTTCCACTTGTTCTCTAGAGGAATGTGTCATCCTCAATTTGTAGCTGCCATGTATCAAAAGATTGGAGTGAGACAATAATACATAACTACAAAACATTTAAACACAAGATAAAGTATTTGATTTGAAGTAATAATATCATACCTTCTCATTTTCATCAACAACAAGAAGTTCATCTTTCCAAAGATTTATTCCTCTCCCCTCCAGTCTAGCCTCTTCTTTAAGTTTTTCCTTATGAAGCGCTGAGAGATTCATAGCTTCCTGGGTGAGCTGGAAGGCAGCTTCATCTGGCTCTTGGAAATTTTCAGCCTCTTTGAAACAAATAGTAAGCCTGGCCTCTGCAGGATCAAAAGTTGTTTCCAAAGCTAGCAGTGAATGGTCATCCTCTATGCCAACCTCCTTGTCAAGCCTTGAAGCCTAGGCAATAAGGGAAATGGCATAGTCCTCCCTCAAATTGAACATACACTCTATATCATGGAGGAAAACATAATCTTTACCACCAATCAAGACACCTGGAAGCATGGGCACTGCATAGTTGCTGCTCTGAACATCAAAATCTTCAACTGGCTGTGCTGCCCTAAGAGTTTCAGTCCTCAGTTGAAATAGGGCAAGAGCAGCCACTTGCAGCCCCTCATCCTCGAGGTTGATATCTTCTTCCTGCTCTGCCATATCTGTTGCCACAAGAATATCCTCTTTTACCTCCGCTTCAGATATATCTTCTTCTTCAGCCTCCTGCCCTTGCTCTTCTAGAGATTGCTGTTGGAAGACAACATAAGGAATGCCATGTTTTCCTCAAGCACTCTACACTTTCTGGTGTGCAAGTTACAGCTGAATTTATATTCCTCAGGTAGGCTGTCAAACCTTCTATTCACATGGTACCTCAGCCTGTCAATGGAGACAATATGATTTAAATGCACAAAAACCTTTTCACCTTCCACAATCCTTCCTGCCTCTGTCAGTTGTTTGAAGGTATCCCAATGGTCTGAAACAAAATCTCTGTGATGCTCCAAAATAGAGCTCATAGTGAACTCCCTGTTGAAAATACTGTGGTATATGTGGAAGTTCCTCTGAGCCTTGCACTTGTGAAGAAAGTCAAATAGGAGAAAATATGGAGATTTGTCCTCTTCTGGTTCCCTTTGTTTTGAAAGGGAAGACTCACCTTTCTGCTCTAGTCTCTTGCTTTTGCCTGAACAAAAATTTATATAACATGAATTCTATATGCTGACATATGCAATCAGATAATGTATAGGACATCACCAAACAACTCTCTTCATTATGCTACCTCAAGAATTTACAGTAAAACGCGAGGAGGGCTTTAGAAATCTCAAACAGCCCAAATTGCATTTTGTTGCAAATTTGAAAATGCTTCTTCATCCACCCCTTTCATTGTGATTTTGTAACTTTCTAGGCTATTCAAGGCTGCATACTTCTTGCATAAACTCAATACATATTGTTTATAGTTGAAAAGACAAAGAATTAACTATAGGGATGCAATAGCATGTTGTTTCAAGTATTTGCAGAAAAACGCGATGATGAGCTGTTAGAAATTTTAAATTATCATAATCGCGTTTTGTTACAAATTGTTCAATTTTGCTTTATCCAATTTTTCATTACCTTCTTTTATCATTCCATGTTCTCCATGGTTGTAATCTTTTTCCATTGCTTTGTATGCACCTTTTCAGAGTGATGGCAAGACCCAAGGCAACTGCAAGGAGGCCTGGCAAGGGGCCAGGGCTTGGAGCAGCTGATATCAAGGAATCTAGTGTGCCTCCCCAAAGGGAAGAGTTGCACATGGTGGCAGGAAGGGGAAGCCAATGATCATGCTGCAGCGAAAGTCCAAGAGGTTAAAACATTCTACAGGTGTGCTAAAGGAGATCAGGAAACAACAAAAAGCTATAGGTTTTGCAATCCCCAAGGCACCTTTTCAGAGGCTAGTGAGAGAAATTTGTGATAGCTGGCACCTTGGTTTCAGGTGGAACAGGACTGCCATTCTTTCCTTACAGGAAATGGCAGAGGATTACTTGGAGAAGTACTTTGAAGATGCAATGCTTGTAGCCCATGCTCACAGGGTAACTCTGATGGCCAAGGACTTCAACACATTGTCTAGAGTGAGGTGGAGGTATGACAAGCTGGTCCATCCTATGGAATAGCAGGACATAAAAATGAGAGACATATTATTAATTCCACCTACAAGGAAATTGAAGGCAGACAAGGTGAAGGTTGTTGAAGTGACCCACTCAAAGAGCACCAGAGGGAAAGCTGCTATATGAGGAGTCACTGAAGCAGCAAATAGAAGAATCCAAATCTGCCTATAGATGTGGAGACTGTACAGATGGAGCTACAGATACAGAGAAGGTTGCAGGAGCTGGGCCCTAACATAGTTGTCCATATTGAAGATGATTTTTCAGAGAATAATTTTGACTTAACAAAAGCATGCTTAGCAGCATTGGCTCATAAGAATGAGTATTGCTCAGATACTATCATTCTTGCAATGCTCTAGTAAGTGTCTTTTATTTTACATTTGTTTGCAAAACAATCCTTATTGTACCTCCTCCCTTACACCTTACCTTAATTATTGTTTTGTCCAATGTAAGCTGGCTGAACCATGCTGTACAGCATACAGTTTATATTATTGATCTTGCAATTTCCTTCAAGTAAAGAGATCCAAAGGAAACTCCCATGGATATTTCCAATTGGTTCAGACACTGTGATTTTGATCATGTTGATATTTTGCTACTTCCATACCATAACAAGTATGTGGGTGGCTGCTTCTTTTGGGATTTTTCTTCAAGATTGAGTACTCTTGTAGCTTTTGATTTCTTAATGCTTTTTTCCTTATGCAGTGACCACTGGAGCTTTGCTTCTATTGACATCCAGCAGAAGCAATGCTTTTTATTCAACTCTCTTAGAAACACACACAGAGAGGTGAAATTGTAAGTGGTTTGTGTGCTATTTTTAACTTTAAACTTCATTATTTGGATTTAATGCACACTAACTGAATTATATGTATTGCAGTTGTATTAGAAGACTTCTAGATGCATTGGATCAGTGTCCTCCTAATGTCAATCTTTTGGATTCAATAGAGCCAATAGATTTAGAGGTAGAAAGTTGTTCCCTCTACTGATGTCTATTTCATGCTATGCCTTTGAACTTATTGAATAATTTTATTTTGTTCAGACATTAACAGTTTCTAACATATCTTTCCAACTATCCAGACACCACAACAAGATGATTCAAGTAGCTGTGGTGGCTGGAGAGTGCTGATTAGTGCCAAATATATACTTTCAAGCTATTTTGAGATAGGACAGCCAGAGCTTGTAAGAAAAAATAATTTTCATTTAGCTTCAAAAAATTTGATATTGGTACAAAGTGTTCTAAATCATCATATCTCATTGCAGATGAGAGAAGATAGCTTCAGCTCGAACTATGTGTATAGTTTCAGAGCTGATATAATTTGGAAGTTTTTGAAGTATGCCTCCCCCAAACCTATTGTACCAGCTACTGTCGAGTTGGGTGAGAGCTCTAAAGTCCGAGAAGGTGTCATACACCTTGATGACACAGATGATGCAGATGTGGTGCCACAGGAACAAGGACCTAGTGCTGATGAGGAGAAGCCACAAGAACAAGGACCTGCTTCTGCTGCTGATGTTATTGAGGAGATGATGGAGCAGCAACAAACAGTGGAGGAGACAATGGAGTAGCACCAAGAGACTGTACACGACAGGATGGAGCAGCAGAAAATAGATTCTCCAAATAAAGATGATACGGTGAGCTTGGACCATGTAGAGCAGCCTCTAGATCAGCCTGTAGATAAATAGAAAATTGTTGTCAAGAATATGTTCTACATATATAATTAAACACTTCTATACAAAATTTTACATTATTGAATATAATACCTTTGTTTATGGAGTCTGTGTTATCTCAATTTTCAAATTTTCAATGTCTTTGCATTTTATTGAACTCTCTCTTCTTTTGAGCACCTGCAAAAAGCCAATATGAAACAATAGGGTAAAGTAAACTAATAGTAGTGCTTAATGAGACTAGGATAAGTCACATGGTATACCTTCTTATTGTTGTAGATAAATAAAAAGTCCTTTGAAATAGAACCTTCTGTCTCAAATAGAATGTCATTGCGCAATTGAGCTAGGGAGCAACATTGTCTTAATGAGATATTGACTAGCACATCACCATTCTCAACAACATCAATATCAAGAAGTTTATTTCCTGCACCAAAAGAATCTTCATCTTGATCCATTGGGACTAGTTTTGTACCTAGCATTCGACTGCGCTTATAATAAAAAGAAAAAATGAAATTTTGTGATGCAACCATGTACTTCAGTTGCGTAGAAGGTTGGACAACCTCACAAAACACTAAACTACATGTCTTCTTATCCCAACCTTTATCCAAAAATTGTGGCATGCATGCCAGACTTGTTGCTTTAACTGTGAACATTGTTTTTGAAACCTTCACTGGAAAGGTATTAAACAAGTCTACAAAAACTATGAGAGGCATGCATAAAGAAATTTTTATCATCCTTGTGGCAATATTGGGCCTCAGAGCTTTCTGTACTTCTTTGAAAAGCTTGGCTCTATATGCCTCTGTAACACTAAAATGTGGGAGAGGCCAATCCACTGAATTCCATGCCGGAAGGTCTTGTTTTCTTAACACACCATGTGTGTTTGCATTGTCCAGCAACTGATAAAAAATGATCAGTAAAAAATATACCGGATTGAGCTAGCTCTGTTGCACATCGACCTTGGTATTGTTGTTCTCCTATCGATCCATGCAAAACATCTATAAATCCTAGAATACAATCGATGTTTTGCCACGTCTCATACGATGAAGGGTATAAATCTGAAATAAAATAACACAAGAATATCAATAAGCAAAGAAAGAAAGCTTTGTCTTAAAAATCCATACACCTCATAAAGAACAAAACCACAATAGAAAAATATACAATTAGGCATGTGTTGCGGAAGATCATTTGGATAGTCTCGCAAGACAAGTTCTTTATGCATGTACACATGCTGAATCAAAACTTCTTTCACCGATATCTTCCCTCTGGTGATTTTAAAATCTCGTACTCTTCCCTTCCATGATGCCAAGAAAATGTTTTTTGTCTGGGGTCTCTTTCTTTTACTAGGTTGCATGAGCACCCATGCTCCTTTCAAAACAGTAAACCTTTCCCAAGTTCCTTCCGTTTTGACTGTACTTGAATTCTCTACCGAAGAAATAGAAGAAGCAGGTCGACGGGGTAAGGATGTGTGGTATAATTCTGCCTTCATAGCATTATCATCCACAGAGCGTCTTCCACAAGAATGACCATAGTTTTTATTCACCATGGAGACCTTGTGAATCTGTAACCACAGCAAAGTAATGTAAACAAGATAACAAAGTGAAGTTTCAAGAAAGAGAAAGTGGACAGACAGATAGTTGACAAGAAACATCTTACTCTAAGCCAAACAGGATCAAGGGAGCAGTTTTGGAAAAGAAGAGGTTGCTGCACAATGAGGCAGTGGTGTAGAATGGTAGACCTTTCGAAGGAAAGGCAGCACAACATTTCAAAGTTCAAAGAAAGGTGGAAGCGGGAAGGCCCTTGTCAGAGAAAATTTCAGACTAGATTCTATCTTCATGTCCAAAGATCTTGTGAGAATAAAAAACCAATCTCCACATTAATGTAGCATGCTTGTACCTACATAAAATATTGTTTCTTTTATCTATTTTCTCTTATTTTTGTGAATTTCCAACGTTACGTTGGCCCTCTGTTCATTGGTTGAGAGCTTATTTTTCCAAACCATAAAAGGCCCCAAAATGAGCTCCCTTTTTCCCTAATGCCATTCAACTCACTTTCCTCCCCCTCCTTCTCTGTTAACAGAGGGGAGAATTAATCTTTAATTAAAAATTTACTTAATCATAATTAAATATTAATTATGATTAATGTTTAATTAAAAAATTCTTTTTAAAAAAGGAGTTTGAATGGGAGGAAAATAGATGAGAAAAATCAGATTTGAGAGGCAGAGAGGGTCCCACGCACACGGGAGAGCATGTCATGCATCAACATGCTATCCCCTACTACATTTCAGCAAAAAATTGGCAAAAATTTGATCGCATACCCACGAAAAAACCCCCAAAAATGTATAAAAATACATTTTTAACCATAATTTATGCTCAAAAATTTTCTAAAAACTCAGGAAAAAATTCCTAAAAATTTAGGAAATCCATTCTACCAAAAATATCCATAATAAAATATGTGGTATTTTCGTAAAAATTTCCATTAATGCTTATTTTAAACCATAAAAATAAGAGAAAAAATAGCATTAAACTCACAAAATTCCCTTGCAACGTCAATTTGTCCATTGAATAGTAGTAACGTGCGTTCCAATCGCCATATCGATGATCCACGTGCAAATCATCAACACAAATCAACAAAATAACATTTTTATTGGTAAATATTAAAATTTACTTCAAAAATTACAATAAAAAAGAAAAATCAACAACACTTAACTAGAGATTGCTCTGATACCACTGTTAAAACCCTAAGATCTCTCTAGATAATTGTTATGCATAAACATGCATAAATCAGGCATAAACTTATCCACCCGACCAATGCACACATGAAATATAATGAAATACATCATACCTTTGCCTTGATGTCCCATACCATCAAAAGGTATAACTCCAATCTAATAGCATGTAGCTATAGTGTGAAATGGTAGGTGAGTAGATATGATCCTTTACATAAGAGACCATAGCCTAAGCCTCCAAGCCTACTTTGAGTGTGCCCCATGTCCCTATTATATAGGAGGGCCCTCAAGTGACTCTTGACTCTCCATTTTCCATGTGTGACCCTTGGATGCCTGACCCTAACCTTAACCCTTAAGGTTAGTCCTAACCCATGCTCCACTTGTAACATACCCATCTTCACTAATAAAGAAATCTCCATGTAATAGATGAATTTATGAGTTTTTATGGTATAAAAATCAATGATTTTATTAAATGAGCCATTTCTAATTATAATCTTCAAATTTTGAGTCCAAATTTGGAATCTGCATGTAATTTTACCCTAATGTAAGATTTTACAGCATCCAAAACGGACATCGGATCAAGCTTATACGTAAATTTTGGTTATTTTTAATTAAAAAGCGACGACATTAAACCTTCATAAATGCACGACCGGGCGTCCGATTGACAAACGGTCTGTACCCCAATGACCAGCAGAACATCCGAGACAAAAAAAAAATCGCTCCCTAGGGCGGTCCGACACGCAAATCGAGGCCGACGTCCCAAATTTGGGGACCCTATCCCAAAATTTGGACCGTACACACTTACCAGGGTGCCCGCACGATGATCGCATGAGAACCAAAGGACGGTCCCCCACTATGTGGTCCACACGCACCGCTACGTGGACACCCATGCTGCCCCTGACTAGATAAGGTACATGCGTACCACTCCTTCCCCTGTTAACCGACACCGTACCTTTTTCCCTGAGCCTTGCAGGCCACTAATCTACAACCTTTACTGGTACACCGTCCTTTCGTCCTTGCTTTGCACAGTGCCCATACCCATACCCCACAATTATATAAACCCCCGGGGTGCTCCATGGGCAGCAAACATTTCTGCGTAGCCTATGCTCTGCCGTGCTGCCGTCCATACCGCCATCTATCCCTGTGCAGTGTACTTGAATAGCCACCCCTCTTCACACCCCCTCATTTGCCACTTTTCAGATAAGGTAATTTTCCTCTATCCCCCTCTTGTTAGAGGCCAGTGTCCTTAACTCTTCTCTCCCCCCTCCCCCTCAACCCCCCCAGTGTGAAGAGACTTACAGCAGTGCTTCTCCCCTTCAGCAAAACGTTTTTGTGTTAAGGACATCTCACAATTCCCCCCCTCCCCCTATTTGTGTGGACTTTAGCAAGAGGTTTTAGCCTTAGAGAGGGTTCATGCGCTGTGGTCTTTTGCTCATACGGTGAGCAAACTATCTCAGAATTGAGATCTGACTGGAGCGTTTCGACCGCGACAACGAGCCCTACAAGACGACGTCCAAGATGGCCCCATCCTGAAAACGTCAGAATATTACCTCGGGAGGAGCACCCAACAATGAGATTAGAGAAGATACTCCCAATGCGGCCCCAACCCTCCCGTTTTACAAGCTCCTCAAGGAAATGGTGGCCAGGCTAGCTTGGTTATCTTTTAAAGAAGAGTTTTTTTTTAATATTAGTGTTAATAAATGTGTATCTTTTCCTTTTAAAATAATGACATAAAATTGTATGAAGCCAATTGAGTGATGTTATATTCAATGAATTGTATTGAAATTGTTATCTTTAAAGAGTGCAAGTTTTTCCTGGCTTCGATGCTAACTCCGTTCTGTGCTTGTGTAGCCGGACGGTGTCGTTAGTAGGCAAAGCCTAAGAATGGCCCAAGGTATCACTCATACCATTGGGAGAATAAGGTTCGTCGATTGAGGTGAGAGATTATGATGCTATCTAGTTCTGAGGGCCCAAGCTAGAGCGGTGAATAAGCCCACCCTAGTGTGCAGACATCCCTCTGAGGGGCGGGAGAATCGAGCGATGGAGCCTGAGAGGGCGACAGGCCGATGATGAGGTGTATATTCTTGCCAGCTTGAGTCCTCGCTAGCAAGCCGACGATGAGGTGTATGGTCCTGTAGGGTTTTGCCCAGCATGTAGAGGCTGGAAGGCCCAATTCTAGATCATCGGATAAAGGAAAAGAATAAGAGAGCCGATTTGGCTTGTATGAAATTGATTCATGTATAATTTTTTTAATAAATCTTGTCTTTGGCATTATTGTATTGTGAAAAAAGGCTGTTTTAACAAACCTTGTGAAAAGGGCCTTAACTAAGGAACATGTTTATTTATGTCAAACAGTGTGGTAGGATTAATTAGAAATCAAATTGACGCTTGAGTAGGGTGGAAATGGGAGGATGGAATGCCCCAATGGCACCATCCTACGGACGAGTGGACCTGATTAGTCGGGTAGCTTTCCAAAAAATTAAGTGAAAGCGCTACACTAGATAAATAGGTTCTTGGGTAACTCTATTCTAGAAGACTAGGCCAATGGCTGTGCCTTGCATGGATGAGGAAAAAAGCGTTGCCTCTAGAAATCAAGTTTAGTAGTTTTCCAATTTATGATCCTATGGGTGATTTGATTTTTAGAAGATCACGCTCCCCCCGCGGGATAGGACTAGGTCTTACCTATGAATCGTATCCTTGAATCTCTACATGGTCAAGGTGTCGATGAATAGGAAATTTTCTCCAAGTTAAGACCTAGTGGACTATCTTAAGTTTTTCCCCTATTTTGGAAGGGGGGAACCTTAGAATTGGTATCATAGCCAATGTTAGCTCCTAGGACTTGCCATTTAAGGACTGTTTTATAATGTATGTTTTACTTAAAATAATGCTAATTAATAAAAACATCCTATTAAAAAAACAAGTTGAATTGATGTTTGAATGATTATAGGAAGAGGAAGATGCCTACTCGAAGTTTCTAGTTTTCCAATGCATCTTCGAGACTGCGTCACTCCTCAAATTTTGAGTTTCGTGACACCATGGTGCAGATACTAGAGAAGATATCCCTCCCCCATTTCTCTCGTATTGAAAGAGAATGGGGTAGAGATTTCTGGAGTCGTGGGCCGAGATATTTCTTCATTCGAGAAGATTGAAATGGGAACCTTACTATCGACCTAAAGCGGATTCATTGGATTGAAAAGTTGAAGATAATCCGTTTATTTTGGTTCGTTTGGTACCCCCAGGGCCGACACCTCTATGACTATAGATGGGATTCGCATACCTCAGGATCGCTGGGTGTATGACCAAGTGATGCAAGTCTTACCTGCTGACACAGAGTAGCTATGTTGGGACCTACCCCAATCCAGATATTCATTGGATTGAAAAGTTGAAGATGATCCGTTTATTTTGGTTTGTCGGTACCCCCAGGGCCGACACCTCTATGACTATAGATGGGATTCGCATACCTCAAGATCGCTGGGTGTATGACCAAGTGATGCAAGTCTTACCTGCTGAAGAGTAACTGTGTTGGGACCTATCCCAATCCAGATATTTCTTCATCCGAGCAGATCAAATTGGGAACCTTACCACCGACCTAAAGCAGATTTGTTGGATTGAAAAGTTGGAGATGATCCATTTATTTTGGTTCGTCTCGATACTCCCAGGGCCGACACCTCTATGACTATACATGGGATTCACATACCTCAGGATCACTGGGTGTATGACCAAGTGATGCAAGTCTTACTTGCTGACAGAGTAGCTGTGTTGGGACCTACCCCAATCTAGAGTCTACCACAATTACCATCAATTTTTAGAGTCTTAGAAACTACAGCGGAATCCCCATACTTCACCTATGTGGACCGCTCTACCCTTATGTCATAGTCAAGCTTGGGAATTTCCCTTGATGGAAAATAAGACTAATTATATTAGTCTCAGATCTTTGTAATAAAACTCGTCCTTGTAAATATTTGGAAATAAAATGATTTCAATGTTTTACTCTCCAAAATAAGCATTGTGCAAGTATGAATCTTGTAATCTTAAAATTGTTTTTACAATGATGGCCAGGACGATCACCCTCCACTTCCCAATGTGCTTTACAGTGATATCCAGGAGAAGAAGCTCCTGCTCAAGCGAATGCAACCTCCCTCCTTTTTAAAGGAGAAGGTTCAAAGATTGAGAAGGATGCTGAAGTCTGGATTGAAGCGATGGATGATTATTTCTCTGTCGTCGGTACTGGAGTAGCAAATCAGCCTATGCTTGCACAGTTTTGCCTCATCGGAGATGCTAATCTCTAGTGGAAACAGTGGTGCCGTGTGACAAGGGAGTCACCGAGCATTCTCAAACGTGGGAAGACATCAAGCAGGCCATGAAGGAAAGATATCTTCCCCCATCCCATGAATCCATAAAGATGAATGAGTTTTTTAGTCTTAGGCAATGCAGCTTAACTCTTGAGGACTACGATTCCAAATTTATTACTCTTCGAAAGTATGCCCCAGTTATGACTACTTTCCAGCAAGTGGCTTGTATCTACCAAGGGTCAAATGAACCCTTAGATTCCCACCTTGAAGCAATGAGTCCAAGCACATTGCAGGATGCTCTCAAGCCCCTTGTGAAAGAAATGAGGACTGACAAACCTAAGCCTCAAAAGAGATCTTACGCTCAGGCGAATCCTAAAGATCAACCCTACAAGAAACCCCAACAAAATTTTCCCTACTACAACAGAGAGGCGACAAAGCAACACTTTTATCCCCCGCTCATATGCTGCTTCTTCCAAAGAAAGCCCTCTGTGTTTTGAGTGCAATGAGCCGGGACACTTTAGGGCCAACTGTCCCAATATGGCAACATCATTTCCCCAAGGTGGCAAAGGAAATCAAGGCAGTAGAACCCCTATCCACCAAGGTGCAAGAGACAGTGGACATGGCAAAGGCTGCGGAGGAGCAATTGCTAGGATCGCCTATATTATAAGTGAAGAACCGACCTTGGAAATGGCTAAAGAAGAGCGCCCCACCGTCCATGCGATAGTAGAACACCAAGGTCTGAACAAACAATTTGGTAATCCAAACCCAGCCACTCATCACGGTAATTCATTCCAGCTTTTAATTGATTATGGCAGTACCCATTCATTTCTTTCTCCTAGGTGTTTGCAAAAATTAAACTTGGGTCAAAAAACAGCTAGAAGAATGGCTGTAGAGTTAGCCAGTAGGAAAGAAGCAGTATCTCGCCACTCTGTGGGAAACCTTGATTTTGTAGGAAACCTTGATTTTGAGCTGGTTAATGAGCAAACTCATGGCCACTTTAGAGTCTTGCCATTAGGAATTTATGATGGAATCCTTGGGATGGATTGGTTAATTGCGAACAAAGCTAGCATTCATTGTAACCAGGGGAGTATCACTTTTGAAAATGAGCATGGCCAAGTATAACACGAAAACCTAAATCTAGGGTAGTCAAGGCAAAACATCTTCTCAGGAAGCACGTAAGGGTCAGCAAGTTTTCTTAGTCAAGCTCAACAAAGCCATTGAACCTAGTAAGGAGACAGAACCCTCTTGGCTCCAAGAATTCTCTGACATCTTCCCTAACAAGCTTACAGGGCTACCGCCTCCTCATCGAGAAGTCGATCATGAAATCGAGGTGATCCCTGGAGCTCAACCTGTCTCAAAAACACCCTATAAAAATGTCCCTTCCTGAAGCCATTGAACTTAAAGAGAAACTTTCCCAACTCATTGAGTAAGGATTCATACACCCCAGTAGCTCTCCTGAGGGGGCACCTATTCTTTTCCAAAAAAAGGAGGAACTCTCTGCCTCTGCATAGATTATCGAGGGCTAAATCAAGTCACTTAAGTATCCTATCCCTCGCATCGAACTTCTTGACAGGCTTCATGGGGCCAAAGTCTTCTCAAAAATAGATTTGAGGTCTGGTTACTATCAGATCAAAGTCAAGGAAGCAGATATACCCAAGACAGCCTTCAATACCCGTTATGGCCACTATGAGTTTACTGTAATGTCATTCGGGTTAACCAATGCTCTTGCAATCTTCAACCGCCTAATGCAAGATATATTTTGTCCTTACTTGGACAAATTTATGCTTGATTTTTTTATGACATATTAATCTACTCCAAATCAATGGAAGAGTATGAGGAGCATGTGCGTAGAGTTCTACAATTGTTGCGCAGACACAAACTCTATGCCAAGAAGAGCAAATGTACCTTCTTTACTCATCAAATTGAGTATCTTGGGTTCATCATCTCCAAAGATGGCATCTCAGTAGACCCTGCCCCAAGGCCAACGATATTCTGGAGTGGCCACCCCCTAAATCAGTTTGTGAAGTTTGTGGGTTTTTGGGAATCATGGGATGGTATAGGACTTTTATCAAAGATTATGCCTTGGTAGCTGCACCTTTGACGGATCTTCTTAAGAAGGATTGCAAAATAGTGTGGCTACTACCAATCCATCAAAACGATTTTGATTAGCTCAAGGTCATTATTACTTCTGCCCCAATCATGAAACTTCTTGATTTCACCAAGGAATTTGAAGTGGTTATTACTAATGCCAGTAGTTTAGCACTTGGTGGTGTCTTAAGCCAAAAAGGAAGACCAATCGCTTATACTTCCCGCTCGTCTCGCAGGCTAAAGCAATATGAAGCAAATTATGCCACCCATGATTTGGAGCTCTTAGCAATTGTTCATTGCCTCAAATTATGGAGACATTATCTCTTGGGGGGCAAATTCCAGCTTGTAACTAAAGTCTGAAGTGGATCTTCACCCAACCTAACCTCAACATGCGGCAAAGGATCAGATGGATTGAAATTCTACAAGAATATGACTTCAGCATCAATTTTTACCCTGGGAAAGATAATGTGGTAGCAGATGCACTTAGCCACAAATCTTTCTTAAGTGCAATTTCAATGCCAAATAATCCCATATACTGGTCAAGGTGGAACAAGTCTCATCTCATGATCCAGATTATCAGAGGATGATGAAGTTAACTAGTAGAAGATGGGGGAAATTCAGAGAAAGAGAAGAATCTAATCAAGGGATACTCCACTCACGAAGGAAGCCTCTACTTCAATCACAGGCTATGTATCCCTAAGGATAAGAAACTAATCTTCCATGAAGCTCATGATAGTCCTGCTCTGCTGGCAGGGGACACGCAGGCTATGCCAAACCATTAAATGCCATAAGAAGCAGCTTAAAAAATGATGTCCTTCGATACTTGAAGCAATGTCTCTCATGCCAAAGGATCAAAGTTGAAAGGGTCAAGATGCCTGGGAAACTTCAACCCTTGGATATTCCCCAAATGAAGTGGGAGTGCATTAGTATGGATTTTGTCACAAGTCTCCCCACTGTTCAAGGAGGATATGACTCCATTCTGGTAGTAGTGGACTTACTTACCAAAGTAGCTCACCTTATACGAGCAACAAAGAAGACCTTTAAAGCTTTTGATGTTGCTCGAATATTCATCAAGGAAGTCCTCAAACTTCATGGTCTCCCAAAAAGGATAGTAAGTGACCGGGATTCTGACTTCACTTCAAAGTTCTGGCAGTCCTTATTTCAAGCCCTGGGAACTCAACTTTGCTTTAGTACAGCTTATCATCTAGAGACCGATGGCCAGTAGACTGAGAGAGTCAATCAAGTAATTGAAAACATTCTTAGAGCATATTGTGGACGGGAACCAAGAAGGTGGATTCAATACCTTCCTCTAGTAGAATTTGCCTACAATACATCTTATCATCAGAGCATAGGAATGTCACCATTCAAAGTGTTGAAATATACAAGTGAATAGGGTGTGTGTGGGAACAAGGTCTTGGATAGAGGCTGTAAAAGAGGAGATGTAATTGTGAAAGAACCTGTGAAAAGGTGAGAAGAATCTACTGGGAGAGAATAATGGGTAGCATGAGGGAATTTAGGAGTGTGGAGTTATTCTGGGAGATAATCAGGGAAAAGAGAAGAGGTGGAGAGAATCAGGCAAAAGGTGGAGATATTCAGGGAGTGAATCATGGAGAAATCAATGGGATTTGATGCTTGATGTAAACTCTATAAATTGAGGCATAGCCCTAATGAGAATTTGCTAGTTTTTGAGTATCCATGCCTACATTAATCTATGTGCTAATTATTCACTAATTACGTCTTAATCACTTGCTAATCACTTTGTTAATTATGTTGATTCTAGTGTTTGATCCACCATAGCTCATCATTTTGCTCAAATTTCAACATGGTATCAGAGCCATGCCTAGAATCAACCAGATTTATGAGCCCATTAGTGAATTAATCAGGATTAGTAAGTAATTAGCAAAAAAATCAGTTTTTAGTGAGTTTTTCATCTTCCCCTTCACCCCCAGCCAGTGGAGGGTCTCTAGCATCTAGCACACTCAAAATTAGGGCAAGAACTTCTAGCACATAATAGCTAACATCTCCACGCAGCAAACCGCCGGCGGAAGCAGCTGAATTTACGAATTTTGCAGGCACCGTTTTTCTGAAGCAGAATTGAGATTTCTTCAAGCACAGTTCAAATGTTTCTAATTCCTCTTAGCACAAAGGGTAATCAAGCATGCTCTACAAGCTGGTGAAGACAGAAATCAATTTCATCAAGTCTACAGTGAGATCCAAGCTCTTCATCAAATCTGCAGGTGACTTTGGTAAAACAGAGATTAAGCTTTCATTATTTGGTCAAATCTTGTGTTTCTTGGCTTAATCCTCTACTAGACTCATTGCTATTGATGCCTTTGAAAGCATTTGAGCTCATTTGAAGTGGAAGGCACCAGATCTGAGCTCCCCGCATACTCTGTTTTTTGCACACAAACCAGAGCATTAATTTGCTAATCAGTGATTAATCAGTGCTAATCACTATACTTTGGTGCAATTGAGGGTTCAAATTAACCATTAGATATTTGATACAGATCCCTATAACTTGAGATTTCAAATCGGAGTTGGTTTGATACTCCAACCATCCCGTACAAATTGGTTACCCTCAATTTAATGTAATTTCTGGTGATTTTATGCTGATAAAATTATTGTAATCATCTATTAAACACCAGATTGAGTTGTAAAAGGGTAGACACTGCCCTTGAATCTTGAATTTGGATCAAGAGGTAAGACCCCCTTCACATCACCATGAATTCAGCACAGGAAATAGCCAAATTTAATGGGGAACAGTTTTATACATGGCAGACAAAAACCATGTATTTGCTGATGAGGAAAAATCTGTGGGGATTAGTTGAAGGGAGAGATGAATGCCCAGAGAGAGGAGAAAATGAGTGGAAGAGTAGGAATGAAAAAGCATTGGGACTCATTGCACTCAGTTTAAATGATGAGATCATTCATCATATCACAGGGATACAGTGGGCAAAAGATGCATGGGATGAATTCAATAAATTATTTGGTACACAAGCAAAAAATTTCCAAGATAAATCTATTAATGCAATTATACAAATTGGACATGAAGGAAAGTGAACCCTTAATCACACACTTGAACAAATATAAAAGTATTAAGCAACAGCTGGCAGCTATTGGCAAAAAGGTAGAAGATGATGAAGCATTAGCTGTACTTTTGAAGAGTGTGGACAAAGGAGATTATGAAAACATTGTAGCAACACTAAAGAATGTACCTGAACTGAAGATACACGAGATAGAAGTAGCTCTACTAGAGCAAGAGAGCAGAGGCAAAGAGAAGAAAGAGCTCGACTCAACAGCAGGAGAGGAAAAAGCATTCTTCACCCGAGGAGGATTCTCTCGAGGACGAGGACGAGGATGAGGCAGAGTAGGAGGGAGGACCTTCACTTGCCACAAATGTGGAAAGCCAGGACACATGGCGAGAGACTGCTACAGCAAACCCAGTGAAGAAGGAACGACATCGGCAAACTTCATGGAGGCTCCAAGAGAAGTGGAGTCGGATCATCTTTTCTGAGAGAGAGAGAGAGAGAGAGAACCCACAACCCAATGTAACCTGCCCCAATAAAGTAAAACCACCTCTGAGCCACCGATGATGTAGGTCAACAAGTGGTAGATGTATGTGTGAGCACTTTAGTCAAGGTCGCAGGCACTTATAGTAGCCTTGGACACATAGAGAGAGAGAGTGTCAAGGACTATGGAGTTTAGGGACTTGAGGCACTGGTCGCGGGCTATCAAGTAAGAGGGAAACTTGATACAGGGTCCAGGTGTGCTAGGATTATTCACTTGAGGGGAGGTGTTGAAATATACAAGTTAATAGGGTGTGTGTGGGAACAAGCTCTTGGATAGAGGCTGTAAAAGAGGAGATGTAATTGTGAAAGAACCTGTGAAAAGGTGAGAAGAATCTACTAGGAGAGAATAATGGGTAGCATGAGGGAATTTAGGAGTGTGGAGTTATTCTGGGAGATAATCAGGGAAAAGAGAAGAGGTGGAGAGAATCAGGCAAAAGGTGGAGATATTCAGGGAGTGAATCATGGAGAAATCAATGGGATTTGATGCTTGATGTAAACTCTATAAATTGAGGCATAGCCCTAATGAGAATTTGCTGGTTTTTGAGTATCCATGCCTACATTAATCTATGTGCTAATTATTCACTATTTATATCTTAATCACTTACTAATCACTTTGTTAATTATGTTGATTCTAGTGTTTGATCCACCATAGCTCATCATTTTGCTCAAATTTCAACACAAAGCACTCTATGGGCAAGAATGCTTTGATCCAACCATAAGAGTTGAGGCATCCAGAAAAATGCTCGAAGAGATGGAGAAACAAACCAAGGCAATCCAAAAGGATATTAAAGCTGCCCAAGATCGACAAAAGCATTATGCTAACACCAAGAGGTTTGAAAGGATCTTCAACAAAGGAGACAAAGTTCTTCTACGAGTTCGACTCAAACAAAGTTCTCTATCACTTGGGCAATATAAGAAGCTCAGCCCTAGGTATTGTGGTCCCTATACAGTTTTATCAAGTGTCTAGGTAAAATTGCCTATAAACTCCAACTCCCAGCCCATATCCAAGTCCACAATGTATTTCATGTAAGTTTGTTAAAGCCTTATGTACCCAGTCTCGATCATATTCTTGATGATGAAGAAGTTGTATTCCCTACTCAAGGAGTCCTTGAATTACAGCCCAGTAGGATCATAGATTCTAGGAAAAGGCAACTCCAAAATAGAACTTTTGTAGAACATCTAGTACAGTGGAAAGATTACCCTAAAGAGGATGCAACTTGGGAAGATGAAGCTACACTCTTAAAGGATTATCCACAATTCATGAACGAGATGAGGACATCTCAATTTCTTTAAGGGAAGAAGGATGTAACATACCCATCTTCACTAATAAAGAAATGTCCATGTAATAGATGAATTTATGAGTTTTTATGGTATAAAAATCAATGATTTTATTAAATGAGCCAATTCTACTTAGAATCTTCAAATTATGAGCCCAAATTTGGAATCTGTGTGCGATTTCACCCTATTATAGGACTTTACAACATCAAAAACGGACATCGGATCAAGCTTATACGTAAATTTTGGTTATTTTTAATTAAAAAGCGACGACCTTTAAACCTTAATAAATGCACGACCGGGCGTCCAATTGACGAATGGTCTTCACCCCAACGACCAGGAGAACATCCTGGACAAAAAAAATATTTCGCGTCCCAGGGCAGTCTGGCACGCAAATCAAGGCTGATGCCCCAAATTTGGGGACCCCGTCCCAAAATTTGGATCGTACACACTTACCAAGGTGCCCGCACGATGGCCGCACAAGAACCAAAGGACAACGGCCCACTGTGTGGTCCACACACACCGCTACGTGGACACCCATGTTGTCCCTAACCAGATAAGGTATATGCGTATCACTCCTTTCCTTGTTAACCGACACCGTACCTTTCCCCCTGAGCCATGCAGGCCACTAATCTACAGCCTTTGCTGGTACACCGTCCTTTCGTCCTTGCTTTGCATAGCGCCCATACCCGTACCCCATAGTTATATAAACCCTCGGAGTGCTCCATGGGTAGCACGCATTTCTGCGTAGCCCATGCTCTACCGTGCTGGTGTTCGTACCACCATCTGTCCTTGTGCAATGTGCTTGCTATAGTACAGTCGCCCCTTATTACAGCCACCCCTCTCCACACCCCCTCATTTACCACTTTTCAGATAAGGCAATTTTCCTCTATCCTCCTCTTGTTAGAAGCGAGTGTCCTTAACTCTTCTCTCCCACCCCCACCCCCCCTATTTGCATGGACTTTAGCAAGATGTTTTAGCCTTAGAGAGGGTTCATGCGCTCTGGGCTTTTGCTCATACGATGAGCAAACGATCTCAGAATTGAGATCTGATTGGAGCGTTTCGACCACGACAGCGAGCCCTACAAGACGACGTCCAAGATGGCCCTATCCCAAAAACGTTAGAATATTACCTCGGGAGGAGCGCGCAATACTGAGATTAGAGAAGATGCTACCAATGCGGCCCCAACCCTCTCATTACAAGCTCCTCAAAGAAATGGTGTCCAAGTTAGCTTGGTTATCTTTTAAAGAAGAGTTTTTTTTTAATATTAGTGTTAATAAATGTGTATCTTTTCCTTATAAAATAATGACATAAAATTGTATGAAGCTACGAATTGAGTGATGTTGTATTCAATGAATTGTATTGAAATTGTTATCTTTAAAGAGTGCAAGTTTTTCCTGGCTTCGACGCTAACTCCATTCTGTGCTTGTGTAGCCGGGCGGCGTCGCTAGCAAAGCCCGAGAATGGCCCAAGGTATCCCTCATACCATTGGGAGAATAAGGTTTGCCGATTGAGCCGAGAGATTATGATGGTATCTAATTTTGAGGGCCCAGGCTAGAGCGGTGAATAAGCCCACCCTAGTGTGCAGACATCCCTCTGAGGGGTGGGAGGATTGAGCGATGGAGCCTGAGAGGGCGTCAGGCCAACTTGAGTCCTCGTGCGCCGATAAGGTGTATGGTCCTATAGGGTTTTGCCCAGCATGTAGAGGCTGGAAGGCCGAATTCTAGATCATCGGCAGTATAAAGGAAAAGAATAAGAGAGCTGGTTTGGCTTGTATGAAATTATTTCATGTATATATATTTTCTATAAATCTTGTCTTTGGCATTATTGTATTGTGGAAAAAGGCTATTTTAATAAACCTTGTGAAAAGGCCCTTAATTAAGGAACATGTTTATTTATGTCAAACAGTGTGGTAGGATTAATTAGAAAACAAATTGACGCTTGAGTAGGGTGGAAAGTGGGAGGATGGAATGCACCATCCTACACGGACAGGTGGACCCGATTAGTCGGGTAGCTTTCCAACAAACTAAGTGAAAGCCCTACGCTAGATAAATAGGTTCTTGGGTAACTCTATTCTAGAAGACTAGGCCAGCGGTTGTGCCTTGCATGGATGAGAAAAAAAGCATTGCTTCTAGAAATCAAGTCTGGTAGTTGCACAATTTATGATCAATTATCCTATGGGTGATTTGATTTTTAGAAGATCACACTCTCCGTGCAAGACAGGTCTAGGTCTTACCTATGAATCGTAACCTTGAATCTCTACATGGTCAAGGTGTCGATGAATAGGAAATTTTCTCCAAGTTAAGACTTAGTGGACTATCTTAAGTGTTTCCCCTATTTTGGAAGAGAGAACCTTAGAATTGGTATCAGAGCCGATCTTAGCTCCTAGGACTTGCCATTTAAGGACTGTTTTACAATGTATATTTTACCTAACATAATGCTAATTAATAAAAACATCCTACAAGTTGAATTGATGTTTGAATGATTGTAGGAAGCGGAAGATGCCTACTCGAAGTTTCTAGTTTTCCAATGCATCTTTGAGACTACTAGTCACTCCTTAAATTTTGAGTTCTATGACACCATGGTGCAGATACTAGAGAAGATGTCCCTCCTCCATTTCTCTCGTATTGAATGAGGATGGGGTAGAGATTTCTGGAGTCATGGACTGAGATATTTCTTCATCCGAGTAGATCGAATTGGGAACCTTACCACCGACCTAAAGTAGATTCCTTGGATTGAAAAGTTGAAGATGATCCGTTTATTTTGGTGCATACCCCCAGAGCCGACACCTCTCTGCTGCTGTGACTATAGATGGGATTTACATACCTCAGGATCGCTGGGTGTATGACCAAGTGATGCAAGTCTTACCTTGCTGAGAGAGTAGCTGTGTTGGGATCTACCCCAATCTAGAGTCTACCACAATTACCATCAGTTTTTAGAGTCTTAGAAACTACAACGGAACCCCCATACTTCACCTATGTGGACCGCTCTACTCTTATGTCATAGTCAAGCTTAGGAATTTTCCTTGATGGCAAATAAGACTAATTATATTAGTCTCAGATCTTTGTAATAAAACTCGTCCTTGTAAATATTTGGAAATAAAATGATTTCAATGTTTTACTCTCCAAAATAAGCGTTGTGCAAGTATGAATCTTGTAATCTTAAAATTATTTTTACAATGATGGCCAGGCTTAGGTTTGTCAGTCCTCATTTCTTTCACAAGGGGCTTTGCTTGTATGAGAGCATTCCGTAATGTGCTTGGACTCATTGCTTCAAGGCGAGAATCTAAGGGTTCATTTAACCCTTGGTAGAAACAATCCACTTGCTGGGAAGTAATCATAACTGGGGCATACTTTCGAAGAGTAATAAATTCGAAATAGTAGTCCTCCTCAAGGTTTAAGCTGCACTACCTAAGACTGAAAAACTCATTCATCTTTATGGATTAATGGGATGGGGGAAGATATCTTTCTTTCATGGCCTGCTTGATGTCTTCCCACGTTTGAGAATGCTCGGTGACTCTCTTGTCACGGCACCACTGTTTCCACCAGAGTTTAGCATCTTCGATGAGGTGAAACCGTGCAAGCATTTGCTACTCCAGTACCAGCGGCAAAGAAATAATCGTCCATCACTTCAATCCAGACTTCAGCATCCTTCTCAATCTTTGAACCTTCTCCTTTAAAGGAGGGAGGTTGCATTTGCTTGAGCAGGAGCTTCTTCTCCTGGATATCAGTGTAAAGTGCATTGGGAAGTGGATCACTTACCCTGAGGCAAATCCTAAAGATCAACCCTACAAGAAACCCCAATAGAATTTCCCCTACTACAATAGAGGGTGACAAAGCAACACTTTTGTCCCCCACTCGTGTGCTGCTTCTTCCAAAGAAAGCCCTCTGTGTTTTGAGTGCAATGAGCTAGGACACTTTAGGGCCAACTGTCCCAAGATGGCAACATCATTTCCCCAAGGCGGCAGAGGAAATCAAGGCAGTAGAACCCCTATCCACCAAGGTGCAAGAGGCAGTGGACATGGCAGAGGCCGCGGAGGAGCAGTTGCTAGGACCACCCGTATTATAAGTCAAGAACCGACTTGGAAATGGCTGAAGAAGAGCGCGCCACCGTCCATGCGGTAGTAGAACAGCGGTAGTAGAACACCAAGGTCGGAACAAACAATTTGGTGTAATCCAAACCCTAGCCACTCATCACGGTAAGCCATTCCAGCTTTTAATTGATTGTGGCAGTACCCATTCATTTCTTTCTCCTAGGTATTTGCAAAAATTAAACTTGGGTCAAAAAACAGCTCTAGAAGAATGACTGTAGAGTTAGCTAGTGGGAAAGAAGTAGTATCTCGCCACTCTGTAGGAAACCTTGATTTTGAGCTAGGTAATGAGCGAGCTCATGGCCACTTTAGAGTCTTGTCATTAGGAATTTATGATGGAATCCTTGGGATGGATTGGTTAATTACGAACAAAGCTAGCATTCATTGTAACCAGGGGAGTATCACTTTTGAAAATGAGCATGGCCAAGTAATATCCATTCAGGGGATAACAGGAAAACCTAAACCTAGGGTAGTCAAGGCAAAACATCTTCTCAAGGTAACACGTAAGGGTCAGCAAGTTTTCTTAGTCAAGCTCAAAAAAGCCATTGAACCTAGTAAGGAGACAGAACCCTCTTGGCTCCAAGAATTCTCTGACATCTTCCGTGTGACGAGCTTATAGGGCTACCGCCTCCTCGAGAAGTCGATCATGAAATCGAGGTGATTCCTAGAGCTAAACCCGTCTCAAAAACACCCTATAAATTATCCCTTTCTGAAGCCATTGAACTTAAAGAGCAACTTTTCCAACTCATTGAGCAAGGATTCGTACGCCCCAGTAGCTCTCCTTGGGGGGCACCTATTCTTTTCCAAAAAAAGGAGGAGGAACTCTCCACCTCAACATAGATTATTGAGGGATAAATCAAGTCACTGTCAAGAATAAGCATCTTATCCCTCGCATCGACGAACTTCTTGACAGGCTTCATGGAGCCAAAGTCTTCTCAAAAATAGATTTGAGGTTTGTTTACTATCAGATCAAAGTCAAGGAAGCAGATATACCCAAGACAGCCTTCAATACTTGTTATGGCCACTATGAGTTTACTGTAATGTCATTCGGGTTAACCAATGCCCCTGCAACCTTCAACCGCCTAATGCAAAACATATTTTGTCCTTACTCGGATGAATTTGCGCTTGTTTTTTTTATGACATCTTAATCTACTCCAAATCAATGGAAGAGCATGAGGAGCATGTGCGTAGAGTTCTGCAATTGTTGTGTGGACACAAACTCTATGCCAAGAAGAGTAAATGTACCTTCTTTACTCATCAAATTGAGTATCTTGGGTTCATCGTCTCCAAATATGGCATCTCAGTAGACCCTGCCAAGATCAAAGATATTTTGGAGTGGCCACCCCTTAAATTAGTTCGTGAAGTTCGTGGGTTTTTGGGAATCATGGGATGTTATAGGATTTTTATCAAAGATTATGCCTTGGTAGAGATACGCCTTCTTAAGAAGGATTACAAAATAGTGTGGCTACTACCAATCCATCAAAACAGTTTTGATCAGCTCAAGGTCATTATTACTTCTGCCCCAGTCCCGAAACTTCCTGATTTCACCAAGGAATTTGAAGTGCTTCTATTGATGCCAGTAGTCTAGCACTTGGTGGTGTCTTAGGCCAAGAAGGAAGACCAGTCGCTTATACTTCCCGCAAGCTAAAGTAAATTATGCCACCCATGATTTTGAGCTCTTAGCAGTTGTTCATTGCCTCAAATTATGGAGACATTATCTCTTGGCAAGCAAATTCGAGCTTGTAATTGACCACAAAAGTCTGAAGTGGATCTTCACGCAGCCTAACCTCAACATGCGACGAAGGAGATGGATTGAAATTCTACAAGAATATGACTTCAATATAAAACTCCGCCATGGGAAAGAAAATGTGGTAGAAGATGCACGCAAATCTTTCTTAAGTGCAATTTCAATGTCAAATAATCCCATACTGGTCAAGGTGGAAGAAGTCTCATCTCATGATCCAGATTATCAGAGGATGATAAAATTAGTAGAAGAAGGGGAAAATTCAAAGAAATAGAAGAATCTAATCAAGGGATACTCCACTCATGAAGGAAGCCTCTACTTCAATCATAGGCTATGTATCCCTAAGGATCCTGCTTTAAAGAAACTAATCCTCCATGAAGCTCATGATAGTCCTGCTCTGCAGAACACCTAGGCTATGCAAAAGTATTAAATGCCATAAGAAGAAGCTTTCATTGGGTAGGCTTGAAAAATGATGTCCTTCGGTACTTGAAGCAATGTCTCTCATCCAAAGGATCAAAGCTGAAAGGGTCAAGATGCCTGGGAAACTTCAACCCTTGAATATTCCCCAAATGAAGTGGGAGTGCATTAGTATGGATTTTGTCACAAGTCTCCCCACTGTTCAAGGAGGATATGACTCCATTCTGGTAGTATAGTGGACATACTTACCAAAGTAGCTCACCTTATATTAGCAAAGAAGACCTTCAAAGCTTCTGATGTTGCTCGAATATTCATCAAGGAAGTCCTCAAACTTCATGGTCTCCCAAAAACGATAGTAAGTGACCGGGATTCTAACTTCACTTCAAAGTTCTAGCAGTCCTTATTTCAAGCCCTGTGAACTCAACTTTGCTTTAGCACAGCTTATCATCCAGAGACCGATGGCTAGCAGACTGAGAGAGTCAATCAAGTAATTGGAGACATTCTCAGAGCATATTGTGGATGGGAACCAAGAAGGTGGATTCAATACCTTCCTCTAGTAGAATTTGCCTACAATACATCTTATCATCAGAGCATAGGAATGTCACCATTCAAAGAACTCTATGGGCAAGAATGGTTGTCTCCTCTAAATTTCTTTGATCCGACCATAAGAGTTGAGGCATCCAGGAAAATGCTCAAAGAGATGGAGGAATAAACCAAGGCAATCTAAAAGGATATTAAAGCTACCCAAGATCGACAAAAGCATTATGCTGACACCAAGAGGTTTGAAAGGATCTTCAAGGAAGGAGACAAAGTTCTTCTACGAGTGCGACCCAAACAAAATTCTCTATCACTTGGGAAATATAAGAAGCTCAGCCCTAGGTATCGTGGTCCCTATACAGTATCAAGTGTCTAGGTAAAAGTGCCTATAAACTCCAACTCCCAGCCCACAATGTACTTCATGTAAGTTTGTTAAAACCTTATGTACCTAGTCTCGATCATATTCTTGATGATGAACAAGTTGTAATCCCTACTCAAGGAGTCCTTGAATTACAACCCAGTAGGATCATAGATTCTAGGGAAAGGCAACTCACCGAAATAGAACATCTAGTACAGTGGAAAGATTATCCTAAAGAGGATGCAACTTGGGGAGATGAAGCTACACTCTTAAAGGATTATCCCCAATTCATGAGGACGAGATGAGGACATCTCGATTTCTTTTAAGGGGGGAAGGATGTAACATACCCATCTTCACTAATAAAGAAATGTCCATGTAATAGATGAATTTATGAGTTTTTATGGTATAAAAATCAATGATTTTATTAAATGAGCCATTTCTACTTCAAATTCTGAGCCTAAATTTAGAATGTGCACGTGATTTTACCCTAACATAAGATTTTACAGCATCCAAAACGGACACCGAGCATCTGATTTAACGAACGGTTTGCACCCCAATGACCAGGAGAATATCCCACGCAAAAAAAAAAACATTTGCCTCCCGTGGTGGTCCGGCACACAAATCAAGGCCCGGTGTCCCAAATTTGGGGACCCCGTCTCAAAATTTGGACCGTACACACTTACCAGGGTGCCCGCACGATGGCCGCACAAGAACCAAAGGATGGCTGCCCACTGTGTGGTCCACACACACCGCTACGTGGACACCCATGCTGCCCCGCACGATGGCCGCACACACCTTCCAGGGTGCTCGCACGATGGCCGCACAAGAACCAAAGGAGGACTGCCCACTGTGTGGTCCACACACACCGCTATGTGGACACCCATGCTACCCCTGACCAGATAAGGTACATGTGTACCACTCCTTCTCCTGTTAACCGACACGGTACCTTTCCCCCTGAGCCATGCAAGCCACTAATCTACATCATTTGCTGGTACACCGTCCTTTCGTCCTTACTTTACGCAGCGCCCATACCCGTACCCCACAGTTATATAAACCCTCGGGATGCTCCATGGGCAGTACGCATTTCTATGTAGCCCATGCTCTGTCATGCTGTTATCCGTACTGCCATCTATGTCGCTGTGTAGTGTGCTTGCTGTAGTACAGTCGCCCCTCTCCACACCCCCTCATTTGTCACTTTTCAGATAAGGTAATTTTCCTCTATCCTTAACTCTTCTCTCCCACCCCCACCCCCCACCCCTTATTTGTGTGGACTTTAGCAAGATGTTTTAGCCTTAGAGAGGGTTCATGCGCTGTGGTCTTTTGCTCATACGGTGAGCAAACGATCTCAGAATTGAGATCTGACTGGAGCGTTTCGACTGTGACTAATAATTATTTCAACAAATCCACACTTTCAACAAGACCTTTGTTAATATTAGTAGTTGATAAGCTCCTTTCAATGATCACCATTCATTGTACATTCATAACCACTATCAATGCACTTTTCTACCTTTCTTTGGTTGAGAGCTTGATGGGCTATGAGCATAGAAAGCCTTGTTACATCTGTATCCCCAATCTTCTCATCAATGGCCATAGCGACTCTAACATTTGAAGCTTCCATGGCTTTTGCAGTATCCAATATATCATCACCATTCCCACCATCATCATTTTCATGCCTTCCAATATCTTCAAAATTGTCTTCGGCATCCTCACTCAATAGAGCATCATTCCCTTGGTCCTCTTCATTCCTTTGCCATGCATCTTCAAAGTCTATAGCATCCCCAACTTCTTTATCATCATCTGTGTCATTTTTGTTGTCAATATCATCACCTTCGTCTTCCTCCTCTGTACTTGGTGGGTCGTCAATGTGAAGATTTTGAAGGTTCTCCTTTTTTGCATCATCTAGTGTTTGCTTTTTGTGCCGCCACTTGCACCACACCACTCTTGCAAGGATAGGTGACCATCTAAAAGAGCAGAGCACTTTGATTCTAATGCCATCGCTTCCAAATCATCTTTGCATAAAGCAATACATCATCTCTTCTTTAGCAAGCTCTCCTCTAGCAGAACTCCACCACAGTATATCTCTACAACATAGCTGTGTTTAGGACAAAACCCTGTGATGAGACTGTCAATAAAGCCTTTGTCGATGAACTCTCTATTTTGGCCACTAGAGCCTGAGATGAATGCATTTTTTGTGAGAACCTTATCAATGGCCTCAAACTTGTCAACCTTGCTATTGAAAAGAATAACAGTTGTTGCAATCTCAACTGTTCCAGATGTCCGGGCATCATCTTTTTGTGTGTGGATCACGCCAAATTCATAGTGCACCTTTGTTGACTGGCTAGAAATCCCTTCGATAAGCATTCCAATGGTGATGAAATCAACAAAACACACAAGAATATATTCATAATGTGATTTTAGTGTGTTCAAAGCAAGTGCCAACTTGGAGAAAAATTCTGACGAGGGCTGCTCCTTTGTACCATGTAGGTCCATGATTGCTAGTTGAAATGGTACATTCTCTTCACTACAGAAGGCTATAATCTTTGTCATATCAAAACCCACCCCCCTAATTGCCCAAGGAATAGACTCTTGTTGAGATACAATACCCATAGATGCTCTATATAGGTAATTGAGTAAAGTTACTACACTTTTTGGAAGTGAAGGATTCTTTTTTGAACGATTGAGAGCATCCCTATCTGGCTGTAGCTCCTCAATTGATTATACTCATACTCCCCTAGCTTATATGTCTCACACACCTGTTCCCAAGTCATCTTTTCCCTTGTCAGATCAAAATAGAAGGCGGTTATTACATCTTTGAGCACTCGATCTATTTTTAGCTTCCAAGCCATCTCCTCCATATCCATTCTTTGATAGGTTTGCTTTCCCTTATTAAGCAATATTCTATTGTCAAGAAGTGCTGTTTGAATGTCCAAAACTTCACTCTTTTGAAGGCCTAAAATGCACCTAAACAACGTTGGACCTAGCGTGACTCTTCCTGGTGCCTGCTAAATTTGCCTACTCTTCAAAGTTAGAAGTTTGGGATTTTGATCACGACCTCTAGTTTGAGTTTCGCCCTTTGTATTTGGTAGCAAGACTTTTGCATATAGCCTCATGATCTTAACCCAATTTTGCCATGCATCATCATCACATAGAAGCAAGTGTAAATCATTTTTGACAAAATTCTTATGTAGTGTGTGCTCCATGGTCTCCACACAAAGGCCTGCAAAGTTGCAAAGTAAGAAGTTAGCCCCCTTACTATATAGATATCACAAAATATTAGGAGAAGTCATGCATCTATGGGTTTTCAATCATTTGGAGCTTATGCTCAAACTTGAGTTTGAGCCTCACTTGCCAGTGCTAAACTAGTATATAATGGTGATGCGCGATCTTAGGTTTGAGCGTCACCTCCGTATGCAAATCTAGCACTTGCAAGTGAGGATCCAACTTAATTTCGAGCCACAATTAGATATACAAGTGCTACACCATCACAGAGAGGTGAGGCTTGAAGTTCAATTTCAAACCAAACTATTAAGTTTATGCAGTTTGAGAAGAAGCCTCACATGCATCTTTCTTATGCTACTGCTACACTTGAAACTATAGATCCGTAAAAGATATTATGAAAAGTAAAGAAGAAGCAATGTATGTCTATGATTTACCAAGATATAGCAAAGAATCAAAAGAGTACCTTCCAAGACTCGTCCATCTTGGGTTGATTGACACCAGGCAAAGGTTTACTAGGATGACCGTCTGCATGCCATTGTGCTCGAGCTTGTAGAAGTTGATCGAGGAATGGCTCCTTTTGCATTGACTTTGCAACAGATAAATTTGCATCCTTGGAAATGTCACGAGAAATCTTGGGCGGGCAATTTACAATTATCTTTGATCTCCTGAACCTAAATTGCTGACATAGTTAAGAGGTCACTTTAGCCATATTTAGAGCCTGCAAGCCTTTTGCAGCACTAATGGAGTGTTGACCAGAGATAATCCAATATTCAAGTTTATGAATATCTTCTTTTGCCAGTTTATTAAGGGGTTGTTTCGTAGCAGGATTACAGGGCATCGAAATTTCAAGTATCTCCTCTTGCTTAGGGTCCTCAATAAATTCTTGGATCAAAATACAAACCCAATCCTTATTTAACCTTCTATACACATAGTTTGAAGGAGGAGGATAACATTTCATCACATCAATGCTGAAGACCTCATTTAGACCAAAGGGATAATATCCCTTCTTTATTTCTAATGAGATCATTGCTTTGCTGCCATTGTTTGGAGTCTCAACCTCCATTAGCTCGTCCTCATCGGATGCATCTATCTCCTTTGAACCACTTGCTGGTTTTGTCCTTTGCCTCTTTGAAGAGATTTCTTGAACTTTTGTAGAGTGCTTTGCCTTTCTCTTCTTTGCAAGTACTTGCTCGTCTTATTGCACCTGAGAGCATGCCATGTCTTCAGTTGCTATTGTGCTTACATCCAGGACATTTGTTTTGTCACCCTCCTTTTTATGTTTTGAAGTTGTTGCACAAGCATTTCTAGATGCTTCAAGTGCACTGTTCACTATGGCCCTGCCTTTTTTCTCCACAATTTTCCTAACTTGAGTGGTTGTTGTCTCCTTTTTAGGTATGGACTTTTTTCATGAATCCAAAGCCTTCTTTGCATGCCTCACTGCTTTCACCAGGTCCTCCACATTATCCACCCCTGAGTCTTCTTGATTGGAAAAGTCAATGATCTTCAATCCTAGATTTACAATAGAATTGTCCTTTCCTAGTTTACTACCAGTCATGTCTGTTGGGTGAAAAGTGTCCAATGATAAGCAAAACTTATTTGCTTTTGTAGTTTCTCCTTCTGGCAATACATTGCATGTGAAGCATGGGTTTGCTCTTGCATCCACATCATCCTTAGCGCCTACCACAATCCCCATATCTCCATATGATGTATCACCTTGAGATAGAAACAAATGGAGGACTCCTTTGAAGTTTGCACTAGCATCGTAGCTATCCACAAACCATTTTACTCATTCTTGGTTACTCAATTCGAAGGTTTTATCCACCTTAATTCTAGAAGTGACACTTTTAGCTTGAGTTATTGTTTCGAGAGCATCCTGGACCAGAGTAAAGGATGGTGCACCATGTGGTTGCGACGTAACGGGTGCTCTGCTAGCTTCCATTCCTGTGAAGCATAAAAAAAGTTTCAAAACCTTAGAAAAAAATGGATTTAAATGCTAAATATCGAATCAAAACCTATCAAACTTAAGAAACTTAATGCATGCTACAATTATTGATGCTTCACTTAGTTTTCTTGAATAGCGGGGGCCTCACTTGCATTTACTTAATCCATATAGAAGCTCGACTTAAGCTGGATCCTAGATCTAAGTTGTGCACTCATATGCTAGGGGTATGCTAGCATAGAGAGGCAAGGCTCAAACTCAAGTTTGAGCCTTAAGGGAAGTTCCATGTATGGGAGGCTTGAACTTAAGCTGGAGTCTAGATCCAAGTTATGCACTCATATGCCAGGGGTACACTAGTATATTGGAGCCTTAAGGCCAAGTTCCATATAGGGAAAATCCAAACTTAAGCTAGAGCCTAGATCCAAGTTGTGCACTCATATGCTAGGGATACGCTAGCATAGATAGGCAAGGCTCCAACTCAAGTTGGAGCCTTAGGGCCAAGTTCCATGTAAAGTTAAGCATGGAGAATGAGCCTTAACACATAAGTTCCATGTAGGGGAAGTTCAATTTGAAGTTCGAGCCTTAAGGCTAGTGTACACTAGCATCGAGAGCAAAGGCTCCAACTCAAGTTCGATCCTTAAGGCGGCCGGGGTACACTAGCATGGAGAACGAAGGCTCAATCTGAAGTTCTAGCCTTAAGGCTGGGGTGCACTAGCATGGAGAGCAAAGGCTCAGACTCAAGTTCGAGCCTTAAGATTGGGGTGCACTAGCATGGAGAGCAAAGGCTCAAACTCAAGTTCGAGCCTTAAGGCCGGGGTACACTAGCATGGAGAGCAAAGGCTCAAACTCAAGTTCGAGCCTTAAGGCCGGGGTGCACTAGCATGGAGAACGAAGGCTCAATCTGAAGTTCGAGTGTTAAGGCCGGGGTGCACTAGCATGGAGAGCAAAGGAGCAAAGGCTCAAACTCAAGTTCGAGCCTTAAGGCGGGGTGCACTAACATGGAGAGCAAAGGCTCAAACTCAAGTTCGAGCTAAGGCTGGGGTGCACTAACATGGAGAACAAAGACTCAATCTAGGTCGAGCGTTAACACATAAGTTCTATGTAGGGGGGCAAATGGGGGGAGACTCAAACTTAAGGTGGAGTCTATATCCAAGTTGTGCACTCAAATATGTGACACATATACCATGTTTATATAGGGAACCCTTGTCATTTAGATTATATAATGTGCACAAAGATCAGTTTTACAGGTTCTCGATATATGTGAAGATACAAAAGAGAGCAGCAAGAAGTGCAAACAATCTATGACGAGTAGCGATTGTTAAATGGCACACTTAGCATGCAATCAAGTAAGCGTTTATATTGATATAGACAATCAATTAAAGAAGGACTTACTTGTTGCATAAAGTATTCAATTAGATGAGGGAACACACGAAATGCAGATGGGTGCACGAAAGTCTCTGATGTCGCACAGACGTGATGACGAATGCTTGAAGTCTCCGATGGCATGTGGGCGTGATGGTTTTGTAGGAAACAGAGGTCGGAACCAACGTAGACGTGTCAATTGCGGGAGGAAAAGAACCTGTTTGAAACGCAAGAGGATGCAGGGATGAGCGAGTACTTCAGAGACAAGAAACAAAGATGATTATTACATACGATGGCGATTATGAGGAGTGTACGCTCACCACACAGAATCGCGTTCACTCACCACACAGAATCGCTTGTGCTTTGGGTGCAGAATCACGTTAATCGCGTTCAGGGTTCGCAGGTCCTTTGGTTTGGTTCAAACGCGAGGTCGGTTTTTTAATGGAAGGGACGTGCGAGGTCGGTCATTCTTTTTTTTTACATGGATGGAATTTCAAAGTCGAGCGTCGAGCAGGTAGTTGGGGGGAAATTTGAAATTGGGCGCAGGCGCCGAGCGGGTTGAAATTTAAAATTCAAATTTGAATTTGGGAAAAATTTGAAATTCAAATTTCAAATGGAGAGGGGGGAAATCTGCACGAGAGGGGGGAAATTCGAAATTCAAATTTCAAATGGAGAGGGGGGCGGGTGGCTGGGTGGGCACTGCAGAGAGAGAGGGGGGGCAGGGCACTGCAGTGAGGGGGTAGCTGGGCAAGCACTGCAGAGGGGGAGGCACTGCCGACGAGCAACTACAAGTGAGAGGGGGCTGGCGCTGCGAGAGAGGAGGGAGAGGGGGCTGGCAATGGGGCGAGAGGGGGGCGGCTATGAGAGAGAGATGGCGAGAGAGAGGAGAGGAGAGGGGGCTGGCGCTATGAGAGAGGAGGGAGAGGGGGCTGGCGATGGCAAGAGGGGGGGCAGCTCTGCGACGACGAGAGAAGAGGGGGCGATGGCAGAACTTCTTGTCAATTGATATAGACAATCAATGGGGGCGGACGTAGGCGCCGTCATGTAGAAAGAAATTTGGATTTCGATTCCCCAAGCCCAAGCCCAAGCCCAGGCCCAGGCCCCAGGTCCCAGGTCTTTTGATTATAGTTAGTTTCACTTTTGTTTATATGCCCTTCTTCACCCACACCCCACTTGTTCTCTGGGATTATTCTAGGTTCCCTCTCTATTCCTACTTGCTTGCATAATAGACAAGGCTCAAACTCAAGTTTGAGCCTTGAGCTTGAGCTTGAGATTTCTTCTTTTCTTCCCTCTTTCCCCATACACCCAAATATACTTTCAGCTTCCTACAACTTTACTTTCAGCTTCCTAGAAGCGAACTAGTATCTGTGGGTGAGGAGGCTCAAACTTTTGTTGGAGAAGCCTATCCTTCTAGCTAACATATGCAAACTAATATATTATGCAAGTGAGGATGATAAATTTAAACTGGAGCCTCCTAACAAACTAACATATGATGGTGAGGCTCATGAAGCCTCCTACTAACAAGCTAGCATATGCAGGCAAGGCTCAAGCTTTAGATGGAGCATAGCCTCCTAGCAAACTAGCATTGATAGGTGAGATTCAAACTTTGGTTAGAGCCTGAACTCATGTTGAGATTGAATTACTTTTATAGTTTTGTGTACTATCGCACAAACATCGCTTCAATCTTTCTTATTGAGATCTTGATTTTCTCAGGGATTGGAGGGTCTAAAACAAGATGCTTCAGTGTTTCTCATTGATGGTTCTGCAAGGAAGGCACGCGGGGTTATTCATTCCATTGATGCATCTCAAACATGTGGTGTTCAATTCATTGGTGAGACATGTGCAGCAATACATGTTGAACAACAAAGCTTTGATGACACATTTCTCATTCCATTTGCCCCACAAAAATGGATGCAAGAACAATGTCTCAAGCAATTGGAAGCAGTTGGAAGCATCATCAAATGGCCATTGGTCAACCTTGTTATTGACAAAGACATTACTAATATCAAAGAGGATAATTTTGTGGAACTTCTTGTTGATCAAGAAGATCACTTTATAGATAGGGAGAGCTGGAAAGAGAAAAGTGTCATCCTCTGGGATGACAACAGATCTACAAAACTTGGCAATGGAGTAGTATTGCTGGTCCACCCATACGAGGCTATAAATTGTAGAGAACTAGGGGAGAGTAGCTTGGGTGTCATTATAGAAGGATCTTTGCATCCAAGTTCAACTTGTGTTTCAAGTCTGAATTTGGTTAGTTGGCCGATCAGGCAACTCACATTTGAGAATGGTGAACCATTAGTGGACACAGAATCTTCTTCTATTGATGAGGGTATTCAAGATCACTTCATGCAAAAAAATATTGATAGCCTAAACAAATCAAGTGATGAAAAAGAGGATGATGATGTAGAGGGCAATGATGGCGATAGTTCTGATGAGGGACACCATGATGCCATGATCACTGACTATGATATCATTGAAGGGACAAATAAGAAAAGGATCTATGTCCATAGGGTAAGGGTAATGAAAAATTACGATAAAACCCATGGAGCTAGCAAAAAATGTGATGTTGCAAACATTCACAACGTGGACCATTGATTGTTGCGAGAAGCGATGTTGTCAATTTAGAAATAGATCCAAAATCATGCAAGCTAGAGTACACTTTTGGGGACAGAGCTATAGTATACTGGATTGCATGGGCATGGCCTATAGACAAGGTCAAGATGACGAGTGCTTTGAGTTCACATTTGATGGAAAGAAGGTTTGTAGTAAAGCATGGTATGTAATGCATGGCATTGGTAAGTCAATGTTCTATAGGCTCAGAAAGAAGTTCTTGAATGGTGCATGTAATGTCAGTCATGGCAACAGTGGGATAATACGAAAGGGCATGACACATGTTGAGATGGCAAAATCAATCATAGAGGGCTTCATAGATAATAATGCCGATCAAATACCACATAGGTCAAGGACAACTATGCATGGAGCCCGTGAGACCCAACGTGTTCTACCAGCAATGTACAAACAGGTGGACATATTGCATGAAGTGAATGACACACTTGTCTCATTCGAATACCGGCCACTGTCACAACCATCATTCTCAAGATTGTGGAACACAGAGTTCAAGACAGTTAGTTTATCAAAAACCAGCACCTTCTCAAAATGCGACATTTGTACGGTAATCAAGGTCAAGTTGGAATCAACAAAAAATCAAGAGGAGCGTGCTAGAAACATGGCACAAAGAAGGGCGCACATGTTGCAGCAAATGAGTTGTAGAAATCTATACTATGCTTGGAGGAGCTCTTCCGAAATGAACCCAAACAGGTATTTGTGTATTATACATGATAAGATGGACCAGAGCAAGACTGCCATACCACAAATTAAACCAGTTCCTAAATCTCTCAATGGGGTTGAGAGGCTTCCATATCCTTAACAGGAATGCTCACTCATGGACATGGACAAACAACTTATGGTCACTTTGCCTTGGGGTTATGGCCAAGTGATCCCAACGTCACAATTTTATCTCTCTCAAAATGTTTAAGAAACTTAGAAAGAGGAGAGTAGCACATGTATGGTGACTTGAGCTCACAAAACTCAGATGCAGAACCACGAACAGATCTTTTTTATTGTGTTTTGTCTACTATGGCCCTGTATCAGCATATGGAAGTGCTAAAGGAGAGAAACACATATTGCAAGCAGAGTATTGAGGATGCAGATGCAGAGACACATGTAGAAACAAATGTGGATACAGAGGAAAATTGTTCTTCACATATGCAGTCAGTCTTTCATATGGAAGTGCTAAAGGAGAGAAACGCATATTGCAAGCAGAGCATTGAGGATGCAGATGCAGAGACACATGTAGAAAAAATGTGGATATAGAGGGAAATTGTTCTTCACATATGCAGTCAGTCTTTCATACTAACACACATGTACAGGATAGGGGCAGTGTCAATGCCTCAAGTTTAATGCCATCAAATTCAAGGACATTTTTCAATGATATTCAGACTGAAATAAATAAATTAGTAATTGGGTCTTCAGATGGAAGTACCGCAATCGCATGGAATCCCTGACTTGCTTGAGGCCTAGATATGATGATATTTACCTTATAATTCCAAGGACCGTGACTACCGGTATATACCGAGGGTATAACTGCAGCTCTTTACTGGCAATATATACGAGTAAGCATAAATGCTATTTAGATGATGATGAATTCGAATGTGGTTGATATGATTTTAAAATTCTAATTGAGAACTGATGAGTTGATTTGGATTTTGATTGAAAAATGATGATTCATGAATTTTGGTTGAAATGTAATAAGCTGAGCAAAACCACAATGAGGATGAATGGAACGAGTTCCTGTGATGATGTTTGTAATTGGAATGACAATAATGACTTTAGCAAATCACTATGAGATTAGTGGATTGTGCTGAAAAATTGATGCTGTTAACACCTGACCCACTCAATCAAGTTAAGGGATGTCAAATTAAAAACCTGTATAATTAAAAATTTCCATGAAGGACTATTTAGATGGAAATTTTGGTCTAATGGACCATTATTGTGATAAGGATTTGAATGATATGATCTGAAAGAATTATTATCTAATGATGAGTTCTTTCTTGTTTGTTTTAGCTGATTAAAGTAAATTCTGATGCTATGCCGTGATGAAAAGGCCATCCCCTTCTCTTCCTTACAATTCAGCCCTTCTTTATACTAGAATGTTTAACAAAAAGATTAACTAAACTTTCTTATTGTTTACTCTCTTGAAAATTAAAAATTGTGTAGATTAGAGTCCTTTACATCTAATTGGGGTTAATTTAAATTGAAAATAGAATGTTAAAAATGAGAAATGGTCAGCCATATAAAGGAGGTTATGGCAAAATTTTCTAGAATTTTGTGGAAAAGAAAGTTTATTTTTATATTAGTCCAAAAGAGTAATTCCCACCGTTTGTGCATTCTAAAAGAAATATTCCAATTTACTCCATGTACATATTCACCTATGAATATGCATGGATATCACTGATATTAATTATTAAAATTAATTTCTATGAATAGAAAGATGCATAATGAAAATTTTTATTATAAAAGTGTTTTTTTCATTGCATTTAATTTCTATGCATAGAAAGATGCAGAATGGAAATTTTTATTATAAAAGTGTTGTTTTCATTGAATTTAATTTTATGCATAGAAAGATGCATAAAGGATTTATTTTTATTTCAAAAGTGTTATTCTCATTAAAATTGATTTTATGCATAGAGAGATGCATAAAGGATTTATTTTTACTTCAAAAGTGTTATTCTCATTAAAATTGATTTTATGCATAGAGAGATGCATAAAGGATTTATTTTTATTTTAAAAGTATTATTCTCATTAAAATTGATTTTATGCATAGAGAGATGCATAAAGGATTTATTTTTCTTTCAAAAGTGTTATTCTCATTAAAATTGATTTTTATGCATAAAAGGATTTTCATAAAAGTGTTATTCCCACCAGGGATTTCATTAACGTCTTTACAATTTCGTGATCACGTTAACAAAACCTGTTGTTAACATAAAAATTCTTGTGATCACAATGTATATTCACGGGCATTTTTTATGACCTGCAAAAACCTTCTCTGCCAGTAATCCCGCCAGGAAAATGTCATTTCCCGACGGGCCCGCCAGGAAAACCCATTTTCTCGGTGGATAAATTAAAAAAATAAAAAAATAAAAAAATAAAAAAATAAAAAAATAAAAAAATCATGTTCACAGTCATTCTTACCATTTTTGGGCCTTCTGGACTCGTTTATAATGTCAAAAGTTCAAAATTCTTGGCACAAAAAAAGTTTTGTATAATTTGCTGGCCTTAAGTTCAATTGACACACCAATTAAATCTAACTATACTTACATCAATTGACTCAATTGTCCATGACATCATTGCACTCAATTGAGCCCAATTGGACTCAATTACACTTGATTTACACTTAATTGATATTAATTGGGTGTCAATTGATGTCAATTGTGCCTAATTCAACGCAATTGAGCCCAATTTACACCCAATTTGCATAAATTGGGTGTAAACTAAGTATCAATTGAGTCGAATTGGACTCAATTGATAATAATTGGATGTTAATTGATATTAATTAAGCCCAATGGGTGTTAATTTATTACAATTAATGTCAATAAAGCTCAATTGAGCTCAGTTGACATCAATTGGGTGTCAATTGATATCAATTGAGCTCAATTGGGCTCAATTGCACTCAATTAACACTCAATTGGGTATTAATTGCATCCTATTGTGCTCAATTGAGCCCAATAGGATGTAATTAACATCAATCGGGTGTCAATTGATCACAATTGATATCAATTGGGCTCAATTGGGCTCAATTGCACTCAATTGGGCTCAATTGCTCTCAATTGATATTAATTGGGTGTTAATTGATGTCAATTGAGCCTAATTCGATGCAATTGAGCTCAATTCACATCAGTTCACATCAATTGGGTGTCAATTGATGTCAATTGAGTAAAATTGAGTCTAATTGGGTGTCAATTGAGTCAAATTGAGTCAAATTGGGTGTCAATTGATATCAATTGAGCCAAATTGAGTCTAATTGAGCCCAATTAGACTTAATTAAGCCAAATTGAGTCTAATTGGATGTCAATTGATGTCAATTGAGCCAAATTGAGTCTACTTGGGTGTCAATGGAGCCTAATTGACATCAATTGGGTGTCAATTGATGTCAATTGAGCCCAATTGAAGCTAATTGTGTATCAATTGACACACAATTGATGTCAATTGGGCTCAATTGACATCAATTGGATTCAATTGACACACAATTGATATCACATGGGCTCAATTGACATCAATTAACACCTAATTGATATCAATTAATATCAATTGGGTGTCAATTGATTATAATTGATGCTAAATTGAATGAACTGAGTTCAATTGACATCAATTAAGTCTAATTGGTATTAATTGATCAATTGGGCTCAATTGATATCAATTGACACCCAATTGGACTCAATTGACATCAATTGGACTCAATAGGGTGTTAACTGATGTTAATTGAGCCCAATTGACATCAATTGGGTGTTAATTGAGCTCAATTGGACACAATTAATAATAATTGGGTATGAATTGAACTCAATTGACATCAATTAGGTATCAATTGGACCTAATTGCATCCAATTGAACTCAATTGACATCAATTGGGCAAATTGCATCCAATTGGACTCAATTGACACCAGTTAGGTGTCAATTGAGGTGTCAATTGAGCCTAATTGTATCTATTTGGACTTAATTGACATCAAATTGACATCAATTGGGTGTCAATTAAACCCAATTGGAGTCAATTGATATCAATTGGGTGTTTATTGATGTTAATTGAGTTTAATTGACATCAATTGGGTGTTTATTGATGTCAATCGAGTCCAATTAGATGTAATTAGACTCAAATTGGGTGTGAATTAGACTCAATTAATATCAATTGGGCTCAATTGATATCAATTAGGTGTGAATTGATGTCAATTGAGCCCAATTCGATGCAATTGATATCACTTGGGTGTCAATTAGACTCAATTGGCACCCAATTGATGTCAATTGAGTCCAAGTGGATGTCAATTGATATCAATTGAGCCCAATTGATCAATTGACACCGAATTAGACTTAATTGATATCAATTTGACTCAATTAACTGTTAATTGATATCAATTAGACTCAATTGGATGTTAATTGATGTTAATTGAGCTCAATTAGACCCAATTGACATCAATTAGGTGCTAATTGAGTGTAATTGATGTCCATTAAGCCCAATTTAGCTTAATTGACATCAATTGGGTATCAATTGACTACAATTGATGCCAATTGAGCTCAATTGACATCAATTGGGTGTTAATTAATATCAATCGAGTCCAATTAATATCAATTAGGTATCAATTAAGCCAAATTGATATCAATTGGGTGTCAATTGAGCCCAATTCACATCAATTGGATGTAAATTAAACCTAATTGGACTCAATTAACATCAATTAGGTGTGAATTGATGTCAATTGATCCCACTTGGATGCAATTGATATCAATTTGGTGTCAATTGGACTCAATTGGCACCCAATTGATGTCAATTGAGTCCACTTGGATGTCAATTGATATCAATTGAGCCCAATTGATCAATTGACACCCAATTAGACTTAATTGATATCAATTTGACTCAATTGGGTATTAATTGATGTCAATTGAACTCAATTGGATGTTAATTGATGTTAATTGAGTCTCAATTGACATCAATTGGGTGCCAATTGAGTGCAATTGATGTCAATTAAGCCCAATTTGGCTCAATTAACATCAATTGGGTGTTAATTAACTACGATTGATGTCAATTGAGCTGAATTGACATCAATTGGGTGTTAATTGAGTTTAATTGATATCAATTGGGTGTTAATTGATGTCACTTGAGTCCAATTAGATGTAATTAGACTCAATTGGGTTTGAATTAGACTCAATTGATATAAATTGGGCTCAGTTAATTGGGTGTCAATTGAGCCCAATTGACATCAATTGGGTGTGAATTGAACGTGATTGGACTCAATTGACATTAATTAGGTGTGAATTGATGTCAATTGAGCCCAATTAGATGCAATGGATATCAATTGGGTGTCACTTGAAATTGATGTCAATTAGACTTAATTGGGTGTTAATTGATATTAATTGAGTCTAATCAGACTCAATTGATATCAATTGGGTGCCAATTGAGTGCAATTAATAAGCTCAATTCGGCTCAATTGGCATCAATTGGGTATCAATTGACTACGATTGATGTCAATTGAGCTCAATTGACATCAATTGGGTATTAATTGATGTCAATTGAGTCCAATTAACATCAATTGGATGTCAATTGAGCCCAATTGACATCAATTGGGTGTGAACCGGATTGGACTCAATTGACATCAATTAGGTGTGAATTGATATCAATTAAGCCCAATTGGATGCAATTGATATCAATTGGGTGTCACAAGGACTCAATTGGCACCCAATTGATGTCAATTGAGTCCAATTGGATGTCAATTGATATCAGTTGAGTCGAATTGATTAATTGACACCCAATTATACTTAATTGATATCAATTTGACTCAATTGGGTATTAGTTGATGTCAATTGGACTCAATTGGGTGTTAATTGATGTTAATTGAGGACTCAATTGACATCAATTGGGTACCAATTGAGTGCAATTGGTGTCAATTCGGCTCAATTGGCATCAATTGGATATCAATTAACTAGGATTGATGTCAATTGAGCTCAATTGACATCAATTGGGTGTTAATCGATGTCAATTGAGTCCAATTAAGCCCAGTTGTGTCCAATTGGGTGTCAATTGATTGAATCCAATTAAGTCCAATTAAGCCCAATTGAGTCCAATGGGGTGTCAATTGATGTCAATTGAGCCCAATCGATCAATTGACATCCAATTAGACTTAATTGATACCAATTGGACTCAATTGGATATTAATTGATGTCAATTAGACTCAATTGGAAGTATAATAAGATCTAATTGATGGTAATCGAGCTTAAGGTGATAAATTTAGAGATAACTTTTTTTGTACAAAGAATTTTGAACTTTTGACATCATAAATGAGTCCAGAAGGACCAAAAATGGTAGAAATGACTGTGAACATGAAAATATTTTGACCATTTTTTTAAACTTTTTTTTCTGCCGGGAAAACAAAAAGCCCGGCGGGCTTCGGCAGGTTACCAGGTCACTGGTAACCTGCTATTTTGAGAACATGAAAACATGTGAACATGTGAATAACATGTTCACAAGTGTTATTAACAAAAAAATCTTGTGATCACGTGAATATAAAATCATTGATTCCCACTGAAGATTTTTATGCGTAAATAGATGCGTAAAGAATCTTTATATCAAAATTAGAATTATCTTAAATTCTATGTTTAAATTCTATCAAATAGAACTAAATAGAGGTGATGAGATGTGAGGTGAATAGATGTAATGAGATGTGATGAGAATCAGATAGGTGTGAATGAAATGATGGATGGATATGATGTGAATAGAGGTGATGAGATGGATATGATGTGAATAGAGGTGATGAGATGTAAGGTGAATAGATGTGATGTGAATTAGATAGGTGTGAATAAAATGATGGATGGATGTGATGTGAATAGATGTAATGAGATGTGAGGTGATCAAATGTAATGAGATGTGATGAGAATCAGATAGGTGTGAATGAAATGATGGATAGATGTGATGTGAATAGAGGTGATGAGATGTGAGGTGAATAGATGTAATGAGATGTGATGAGAATCAGATAGGTGTGAATGAATGGATGGATAAATGTGATGTGAATAGAGATGATGAGATGTGAGGTGAATGATGGATAGATGTGATGTGAATAGAGGTGATGAGATGTGAGGTGAATAGATGTAATGAGATGTGATGAGAATCAGATAGGTGTGAATGAATGGATGGATAATTTTGATGTGAATAGAGGTGATGAGATGTGAGGTGAATAGATGTAATGAGATGTGATGAGAATCAAATAGGTGTAAATGAATGGATGGATGGATGTGATGTGAATAGAGGCGATGAGATGTGAGGTGAGTAGATGTGATGAGATGTGATGTGAATCAGATAGGTGTCAATGAAATGATGGATAGATGTGATGTGAATCAGATAGGTGTGAATGAAATGATGGATAGATGTGATGTGAATCAGATAGGTGTGAATGAAATGATGGATAGATGTGATGTGAATAGAGGTGATGAGATGTGAGGTGAATAGATGTAATGAGATGTGAGGTGAATAGATGTAATGAGATGTGATGAGAATCAGATAGGTGTGAGTGAATGGATGGATGGATGTGATGAGAATCAGATAGGTGTGAGTGAATGGATGGATGGATGTGATGTGAATAGAGGTGATGAGATGTGAGGTAAATAGATGTGATGAGATGTGATTTTTTTCAGATGGATGTGAATGAATGGATGGATGGATGTGATGTGAATAGAGGTGATGAGATGTGAGGTGAATAGATATACTGAGATGTGATGAGAATCAGATAGGTGTGAATTAATGGATGGGCGGATGTGATGTGAATAGAGGTGATGAGATGTGAGGTGAATAGATGTGATGAGATGCGATGTGAATTAGATAGATGTGAATGAATGGATGAGATGTGATGTCATGTGAATCAGGATGTAAATGAATGATATGGGATATGAGTGGATGATATGTGATGAAAATTGATGTGAATGTATAAGTGAAGAATGTATAAGGGAAGAATGGATGTAAATGAATGATATGGGATATGAGTGGATGATATGTGATGAAAATTGATGTGAATGTATAAGTGAAGAATGTATAAGGGAAGAATGGATGTGAATGTATAAGGGAAGAATGGATGTGAATGTATATGTGAAGAATGGATGTATGTGAAAGAATGGATATGGATGTGTATGTGAAAGAATGTGATATGATGTAAAGAGATGTGATGTGTCATGAATATATGTGGATGGGAAGTGATAGATATGAATGTATGGATAGATGTGAGAAATCGTACATGTGAACGATTGGGATGGATGTGGATGAATGAGATGAGATGTATATGAATGAGATATGATGTGATATAATGTGGATAGAATGTATACGATGGGATGGTTGAGAATGTATGTGGTGGATATGAACAAATGAATTTGATGGATATAAATGAATGTGATGTGATGTAAATGAATGTGATGTGATATGAATGAATGTGATGTGATGTGATGTGATGGATATGAATGAATGTGAATGTGATGTGATGTAAATGGAGATAGATGTGATGTGATGTAACTGGAGATAGATATGATGTGTGATGTGAACGATTATGATGTGATGAGATGTGGATATAGGTAGATGCGAGTGGATGAGATCTGATGAGGATAAATTGAGGAAAGTTGTGATGAGATGAAAATGATGTGATTGGATGAGAATAAGAATACCATTAGGAACTCAATGGAGTCTTCTTGGGCCCTTTAATTTGGACGTTTAGTGAAATGCTTAAAATGCTAATCCATCTTTGACCAAGCCTAGAGGCCTAGTCCTAAAAGCATATATTTGATTTTTCACAAAAAATAAGAAAAACGAAAAAAAGGAGATCTTCTTAGATCTGGCCACCTAGGTGACTTTAAAGCTTACTTTTGGGATATCAGTCAGTTATCATAGCCTCTCTCTACCTTTTCGAACTCTAAACATTCCAAAAATTCATCACTTTCTTCTCCCCTTTTTTGTGTGTGCACCAGATCGCTTTCTCTCTCTACATCCTCTCTCTAAAATGCCCTGCACTCCTTCTCCATAGAAAAAAGCTTCTTTCTCTACTCCAAAAGCCATAGCTAGCAGATCTGTACTCCTAAATGAGCCTTCTCTCTCCAAACCCACAGTAGATCTGTACTCCTAAACTCGGGGGGGGTCACTCGTATAAATATGTAGTTATCATGTGGGTTCAACAGAAGGACATTTTAAATATTTAAAACTTACAGAAATATATTTACAGAGGGGATTTATTTATTGTATTTTAAAAAACTTTTACAGATTTGAATAGGAAAGGATACATTATATTCACTAAAAAATTCACAGATAAGGGAATTTTTAAATAGGCCTTGAACGCACGTGATATAGAGGATTTACATATAGTGACCCCCCCCGAGCTCCTAAATGAGCCTTCTCTCTCCAAACCCACAGTAGTAGCCATGGCTTGCAAGGAAGAAGCTTACCATGAGCATTCTCTCTACAATACTTAGTCCTCTCTCCATAGCTAGCAGATCTGTACTCCTAAATGAGCCTTCTCTCTCCAAACCCACATTAGTAGCCATGGCTTGCAAAAAGGAAGAAGCTTACCAGGAGCATTCTCTCTACAATACTTGGTCCTCTCTCCAAACCCACAGTAGTAGCCATGACTTGCACAGAAGAACCTTTCCATGATGTATTCTCTCTCTATATTGCTTAGCAGCCATAGCTTGCACTAAAGAAGCTTCCCATGATGCATTGTCTCCTTTGCCTTTCCTTCTCACCATTGCCAACCCTCTCTATGTTTCTTTGGCTCCCTTTGCGGCTTCTTTCTCTATCCACAATGCAGCTCTAGAGAAGCAACCCTCATCTCCATTTTTCCCATTATTTTTTGATTCCATATCCTGCTCCTTCCACTCCTATTCAACCCAATCTTACAAACCTACTTTCGTGTAGATGGCACTATAGGACATCACCAATAAGCCTTCTAAGATCCGCCTTCAGGTTGATTTGGAGACAAAATATGCAACCCTACGTAGTAGGCATGTTGCACCCAATATTTCATACGATCAGCTTCGAATGCAAGGAGCAAAGGCCATTGATCTTTGGATTGATGGAAATCTTTATTCACCAGATCCAATATCTGGTGCCCCTCCACCATTCAAAAGCATTACAAGTTTTTTGAAGTTCGTTGGTGATGGTTTCTTCTGTCTATTGTAGGAGATTACACATGTTGTGGCTAGATGAGGCAGCTGGAAAGAGGCAAACACAATTTGCCTTCGACCACCTTCAAGCGGCATCAACTAAGCAGATCAATAGTTTGATGCAGAGGATTAAAGAGCTCTCAGAGGAGCTTGAGGTGCAGAAGAATAATTTAGCAGATCGTGTGTGCACAATAAATCAATTTACTGATAATTATGTTCGTCTTCAACACTCCACTCGTAATCTTCGGCGTCGTGTTCACCATTTCACTCACCTTTCCATTGGATATCACGCAAGGCAAAGAAAACGTAAAGCTGTTGGGTTACTTTCTAAGACAGCAGGCGCATGCAAGAGGCGTATTCAAACAACTAGGTAAAAAATTTTGTAGGAATTATAGCAACTTTGAGAAGCAATTAAAATTAAAGCATCTCTCATGGGTGACTCTTGCGATTGTAGGGCATGTGCAACAGCTATACTAGGATGTAACAACACTGAGGACAATGTTAATGTCTCCCTTCTTCAGCATGTCCTTCAGGAGAATCCTTTAGGAGAAGGATATCATGGAAATGATAATAGGTTCTGGTAATGATAAGCTGCGGGAGACCCTTCATCGACATTTCTTGAAGGAAATCAAAGAAATTGTCACACCCAAAGAGATGCTTTGATATATGTGACTCAGAAGGTATTAGCCAGAAAGGTTACAGAGCAATGTACAGGTCAATCACTTTAGGGTTGCGAGCAAAGGGAGTTACGCAATCCTTGCTTCCAACACTTTATAGCTTACAGATGGCAAAGAAGTGTGCTAATGGTGATATTGCATCCATGTTTAATGGGTACAAGTGGGTGGAGTATATTATGCCAATGCCAACAAACAAACCCTTTGAAGTGTGCTAATGGTGATATTGCATCCATGTTTAATGGGTGGAGTATATTATGCCAATGCCAACAAACAAACCCTTTGAATACAATGCATATAACAATGTCTACATTGACATGGAAGTGCTACAAAAAGCAATGATTCAGTACTATGGCCTCACACTTGAAGAGACAGGTGGAAATGCCGTGTTTGTCTTAAAGTTGGATGAATGTCAAGTGGTTAAAGGACAAAGACTGGAGCATGTTAGTTTAACCTTGATGAGCCGAGCACTTAGAGGAAAGCCTTTAGAGACCCAAGAGTTGGATGCAAGTCAAGACAGCAATAATAGGGGTCAAGGGCATAAGCAAGACTACTACGGCATTCAATCAGAGAAGAACATCTGGTGGCAAGCAGCATGGGTCCTCCCAAAAGAGAACCATGATACCTTGAGGTGGTATTTTGAACGGTTTGGCATTCAACATGTCGTCTCTTGTCAGGTCAATGGTCAAAAGCTTGATGTTCCCACGATAGGCTGCTTTAACATTGAATGGCACTTAGGTGGCGATCTAAAAACCTTAAAGTGTATGTTGGGTTGTAAAACAAGTGCAAATACTATATTCTCATGTGTTTACTGTTGTCATTCCAAGACAGCAGTAGACTCAAGAGTAAAAGGGAAACAACCTAGCAAAGGCAAAAGTCAAAAATAGGTGGGTGCAAAAAAAAGCAATCGTTTTTTATGCTGAACAGAGGAAAGGATCAAAGGTATGGCATAATGGCATATTAAGTTGTGACCAGAGCAAGCCACCTAGTCGTTACTAGGAGGACAATGCTTGGAACCCAATCTTGGACATTCCACTATGTCAAGTGCATGTGTGCACGTTACATGCAAGACTCGGGATTTTGGATAAGCTATTGATGCTCCACATAAACTATGTCTGGAACATGGAGCCCGAAGATCGACGAGAAGAGTCAATACGTGCACTAGAGGGTGTACTTTCCTCTATTGGACTACATGCTGGAGTAGTGGTCTTGACTAGTGGTCTTGACAAAGGACAGAAAATCAAACCCTACACAAGACAACCCTAATAAAATTTGCATGGGTGGATCAAAGGCAAGACAACCCTAATAAAATTTGCATGGGTGGATCAAAGGCAAGACAACCCTACACAAGACAACCCTAATAAAATTTGCATGGGTGGATCAAAGGCAAGACAACCCTACACAAGACAACCCTAATAAAATTTGCATGGGTGGATCAAAGGCAAGACACTTGCTATCAAACCACTTGGGTTCTCATAGCCACACTAACTTTGAAATTTGGAAGAAGATATGTGATGTTACAACATATCGAGGAAATGATGCCAGGCTTGGCCTAAAACGTGCACGTGTATGGGAGGTGTGTGATAAAATGGTCGATCTTCTAGAGCGACCTCACCTGGATGACCATGGTATTGAGGCACTTAAGCAAGCCACTTGTAGATTTACAGAAGAAATGGTCAAGGCATGGGGAGAAACACACATTACTCACTACATGGTAATGTTATATTTCTTGTATCCTTGTAGTATGTTCTTCATACTGTTTGTTGACTTTTTGTAATTTTCTATGCAGCATATATTGTATGCACATGGGCCATACTTTCTCGATAGATATGGCTCTTTAGCACTTTGGAGCAATCAAGGCATGGAGAAATCACATTACCAAGCAAAGGCCGTGTATTTTAAGGAAACTCACCACCACGGTGGTGGCAAAGTCAAGAGTAATGCGCTCCATGAAATGTTCAACTGGTTCTATCACGTTCTGGTTGGTAAAAAAAGGCAAAAATCTCACGGTAATTTGTCTCTTAGGCGTCAAATAATGAAATTGTTAATGCAAGAAGAACTGAAGGATACAACCGATCAAATGCTAGAGGGAGAGACTACGGCAGTGGGTAGCAAGCAAGCGTCGGTGTGGTTTCTCATGGGCTTAAACTCTCTGATTATAATCTTTTTGTGTTTTTAAATTTTTTAAAAGTTTTAAAAAAATATATTTATAGACATATTTAAGTCATTTTTCATTTATAACCACCACATTTCATTTTCTTCTTTGTGCTCTACTCTCTCTTGCTCTCCCACTATCTCTCGCACACGTACATACCTAGGCCATGCCAGAAGAACAGGAGCAAGACGAGCGGTTTTTCGATCAACTCGGCCCACTACCTGCTACACAGCAAAAAGGACAAATCTACCTATAACACCATATTAGATAATTTGGGAAAAATCCCATTCCCATTTGAAAAATGGGATCATGGTGAACCTATCCAAGCTTTTGTCAAAACCCCATCATGTGACATATCATTAGAAAGATCTTGAAGAGTAGGATCTAAATCTATAACGTCCGATAAATTTGGAGTTAATATGCTCAAGATATGGCCAAAACTATGTTGAAAAGGTAATTCCCAAAGTATGAGATTTTTTCCAAATTATCTAATATTGTCTTCTATAGTAACAGAGCAAGAGGCAAAGGAGATGAGAGAAGAAGAGCGCAGGAAGGAGGCCGAAGAAGCGCAGCACAGGAAGGAAGCTGAAGAAGCAGAGCATAGTAGAGAAGCGGAAGAAGAGCGGCGTCGAAAAGAAGCCAAGGAAGGTCAAGGGCAACCACCTGAGATTGTTATTGAGGCCGACACCCTAGAGCAGCTAGAGGTTATCCTACAGAACAGGGAGGTCGAGCTCTTGTCCTATGGCATCACGAAAGATACCATTGACAAAGAGTTTGCTCTTGTGAGGGCGGCTTGTGAGAAAGAAATGCAAAAGAGACAGCAGTCCAAAGAGGACGCAAGGAGGGCAAGCCAAGCATAGCCGCAAGCAGCCACAACATCTAGACGTCCAGTCAAGACGTGTGGCAAAAGAATGGAGGAAGTTTCGAGACCAACTAGAAGAGGAAGAGCGTGCACAAAAGAAAAAGAAGTTCAGGTCTGAACGACCACCATGGGAGAATCAAAGACCACCACCGCCGGTTACAAAGAAGAAGAGAAAATGGAGGCTAGGGACAGTCACACTACGAGAGATTAGGAAATATCAGAAAAGCACAGATCTTCTCATCCTCCCCAAGGCACCATTCTCTCGACTGGTGAGAGAAACAATGGAAAAATTTACTGATAGGGTTGACCGCATACAGAGCACGGCTCTTGAAGCTCTTCAAGAAGCTGCTAAAGATATTGTAGTTTTCGTTCTTGAAGACTCAGTGCTGTGTATGGTACATGCCAAGATAGTCACTTTGAAGCCTGTAGATATGGCCCTAGCCCTACGCCTACGTTTAGAGCATAGCCTTCTACCTCAATAGGCTAACCCACTTTGTAATTCTCCCTACAAACTTTTGTAATGTTCCCAAAATCCTTTGTAACATTTTCAAACCTTAATGGAAGCTTTTTGAGTTGTGTTAAATTCTTTGTTGAGTCCAATTTTTTTTTGTATGCTCAGTGCCAATGAACATTTCATTAAAAGAAATATAAAAGCACTATACACACAGGGAAAAAACACACACAAACACACACACACACACATATATATATACACACATACACACACACACATATATATATATATACACACACATATATATATATACACACATATACACACACACACACACACACACACACATATATATATATACACACACACACACACATATATATATATAGGCTCATAAGGCCCTCAATAAGGGTCTCTAGGTGACTTCAAGACCAAAAAAATCCAAAAAAAATCCAAAAAATGCCATGTGCACTACGGCACGGTAATCACCTGTTTGACCAGGTCAAAATGCAGATTTCCACGCCATAGCGCACATGGCTATTTTTTAATATTTTTTGACCAGGTCAAAATGCAAATTTCCATGCCGTAGCGCACATGGCTATTTTTTAATATTTTTTAATATTTTTTGATATTTTTTGATTTTTTTTTTGGTCTTGGGATGCCTATAGGGCCCTTTAGGTGCCCTAATAGTCCCAAAATATTATATATTTATATGATATTATATATATATATCTCTTATAATAGATCCAAAATCTTATAATATCTTATATGTCTTATATATATATATATATATATATATATATATATATATATATATATATCCTATATATCTTATATATATATATATATCTTTTAATAGCCCCAAAATCTTTTATATATATATATATATATATATATATATATATATATATATATATAGGTACACACACACACACACACACACACACATATATATGTATATATATATATACATTTATGTACATATATATACATATATGTGAGTGTGTATACATCTATAAATACAATATTTTTTCGTACCGCTCTAACCCAATCCCGAATACTTTTTTTAATCACAATCACATTTAAAATGAATCCTAAATAATATTTTCTATTAACACATGAACAAAAGCTTGGAATTACGAGGCTTGAAATGGTATATCACAAGTACACCAGGAAAAATCACAACTTACAATGCACAATAAAAAAATTTTATTAAACTTGGAAGAGAAGTTTGCATTACATCTTTTTAATAAGCTCTTGGAAGAGCTCAGGAGAGAGAGTTCTAGAGGCTGGTTTCTGGCCTAAGCTTTGGAATATATCACTCGGCTCGTTGATTCCTTGAGCTTGAGAAAGGGCACAATGGCTTAAAACTGAGCCGGGATGCTTGCCCGTAAAGCAATACAAGGCAGCTTCCCTAGCTACCAAAATACGTTTATTTATGTTTGAGGCTAAGGAGTCCTCCGACAAGACTACACTAAGTGCTTTACATTTTAGGAGCTCGGCCTAGGCGATCTCTGAATAGTCTAAATGAAAAACCCGCACTATGTCGGCTCTGAGGGCAGGTATGTAGTGCCAAAGAGATGCATCTCGACCCTCTGACTTTGGTCGCGTTCCTCCTACGCGCATAGCAAACTTGTCCACTTCAAAAGCAGTCTATCAACATGTTAATATAGAAGTTAGGAAGCGTGAAATGATACAACTAAAAATAATTTGCTTTACAACTAAGAAGTTAGGACATACCTCAGTTGCATTGTCACTTGCAACTAGTTGCTCATTTGTCAAGTTTATGCTTCCTTGGTCTTGAGCATCGCCCCAGCAATCAAGGGCATGTGTGGTTCAAAGGCAACTATGCTCTCATAGAATTGCACATCTTGCTTTATTTCAACGGGCGCTTTGGCCACTACATCTTCCAAGGAACTGCTACCAATATCGTATGTGCAAGCGCTTTTGTGAGGAGGCCATCTTCAAAAGAGATTTTCATTTTCCCTTTGTCTTGACCCCCAGCATTCATGGCAATAATAGACAGTGCCTCATCCTCGCAAAACCCGAGTGTCTTGGCAATGTCATCTAGAAACAAAAATTCTTTCCCATCAATAATGATTGGATGCAAAGATATGACAACAAGGTCTTCATCGCCCTCTAGAAGTAGGTCCGGAACCTCCTCGGGGACATTCTCTTGTAGAGCCACCAATGCCATTGAGGCCTCCCACTATTCTGTAACATTCTCTTCCTCAGCATGGGCCTCTTGGACCCGCTCCATTAGCTTTGCTTTGCCCTTTTCTTTTTCCTTGCCACTTTCTTTCACCACACCCTCTTGTAAAACAGAAGGACCAAAACCATGTCCTAGCTCATGAAAGAAGTGCCGATGTTGCCCATTTGTAGATCCAAGAGCAAGTCTTCCTCCTCATTCCTGTAGTCCTTTTCTGTGAGGGATTTTAAAAGCCTTGATAGGCAGAATCTAAAATTCTTGTCTTCCCTGAATATGTACTTGATGAGGTCAACCGGAACCCATAGGCCCTCATCACCCTCAAACATGATGGAGTACATGCTGATGTGTTGATCCATATACTCAATGACATCTGTAAAAGCATCCGCGTGTAGATGCATTGTTGCACGCACATCAATTGCTCCCTCAAACATAGGGATGATCTCGTCAACCCTATGAAGTAGCTCAAGCTTTCCTAGCTATGCAATAAGTGCGTCAAGTAGAGGTGCCATGACTATGAGTGATTGCAAGAAATAGAGAGTGTGTGATACAGAAAGGTGTGCGAAATTGAGAGCAAGTAAGTTGTGGCAAGGGACCAGTCATCATTCACAGCAACATCTTCTACATCCCCACCTTGCATGGATATATGTAGCACACCCTGTTCTGTAGAGGTTGTGTCGGAGTCTAACGCCTCCCATTCTCCATTTGTAAGCTTCCATCACCTGTAAGGAAACGCAATGGATAACTTTTGCTTGTTGGCAATATGGTAGCGCATCACAACCTTCTCAACTATTACTCTGCATCTGATGGTGTCTCCATTGTGTTGAACAACTTTTTTATCCCATGCAGGTGATAAGAAACAAGCTCTCTCCCCCTTTTCAATCCATAAAGTTGGGGTGTGATGTGTGTCACTACTAGTACGGAACAGGTACACAAAGAGGTGTAGAGGTATGAAGCAGGTTATGGTTGCTTTGTGAGATCCATGTGTGCGTTTCATAGCATTTTTCACCTTGCTTTCGATCTGCAAACAAGCCATGGCCACTAAAGCATTGTCTGGAATCGGCCATTCAATAGATGTGAGAGTTGATGTAGGTTTTGGAACTAATTTTCCAGTACCATTTGCTATCATGGGAACCACATATGTATCCTCATAGAAGAAGATGTTTCATGCAAGAAGTTGTGCAACTGGACACCCTCCAAAGATTAAACTACCAAGCTCCACATGGTATGCTTCAAAGGTTCCTGAAATTGCCTCCATAGGCTCCCACTCACTATAGTTTGAGGGCAAAAAAACCTATGTAGAGGAACCCAAGAACAATCAAAGCAGTGCTTAGTATACCATTATTAGCACACAATTGATTTAAAAATAAGAATATAAAGTGGTGAAATGACTTACAATTTGCAAGAAATCATTGACGTTGGTCATGGTCTACTAGTGTCAGCTATGTTGGTCATGGTCTACTAGTGTCAGCTACGTTGGTCATGGTCTACTAGTGTCAGCTATGTTGCCTTGTAAACATGTTGGACCTTGGCTAGCTTTTTTCCATCACGATCTTGTTTGAGCTCCAATATCCGCCCTTTCCGATGGTGACTTTGTATATCAACGTATCGCTTTGACACCTTATGGGTTCCTCTTGTACTAGGCTACATCGTAATCCAATTCCACTTCTCGTACTGTTTGATGTTCCAGTGCCCATCCTCATCTTGACCAGTGCTACAAGAGAGAGATTGAATACTGATCGGAGGCCTTTGAGCTTTAGAAGAAGACATCAGATGTATATATTAGGGAGATTATAAACCTTGATGGCAAAGGAAAATATAATGGTGAGGAAAAAACTTAGACTAGGGAGATGTACATAAGACAAGGAGTTGTAGAGCAAGTTCCAAGGGCTTGGATGTGCTATTACTGCACTTTGAAAGAGGATATTAGAGGGGGTGAGAGGAGACAATGAGTAAGATTATGAGAGCCAAAGCATTTGCAACTCAAGCTTCCATAGCTTGGCTCTGCTATTACACTCTGTAAAAGGAGTTTGGACAAGGTAGAAGGATGAAGTAAGGAAATGTAAGTGAGGATCAAACTTCCATAGCTTTTAAGAGGAGGTTGCAGATCAAGCTTCCATAGCTTGGTTCTACTGTTACACTCTGTAAAAGGAGGTTGGACAAGGTAGAATGATGAAGTAAGGAAATGTAAGTGAGGATGAAACTTCCATAGCTTCTGAGAGGAGGTTGCAGATCAAGCTTCCATAGCTATAGATCTAGGTTTGTGAGTGAAGAGAGAGGTAGATAGCTAAAAGAAGTAGTCTAGAGAGTGAAAAATGCCTTGCTATGAGAAAGGGGGAAGAGAGAGCATTTTGGAGGGAAGATGGGAGAGAGGGATTGTGGAAAGTGAAGGGGAATGTGCATTGAATGCAAGATAATGATGGGAGCTTGTTTTTGGGCCTCTATCACTTTAGAGACCTTACTTAATGATGGCTACAGCTATCCTTTTCTATAAAAAATAGAGAAAAGTTTCATATATGTATAATTTTTTTGAGTTTTAGGTGATTTTAAAAATTAAAAAAGAGCCTATTTAGCCTATTATTCTAAGTTTGACCACTACCTTCTAGGCTCTTACAAACCATTGGTTTCAGTCCACATGTAATCTCCCTATTTGTCTATTTCTTAATCACCTCTATTAGGCAATGGCAAATAAAAGGGCCCAAAAAGACTCCATTAAGTTCCTAATGATATGAAATGGATGCAGAATTAAATAATGTGGATTGATGTGGAATAATGTGGAAAGACGAGAGTTTGTTATAGAAACTGTATTTATGACCTGTTTTTTTAAATGATTGTTTTATGTCAAGAATGTTGGGGAAGCATTTTGACCGTCTTGTGATTGAGGTTGTGGAGACCTAACTGATAAAGTTGCACGGAGAGTCAATGGAGGACGTCTCGCGTAGCAAGGTCGGCCGAGGTCTTGACTAGCCTCGGTTTGATTCAAATGGTGAGCTTTCGATATGGTGGATAAGGGACCAAGGAAGCGGCCTATGAGTGAAGTGCTAGGTCACCTGCGAAGGATCATAGAGGGTGCTGACTATACGATGCTCGGGCTCTGGGTCGCTGAAGATACCCACACGTGCATCGTGGAAGATATTGGAACAAGGAGTAAGAGTTGTTTTCTGAATTTGGGCATGGATTTAGTTTATTGACCTTGCTGGTCCTCAACGGATGAATCCATGGTTCTTTTAAATGAATCTCTTGGTTGATCCATTTTAAATGGATTTGTTTGATTGACCTTGCTGGTTCTCAACGGATGAATCCATGGTTCTTTTAAATGGATCTCATGGTTCTTTTAAATGGATCTCTTGGTTGATCTTGCTGATCTTCAACGAAGATTCCATTTTGATATGTAAATATATTGCTGAGTACTATGAGCTAGGAACCATCGAAAAGGCCCCTGAGTGTGAGCGTTCTGGTTGCCAATGATGCCATAGGTACACCAATGAAGGAATGATTGGAAATAAGGATTCAACCAGAGATTTTGGAGGATTATGATTAGTGACAATATGATTTCATTAAATGATTGTTTTAAAGACAACTAAATCTGTGAAAAAGACAATTTCATATTGGGTGTGTAAGTGGTGTGACTAGTTTTAAGTTTGCGCATGAATATCCGGCTAGGGGGCCTGGGAACTCTTTTCCTTGGTACCCAGGACAAAACCTAACCAAATTCCTAATTGGATCCTATCACTATAGTGGTTGGCTAGCCCACGGGACTGGATGGGGCTAGGTTGGATTGATGGATCCCTAAATTGAGACTCAATTTTGTTATGGTATGATAGATGAAGTAAATCTCGGATAAAAATTGTTCTATGGAAAAGAATCAACGGTTGTGCCTCTCAATGAGGAAAAAAGCGTTGGTCTCTATGATCCAAGTGCAATATTTTCCTTGATCTGACTATGAGACTTACGGGTTTGGTCAGATCAGTTCAGTTTAGTTAAGGCTCTTGACTATCCGTGGGCAAGACCCCGAGTGATGGACCTTGCCTCGTGCAAGAAGTGCTACTTTCGCTGTTTAGCACCCCTGAATTCGTTGCGCGGTGGGGACTGTTGAGATTCAAGCTCGATGTCAGTGTGAGCCAGCTATGCTATGTGCTGGCAGATTAGGTAGGAACATGTGTGAGACATAAATGACCGCGTGTCCAGCTGGTCATAGTGTGTGGACATTAGCTAGGGTTAGTAGAGTGTGGACACAACTCATTGTGTGTTGTGTGGATTATGGATTAGTGCATTATGCTTTGTGTGAGAGTGGACATGGCTTCCCTCTTTGGTTAGGGTTTGCAATATACATTAGGGTTTGCTCCTGTGTGTGTGTCTCCTCCTCTACCGTTCTTTCAACATGGTATCAGAGCCTTGTGCTGTTTATTAGGGTTTATGAGTGAGTGAGTGAAGAGGGAGAAGAAGAAGCTGTGAAAAGAAGCTGTGAAGCTGCCATTGGAGCTGTGAAGCTTGGAGCACACCGAATCTTATCAGATCTGAGAGCTAGGCCTACCGGGTAAGGTCTTCTAAACATCCTTGAGCGGATTGCAGGTGAAACAGGCAAAAGCAAAGCATTTTAGAGCAAATCAAAGCAAAGCAAAATTCTGGTTTTTGAAGCTTTCCATTAAAGCTTGGTAACATTGATGTATGGTGGAAATACGCGTGATTTCTGGCAAAAGACATATGCATTTGTCAAAGAGGGATGTATTGGCAACCCATGAGCAAGCCTTGAACAAAGTTTGGAGCAATGTGGATGTATTTGATTGAGTGAAAATTCTAGTTTTTTGAGCTCTCACAAAACAGTGAAAAAGAAGCCCAAATTTGATGCATGTGGAGTGAGGTTTTTGCAAAAATCCAAGCATTGGTGGATTGCACATGTACCTAGGTGTCTTGGGGACTTGCTTGGCTCATCAATTAGTAATTTAATTGCTCCCAAAGGCCTCATTTGCAGGCGGCGCAGCCCATACAGAGGAAACAGGGCAGTTTTTTTTGGTTTTTGACTACGAGGAGATCGATTTCTCATTAGTTGATTGATATCTTCCACAACCTTCTTAGCAATTGGATGCTTTACACCTTGGAGAAGAGGGCTATGTGATTTGTTTAGTCAATGATGCTTAATTGAGCTGGGAATGAGCTGATTAAAACAGGCTGTCCACTGGTTGCAGAGAAACAGAGCATTTTAATCGAGCAATTAATCTTTAGTGTTTTACAATTGGACAAATTCCTCTTACATGGAGTTGATGGACACTATTGCTAAGCCAATGAATGCCTGGTTGCTCAATTTGGTGAAATATTGAAGGAATTAGAGCCAAATCATTATTGGTTTTTCTGGTTTTTCTGGTTTTTCCAAAAACAGAAAAAGGGGTTTTCAAAAATTGATAATTATACATGTCAAATGGAGTTGATACTCAACATTGAGGTTCATTAGGTGTCAATGCAAGTTGCCTATACTTGATTGCACCATTACATTGCGATTTGGAGCCTTGGAAGGCGTGTCAGTTCAGGGTATCCCGCACTGCGTGAGTCAGTTCATCTTGGATGATTACAGGTTGATTTCCTACATCAAATTTGGAGTTTGTTGGCTACCTTGGAGTATCTGGAACATTAATTGGAGTGTGGTTGAGCTGAGGAAGGCTCATTTACAGATTTGAAGTGTGCGGAGGGTGTATGCATTGAGCAACATGTCGGACAATCCAGTTCAGATTGTTGGTGAAAAGCTGGATAGGAAGAACTTCCAGGCATGGAAGCACAGGATAAAGAGTTTCTTGAAAGGAAAAGGATTTTGGAATCTCATTACAGGTGCTGAGTCAGAGCCTGAGCTGCCTCGGCAACCTACACAGCAGCAGCTTATTGCTCATAAGCAATGGTCAGAGAGAGCATTCAAAGTGCTGCATTATTTGTCTATGCATTTCTAATGCTATGCTCATACACATTCAGGATGCTGAGAATCCCAAAGATGCATGGGATACTTTGGTCAAGATGTTTGATACAGATACGAGTGCTCGCAAGTCTCAATTGCGATAGCAGATACACAATGTGAAAAGGAATAAAAGGAGCATACATGATTATGTGCAAGAAATCAAGAAGTTTGCAGATGCATTGGCCACAATAAATGCCCCCATGCCTGATGATGATTTGGTGGATATTACCTTGCGTGGTCTTGGCAAGGAATACAAATCCTTTGATACATCTATCTCAGTGAGGAGTACAGGTCTACCCGACTTCGATGAGTTGGTTTCACTCTTATTGGTTGAGGAAATCAAGCTCAGTGATTCATTTTTGGATGCATCTACTAGCCATGATGATGGCAGAAATCAGGCTTTCTACTCGCAGAGAGGTTTTAGAGGCAGGGGGAGATTCGCATCACGTGGACGTGGTGGTAATGGTCGTGGATGGCAGGATAGACCTCCACAACAGAATTTTCAGCCTTCATATGGTGCTCGAGGTGGTCGTGGATATGCACCACAAAGAGGCAGAGGTACCCCCCGTGGTAGAGGACGTTGGCAAGGCCAACAAAATTCTATGCAAGATGTTGAATGCCATTATTGTGGCAAATATGGTCATATGGCGAGAGATTGCTTTCGCAAACAGAATGATTTGAGAGGGGGAAGAGCACAACGTGGTGGTCATTATGGTGGAAACTATGCACAACATGGTGGCAACTATGCATCAAGTAGCAATGATGGAACTGCAAATCATTTGTTTGCCATGAAGCATGTTGTGGGTTCTATGACAACAAATGCTGAGAATGATGATACATGGTATATGGACTCAGGAGCATCAAATCATATGACATGCCATGGTGAATGGTTTGAGCACATGAAGCCAATGGATGTCAAAGGCTATGTGGAAACATGCGATGATACCCAGCATGTCATTACACATGTTGGTAGTGTACCATTGGTCATGCATAATGGTCAGACAAAGTCTATGTCAGATGTGCTGTATGTGCCTTCGATCACTAAAAGCTTGGCCTCAGTTGGTCAAATGGTAGAACAGGGATTACAGGTTAGATTCAATGAGCATGGATGCTTCGTTGAAGACTTCAAACATGGATGTAGAGTGATTGCTAAAGGCAAGAAAGAAGGAAGACTGTTTAAGCTGGATGCTGGAATTCCTGAGCTAAAATCAGCCATGTTCTCAAAGAGCAAGAATGTGGTACAGGATATTGATATGTGGCACAAGAGGATTGGTCATGTAAATATACAGAGATTAAAGAACATGCAAACAAGAGGCATTGTCAATGGTTTGCCTAGGTTCAAATATGATGGACATATGCATGTTTGTGAAGCCTGTCAGTTTGGGAAGCAGGCAAGGTTGAGATTTCCTAGAGAAGGAAATATGAGTAACAGGCCACTTGAGATAGTACACAGTGATGTATGGGGTCCTGCACAAAACCCATCTATCAAAGGCAGCTTATACTATGTTACATTCATTGATGACTTTAGCAGGATGACATGGATATACTTTCTCAAAGAGAAGAGTGAAGTATTGGAAAAATTCATGGATTTCAAAGTCTTTGCAGAAAAGCAGTATGGCTGTTGGATTAAATGTCTGAGGACAGATGGAGGTGGTGAATACACCTCAAAGGCCTTTGAGCATTTCTTGAGGAAGCATGGAATAAGGAGACAGCTGACTTGCAGGTATACACCTCAGCAGAATGGTGTGGCTGAGAGAAAGAATAGAGTTATATGTGAAGTGGCAAGGGCAATGCTTAATGAAAAGAGCATGCCAGATTACTATTGGGCAGAAGCATGTGCTACTGCAGTATACATATTGAACAAAACACCTACAGCAGCCATTCATGGAAGCACGCCAGAGATGCGGCTTACAGGTTACAGGCTAGACATTGGACATCTTAAAGTTTTTGGTGGATGCATAGCTTATGTGCATGTGCCTGATGAAAGAAGAAGGAAGTTGGATCCTAAGGCAGAGAAATGTATATTTGTTGGATATGCACAGGATCGAAAAGCCTACAAGTGTTATAACCCTCAAACTAGACAAGTGGTCATCTCACGTGATGTGGTGTTTGATGAGCTTGCTAGTTGGTATAAAGCAAAAGATGAAGGTGTTATTGAGTCACTGGAAGCAGATGTGCCTATGAACTTGCCATCACAAGCAAGTTCTAGTTCTACTACTATGTCTGGGCCAGCAGCAGAAGCTGAGAGCAGCAGTGTACGTCCATGGTCAGGACGTTTGAGGCATGAGAGTGTAAGCACTGGGAGTAGTGCTATGGATAAAGGCAAAAAGAAAGTCGAAGGAATTGGAATCACAGGATATGAGTCATCTAGTTCGGAGAGTCTTGATGAGGAGCTTGGCATACCTGTTTTACGCACACCTGGTGCTAGACAGGATAGATATGTGCCACCACATGCTAGAGTCACAGGTGTAGAGAGTGACCCGCATGCATTGCGGAGATCCCAGAGGGTCAGATATCCTGTTGACAGGTTGACATACAGAGATTTTGCTATGCACTATGCATACATGACATCTATGGTGAAGCATGTGGAACCTACATGCTATACAGAGGCTATTGGAGAGCATGTATGGGAAAAAGCAATGGATGTGGAGATAGACGCATTGGTCCATAATGATACATGGGATTTGGTTGCACTACCAAAGGATAAGAATGTTATTGGATGTAAATGGGTTTACAAAGTGAAGTGCAAATCTGATGGTTCTTTTGAGAGACATAAATCTAGATTGGTAGCAAAGGGTTATGCACAGACCCAAGGATTGGATTATGATGAGACGTTTAGCCCAGTGGCTAAGATGGGCATAGTGAGAGCAGTCATTGCTATGGCTGCAGCTAATGGCTGGGAAATGCATCAGATGGATGTTAAGAATGCATTTCTGAATGGAGACTTACAAGAGGAAGTGTACATGGCACAGCCAGAAGGGTATGTACACCCTAGATATCCCACTCACGTATGCAGGTTGAAAAAGGCATTATATGGTCTGAAGCAAGCACCACGTGCTTGGAGTGATAAGATGAGCAGATATCTTATCTCACTTGGTTTTCAGATTTCTACAGCAGATTCTTCACTGTATGTGAAGAAGACACAGCATGGGATTGTTTTACTAGTCATCTATGTGGATGACTTGATTATTACAGGTGATCATAGTGCAGATGTGATGCATGTCAAGAAAGCTTTGAGTGGGCAATTTGACATGAAAGATCTTGGTGAATTGAGATACTTCCTTGGCATTGAAGTGGTGAAAGATCATGCAGGTACTTGGTTAGTACAGCGCCAATATGCATTGGATATGTTGGCAAAGTATGGCATGACAGGGTGTAAACCTATGAGTACACCATTGGAGCAAAATGTAAAGTTGCGGGCTGATTATGGCGAGGAATTGGATGATCCTTCTATGTACAGGAAGATGGTTGGTACTCTCATATACATGACTATCACACGCCCGGATTTGAGTTATGCAGTGGGGCTAGTCAGCCAGTTTATGCAGAGCCCCAGGAAACCACATTTGGATGCAGTGAGACGCATCATGAGATATGTGAAAACCACAGCACATTATGGTTTATTCTATGAGAGTGGTAAAAGCTTGGATATACATGGCTACACAGATGCTGATTGGGCAGGTAGCGCATATGACAGGAGGTCTACTAGTGGATATGCTTTTACACTTGGAAGTGCTGTGGTGAGTTGGAGTAGCAAAAAGCAACCTACAGTTGCTTTATCCAGTACAGAGGCTGAGTACAGAGGTGCAGCCATTGCTACTTGTGAGGCTATATGGTTAAAGAGTCTCTTGGCAAATTTATGTGAGTCTCTTGATGGCAAAGTTGTCATACATTGTGACAACATGAGCAGTATGCAGTTGGCAAAGAATCCAGTATTTCATGCGAGGACCAAACACATAGAGGTCCATTATCACTTTGTCAGAGAAAAGGTGCTGGATGGTACAGTTGATCTTCACTATGTGAAGACTGATGAGCAGGTGGCAGACATCTTTACGAAGCCACTTAGCAGGGAGAAGTTTGAGTACTTCCGGACTATGTTGGGAGTACATGGGATGAGCTTGAGGGGGAGTGTTGAGAGTCTTGATATCCCAAGCTCATCTACATCTTCATCGGCAGTACATCATGAGCTTGAGAGGGGCTGTTGAGATTCAAGCTCGATGTCAGTGTGAGCCAACTATGCTATGTGCTGGCAGATTAGGTAGGAACATGTGTGAGACATAAATGACCGCGTGTCCAGCTGGTCATAGTGTGTGGACATTAGCTAGGGTTAGTAGAGTGTGGACACAACTCATTGTGTGTTGTGTGGATTATGGATTAGTGCATTATGCTTTGTGTGAGAGTGGACATGGCTTCCCTCTTTGGTTAGGGTTTGCAATATACATTAGGGTTTGCTCCTGTGTGTGTGTCTCCTCCTCTACCGTTCTTTCAACAGGGACAGGGATCTTTCACTTTTCTCAACTTTTTGTTTTTTTTTGTAGGTCTTATAATCCTCTCTTTCAACTTCACCAAAAAGAGGTAAATGCTTTTCTCTCTTTCCTCTCTTTTTGATTATGTATGCATTAGGTTCTTAGGGCTTTTGTATATATGTGCCATTACTAATCCTTTCCTCACCAATTTGTTGGTTTTGTAGGTCTTCTATCTTCTCTTTCAACATCACCAAGAAGAGGTAAGTGCTTTCCTATCTTTCCTCTCTTTCCTATCTTTTTATCCTCTCTTTCCTCTATTTTTATCTACCAAAAAGAGGGGTTTTGTTTTGTAGGTCCTCTATGGATAGAGATTAATCTATGAATAGAGCTCTAATCATAGAGATTAATCTATGAATAGAGCTCTAATCATAGAGCTTAATCTATGCATTAAGCTTTATTCGTAGAGCTTAATCTATGCATTAAGCTTTATTCGTAGAGCTTAATGGATAGATTAAGCTCTATGCATGCATTCATAATGCATAGAGATCTATGCATAGATTAAGTTCTATGCATAGACCTCTATGCATGCATTAAGATCTATGCATGCATTAAGATCTATGCATGCATGCTTAATGCATATTGCCGGGGTACAGTTTAGTTTAGGCTAGCGTGGCTTGCATAGTGCTTTATGCATAAGCCTCATGCATAGCTTTATGCTTAAGGCCTCATGCATAGCTTTATGCATAATGCTTTATACATAAGCTTTATGCATAAGGCCTTATGCATAGCTTTATGCATAGAAGGCCTCATGCATGCTTTATGCTACATAAGCTTTAGCATAGCTTACATAAGGCTTGCATAGCGGCATAGTTTGCATAAGGCTTGCATAGTGGCATAGCTTGCATAAGCTTTAGTATAGCTTGTATAAGCTTTTGTATGTGTGCATTACTAATCCTTTCCTCATCCTTTTGTTGGTTTTGTAGGTCCTCTAATCCTCTCTTTCAACATCACGAAAAAGAGGTAACTGCTTTTCTATCTTTCCTCTCTTTCCTTTATTATTATTGCACCCTTGGGTGCTAGGGATTTGTTTTGTAGGTTTACGCATAAGCTTTATGCATAAGCTTTATTCATAGCTTTATGCATAGGCTTTATGCATAAGTCCTTATGCATGCATAAGGCCTCATGCATAGCTTTATGTATAGGCTTTATGCATAAGGCCTTATGCATGCTTTATGCATAAGGCCTCATGCATAGTTTTATGCTTAAGGCCTCATGCTTAGTGCTTTATGTATAAGCCTTATGCATAATGCTTTATGCATAAGGCCTCATGCATAAAACATTATGCGTAAGGGATTTATTTTGTAAGTTTGCGCATAAGCTTTATGCATAATCTTTATGCATAATGCTTTATGCATAAGGCCTCATGCATAGCTTTATGCATAAGGCCTCATGCATGCTTTATGCTTAAGGCATAGTACTTTAAGCTTATGCATAGTACTTTAAACATAATGCATCATGCATCATTTTATGCATAAGCTTTACTAATCTTTTGCTCACCCTTTCATTGGTTTTGTAGGTCCTCTAATCGTCTCTTTCAACATCTGAGGTAAGTGCTTTCATATCTTTTCTCTCTTTCCTCTATTAATATTGCACCCTGGGTGTTGGGGATTTGTTTTGTAGGTTTGCGCATAAGCCTTATGCATAAGGCCTCATGCATAAGCTTTATGCATAAGGCCTCATGCATAGCTTTATGCATAAGCCTTATGCATAAGCTTTATGCCTTAAGCTTTATGCTGCTTAAGGCATAGTACTTTAAGCTCATGCATAGTACTTTAAACATAATGCCTCATGCATCACTTTATGCATAATATTTACTAATCTTTTGCTTACCCTTTTGTTGGTTTTGTAGGTCCTCTAATCCTCTCGTTCAACATCACAAAAAAGAGGTAAGTGCTTTCATATCTTTTCTCTCTTTCCTCTATTATAATTTGTTGAGATATCGAGCTCATCCAGTGAGGCGGTGGACACTGATGACCTGCCTGGGGGATAGGCCCCACACTTACACCACTGGCATGGTTGGTGAGATCTTGGGTGATATGCTGCCAATGGGATGACAGGTTGTGTGACAGCCATTTTAGAGAGACTGGCATAGTTATAGTGCCAGCTCATTTAGTTGGGTTCACACTATAGAGAACCTGTGTATGTATTGGTTGAGTACCATTCATAATATGTGTACTCTTATCTTGTATATGGTGTGTTGAGTGTTGAGTGAAGAAGAAGATTTTCAGTCTCTCACCTTGTGTGTTCTCTATTAGGGTTTTGTGAGTGAGTGTGTGTGCTTACAAGAGCTCAAGCTCTCTTTCCCCCTGCATCTTTTCATGGTATCAGAGCCTAGTTCATGCTAAGGGCTGAGCTATAAGCAAGAGAATCACAGGAAACGATACGAGGGTAAGAGCTTCAACTACTCTTCCCATTTGTGTTGGTGACTACACCCTTGTCGGGAGCTCTACGGGAGGCACCGGCAAACGATCTCTGATTAAGGAGCTTTCTTCGCGGGAGTAAAGCTATAGGGCAACTATACCGTCCTATTGGACAACATTTTCTGGGCCAAAAACGCGTTTCGGGCGCGTCTGGACCTCCGTTTTCCAGAAAGCAAGTGATTTCGAGCACTGCGGGTAAGTCATCGATTCTCTGCACAACTCTGTTTTAAGAAATGCAGGAAGACAAATTGACTGTGTAGACACTGTGGGTGCTGCAAAGAGGTCAACAGTTGCCATTGGGTGTATGTATGCACATTGAAGTCACTGATTGTGACATTTGAGAGTTATACAGTACCGCTGCAGAAAATACAGCAGTTTGTGCAGAAAAAACCAGAGTGCTGTTTCTGGTAAATTTGTGTATCTGGCAAGATGTCAAATGATGGCATAACCCAAATTGTGGCTGAGAAACTGGATAAGAATAACTTCCATGCTTGGAGGTTCAGGTTGATGAATTTCCTAATGGGAAAGGGCTGTTGGGACTACATAGAAGGTGAGCATGAAGAGGCACCGGAGATACCGGACATAAATCCGCGACTGCTACAGATGTGAAAGAGTTTAAAGGCTGGAACCAGGGAGCCAGGAAAGTTATGTATTGGCTTTCCATTAGTATACAGGACACCATGATTGGGCACATTCAGGATGCCAAGTCCCCCAAGGAGGCATGGGACACCTTGGTAAAGCTTTATAAAACAAATACCAAGGCACGTAAGATACAGTTGAAGAATGAACTTCATACTGTGGAGAAAAAGAGCATGTCTGTGAATGACTATGCACTGAAGATAAAGGGTATTGTGGAATCCCTTGCATCTATTGGTGTGTCAGTAGTAGATGATGATGACAAGGTGGAAGTCTGTCTACGTGGTCTCGGGCCACAATATAAGGCGTTCAAGACGTCTATTCAGACTCGGGAAAACATTCCCAACTTTACAGATTCGGTGTCTATGCTGATTATTATAGAAGAGAAGAGCTTGGGTGAAGACCAACAGTCTTCACAAAACAAAAACAGTTCAGAGCAACAGGCTTTCTACACAAGTTCAGGAAGAGGACGAGGTAAAGGAGGCCGTGGAGGCGGTCAAGGAGGTGACCGAACAAGTAATCAGAATTATGGCCAGCACAGCAGCAACAACAACAGTCCCAGAACTTTATGCATAAGGCCTGATGCATAGTTTTATGCATAAGTCTCATGCTTAAAGCCTTATGCATAGCTTTATGCATAAGGTCTCTTGTGTAGCTTTATGCATAAGGCCTCATGCATAGCTTTATGCTTAAGGCCTCATGCTTAAGGCCTTATGCATAAGCTTTATGCATAAGGCCTAATGCATAATGCTTTATGCAAGGCTTGCATAATGGCTTGCATAAGGCTTGCATAATGCATAGTGCTGGGAATGAGATGATTCTTGGCTTGCATAACGGCTTACATGCTTTCTTAATATTTGTTTATTTTTTGTGTTTTGAAGCATGATTCCCGAGGTCAATTGACTTAAAGAGCCGGGAAGTCTTCGTTTCATAATATTTTTTTAATATTTTCTTTGTTTGTATAGATGTGGCTTGGGTCCTCGTCCTCTTGTCCCACAGACCCACAGGTTGAGGCTCTCATCGAGTCTCAATGGTTTGCTAGGAAGGTAGAGGGCATCTTTGGCTATACTCCCACCCCCGAGCAGTTAGTAGCCTATGCAGCAGGCACCCCTTTACCATTAGGTGTTATATGCACATTATGTGTGCATATACAAGGAGGCTAACCCACATTAGTGAGGGATCCCACTGCCCCCTCTGCGCACTGGTGGTGGATTCTCGATTGTTTGCTGGTAGTGGAAGCAGCTCCCTCTTGCACGGGGCAGGGTTTCCCACTCGAGGCCTCGCCCTCGAATGTCCGAGCACGAGACTAAGTTGGTGGTCATTCTGAAAACCGAAACCGGGAAAATTTTCCATGCCCAAAAAACGGGGACGATTCTACCATTTTGAATTTCATAACGATAATGAGGTCAAGATACTAAACTAACCTTCATTTGAATAAACCAGATAGAAGGGAAACTATAACAGACTTAACTTGAAGGAATCAATGCTTTTTTTCTAATTGAATTAGACACAGTTGTTGATCTATTCATTTGAGAAGTCTTCAGGTTATTATTTAACTATTCGAGTTCTAAGCGTATTCCTATTGATCAATTTTATTATTAAAACGCTACTAATTTCAGCCTAACCCCATTCGGCCCATGGGTTAGCCACCACCCCCAACCACTGGAATTGGTAAAACCAGACAAGTACTCACCCACCCATAATTGAATGCCTTTCTTAACTTTTGCTTTAGAATATATATACGCACACACTCCTCTTTAAACTTTAACTTTTAAAACAATCCATTGAAAAACAATTATTGTTTACAGATGTCATAACTCAAAATTTCCATTCAATCCTTGTTTCTCATGTTTCTCACAAAACAGTATCACTCTGGACTCTCCATTGAGACTAGCAGGTCAGCAATGAGATCCAGTAAACAAATTACAATAATTTTCTTGTACGACATATGCATGGGTGTCCTAAGCACCGCGAGCCCGTGCATCACCTAGTTAGAACCCAAGATCCTCCTTAGGTGTCCTGGCACTTCACTCAGGGACCGCTTCGTCGGCCCTCACCCATCGTATCGGAAGCACACCATTTTACACCATACCCAAGCTGGTCAAGACCTAGGCAGATTTTTGCCGTGTGAGCTGTCCTTTTTGAACACTCCCCGCCAGCTGTTGCAACCGAACTTCCCTTAGAAAAACACATATACCAAATGCTCCCTCCAGCATTCTGGCGTAAGACAGTTCTTTGAGAAAACAGGGTTTCTATGCAAGTTTTCAGTTTTGATTTTCTTTTGAATACAATGAGTATATCTTAATTCCGTATTCTAAGACTTCTAGATCACAGGTCTGGATTCCCAAGCAAAATTCCTTGAATTATGTAATCTTGATCGTCAGATCAAAATCAAAGGTCTCAATTTAATTTTAAATTCAATGGGTGATTTGAGTGTAGATTACTTATATGAAAGAAAAATCCTTTTATGCATCTTACACATAAAAAAATAATTTTGATGAAAGTAACATTTTTATAATAAAAAATTCTTTTATGCATCATTTTATGCATAAAAATGAATATTGGTGAAAATAACACTTTTGCAATTAAAAAAATTTCTTTTATGCATCATTTTATGCATAAAAATCAATATTGGTGAGAGTAACACTTTTATAATAAAAAAATTCCTTTATGCATCATTTTATGCATAAAAATAAATATTGATGAAAGTAACACTTTAATTTTAAAAAAATCTTTTATGCATCTATTTATGCATAAAAATTAATATTGATGAAAGTAACACTTTTATAATAAAAAAAATCTTTTATGCATAAAAATCAATATTGATGAAAGTAACACTTTTATAAAAAAAATTCTTTTCTGCATCTATTTATGCATAAAAATCAACATTGATCAAAGTAACACTTTTATAATAAAAAAATTCTTTTATGCATCTATTTATGCATAAAAATAAATATTGGTGAAAGCAACACTTTTGCAATTAAAAAAAATCTTTTATGCATAAAAATCAATATAGTAAAAAAATTCTTTTATGCATCTATTTATGCATAAAAATCAATATTGATGAAAATAACACTTTTATAATAAAAAAAATCTTTTATGCATCTATTTATGCATAAAAATAAATATTGATAAAAGTAACACTTTTATAATAATAAAAATTCTTTTATGCATCATTTTATGCATAAAAATCAATAATGATGAAAGTAACACTTTTATAATAAATTTTTTAAATCAATATGCATCTTTCTATGCATAGAACTTAAATCTAATGAAAATCACTCTTTTATGAAAAAAAAAATAATTAATATGCATCTTTCTATGCATAGAATTGAAATCTAATAGAAATAACACTTTTGTAATAAAAATATTTCTACTATGCATTTTTCTATGCATAGAATGAAAATAACACTTTTAGAATACACAAATGATGGGGATTACTCTTTTTGAATAATAAAAGGTAATACTTATTTCATAAAATTTAAGAAAAATTCACAATAACCTCCTTTTTATGGCTGACCATTTTTCAATTTTTCTTAACCTTACATTACTTAAAAATGGTTTAAAGCATTCTAAACTAATCAAATTCCACTTTTAAAAGAGAAACAATATGAAATGTTTAATTCAAACAATTTGATTACTTAACTAGGATAAAGAAGGGCTGAATTTAAGAATGAGAGAGGGGGAAAGCCTTTCCAGCAAGGCATAGCATCAGATTATCATTTTAAAGATAACAAAATTAGAAAACCATTAAAAGAATAAGAAAAAGTAGGATTTCTAACTTACATGAATTTCTGGGAGCTTTCCTTTGGCTTGATGGTTTGAGGGTTCTACTCTTGTTTGCAACAAGAGTGGCCACCAATTCTTTAGAAGAGGGAATGGTCAAAAACTAATGAATTATTAAGAAATTCACAGTTTTTGGCTTTGGGGAGGAGTAGAGTAACAGTTCATAAAACACTATTAAGCTTCAACAAAGGGAGAGGCTTCTATTTATAGGAAAAAGTGAGCTTCTAACCAAGCAAATTGATTCTAGAATTTTCCAGATCAGTTTGGTCAATTTTTGACCATTTTTGGGTCAGTTTAGCTTACTTTTTGGAAATAGACTTGAATTAGGAGAGAGGAGAGATGAAATATCTCAATTTTTGGGAATTTAAAACTCTACCACACATGTGAAATAGGACCCTCCATTATGAGGGGGAATCCCCACTCTGAGGTGTCAAAAATTTATTTTTTTAGTGTTTCCTTTGGTCCTCCTTAGTCCACTCTTCATCTTATGTGAGTATTTACTCATTTTTGGGAATTTAAAACTCTACCACACATGTGAAATAGGACCCTCCATTATGAGGGGGAATCCCCACTCTGAGGTGTCAAAAATTTATTTTTTTAGTATTTCCTTTGGTCCTCCTTAGTCCACTCTTCATCTTATGTGAGTATTTACTCATTTTTGGGGGGATTTTCTTTATTTCTTCTATTTATCTCCTCCACACATTTGGATGAATCTGATTGGTCCCTCAAAACCTTAATTTAAAATTTTCAAAAAATTTGGACCCCTAGGATAAGGCCTTTTGAACAGATTATAATTGATTTCTAATACACCTTCACAAGTCTCAGTTGCGACAACAGATTCATAATGTGAAACAAAATAGAAGGAGCATCCATGATTATGTACAAGAGATAAAGAAGTATGCAGATGCATTGGCAACAATCAATGCCCCCATGCCTGATGATGATTTGATAGACATTACCTTGCATGGTCTTGGCAAGGAGTATAAATCTTTTGATACATCCATCTCGGTTCGGAGTACAGGTTTACCAGACTTTGATGAGTTGGTTTCACTCTTACATGTTGAGGTAATCAAACTCAGTGATTCCTTTCATGATGCATCTACTAGCCATGATGATAATGGCAGAAATCAAGCTTTCTACTCACAAAGAGGATCTAGAGGCAGGGCGAGATTTGCATCACGTGGCCGTGGTAATGGTCGTGGATGGCAGGACAGGTCACCACAACAGAATTTTCAGCCTACATATGGTGCTAGAGGTGGTTATGGATATACACCTCAAAGAGACAGAGGTAATCCTCGTGGTAGAGGATGTTGGCAAGGCCAACAAACATCTATGCAAGATGTGGAATGCCATTACTGTGGGAAATTTGGTCATATGGCACGTGATTGTTTCCGCAAACAAAATGATTTGAGAGGGGGTAGAGCACAACATCGTGGACATTATGCACAACATGGTGGTGGAAATTATGCATCAAGTAGTAATGATGGCAGCACAAATCACTTGTTTGCCATGAAACATGTTGTGGGATCTATGATTTGAGAGGGGGTAGAGCACAACATCGTGGACATTATGCACAACATGGTGGTGGAAATTATGCATCAAGTAGTAATGATGGCAGCACAAATCACTTGTTTGCCATGAAACATGTTGTGGGATCTATGATGACAAATGCTGAAAATGATGACACTTGGTATATGGACTCTGGAGCATCAAACCATATGACTTGTCATGGTGAATGGTTTGAGCATATGAAGCCTATGGATGTGAAAGGCTATGTGGAGACAGGAGATGATACCCAACATGCCATTACACATGTTGGAAGTGTACCATTGGTTATGCACAATGGTGAAACAAAGTCTATGTTAGATGTATTGTATGTGCCTTCTATTACAAAAAGTTTGGCCTCAGTTGGTCAAATGGTGGAACAGGGATTACAGGTTCGTTTCAACGAGCATGGTTGCTGTTTGGTTCATCATAGCATAGCGGAGGCTACACTCCAACCCACACACTTTATCAATCCGGGAATGCAACCCGGTTAGCGCATAGAGGCTATCCCGAATGGGAGAAGATTAGTTAACCACACACTAATGACTTCTAGTCCTACTCAATCCTTCTTCAACAATCAAGCAATCGATCTAACATAATCAAAGCATCAAGATTAGGATACACTTAAGCATAAAAATGCAACTTATGCAAAGAATCTAACATGCAAAGAGCTATCACACAAGCCTCAATTACACATCATTTCATGCACAAGCTTCATCACATGCACTCTACAATACATAAATCAGATTTTAGCATCAAAACATCATTACAAAATCTAGATTAGCAAGTGTGTAGACCGCAACCTCAAATCATTGAATACGTAGAGAATAGAGAGTACAAGATTAAAGCAAGAATGGAGATGGAGAGCCTTGGGAGAGCACATGAGAAGGAGCTATAGAGTAAGATCTCTCTATGAGTCTCTCAACCAAAAGACCAAAGAGTGCCCTTAGCTCTCAAATGGGCCACTTTTTATACAAAAACTCTAAAACTCCCAAAAGTTCCCATGTGGGATTATTGTTAAGCCCACTCCCACATTCTTCTACAACTTGGAACTCTTTACAAGAGCCCTAAGTGTCTTTTTTGTTGCATCCTTACATTGATCTTCATTCGTCATGCAACACTCCCGAGCGCGGTAGGAGCACGAGCTGCAAAAAAAACAATGGATACAAGTAAAGCCTTTTATTGAAAAAAAGAAAAGAAAAGAAGAAAAGAAAAAACAGCAATGACAATTCCACATGTGAGCATACAAGTGAAAGGCTGATTAGAGTTTTAAAGAGTACTAAAATAGGTGAGTAAAGACTAGTCAAAGTGAGACTTAAGTGGTAGATAGTGCTATGCAAAGGCAAGTGTGCTTGTACACCGCCGGTTATGACCGCAGTCTCAATGTCCTACAAGTATTTAAGTTATTCCTAAGTGGCAAACCTACTCCTAAATATGAGCAAAGGTGATTGGAACTCTTTTTTTTTTTGATGTGTGTGTAGAAGGTGATAAAGATTAAGGTTCCATCCCAATGAGACCCAAGCAATGGCCAAGAGACCTCCGCCAAGAGAATCTAAAGGCCGTTAACTCAAAGGCGACAGACCCTTTTCTTTCTTTTTGTCATAAAGGAGTACCCCATGATGATGAGGGCATCGGTCTCGAGGGCCCATAGTGTACCCCAGAGTCCTACCAACATCTATCAAGGCGATAGATTCCTTGAAGGTCTTTTTCTGAAGCTTTTAGACATCAGTGTTCACCCCATGGAAACCAAGGCATCGGCCCCAAGGTGCAAAGACAACCCCAGGTCCTACCAAGCATTCCTCATGGCTGTAGACACGTCATGTCTCAATTCACTTTGTATATATTTTTTTAGGGTATATATATTTTCATAAATTTTTATTACTCCTAGCACCTAGCTCAGAGGTAGCTACCACTAGGGATAACTAATATACCTTGAAAGCATAAGAACTTGGCATACTCCATTGGTATATATCCTACACTATCTTTAAATAGAAATATATTTTACTAAGTCCTCTAAGAATCTAGAATTCACTCACCATATTTTAACAACTAATCAAAAACTTAAACCAGCCAATATTGTGTGAACATGCAAACCATATATCCAAAAGATAAAAGCACATAAACAACAAAAGATTATGATTTGAATACACCTGTTGTAGTGCCCGTTGATGTTGTTCGTTTGCATTGATGCATTGCTGATTTTGTGCAGATTGCTCCTCCTTGGTCTTTATAGGCATATTCATTGAGGATTTCAAAAATGGATGTAGAGTCATTGCCAAAGGAAAGAAAGAAGGTAGGTTGTTTAAGCTGGATGCTGGGATTCTTGAGTTGAAATCAGCCATGTTCTCTAAAAGCCAAAATGTGGTACAAGACATTGACATGTGGCATAAAAGGATTGGGCATGTGAATATACAAAGGTTAAAGAACATGCAAGTAAGAGGCATTGTTAGTGGGCTGCCTAGATTTAAGTATGATGGGAATATGCATGTTTGTGAAGCCTGTCAGTTTGGAAAGTAGGCAAGGTTGCGATTTCCTAGAGGAGGCAACATGAGTAGCAGGCCACTTGAGATAGTACATAGCGATGTATGGGGTCCTGCACAAAATCCATCCATTAAAGGTAGTTTATATTATGTGACATTCATTGATGATTTCAGCAAAATGACATGGATTTACTTTCTCAGAGAGAATAGTGAAGTGTTGGGAAGGTTTATGGATTTCAAAGCTTTTGCAAAGAAGCAATATGGCTATTGGATTAAATGTTTGAGGACAGATGGAGGTGGTGAATACACCTCACATGCTTTTGAGCATTTCTTGAGAAAGCATGGCATAAGAAGGCAGTTAACTTGCAGGTATACACCTCGACAAAATGGTGTTGCTGAGAGAAAGAATAGAGTCATTTGTGAAGTGGCTAGGGCGATGCTCAATGAAAAGAGCATGCCAGATTATTATTGGGAAGAAGCATGTGCTACTGCAGTGTATATACTGAATAAGACACCCACAACAGCCATACATGGAAGTACGCCAGAGATGCGATTTACAAGTTTTAGGCCAGACATTGGACACCTCAAAGTGTTTGGATGCATAGCTTATGTCAGACGAGAGAAGGAGGAAGTTGGATCCTAAGGCAGAAAAGTGTGTGTTTGTTGGATATGCACAGGATCATAAGGCATACAAATGTTACAATCAACAAACTAGGCAAGTGGTTATCTCACGAGATGTGGTGTTTGATGAGCTTACTAGTTGGTACAAAGCAAAGGATGAGGGTGTCATTGATTCTCTTGAAGCTGATGTGCATGTGAACTTGCCACAAGCAAGTTCTAGTTCTACTTCTATGTCTGGGCCAGCAGAGTCAGTCAGAGAGTAGCACTATACGTCCATATCTAGGACACTTGAGGCATGAGAGTGTAAGCACTGGGAGGAGTAGTCCTGTGGATAAAGGGAAAAATAAAGTTGAAGGAATTGGAATTATAGGTTATGAGTCCTCAAGTTCAGAGAGTTTGGATGAGGAACTTGGCATACCCGTTTTACGCACACCTGGGAGGAGTAGTCCTGTGGATAAAGGGAAAAATAAAGTTGAAGGAATTGGAATTACAGGTTATGAGTCCTCAAGTTCAGAGAGTTTGGATGAGAAACTTGGCATACCCGTTTTACGCACACCTGGTGCAAGGCAGGATAGATATGTGCCACCACATGCTAGAGTGACAGGTGTTCAGAGTGATCCACAGGCATTGCGGATCCCAAAGGGTCAGATATCCAGTTTGACAGATTGACATATCGTGATTTTGCTATGCATTATGCATATATGACCTCTTTGGTGAAGTATGTGGAACCTACATGCTATACAGAAGCTATTGGAAAGCATGTTTGGAAGAAAGCAATGGATGTTGAGATGGACACATTGGTTCATAATGACACATGGGATTTGGTTGCATTACCACAAGACAAAAATGTTATTGGTTGTAAATGGGTTTACAAAGTGAAATGCAAGTCAGATGGTTCCATTGAACGACATAAAGCAAGATTGGTAGCTAAGGGTTATGCACAAACCCAAGGCTTGGACTATGATGAAACATTTAGTCCAGTGGCAAAGATGGGAACAGTGAGAGCAGTCATTGCTATGGCTGCAGCAAATGGTTGGGAAATGCATCAAATGGATGTGAAAAATGCATTTCTAAATGGTAATCTACAAGAAGAAGTTTATATGGCACAACGAGAAGGTTATGTACACCCAAAGTATCCCACTCATGCATGCAGATTGAAGAAGGCATTATATGGTTTGAAGCAAGCACCTCGTGCTTCGAGTGATAAGATGAGCAGATATCTTATCTCCCTTGGATTTCAGGTTTCTACAGCAGATTCTTCACTCTATGTGAAGAAAACAGATCATGGGATTGTTTTACTTGCCATCTATGTAGATGACTTGATTATCACAGGTGATCATGGTACAGATGTGATGCATGTCAAGAAAGCATTGAGTGGACAGTTTGACATGAAAGCTTTGGGTGAATTAAGAAACTTTCTTGTTGCAATTGAAGTGATCAAAGACCATGCAGGTACATGATGCAGGTACATGGTTAGTGCGGCAGAGACACCAACCATGCTACTAGCACCATCCTTCATGTGCCATCCGGTTGGTCCTACTTTAACTTCCATTAAGTTTCATCCTCTCTATGCAAGAGCTAGCTATGGTGGGCCTTGTCTGCTTTGATACCTTCGACATTACCTCTACATTAGAGGAACTATGTAAGACCTTATTAGGGGGATCTTGCCACTAAGAGGATCCCCACACTCAGCACTGCATACTTTGTTGATGTCTACCATTCCTTAACCCTTCGAGGGGATGGGATACTCTAGCATCCTATAAGTGGATCCTCAACATCTACAGCTTTTTTCTCCAAATCAAGTATCCCCATGATCCTTCCTCCCCCATTCTCATCCTAGATGCCAACACTTTGGTCTCATCAGCTTTAGTCCATCCTTTACACATCTTTCTCTATTATCTCCTCACCTGCATTTCCCCCCCACTCCCACCTAGGTGTCATTTGCCTCTTCTACTCAATGGACACATTTCCCCCCCACTCCCACCTAGGTGTCATTTGCCTCTTCTACTCAATGGACACATTTCTCTATCTCCATCTCAATCCACCCTTCTCTTGGGCGCCCTTGTTCCACATCAATATGTATAACCATCTTGTTGCTCACATCTACATACTTTGTTTCACCTTGCCACCATTATTCACCCAAATTGCATGACATTTCTACACCCATTGAACCACTCATCCAAATCAGCAGAGCAACTAACCCCCATGGATAACACTACTACATTTTGCCCGTGCATGTGGATTTTTGTGGTCTTGGATTCCTTATTAACCCCCACCTGTAGCACCAACTGACCCCCCGCCCCCACATTCCCTTCTTTTACCTCTCCTCCATCTCTAGTGGCTTCCAGCTACCCCACAGCTGGTTGACTACTGGAGTGGAGGTTTGTTGCTTCCATAACCTTGTCATCAATGTACATCCCACCATCGGTGGCTCTCACCACCTCTCACCACATCCCATGACTACCAAAAATCACCACCACCTTGCCACCCTCAATAACCATCACCACCACCTTGCCACCCTCAACATCCTCAACAAGCATCACCATCACTAACCACCAGCAACCATCACCACCACCTTCCAACCCTTAACCATCACCACCACCTTGCAACCCTCAACATCCTTAACAACCATCACCACCACCTTGCCACCCTCAACATCCTCAACAAGAATCACCATCACCATCACTAAACACCAACAACCATCACCATCAATATGTTGGCAAAGTATGGGATGACAGGGTGTAAAGCAATGAGTACAGCTTTGGAGAAGAATGTGAAGTTGCAGGTTGATTTTGGTGAGGAGTTGGATTATCCATCTATGTACAGAAAGATGGTTGGTAGTCTCATTTACATGACTATCACATGCCCGGATTTGAGTTATGCTGTGGGGCGAGTAAGCCAATTTATGCAGAGCCCCAGAAAACCTCATTTGGACGCAGTGAGACGCATTATGCGATATATAAAGACCACTGCACATTATGGTCTTCTCTATGAGAATGGTAAAGGCTTGGATATACATGGCTACACAGATGCTGATTGGGCAGGTAGCTCATATGACAGGAGGTCTACTAGTGGTTATGCCTTTACACTTGGAAGTGCCGTGGTGAGTTGGAGTAGCAAGAAGCAACCTACTGTTGCTTTATCTAGTATACAGAGGTTGAATACAGGGGTGCAGCCATTGCTACTTGTGAAGGAATATGGTTAAAGAATCTCTTGGCTAATTTGGGTGAGCCTATTGATGGCAAAGTTGTCATTCATTGTGACAACATGAGCAGTATACAGTTGGCCAAGAATCTAGTGTTTCATGCGTGGACCAAACACATAGAGGTCCATTATCACTTTGTCAGAGAGAAGGTGCTGGATGGTACAGTGGATCTGAAGTATGTGAAGACTGAAGAGCAGGTGGCAGACATCTTTACAAAGCCACTTAGCAGGGAGAAGTTTGAGTACTTTCGTACTATGTTGGGAGTACGTGGGATGAGCTTGAGGGGGAGTGTTGAGACCTTTGATAGCCCAAGCTCATCTACATCTTCATCTATGACAGTACATCATGATCTTGAGAGGGGCTGTTGAGATTCAAGCTCGATGTCAGTGTGTGCCAGCTATGCTATGTGCTGGCATGTTAGGTAGGAGCATGTGTGAGACATAAATGATCGCGTCGTCCAGCTGGTCATAGTGTGTAGACATTAGCTAGGGTTAGATGTGTGTGGACACAACTCATAGTGTGTCTTGTGTATTATGGATTATGGCTTTATGCATTGTGTGAGAAGGGAGATGGCTTCCCTCTATGGTTAGGGTTTGCAATATACATTAGGGTTTGCTCTTGTGTGTGTGTCTCCTCTCCCTCTACCTATTTTTCAACAGTGCAGACACAAACTCTATGCCTAGAAGAGCAAATGTACCTTCTTTACTCATCATCAAATTGAGTATCTTGGGTTCATCATCTCCAAAGATGGCATCTTAGTAGACCCCGCCAAGGTCAAAGATATTCTGGAGTGGCCACCCCCTAAATCAGTTTGTGAAGTTCATGGGTTTTTGGGAATCACGAGATGGTATAGGATTTTTATCAAAGATTAAGCTTGGTAGCTGCACCTTTGGCGGATCTTCTTAAGAAGGATTGCAAAATAGTGTGGCTCCCAATCCATCAAAATAGTTTTGATCAGCTCAAGGTCATTATTACTTCTGTCCCAGTCCTAAAACTTCCTGATTTCATCAAGGAATTTGAAGTGGATGCCAGTAGTCTAGCACTTGGTGGTGTCTTAGGCCAAGAAGGAAGACCAGTCGCTTATACTTCCTGCAAGCTGAAGCAAGTTATGCCACCCATGATTTGGAGCTCTTAGTAGTTGTTCATTTCCTCAAATTATGGAGACATTATCTCTTGGGGGGCAAATTCCAGCTTGTACTGACCACAAAAGTCTGAAGTGGATCTTCACCCAGCCTAACCTCAACATGCGGCAAAGGAGATGGATTGAAATTCTACAAGAATATGACTTTGACATCAAATTCCGCCCTAGGAAAGATAATGTGGTAGTAGATGCACTTAGCCGCAAATCTTTCTTAAGTGCAATTTCAATGCCAAATAATCCCATACTAGTCAAGGTGGAAGAAGTCTCATCTCATGATCCAGATTATCAGAGGATGATGAAGTTAGTAGAAGAAGGGAGAAATTCAGAGAAAGAGAAGAATCTAATCAAGGGATACTCCACTCATTAAGGAAGCCTCTACTTCAATCACAGGCTATGTATCCCGAAGGATCCTGCTTTAAAGAAACTATCCTCCCTGAAGCTCATGATAGTCCTGCTGTAGGACACGGAGGCTATGCAAAAACATTAAATGCCGTAAGAAAGAGCTTTCATTGGGTAGGCTTGAAAAATGATGTCCTTCGGTACTTGAAGCAATGTCTCTCATGCCAAAGGATCAAAGATGAAAGGGTCAAGATGCCTGGGAAACTTCAACCCTTGGATATTCCCCAAATGAAGTGGGAGTGCATTAGTATGGATTTTGTCACAAGTCTCCCCACTGTTCTCAAGGAGGATATGAGTCCATTCTGGTAGTAGTGGACTTACTTACCAAAGTAGCTCACCTTATACCAGCAAAGAAGACCTTCAAAGCTTCTGATGTTGCTCGAATATTCATCAAGGAAGTCCTCAAACTTCATGGTCTCCCAAAAAGGATGGTAAGTGACTGGGATTTTGACTTCACTTCAAAGTTCTGGCGGTCCTTATTTCAAGCCCTGGGAACTCAACTTTGCTTTAGAATAGCTTATCATCCAGAGACCGATGGCCAGAATACTGAGAGTCTCAATCAAGTAATTGAAGACATTCTCAGAGCAAATTATGGATGGGAACCAAGAAGGTGGATTCAATACCTTCCTCTAGTAGAAATTGCCTACAATACATCTTATCATCAGAGCATAGGAATGTCACCATTCAAAGCACTCTATGGGCAAGAATGGTTGTCTCCTCTAAATTTCTCTCATCCGACCACCATAAGAGTTGAGGCATCCAGGAAAATGCTCAAAGAGATGGAGGAACAAACCAAGGCAATCCAAAAGGATATTAAAGCTACCCAAGATCGACAAAAGCATTATGCTGACACCAAGAGGTTTGAAAGGATCTTCGAGGAAGGAGACAAAGTTCTTCTACGAGTGCAACCCAAACAAATTTCTCTATCACTTGGGAAATATAAGAAGCTCAGCCCTAGGTATTGTGGTCCCTATACAGTTATCAAGTGTCTAGGTAAAATTGCCTATAAACTCCAACTCCCAGCCCATATCAAAGTCCACAATGTATTTCATGTAAGTTTGTTAAAACCTTATGTACCCAGTGTCGATCATATTCTTGATGATGAACAAGTTGTAATCCCTGCTGAAGGAGTCCTTGAATTATAACCCAGTAGGATCATAGATTCTAGGGAAAGGCGACTTCGAAAGAGAACTCTTGTAGAACATCTAGTATAGTGGAAAGATTACTCCAAAGAGGATGCAATTTGGGAAGATGAAGCTTCACTCTTTAAGGAGTATCCCCAATTCATGAGGAGGAGATGAGGACATCTCAATTTCTTTAAGGGAGGAAGTATGTAACATACCCATCTTTACTAATAAAGAAATGTCCATATAATAGATGAATTTATGAGTTTTTATGGTATAAAAATCAATGATTTTATTAAATGAGCCATTTTTACTTAGAATCTTCAAATTCTAAGCCTAAATTTAGAATTTACGCGTGATTTTACCCTAATATAGGATTTCACAGCATCCAAAACAGACACCGGATCAAGCTTATGCGTAAATTTTGGTTATTTTTAATTAAAAAGCAACGACCTTTAAATCTTAATAACCACATGACCGGGTGTCCGATTGACGAATGGTCTGTACCCCAACGACTAAAGAACATCTCGGACAAAAAACAAATGCTCCCTGGGATGGTCTGGCACGTAAATCGAGGTCGGCCCCCCAAATTTAGGGACCCAATCCCAAAATTTAGACTGTACTCACTCACCAAGGTGCCCGCACGATGGCTGCACAAGAACCAAAGGACAGCCGCCCACTGTGTCGTCCACACGCACCGCTACATGGACACCCATGCTGCCCCCCCTGACCAGATAAGGTACATGGGTACCACTCCTTTCCCTGTTAACCGACACTGTACCTTTCCCCCTGAGGCATGGAGACCACTAATCTACAGTCTTTGTTGGTACACTGTCCTTTCGTCCTTGCTATGCGTAGTGCCCATACCCGTATCCCATAGTTATATAAACCCCCAGGGTGCTCCATAGGCAGCACGCATTTCTACGTAGCCTATGCTCTTCCGTGCTGCCATCCGTACCACCATCTGTCCCTGTGCAGTGTACAAGAAGAGGTTTTTTTTTAATATTAGTGTTAATAAATGTGTATCTTTTCCTTTTAAAATAATGACAAACTTGTATGAAGCTACGAATTGAGTGATGCTGTATTGAATGAATTGTATTGAAATTGTTATCTTTAAAGAGTGCAAGTTTTTCCTGGCTTTGACGCTAACTTTGTTCCGTGCTTGTGTAGCCGAGCGGCTCATTAGCAAAGCCCGAGAATTGCCCAAGGTATCCCTCATACCATTAGGAGAATAAGGTTTGCCAATTGAGGTGAGAGATTATGATGTTGTCTAGTTCTGAGGGCCCAGGCTAGTGCGGTGAATAAGCCCACCCTAGTGTGCGGTGAATAAGCCCACCCTAGTGTGTAGACATCCCTCTGAGGGGCAGGAGGATCGAGCGATGGAGTCTAAGAGGGCGACAGGCCGGCTTGAGTCCTCCGCAGAGCGGCCAACGATGAGGTGTATGGTCCCATAGGGTTTTGCCCAGCATATAGAGGCTGGAAGGCCAAATTCTAGATCATCGGCGGTATAAAGGAAAAGAATAAGAGAGCCGGTTTGGCTTGTATGAAATTAATTCATGTATAATTTTTTTGAATAAATCTTGTCTTTGGCATTATTGTATTGTGGAAAAAGGTTGTTTTAACAAACCTTGTGAAAAGGGCCTTAATTAAGGAACATGTTTATTTATGTCAAACAGTGTGGTAGGATTAATTAGCAAACAAATTGACGCGTGAGTAGGGTGAAAAGTGGGAGGATGGAATGCCCTGATGGCACCATCCTATGGACGGGTGGACCCGATTAGTCGGGTAGCTTTCTAATAAATTAAGCGAAAGTCCTACACTAGATAAATAGGTTCTTGGACAACTCTATTCTAGAAGACTAGGCCAGCAGCTGTGCCTTGCATGGATGAGGAAAAAAGTGTTGCCTCTAGAAATCAAGTCTAGTAGTTGCCCAATTTATGATCAATTACCCTATCGGTGATTTGATTTTTAGAAGATCACGCTCCCCCTGTGGGATAGGAGAATCGTATCCTTGAATCTCTACATGGTCAAGGTGTCGATGAATAGATAATTTTCTCCAAGTTAAGACTTAGTGGACTATCTTAAGTGTTTCCCCTATTTTAGAAGGGGGGAACCTTACACCACTAGAGCTTGTTCCCATGCTCCCATGCTCACAAGCCTGATTGTAAGATTCCTCCCTAGCCTCTCAAGATGTCCAGTATCTTCCCCTGTAATCAAATCCCTCTTCAGATATACAAAAGATTTTGTTTCTACCTATTTTAGCTTAGAGAGAGAAATATTATAGAGAGATATTATTCAAATTTTAGATATTTTTGGATAGAAAAACATCTCTTCTTATTAAAATAAATTCCCCCGAAACAGAAGTTCAAAAAGATTTTGAACCCATGCATCCTTGGGATTCTCAACATCATGTATGTGTATGAGTATGGCATCTTCAATCCTTGTCCAAATTGAGAGACCAGGCATTCATTAGCTTAGCAATGATTTTCACTAACTCCATGTAAAAGTAATGAGACCAATTATTTAAGACGAGAGAGTAATTAGTCAATTAATCACACTTTGTTTCACTGAACACATTAGACAGCCTGTTTAATCAGCTCATTTCTAGCTCCATAGATCATAATTGCTCCAACCAATCATGTAGCCTCCTTCTCAGGTATATGTATCAACCAATTGCTAAGGCAATTTTGGAATTTATCAAGCACACAAGTGGAATTTGGCCTCCACTTAGCAAAATATGTGAAAAACTGCCCTGTTTCTCTATAGATGCTACGCGGCCTGTTGTAGAGGAGATTTGAGCTAATTATAATGTCAATTGATCACATATGTAGGTGCCTAACACACCAATGCAAGTGTACAACCCATCAATGGTGTGATTTTTACAAAAACCTTGCTCTAATTTCATCAAAATTTGACCTCTATTTCTCTATTTTGTGAGAGCTCAAAAACCAGTAATTTTCCACTCATTCAAATGCATCACATTGCTCCAAAATCAGTTGTAGGGCTTGTACATGAGTTGTCAATACATTCATCCTTGCCACATACATGTTTCTTTGCCAGATTTGCATCTATTTCACCATACATCACCGCTTCCAAGCTTCAATGGAAAGCTTCCAAAAAACCATAATTTTTCTTTGCTTTGGGCAACCCTAATTTGCTTTGTTTCTGCTTGAATCACTTGCAATCTGCTCAAGGGTGTTTAGTAGACCTTACCCGGTAGGCCAAGCTCTCAGATCTGATAGAAATTTGTGTGCTCGAAGCTTCACGGCTTTTCTTCACAGCTTCTTCTCCCTCTTCTCTCACTCACTCATAAACCCTAATAGAGAGCACCAGGCTCTTCAATGGCAAGCTTCAATGGGGCAAGCTTCACAGCTTCTTCTCCCTCTTCTCTCACTCACTCATAAACCCTAATAGAGAGCACCAGGCTCTGATACCATGTTGACAAATAGGTAGAGGGAGAGGAGACACACACACAGGAGTAAACCCTAATGTATATTACAAACCCTAACCATAGAGGGAAGCCATCTCCCTTCTCACACAATACATAAAGCCATAATCCATAATACACAAGACACACTATGAGTTGTGTCCACACACATCTAGCCCTAGCTAATGTCCACACACTATGACCAGCTAGACGCGATCATTTATGTCTCACACATGCTCCTACCTAACATGCCAGCACATAGCATAGCTGGCACACACTGACATCGAGCTTGAATCTCAACACGCGCAATAATTGCAGAACTCTACGCACATGCTCCTCATGCTCTTCCATTGATTTGGAGTAGATTAAGATGTCATTTAAAAAAACAAGCACAAATTCATCCAAGTAAGGACGGAATATATCTTGCATTAGGTGGTTGAAGGTTGCAGGAGCATTGGTTAACCCAAATAACATTACAGTAAACTGATAGTGGCCATAACGGGTATTGAAGGCTATCTTGGGTATATCTGCTTCCTGACTTTGATCTGATAGTAACCAGATCTCAAATCTATTTTTGAGAAGACTTTGGCCCCATGAAGCCTATCAAGAAGTTCGTCGATGCGAGAGATAGGATACTTATTCTTGACAGTGACTTGATTTAGCCCTCGATAATCTATGTAGAGGCGGAGAGTTCCTCCTTATTTTTTTGGAAAAGAATAGGTGCCCCCAAGGAGAGCTACTAGGGCATACGAATCTTTGCTCAATGAGTTGGAAAAGTTGCTCTTTAAGTTCAATGGCTTCAAAAAGGGACATTTTATAGGGTGTTTTTGAGACGGCGGGTTTAGCTCCAGGGATCACCTTTTGATCGACTTCTCGAGGAGGCGGTAGCCTTGTAAGCTCGTCAGGGAAGATGTCAGAGAATTCTTGGAGCCAAGAGGGTTTTCTCTCCTTACTAGGCTCAATGGCTTTGTTGAGCTTGACTAAGAAAACTTGCTGACCCTTACGACCCCAGATTTAGGTTTTCCTGTTATCCCCTTGAGATATTACTTGGCCATGCTCATTTTCAAAAGTGATACTCCCCTGGTTACAATGAATGCTAGCTTTGTTCGCACAATTAACCAATCCATCCCAAGGATTCCATCATAAATTCCTAATGGCAAGACTCTTAAGTGGCCATGAATTTGCTCATTACCTAGCTCAAAATCAAGGTTTCCTTCAGAGTGGCGAGATACGACTTCTTTCCTACTGGCTAACTCTACAATCATTCTTTTTACTATTTTTTGACCCAAGTTTACTATTTGCAAACACCTAGAAGAAAGAAATGAATGGGTACTACCGTCACAAATCAATCAAAAGCTGGAATGGATTACCATGATCAGCTGGGGTTTGGATTACACCAAATTGTTTGTTCGGACCTTGGTATTCTACTACCGCGCATGGACGGTGGTGCGCTCTTCTTCACCCATTTCCAAGGTTGGTTCTTCACTTATAATACAGGCGGTCCTAGCAATTGCTCCTCCATGGCCTCTACCACGTCCCCACTGCCTCTTGCACCTTGATGGATAGGGGTTCTACTGCCTTGATTTCCTCTGCCACCTTGGGGAAATGATGTTGCCATCTTGGGACAGTTGGCCCTAAAGTGTCCCGGCTCATTGCACTCAAAACACAGAGGGCTTTCTTTGGAAGAAGTAGCATACGAGTGGGGGACAAAAGTGTTGCTTTGTCGCCCCTCTGTTGTAGTAGGGAAAATTCTGTTGGAGTTTCTTGTAGGGTTGATCTTTAGGATTTGCCTCAGGGTAAGATCTCTTTTGAGGCTTAGGTTTGTCAGTCCTCATTTCTTTTACAAGGGGCTTTGCTCGTATGAGAGTATCCTGTAATGTGCTTGGCCTCATTGCTTCAAGGCAGGAATCTAACCTGTTCATTTAACCCTTGGGAGAAATGAGCCACTTGCTGGGAAGTAGTCATAGCTAGGGCATACTTTCGAAGAGTGATAAATTTGGAATAGTAGTCCTTAAGAGTTAAGTTGCACAGCCTAAGACTAAAAAACTCATTCATCTCTATGGATTCATGGGATGGGGGAAGATATCTTTCCTTCACAGCCTGCTTGATGTCTTCCCATGTTTGAGAATGCTCGGTGACTCCCTTGTCATGGCACCACTGTTTCCACCAGAGTTTAGCATCTCTGATGAGGCAAAACCGTGCAAGCATTGACTGATTTGCTACTTCAGTACCGGCGGCAGAGAAATAATCGTTCATCGCTTCAATCCAGACTTCAGCATCCTTCTCAATCTTTGAACCTTCTCCTTTAAAGGAGGGAGGTTGCATTTGCTTGAGCAGGAGCTTCTTCTCTTGGATATTAGTGTAAAGTGCATTGGGATGTGGAGGGTGATTGTCCTGGCCATCATTGTAAAAACAATTTTAAGATTACAAGATTCATACTTGCACAACGCTTATTTTGGAGAGTAAAACATTGAAATCATTTTATTTTCAAATATTTACAAGGACGAGTTTTATTACAAAGATCTGAGACTAATATAATTAGTCTAATTTGCCATCAAGGGAAATTCCTAAGCTTGACTATGACGTAAGGGTAGAGCGGTCCACATAGGTGAAGTATGGGGGTTTTGCTGTAGTTTCTAAGACTCTAAAAACTGATGGTGGTAAGGGTGGTAGACTCTGGATTGGGGTAGGTCCCAACATAGCTACTCTGTCAATAGGTAAGACTTGCATCACTTGGTCATACACCTAGCGATCCTGAGGTATGTGAATCCCATCTATAGTCACAGAGGTGTCGGCCCTGGGGGTACCGACAAACCAAAATAAACGGATCATCTTCAACTTTTCAATCCAACAAATCTGCTTTAGGTCGGTGGTAAGGTTCCCGATTCGATCTGCTCGGATGAAGAAATATCTCGGCCCACGACTCCAGAAATCTCTACCCCATCCTCTTTCAATATGAGAGAAATGAGGGAGGACATCTTCTCTAGTGTCTGCACCATGGTGTCACGGAACTCGAAATTTGAGGAGTGACTCTAGCAGTCTCGAAGATGCATTGGAAAACTAGAAACTTCAAGTAGGCATCGTCCTCTTCCTACAATCATTCACACATCACTTCAACTTGTTTTATTTTTAGTAGGATGTTTTTATTAACTAGCATTATGTTAGGTAAAACATTCATTGCAAAACAGTCCTTAAATGGCAATTCCTATGAGCTAAGATCGGCTCTGATACCAATTGTAAGGTTCCCCCCTTCTAAAATAGGGGAAACACTTAAGATAGTCCACTAAGTCTTATTTTGGAGAAAATTTCCTATTCATCGACACCTTGACCATGTAGAGATTCAAGGATACGATTCATAGGTAAGACCTAGTCCTATCCCGCAGGGGGAGCGTGATCTTCTAAAAATCAAATCACCCATAGGGTATTTGATCATAAATTAGGCAACTACTAGACTTGATTTCTAGAGGCAACGCTTTTTTCCTCATCCATGCAAGGCACAGCCGCTGGCCTAGTCTTCTAGAATAGAGTTGCCCAAGAACCTATTTATCTAGCGTAGGGCTTTCACTTAATTTGTTGGAAAGCTACGCGACTAATCGGGTCCACCCGTCCGTAGGATGGTGCCGTCGGGGCATTCCATCCTCTCATTTTCCACCCTACTCACCCGTCAATTTGTTTTCTAATTAATCCTACCACACTGTTGACATAAATAAACATGTTCCTTAATTAAGGCCCTTTTCACACAAGGTTTGGTAAAACATCCTTTTTTCACAATATAATAATGCCAAAGACAAGATTTATATAAAAAAAATTATACATGAATCAATTTCATACAAGCCAAACCGCCTCTCTTATTCTTTTTCTTTATACCGCCGATGATCTAGAATTCGGCCTTCTAGCCTCTACATGCTGGGCAAAACCCTACGGGACCATACACCTCATCGTCGGCCACTGGCGAGGACTCAAGCAGGCCTATCGCCCTCTCAGGCTCCATCGCTCGATCCTCCCATCCCTGAGAGGGATGTCTACACACTAGGATGGGCTTATTCACCACACTAGCCTAGGCCCTCAGAACTAGACAGCATCATAATCTTTCGCCTCAATCGGTGAACCTTATTCTCCCAATGGTATGAGGGATACCTTGGGCCATTCTCGGGCTTTGCTAAATGACGCCGCCCGGCTACACAAGCACGGAACGGAGTTAGTGTCGAAGCCAGGAAAAACTTGCACTTTTTAAAGATAACAATTTCAATACAATTCATTGAATACAGCATGTCTCAATTTCAATACAATTCATTGAATACAGCATCACTCAATTCGTAGCTTCATACAATTTTATGTCATTATTTTAAAAGAAAAAGATACACATTTATTAACACTAATATTTAAAAAAAACTCTTCTTTAAAAGATAACCAAGCTAACCTGGCCACCATTTCCTTGAGGAGCTTGGGGCCGCATTGGGAGCATCTTCTCTAATCTCATTGTTACACGCTCCTCTCGAGGTAATATTCTGACGTTTTTGAGATGGGGCCATCTTGGACGTCGTCTTCTTGTAGGGCTCGCTGTCACGATCGAAATGCTCCAGTCAATTCTAAGATCATTTGCTCACCATATGAGCAAAAGACCACAATGCATGAACCCTCTCTAAGGCTAAAACATCTTGCTAAAGTCCAGGCAAATGGGGGGGGGATTGTGAGATGTCCTTAACACAAAAATATTGTGGTGAAGGGGAGAAGGGTTGCTGTAAGTCTCTTCACACGGGGGAGGGGGGTGGGGGTGGGGGGGTGGGAGAGAAGAGTTAAGGACACTGGCTTCTTAAAAGAGGGGGATAGAGGAAAATTGCCTTATCTGAAAAGTGGCAAATGAGGGGGTGTGGAGAGGGGTGGCTATACTACAGCAAGCACACTACACAGGGACAACGGTACAGATGGCAGCATGGCAGAGCATGGGCTACACAGAAATGCATGCTACCCATGGAGCACCCCGACGAGGGTTTATATAACTATGGGGTATGGGTATGTGCACTGTGCAAAGCAAGGATGAAAGGATGGTGTACTAGCAAAGGCTGTAGATTAGTGGACTGCATGGCTCAGGGGGAAAGGTACGCTGTCGGTTAACAGGGAAAGGAGTGATAATGCATGTACCTTATCTGGTCAGGGGCAGCATGGGTGTCCACGTAGCGGTGCGTGTGGACCACACAGTGGGTGGCCATCCTTTGGTTCTTGTGTAGCCATCGTGCGGGCACCCTGGTAAGTGTGTACGAGATCCCCAAATTTGGGGCACCGACCTCGATTTGCATGCCGGACCGCCAAGGGGGGTGATTTTTTTTTTGCGTCAGATGTTCTCCTGGTCGTTGGGGTGCAGAACCGTTCGTTAATCGGACGCCTGTGGTGTCCATTTTGGATGCTGTAAAATCCTATGTTAGGGAAAAATCACGCACAGGTTATAAATTTGGGCTCAAAATTTAAAGATTCTAAGTAGAAATGGCTCATTTAATAAAATCATTGATTTTTATACCATAAAAACTCATAAATTCAACTATTACATGGACATTTCTTTATTAGTGAATATGGGTACATCCTTTCCCCCTTAAAGAAATTGAGATGTCCTCATCTCATCATGAATTGGGGATAATCCTTTAAGAGTGTAGCTTCACCTTCCCAAGTTGCATCCTCTTTAGGGTAATCTTTCCACTGTACTAGATGTTCTACAAGAGTTCTATTTCGGCATTGCCTTTCCCTAGAATCTATGATCCTACTGGGCTGTAATTCAAGGACTCCTTGAGTAGGGATCACAACTTGTTCATCATCAAGAATATCATTGAGACTGGGTACATAAGGTTTTAACAAACTTACATGAAATATATTGTGGGCTTTGATATGGGCTGGGAGTTGGAGTTTATAGGCACTTTTACCTAGACACTTGATAACTGTATAGGGACCACAATACCTAGGGCTGAGCTTCTTATATTTCCCAAGTGATAGAGAACTTTGTTTGGGTCGCACTTGTAGAAGAACTTTGTCTCCCCTGTATAGGGACCACAATACCTAGGGCTGAGCTTCTTATATTTCCCAAGTGATAGAGAACTTTGTTTGGGTGGCACTTGTAGAAGAACTTTGTCTCCTTCCTTGAAGATCCTTTCAAACCTCTTGGTGTCAACATAATGCTTTTGTCGATCTTGGGCAGCTTTAATATCCTTTTGGATTGCCTTGGTTTGTTCCTCCATCTCTTCGAGAATTTTCCTAGATGCCTCAACACTTATGGTCGGATCAAAGAAATTTAGAGGAGACAAGCATTCTTTCCCATAGAGTGCTTTGAATGGTGACATTCCTATGCTCTGATGATAAGATGTATTGTAGGCAAATTCTACTAGAGGAAGGTATTGAATCCACCTTCTTGGTTCCTGTCCACAATATGCTCTGACAATGTCTTCAATTACTTGATTGACTCTCTCAGTAGCCTTGGCCATCAGTCTCTGGATGATAAGCTGTGCTAAAGCAAAGTCCCAAGGCTTGAAATAAGGACTGCCAGAACTTTGAAGTGAATTCAGAATCCCAGTCACTTACTATCCTTTTTGGGAGACCATGAAGTTTGAGGACTTCCTTGATGAATATTTGAGCAACATTAGAAGCTTTGAAGGTCTTCTTTTCTGGTATAAGGTGAGCTACTTTGGTAAGTAAGTCCACTACTACCAAAATGGAGTCATATCCTCCTTAAACAATGGGGAGACTTGTGAGACAAAATCCATACTAATGCACTTCCACTTCATTTGGGGAATATCCAAGGGTTGAAGTTTGAGGACTTCCTTGATGAATATTCGAGCAACATCAAAAGCTTTGAAGGTCTTCTTTTCTAGTATAAGGTGAGCTACTTTGGTAAGTAAGTCCACTACTACCAAAATGGAGTCATATCCTCCTTGAACAGTGGGGAGACTTGTGACAAAATCCATACTAATGCACTCCCAATTGGGGAATATCCAAGGATTGAAGTTTCCCGGGCATCTTGACCCTTTCATCTTTGATCCTTTGGCATGAGAGACATTGCTTCAAGTACCGAAGGACATCATTTTTCAAGCCTGCCTAATGAAAGCTCTTTCTCATGGCATTTAATGTTTTTGCATAGCTTGCGTGTACTACAGCAGGACTATCATGAGCTTCACGGAGGATAGTTTCGTTAAAGCGGGATTCTTAGGGATACATAGCTTGTGATTGAAGTAGAGGCTTCCTTCATGATTGGAGTATCCTTTGATTAGATTCTTCTCTTTCTCTGAATTTCCCCCTTCTTCTACTAACTTCATCATCCTCTGACAATCTGGATCATGAGATGAGCCTTCTTCCACCTTGACTAGTATGGGATTATTTGGCATTGAAATTGCACTTAAGAAAGATTTGTGGCTAAGTGCATCTGTTACCACATTATCTTTCCCAGGGTGGAGTTTGATGTCGAAGTCATATTCTTGTAGAATTTCAATCCATCTCCTTCGCCCCGCATGTTGAGGTTAGGTTGGGTGAAGATCCACTTCAGACTTTTGTGGTCAGTTACAAGCTGGAATTCACCCCCCAAGAGATAATGTCTCCATAATTTGAGGCAATGAACAACTGCTAAGAGCTCCAAATCATGGGTGGCATAATTTGCTTCATATTACTTCAGCTTGCGAAGTATAAATGACTGTTCTTCCTTCTTGGCCTAAGACACCACCAAGTGCTAGACTACTGGCATCCGTAAGTACTTCAAATTTCTTGGTGAGAAGTTTCAGGACTGGGACAGAAGTAATAATGACCTTGAGCTAATCAAAATTGTTTTGATGGATTGGCACAACCACACTATTTTACAATCCTTCTTAAGAATATCCGTCAAAGGTGCAGCTCTACCAAGGCATAATCTTTGATAAAAATCGTATACCATCCCGTTATTCCCAAAAACCCACAAACTTCACAAACTGATTAAAGGGGTGGCCACTCCAAAATATCTTTGACCTTGGCGGGGTCTCATGAGATGCCATCTTTGGAGATGATGAACCCAAGATACTCAATTTGATGAGTAAAGAAGGTACATTTTCTCTTCTTGGCATAGAGTTTGTGGCCGCACAACAATTGCAGAACTCTATGCACATGCTCCTCATGCTCTTCCATTGATTTGGAGTAAATTAAGATGTCATTAAAAAAAACAAACACAAATTCATCCAAGTAAGGATGGAATATATCTTGCATTAGGCAGTTGAAGGTTGTAGGAGCATTGGTTAACCCGAATGACATTACAATAAACTCATAGTGGCCATAACGGGTATTGAAGGCTGTCTTGGGTATATCTGCTTCCTTGACTTTGAGCTGATAGTAACCAGACCTCAAATCTATTTTTGAGAAGACTTTGGGCCCATGAAGCCTGTCAAGAAGTTCGTCGATGGGAGGGATAGGATACTTATTCTTGATAGTGACTTGATTTAGCCCTTGATAATCTATGCAAAGGCGGAGAGTTCCTCCTTTTTTTGGAAAAGAAGAGGTGCTCCCCAAGGAGAGCTACTGGGGCATACGAATCCTTGCTCAATGAGTTGGAAAAGTTACTCTTTAAGTTCAATGGCTTCAAGAAGGGACATTTTATAGGGTGTTTTTGAGACAGGTCCAGCTCGAAGGATCACCTTGAATTCATGATCGACTTCTCGAGGAGGCGGTAGCCCTGTAAGCTCACAGGGAAGATGTCAGAGAATTCTTGGAGCCAAGAGGGTTCTGTCTCCTTACTAGGTTCAATGGCTTTGTTGAGCTTGACTAGGAAAACTTCCTAACCATTACGTGTTCCCTTGAGAAGATGTTTTACCTTGACTACCCTAGATTTAGGTTTTCCTGTTATCCCCTAAACGGATATTTTATTGGCCATGCTCATTTTCAAAAGTGATACTCCCTTGGTTACAATGAATGCTAGCTTTGTTCGCAATTAACCAATCCATCCCAAGGATTCCATCATAAATTTCTAATGGCAACACTCTAAAGTGGCCATGAGTTCGCTCATTACCCAGCTCAAAATCAAGGTTTCCTACAGAGTGGCAAGATACTACTTCTTTCCCACTAGCTAACTCTACAGTCATTCTTCTAGCTGTTTTTTGACCCAAGTTTAATTTTTGCAAACACCTAGGAGAAAGAAATGAATGGGTACTGCCACAATCAATTAAAAGCTGGAATGGCTTACCATGATGTGAGTGGCTAGGGTTTGGATTACACCAAATTGTTTGTTCGGACCTTGGTATTCTACTACCGCATGGACGATGGCGCTCTCTTCTTCAGCCATTTCCAAGGTCGGTTCTTGACTTATAATACAGGTGGTCCTAGTAGCAACTGCTCCTCCGCGGCCTCTGCCACGTCCACTGCCTCTTGCACCTTGGTGGATAGGGGTTCTACTGCCTTGATTTCCTCTGCCACCTTGGGGAAATGATGTTGCCATCTTGGGACAATTGGCCCTAAAGTGTCCCGGCTCATTGCACTCAAAACACAGAGGGCTTTCTTTGGAAAGTGTTGCTTTGTCGCCCTCTATTGTAGTAGGGAAAATTCTGTTGGGGTTTTTTGTAGGGTTGATCTTTAGGATTTTCCTCAGGGGGTAAGATCTCTTTTGAGGCTTAGGTTTGTCAGTCCTCATTTCTTTCACAAGGGGCTTTGCTCGTATGAGAGCATCCCGTAATGTGCTTGGTGTCATTGCTTCAAGGCAGGAATCTAAGGGTTCATTTAACCCTTGGTAGAAACGAGCCACTTGCTGGAATTAGTCATACCTGGGGCATACTTTCGAAGAGTAATAAACTTGGAATAGTAGTCCTCGAGAGTTAAGCAGCACTGCCTAAGACTAAAAAACTCATTCATCTTTATGGATTCATGGGATGGGGGAAGATATGTTTTCTTCACGGCCTGCTTGATGTCTTCCCACGTTTGAGAATGCTCTGTGACTCCCTTGTCACGGCACCACTATTTCCACCAGAGTTTGGCATCTTCGGTGAGGTGAAACCGTGCAAGCATAGACTGATTTGCTACTCCAGTACCGGCGACGATAGAGAAATAATCGTCTATCGCTTCAATCTAGAGTTCAGCATCCTTCTCAATCTTTGAACCTTCTTCTTTAAAGGAGGGAGGTTGCATTTGCTTGAGCAGGAGCTTCTTCTCCTGGATATCAGTGTAAAGTGCATTAGGAACTGGAGGGTGATCGTCCTGGCCATCATTGTAAAAATAATTTTAAGATTACAAGATTCATACTTGCACAACGCTTATTTTGGAGAGTAAAACATTGAAATCATTTTATTTCTAAATATTTACAAGGATGAGTTTTATTACAAAGATCTAAGACTAATATAATTAGTTTTATTTGCCATCAAGGGAAATTCCTAAGCTTGACTATGACATAAGGGTAGAGTGGTCCACATAGGTGAAGTATGGGGGTTTTGGTGTAGTTTCTAAGACTCTAGAAACTGATGGTAAGGGTGGTAGACTCTGGATTGGAGTAGGTCCCAACATAGCTACTCTATCACAGGAGCAAGGTAAGACTTGCATCACCTGGTCATACACCTAGCGACCCTGAGGTATGCGAATCCCATCTATAGTCATAGAGAGGTATCGGCTCAAGGGGTACGAACCAAAATAAATGGATCATCTTCAACTTTTCAATCCAACGAATCTGCTTTAGGTCGGTGGTAAGGTTCCCAATTTGATCTACTCGGATGAAGAAATATCTCGGCCCACAACTCTAGAAATCTCTACCCCATCCTCCTTCAATACGAGAGAAATGGGGGAGGGACATCTTCTCTAGTATCTGCACCATGGTGTCATGGAACTCCGAATTTGAGGAGTGACTAGCAGTCTCGAAGATACATTGGAAAACTAGAAACTTCGAGTAGACATCTTCCTCTTCCTACAATCATTCAAATATCAATTAAACTTGTTTTTTTAGTAGGATGTTTTTATTAATTAGCATTATGTTAGGTAAAATATACAATGTAAAACATTCCTTAAATGGCAAGTCCTAGGAGCTAAGATTGGCTCTGATACCAATTGTAAGGTTCTCCCCTTCCAAAATAGGGGAAGCACTTTAAGATAGTCCACTAAGTCTTAACTTGGAGAAAATTTCCTATTCATGACACCTTGACCATGTAGAGATTCAAGGATACGATTCATAGGTAAGACCTAGTCCTATCCCGCAGGGGGAGCGTGATGTTCTAAAAATCAAATCACCCATAGGGTAATTGATCATAAATTGGGCAACTACTAGACTTGATTTCTAGAGGCAACGCTTTTTTCCTCATCCATGCAAGGCACAGCCGTTGGCCTAGTCTTCTACAATAGAGTTGCCCAAGAACCTATTTATCTAGCATAGGGCTTTCACTTAATTTGTTGGAAAGCTACCCGACTAATCGGGTCCACTCGAGGATGGTGCCGTCGAGGCATTCCATCCTCCCACTTTCCACCCTACTCACGCGTCAATTTGTTTTCTAATTAATCCTACCACACTGTTTGACATAAATAAACATGTTTCTTAATTAGGACCCTTTTCACAAGGTTTGTTAAAACATCCTTTTTTTCCACAATACAATAATGCCAAAGATAAGATTTATATAAAAAAATTATACACGAATCAATTTCATAGAAGCCAAATCGGCTCTCTTATTCTTTTCCTTTATACCACCGATGATCTAGAATTCTGCCTTCCAGCCTCTATGCTGGGCAAAATCCTACGGGACCATACACCTCATCAGCGGGGCCATTGGCAACGAGGCTCAAGCCGGCCTGTTTCCCTCTCAGGCTCCATCGCTCGATCCTCCCGCCCCTCAGAGGGATGTCTGCACACTAGGGTGGGCTTATTCACCGCTCAAGCCTGGGCCCTCAGAACTAGACAACATCATAATCTCTCGGCTCAATCGGCAAACCTTATTCTCCCAATGGTATGAGGGTTACCTTGGACCATTCTCGGGCTTTGCTAACAATGCCGCCCGGCTACACAAGCACGGAACGGAGTTAGCATCGAAGCCAAGAAAAACTTGCACTCTTTAAAGATAACAATTTCACTACAATTCATTGAATACATCATCACTCAATTCGTAGCTTCATACAATTTTATGTCATTATTTTAAAAGAAAAAGATACACATTTATTAACACTAATATTTTAAAAAAACTATTCTTTAAAAGATAACCAAGCTAACCTGGCCACCATTTGAGGAGCTTGTAATGGGAGGGTTGGAGCCGCATTGGGAGCATCTTCTCTAATCTCATTGTTGCGCGCTCCTCTCGAGGTCATATTCTGACGTTTCCGAGATGGGGCCATCTTGGACGTCGTCTTGTAGGACTCGCTAAACGCTCCAGTCAGATCTCAATTTTGAGATCGTTTGCTCACCGTATGAGCAAAAGACCACAGCACATGAACCCTCTCTAAGGCTAAAACATCTTGCTAAAGTCCACGCAAATAGGGGGTGGGGGTGGGGGTGGGAGAGAAGAGTTAAGGAAACTCTCTTCTAACAAGAGGGGGATAGAGGAAAAATGCCTTATCTGAAAAGTGGCAAATGAGGGGGTGTGGAGAGGGGTGGTTGTACTACAGCAAGCACACTGCACAGCGACACAGATGGTGGTACAGACAGCAGCACGACAGAGCATGGGTACGCAGAAATGCGTACTGCCCATGGAGCACCCCGAGGGTTTATATAACTATGGGGTATGGGTATGGGTGCTGCGCAAAGCAAGGACAAAAGGACGGTGTAGATTAGTGGCCTGCATGGCTCAGGGGAAAAGGTACGGTGTCAGTTAATAGGGGAAGGAGTGGTACGCATGTACCTTATCTGGTCAGGGGCAGCATGGGTGTCCACGTAGCGGTGCGTGTGGATCAGAATGGTGACATTCCTATGCTCTGATGATAAGATGTATTATAGGCAAATTCTACTAGAGGAAGGTATTGAATCCACCTTCTTGGTTCCTGTCCACAATATGCTCTGACAATGTCTTCAATTACTTGATTGACTCTCTCAGTAGCCTTGGCCATCAGTCTCTGGATGATAAGCTGTGCTAAAGCAAAGTTGAGTTCCCAGGGCTTGAAATAAGGACTGCCAGAACTTTGAAGTGAAGTTAGAATCCCGGTCACTTACTATCCTTTTTGGGAGACTATGAAGTTTGAGGACTTCCTTGATGAATATTCAAGCAACATCAGAAGCTTTGAAGGTCTTCTTTGCTAGTATAAGGTGAGCTACTTTGGTAAGTATGTCCACTACTACCAGAATGGAGTCATATCCTCCTTAAACCGTGTGGGGAGACTTGTGACAAAATCCATACTAATGCACTCCCACTTCATTTGGGGAATATTCAAGGGTTGAAGTTTCCCAGGCATCTTGACCCTTTCAGCTTTGATCCTTTGGCATGAGAGACATTGCTTCAAGTAGGGAAGGACATCATTTTTCATGCCTGCCCAATGAAAGCTCCTTCTTATGGCATTTAATGTTTTTGCATAGCCTAGGTGTCCTGCAGAAGCAGGACTATCATGAGCTTCATGGAGGATTAGTTTCTTTAAAGAAGGATCCTTAGCCTATGATTGAAGTAGAGGCTTCCTTCATGAGTGGAGTATCCCTTGATTAGATTCTTCTCTTTCTCTGAATTTTCCCCTTCTTCTACTAACTTCATCATCCTCTGATAATCTGGATCATGAGATGAGACCTTCCACCTTGACCAGTATGGGATTATTTGGCATTGAAATTGCACTTAAGAAATTAAGTGCATCTACTACCAAATTACCTTTCCCAGGGTGGATTCTGATGTCAAAGTCATATTCTTATAGAATTTCAATCCATCTCCTTTGACTCATGTTGAGGTTAGGCTGGGTGAAGATCCACTTCAGACTTTTGTGGTTAGTTACAAGATGGAATTCACCCCCTAAGAGATAATGTCTCCATAATTTGAGGCAATGAACAACTGCTAAGAGCTCCAAATCATGGGTGACATAATTTGCTTCATATTGCTTCAGCTTGCGGGAAGTATAAGTGACTGGTCTTCCTTCTTGGCCTAAGACACCACCAAGTGCTAGACTACTGGCATCAGTGCACTTCAAATTTCTTGGTGAAATCAGGAAGTTTCAGGATTGGGGCAGAAGTAATAATGACCTTGAGCTGATCAAAACTGTTTTGATGGATTGGCAGTCAACCACACTATTTTGCAATCCTTCTTAAGAAGATCCGTCAAAGGTGCAGTATCTCTACCAAGGCATAATCTTTGATAAAAATCCTATACCATCCCGTTATTCTCAAAAACCCACAAACTTCACGAAATGATTTAAGGGGTGGCCACTCCAAAATATCTTTGACCTTGGCGGGGTCTACTGAGATGCCATCTTTGGATACAATGAACCCAAAATACTCAATTTAATGAGTAAAGAAGGTACATTTGCTCTTCTTGGCATAGAGTTTGTGTCCGCGCAACAATTGCAGAACTCTACGCTCATGCTCTTCCATTGATTTGGAGTAGATTAAGATGTCATAAAAAAAACAAGCACAAATTCATCCAAGTAAGGACGGAATATATCTTGCATTAGGCAGTTGAAGGTTGTAGGAGCATTAGTTAACCCGAATGACATTACAGTAAACTCATAGTGGCCATAACGGGTATTGAAGGCTGTCTTGGGTATATCTGCTTCCTTGACTTTGAGCTAATAGTAACCAGACCTCAAATCTATTTTTGAGAAGACTTTGGGCCCATGAAGCCTATCAGGAAGTTCGTCGATGCGAGGGAAAGGATACTTATTCTTGACAGAGTGACTTGATTTAGCCCTCGATAATCTATGCAGAGGCGGAGAGTTCCTCCTTTTTTTGGAAAAGAAGAGGTGCCCCCCAAGGAGAGCTACTGGGGCATACAAATCCTTGCTCAATGAGTTGGGAAAGTTGCTCTTTAAGTTCAATGGCTTCAGGAAGGGACATTCTATAGGGTGTTTTTGAGACAGGTTGAGCTCCAAGAATCACCTCGATTTCATGATCGACTTCTTGAGGAGGCGATAGCCCTGTAAGCTCATCACAGGGAATATGTCAGAGAATTCTTGGAGCCAAGAGGGTTCTGTTTCCTTACTAGGCTCAAGGGCTTTGTTGAGCTTGACTAAGAAAACTTGCTGACCCTTATGTGTTCCCTTGAGAAGATGTTTTGCCTTGACTACCCTAGATTTAGGTTTTTCTGTTTTTCCCTGAACGGATATTACTTGGCCATGCTCATTTTTAAAAGTGATACTCCCTTGGTTACAATGAATGCTAGCTTTGTTCGCACAATTAACCAATCCATCCCAAGGATTCCATCATAAATTCCTAATGGCAAGACTCTAAAGTGGCCATGAGTTTGCTCATTACCCAGCTCAAAATCAAGGTTTCCTACAAAGTGGCGAGATACTACTTCTTTCCCATTGGCTAACTCTACAGTCATTCTTCTAGTAGCTATTTTTTGACCCAAGTTTAATTTTTGCAAACACCTAGGAGAAAGAAATGAATGGGTATTGCCACAATCAATTAAAATCTAGAATGGCTTACCGTGATGAGTGGCTGGGGTTTGGGTTACACTAAATTGTTTGTTCGGACCTTGGTGTTCTACTACCACTGTTCTACTACCGCATGGACGGTGGCGCGCTCTTCTTCAGCCATTTCCAAGGTCGGTTCTTGACTTATAATACAGGTAGTCCTAGCAACTACTCCTCTGTGGCCTCTGCCATGTCCACTGCCTCTTGCACCTTGGTGGATAGGGGTTCTACTACCTTGATTTCCTCTGCCACCTTGGGGAAATGATGTTGCCATCTTGGGACAATTGGCCCTAAAGTGTCTCGGCTCATTGCACTCAAAACACAGAGGGCTTTCTTTGGAAAAAGCAGCATACGAGCGGGGGACAAAAGTGGTTCTTTGTCGCCCTCTATTGTAGTCGGGGAAATTCTGTTGGGGTTTCTTGTAGGGTTGATCTTGTAGGATTTGCCTCAGGGTAAGATCTCTTTTGAGGCTTAGGTTTGTCAGTCTTCATTTCTTTCACAAGGGGTTTTGCTCGTATGAGAGCATCCCGTAATGTGCTTGGCGGCATTGATTCAAGGTGGTAATCTAAGGGTTCATTTAACCCTTGGTAGAAACGAGCCAGGAAAGTAGTCATAACTGGGACATACTTTCGAAGAGTAATAAATTTGGAATAGTAGTCCTCAAGAGTTAAGCTACACTGCCTAAGACTAAAAAACTCATTCATCTTTATGGATTCATGGGATGGGGGAAGATATCTTTCCTTCACGGCCTGCTTGAGGCATTCTCTTGGGTGAAGGAACTATTGTGTGGAGTTTACTTTGTTAACTAAAATTTTATGAGTTTCAGTGTGATTCAAGCACATTTGGTCCCTGATTTAGCTCCACAAGTTTTTTTGTAGGCACTTTGTGAAGTGTCAAATATGAGATTTTGAATATGTATGTCTGATTTCTGCTTCGGTGCAAAGTTGTAGCAAAAAATTGGGTACAAAATATTATGTACATAGAATTTAAGCTTTGCAAGTTATTGGTGGATGTATGTTTAAAGGACTTTTCCATATACAGTTTGCAATATAATATGTGTATGGTATTACTCTGCAAGTGCATAAGTTTTTGCAATTACTATTTAGTAAGTTATTGCAATTGCCATGTCTGATAGTCTATCCCAAATTGTGAGCAAGAAGTTGGACACGAATAACTTCCAAGCTTGGAAGTTTAGGATGATTAATTTCCTTATGAAAAAAGGATATTAGGAGTTCATCATAGGTGATTATAGAGGAATCAAATATTGGTGAAGAAAATCCCACCCCTCACCAAGTGCAGGTATATAAAGCATGGCATGAAAGTGCTAGCAACAGATAAGTGCTATATTAGTTGTCTGTCAGTGTGACAAACTCTATTATTATGCATGTATAGGATGCACAAACACCTAATGAGGCTTGCGATTGGTGAAGATGTATAGCACAAACACTCAAGCTTGGAAGATGCTACAGCTACAGCAGGAGATACATAATGTGACTAGAGGGAAGCTAAGTGTAGATATGGTGTCAGTGAGCTTGAATATCCTTGGCAACAACAAGGAATATAGTCATTTTTAGATCTCCATTAGAGTTTGAGAGAACTTTCCTAATTTTTTGAAACTAATTACTCTTCTCATTCATGTTGAGGAGATGAATATTGGGAGAGGTTTATCCTTTGGAAATTTACACAATTAGGCCTTGTACTCACATACAAGTAGATGTAGAGGCTAGAGACTGAGGTATGAATATTTTAGAAATATAAATCATGGGTAGCAACATTACCAACAACAAGAATCTAATGTACAAACAAGTGAAAAAGGCCACTCTAGAGGTAGGGAGGAGAGCTAGAGAGGCCGAGGTGGTCGAAAAAGAAATATAAATATAAATAACATAGAGTGCTATTACTATGGCAAACCAAGGCACATGGCAAAGGATTTCTATAAAAAGAAAAATGATATCAAAAGTGGGAAGTTGTAGTAAGGTAACTGTATTATCAAGTAAACAAGGTGATAATAGAAGTGAACAGCTATTTGTGATGTAGCACATGCTCAGTTCCATAACAGAGGATATGTGTCGAGATCAAGGGATATTTGGTATATAGATGCACACCTCTAACCACATGATTAGCTATTGTGGTGAGTGGTTTAGAGATATATAAAAAATGAAAAACCCAACCTATGTAGAAATAGATGATGATATTATACACCCCATTCTACATAATGTTGGTAAAGCTCCATTTTCTATGTAGGATGTGGATGTCTATGTAGGATAGAAAAGTAAAGTTATTGCCATGGATATACTTCATGTCTCAAATATTATGAAGATCTTGTTTTTCTATTGTACAGATGGTTAAGCAAGGTCTCCAAGTAAGGTTTAATCCTCAAGGATGTATGTGAAGCATGTCGGCTTAGTAAGTAGGATAAACATGTTTTCTTGCATGAAAAGCATGGAAGCGCAAGGACATTTGATTTTAAGACTACAACAATTATAAGTTGCAAATACTATGTTACATTCATTGATGGTGGTCACACTAGGAAAGTGTGGGTTTATTTTATGAAAAAGTGGGTATTTACTCACTTTTAGAGATTTAAAGCCTTGGTCGAGAAGAAAAAAGGTATGTAAATAAAATGTCTAAGATTAGTTGGTGGGGGAGAATATTTCTCCAATGAGTTTAATGATTTCTTCAGGGAGCATGGCAATTCACATGCAGATACACTCCACAATAGAATGGTATTGTAGAAAGGAGAAATAAGCACATTGTAGAAGTGGCATGTCCCTTAACATCTAAAAAGAATATGTCATATTATTTTTGGTCTATAGTAGTAGTAGCAATTGTTGTTTTCATAATGAAAAGGACCCCCACTGTAGCTATTCATGGCATGATAGTAGCTGAACAAATCTTTACATGCATAAACTAGATGCATCTTGCTTGAAAGTGTTTAAATGTATTGCATATTTGCATGTTCTTGATAAAGTGAGAACAAAGGCACAGAAATGCATCTAAATGGTTACAGATGTCATAACCCTATCTCTCAGAGAGATGCAAGTATAAGCAGAGATGTTATCTTTGATGAGATGAGTAGCTGCTGGTATGCACTAATGAAGAAAATTAAAGATTTAAATGTAAGAAATAATGATGTTGTCCCACACATAGAGTAGCAATTGTAGGTGCTTAGTGGACATGGAGAGATCACTAGGATCCAATGTTAGTCCATGGTTAGGCAAGTTGAGGACAAATGTAAGTACACGTATCATGCAAAGGGAAGATAAAGGTAGATTAACCTTTTATGCTTGATCTATTAGTAGGTCCTCATATATGGATGGTGAATCTAGTGGAGAGCCTTAATGAAGAGCTTAGCATTGTGTCAGTGGTGGTTGATCCTAGTGCAAGGAGAACCAGGGTTGTTTTGAGGACACTTGGGCAGTTAGATCTAGAGCAAAGCCTTAATGAGGAGCTTAGCATTTTGTAAGTGGTTACTCCTGGTGCAAGGAGAACCAAGGCTATTTTGAGGACATCTGGTAGTTAGATCTAGGTGTATGCAAGTCTACGAGGGCTAGATAACATGTTGATAGGTTAAGATATGATAGGCATAGAGCCCATCACACAGATGTTGATTGGACTAGTAGTGTCATGCAGATAGAAGATCTACCAACTTGCTTTATGATTTTTTTTAAGAGTGATGGTGTAAGTTGGAGTAGCAAGAAAAATAGCTGATAGTTTCCTTGTCAAGTACAAAGGTAGAGTACAAAGGTGCTACTACTATGGTAGCTTACGAGCTAGGTTTCAAAAGCTACTTGGTGATATGGGTAAGCCCATAGATAGGGCCATTATCATTTATTGTGATAATGTGAGTAGCATTATATAGGTAGCTAGTAACCCAGTCTATTGTGCTCTAGGACAAAGCCCATTGAGGTGCATTATCACTTTGTGAGGGAGAATGGTATATGGCAGCACAAAGGATTAGGTGGTTGAAAGACATTAGGTACAAAGAAGTTTCACAGGTTTAGGAGCTTACTTGGAGTACAGTGTGTGGAGTTGAGCTCGAGGGGGAGTGCTGAGTTATTGAGCTCAACTAGTATTGTAGACATTGATGACCCACATGTGGGTGATAGCTTCCACACTTATGCCACTGGCATGGTAGGCTGCATGACAACCACATTTGTATTGCTAGAGTATGGAATAGTTATAACGCCAGCTCGTATGGTCAGGTTCACACTATGGACCGACTATTTTATGTTATAGTAGGAGAGTAATTTTTGTTATAATTTCCTTATAATATGTACTCTTATTTCTTTAGTTTATAATTATAGAGAAGATAAGAAGATAAAAGAAAATTCAGCCATCTCTCTTTCTCTCTCTCTTGTGTCTTGAGCTTGAGAGGAGTGTTAAGATATCGAGCTCAACTAGTGCTATGGACATTGATGCTTGGGTGATAGCTTCTGCACTTATGCCATTGCACATTTGGTGAGATTATGTTTGATATACCATCACCAGTGGATATGGCAGGCTATGTGACATCCACATTTAGATTACTAGAGTATGGCATAGTTATAGCACTATCTCATAGAGTTCAAACTATGAAGAACTGACCATTGTATGTCATAGTAGGAGAGTATTTTTCCTTATAATATGTACTCTTATCTCTTTAGTTTATGGTTGTAGGAGAAGATAATAAGATAGAAGAAAATTCAGCCATCCATCTCTTGCTTGTAGAGAAGATAAGAAGATAGAAGAAATTCAACCATCCATCTTTCACTGATGTCTTACTTTCTCTTGTGTGTGCTTACAAAAGGAACTCATACTTTCCCTCTCCATCTTTTTCTTATGTCTCTTGATTTGTTTTGTGTATGTGTTTGCTTATAAGGAGATCAATCTCTCTCTCTCCCCCACATTCTCTTTACTTCTTACACATGTTCCTTTCTATGCTTTATATATGTTTGATTGCAAGTAACTCAAGCTCTCACTCTCTCCTGAATTCTCTTTACTTCTTACACGTGTTTTTCTATGCTTTGTGTAAGAGAGTGAGAGAGTTGGGAAGTGCAACAAACTTCTTGTTGGTGATAATGAGAAGGAGACTTGGGAACTTCTTATGGGTCTTGGAGGTCAAAAAGATCCTAGATTGGAAGCAAGGTAAGAATCCCACAAGGGTTGTTTCGAGTTTCACTATTTGCTTGAATGGGAGAGTTCTTTTGGAAGAGGACAAATAGGCCATAATAGCACCTATATAGGGAAGTTGCATTGCTCTAAGGTAATTACTCTCATAGTGCAAGAACACTCTCCCATTGTGCAATTGACAATTCCCTATTACTAAACCTCTCTCTAATCTTCTCTCTAATGCACTTGCCAGGCCACATTTTAAGTGTGTGAACACTTATGGCCATGTAGATAAGGCAATTTCTCTCATAATGTAAGAACACTCTCCCATTATGTAATTGAGCTTCCTTCTCATCTCCCTTTCTATGGCTATTTGGGTTTGAAGTGCCAGGAGCTATTCTTTAAGAGAAGGGAGGTTGAGAATTCATGGAAGAAGATATGCAAATAGATTTTAAAGAAAATGTGTATGGTACTCCATCTTAATTGAGTGCATCTCCTTCTTGTAGTGGTCCTAAAGCTCTTGAATTTTGATCTAATGGCATGATTTTTTTATTTTTCCCCAAAACGTTTTAACATTTTTCATGGATCTATGGTTGCAAATTTCTAAGCCTAATTCTTAAGCCTTCTCTTGCAAATTCCTACCAATTTCTTGAGGAATCCTTGAGAGCTTTGGTAGCTTGAGATATGTCCTAGGATTTCCTCAAATTTTCTTCATACTTTTCTCTAATTTCTTTTTTTTATTTTCCCTCTTCTTGCACATGGAGAAACCCTAGAAATCTTGATCATTTGTTTGAATATCTGCACATTGGCAATCTAGGGATTTAGAGGCATGACATTAGGCATTGTAGGCTTTCTTTGCACCTTCCAAAAACCCTAAAAATGCATGGCAATTTCTCCTATAGCTTGGTGGAAAAATTCGTAGCTTCCCTGTTGAAGTTTTAAATGGCTTCATTACTTACTATGGCTTCCTTAGCCTTTATTAAGGTGAAAACAAGCTATTTTGAGCATTTCATAGAGATTTTGAAGGGCTATAAAGAAGGTATAATGGTTGTCCACATTTTTTCTTCTTAAGATATCAAACTTTAAAGAGACTTTAAGCATTGGTGCTTTGGCCTTTTACCATTGGTGAGTGAATCACTTCATTACTTGCTTGATTTAGGGTTTCATTCGTGGTTATGATTAAGAATGGTGTGATTCTTAAGAATGGTATGATTAAGAATGGTGTGATTCTTAAGAATGGTATGATTAAGAATGGTGTGATCCAGGGTTTCATTCGTGGTTATGATTAAGAATGGTGTGATTCCATGAAACCCTTAGATTCATGAAGCATTAGATCATTCCCTCTTTTTGTACAAGTACATGATGGTCATTGGTTGCATTAATGACAGACAGATTAATGCAACCTAAGGGCTTCTATGTGGCATTAGGGCAAGCATTGGCCTATTGCTATTCCATTGTGATAGATTTCATGATGAAACTTGTGGATCCAAGCTCCCATGGAGACAATGATGAGAAGAAAGAACTAATCCTATATTAATTAACATGTGATTAAGCTAAGCTAAGCTAAGGTGGGTGATACCTAATAATAAACATAATGAATGAACTAAGTTAATTTAACTTAAGAATCAAGCACAATTAGGTTACAAGATTGAGACTTATACTCATAGAGGCTTGAGAGCTTGCTACATTTTGCATTGCTTGAAATGATCCTCTTTTATATGAGGAGAGTACAACAAAGCTATAATGGCTCATGTTGTGGGATAACTTGAATAGGTGACTTGGCACTCTAGCATCACTCAATTTAACACCCCCCTTGATGCTAGATTGGGTACAATTTTTAGGCTTTCACTCTTCCTCTCTCTCCCTTTGTGCTAGGCTACTTTGGCTCGTATGCTACTTTAGCATTATAGCTACTTTGGCTATGAAATTCAGCTTGAGTGCATCACATGGCCTCAGAGGCTGATTACATCACACTTTTTTTAAAGACAAGAGGGGTGAAAAAGTACAATGGTTCTTTCTCTAAAAGAGTGCGTCTTCAGCTGGGGTAGCTTTAGCCTCGATGTAGTTTGCTTGCTTCCTTTTTTGATAGTAATCTTCTTCTAGGTGACCAATTTTTTGACAATAGTCACAAACAAGATTTGTTTTATCTTTATATATTGCGACATTCATTTTTGGTATGACCAAGTTTTCCACACTGATAGCATCTTAGAAGTTGAGATGTTGATTAATTCGTCCTTTGAAATCTCCCACCCTTTGCATTTAGTGCTTGCTCACTTGAATGTGATTTGACTAGTTCTTTATCCTTGAATTTTGATTCTTGTTCAAGTAGAGATGATTCTACATCTTGAATTTTAGTGTTGGTGGGCACATTCTTAAGTGTAGAAACAAGTGATTCATAAGGTTCTTTGTCAACACTTTTTAACAATACGGCAATAGATTCATCTTCCTCAATGAAATTTTTTAATGCACTAAGTTGCTGTTTGATACCTTTGAGTTTACTGATGTGTTGTGCCATGGTCTCGGTCTCCTTCTTGTCAAGCTTGTAAAATTTCATGAGAAGGTTGATCTTTGAGCTCTTTGAGTCAGTGCCCGAAAATCTTGTTGAGTTCCTGCCATGCTAACTTGGCATCCTCGATGCTAGCAATGTGACTAATCACATCATCATCAAGATTTTGAGAGATGAGGCCCAATGCTTTGTTGTTTTGAAGTGTCTCAACCTCCACTTCTTCATCCTCAATAAGGTGCCAAAGCCACTTATGCATGTACATGGTCTTTCTTTACCATGTAAAAGATCCATTACCATTAAATCTTGAAACAACTTCAATACGGTCCATACTGAGAAGGTCTTACTAACAAGCTTTTATTTGGGTTTGTTAGTAGTGTCTAATCTTATACAAATTTGTAGTGAGAAGGTCAGGAAGGTCTTTGCACATGATAATGATTTACGGCCAGTGTCTAGTCCCAATACAAGGATGATAATGAAAACATTCTCTTCAATTGAGTAATGCAAGAGAATGCAGTGAATTTTGATGTAAAGGAGAACTTCCCACAGTGAATTTACACTCTAGGTTTCCAATCTTGGACTTCAATTAGCTCAATTTCTACTAATATAACACTAATGATAGTGATTAGTGCTTACTTATTGTGATTAAGTGAGCTAAATCTTGGAGCTTCCAATTGAGCTTGTCAAAGTGGTTGTTGAAGGGGATTTTTATGCTGACTTGATGCCCTTGAGGAGTACAAGATCCCTATGATGAGATTTTGGCTCAAAACTTTCAAAAAAATGGTGAAATTTGTTGATTGCTTATCCCAGCCGATATACAGCACTATTGGAGGAGCTTTTTGGTCAAGTTGGAATTTTACCATGTATTAGCGTAGGCTAGAAGGGATTGGCCTAATTGTATGCATAGACGGAGAATGGACGAAAAGAGAGTGAAAAGACCAATTCGGTGTTTAGCGCTAAAATCGGGTGAAATTGAAGAAGACCTCTTGGCTGTGCTTTAGCCTAGTGTTGCTTGAAAAAATCTTGCAAATTTTCTTGGCTAATGGAAGAGGGAATGAGCAATGGTGAGCATTTGATTTTTTGGCCACACATAGAAGAGTTGGATAAGATTGGGACTAGTAGATAATTAGGTGAGTAATGATGAGATTTAGCAAAAGAAAGGCTAGAGAAGGCTAGAGCTAAGCTAACGGGGAGCCTAAACCAAGCTCTAATACCATGATGAAACTTGTGGATCCAAGCTCCCATGGAGATGGTGTGATGAGAAGAAAGAACTAATCCTATATTAACATGTGATTAAGCTAAGCTAAGCTAAGGTGGGTGATACCTAATAACAAACATAATGAATGAACTAAGCTAATTTAACTTAAGACTCAAGCACAATTAGGTTACAAGATTGAGACTTGTACTCATAGAGAGAATTGAGAGCTTGCTACATTTTGCATTGCTTTTAAAATGGTCCTCTTTTATATGAGGATTGTACAACAAAGCTATGATAGCTCATGTGGGATAACTTGGCACTCTAGCATCATGCATTTCAACATTTCATACCGTGTGGGCTTCATTGCATGAGAATTCAAGCATTGGACACCACTATATACTTATGGAATGAAGATTAATTTCATTAATCATGCTTAAAGCTTGATTCTAATAATATAAGGCATGTCATATCCTTATGTGAGGAGGCACATGCATTGGTATTACATTCTTGTGGCTTTTGTTGGATTGTTGTATGTGATGGATAAAATTGGGAGAAGGGCATGAGTACATGCTAAGAAGAAATCATTAGTAATGATTAAATGACATTCATGAAAATCATGCAAGTGACTCTTACCCTATCCCATGTAATTGATCATATTGTAATTTCATCAAGAAATTAGAATCTACTATGGGAGGAGGGTACTATTGGGACTACGTGGAGTGGCCAAAGGGGAGTGCATCTTGAACCTTTTATGTCTTGAGTACTTTGGGAAAGTTGTATGAAAGGGGATTAAATACTAGGAGGTGAAGAAATGGCCTCAACTATTGCCTTGGAGTGATATTTGGTAAGAGGGTGGGAAGACTTGGCCAGGAGATCAGCAAGCACAAATCTCATCAACTTCCTACACCAACAAACTTTTGGTATAGCAAATTGCAAGGACTACATGTACTGATATATGCAATGACATGAAGAAAGATGACATTGGGATGCCTATGCATGATATGTTTTGTTGCCAAATGATTGGGCAAACACTTGGCTATTGGGATTGGATGTTGCAAATAGATAAGGGCACTCTTGAGTATTGAGATTTAACTCCAAATACAAAGGAGATGCTACCAAAATTCATCCTAAAGGCCATATACAATTGGGCATAAAACCTTGATTAAGTTATAAGCCATAACTTTCTCATTCAAAGCAATTACACCCTTGCAATGTACTCAAGAAGAGCTACAAGATGAGCCGACAACCATGCTAATTGGGTCGGTGAAAGCTAGTCAAATGTGAGAGTTAACTTTTATGTGCACAGTCAACTCTGCTCAAAGGAGGGTTCACTTTTTCAAATCTATGATTGAAGATCCTTAACCTACTCTCTAAGACCTACACGTCAATGTAAAGAACACCCTGATCGGAGTCCGTTTGAGCGGTGTATTAAAAAGTGGGCATGTGGCACAAATCCCAAAACACAAAAGTGGAAAGTGTGATCCAGGGTGGAACACATATTGTTGAGATATCAAGCTTAACTAGTGCTACAAACGGACATTGATGACCCGCCTGGGTGAAAGATTCCACACATGCCATTGGCATGGTTGGTGAGATTATGGTCGATATGCTGCCAATGGTGGATGACAGGCTGTGTGACAGCCACTTTGGAGTACTAGAGTTATGGCATAGTTATAGAGCCAGCTCATATAGTCGGGTTCACACTGACCACTTTGTATGTTGTAGGAGAGTACTTTCACTTTATGTATGTACTCTTATCTTTTAGTTATATGGTTGTAGAGAAGAGAAGAAGATAGAAGAAAATTCAAGCATCCATCTCTCTCTTGTGTCTTGAACTCTCTTGTGACGCTCTTGTGTGTGTGTGTGTGTGTGTGTGTGTGTTTGCTTTTGCAAGAAACTCAAGCTCTCTCTCTTTCCCCCACATTCTCTTTATGGTATCAAAGATCTGGTTTGTGTAAGAGCTAAGGAGGCAAGCAAGAGGCAAGCACAAAAGGAAGCGATACACGGGTAAGAGCATAATCATCTCTTTCCCTTCTTGGTTTAGGTACAACACCCCTCGGTAGCTCCGAGAGCTACACATATCCAATTGAGGAGCTATCTTGGAGGTGCTTGTGTGGTACGTAGTACTTTGTACGACATTTTTTAGGCCAAAATTGTGTTTCGAGTGTGTCTCGGTCTCTGTTTTATCACTACAAGGTATTTTTGATAGTTTCAAAAAGTTCTAGTTGAGAATTATCTTTGGTCAAAATCTGGTGCAGCAGTATATTTTGGGAGTGTAGACGGTGTTTGCACATATATTGTTTTGGCATTGGGTGTATGCACATGTGCTTTGGTCAGATTTGGTGACCTACAGGTTATGCTGAAGCACCGTTGTAGTAGTCACGGAAGATACTATTGTGTTACAGGTTGCATACAAAAATTGTCTGTTGTAGTTTTTTTATTGCTATAGGAAATCATGTCTGACGGAATCAATCAGATTGTCAATGAGAAGGTAGAAAAGAACAACTTCCATGCCTAAAAGTTCAGTACTTTGTACTACATTTTTTAGGCCAAATTTGTGTTTCAAGTGCGTCTCAGTCTCTGTTTTATCACTACAAGGTATTTTTGATAGTTTTAAAAAGTTCTGGTTGAGAATTATCTTTAGTCGAAATCTGGTGCAGCAGTATATTTTGGGAGTGTAGATGGTGTTTGCACATATATTGTTTTGGCATTGGGTGTATGCACATGTGCTTTGGTCAGATTTGGTGACCTACAGGTTATGCTGAAGCACCGTTGTAGTAGTCATGGAAGATACTATTGTGTTACAGGTTGCATATAAAAATTATCTGTTGTAGTTTTTTTATTGTTACAGGAAATCATGTCTGACGAAATCAATCAGATTGTCAATGAGAAGCTGAAAAAGAACAACTTCCATGCCTAAAAGTTCAGAATGACCAATTTCCTTATGGGTAAAAAATTTTGGGACTATGTCGAAGGAGACAATGAGGAGCCCCCTAAGTTTTCTGAAGAGAATGCCACTCCAGCAGACATAAAGGCATTCAAGGATTAGAACCAGGGTGCAAGGAAATTCATGTATTGGCTTTCTTTTAGTGTCATAAACATGATGATAGGACACATACAGGATGCCAACACTCTAGCAGTTGCGTGGCAAAATCTAGTACTGACGTGCTAGACCAATACAGAGGCAAGGAAATTACAGCTAAAGCAAGAGTTGCATACTGTGGAAAAGAAAAGCATGTCTATTAACACAAATGAGTATGCTTTAAATATCAAAGGACATTGTTGAATCCCTTGGGTCCATCAATGTATCAATGGAAGATGATGATTTGGTGAGTGTCTATTTGAATGGGCTTGGCAAAGAGTACAAGCCATTTAAGACCTTCACTGCAATCAGAGAGAATATTCCCAACTTTCGGGACCTGGTGTCTAAGCTGATAATAGAAGAAAAGTCACTAGCTGAGAACTCTTCTTCATAAAACAAGCACACATCGAAACATGCCTTTTACTCTACTTCAGGTAGATGCAGAGGTAGAGGCCGTGGTTGAGGCCAAGGTGGTGGCCAACAAGGAAATCAGAATTCTTGACAACAATAGTCCAATGATTCACAGCAACAATCATACACAGGTGGAAGAGGCGAATCTAGAGGCAAGGGAAGCCAAAGAGGCCAAGGTGGTTGGCAAAGAAATCAGAATGCAAATAGCATAGAGTGCTATTATTGTAGCAAACTAGGGCACATGGCAAAGGACTACTATAAAAAGTAGAATGACATATTAAAAGTGGAAAGTTGTAGCAAGGAAACTATGCATCATAAACAAGGAGGTGATGACAGAAGTGAGCAACTATTTGTGATGCAACACATGCTCAGTTCCATAACAAAAGATGTGTCAGGATCTCAAGATACATGGTATGTGGATTCTGGCACCTCTAACCACATGACCAGTCATGAGATGAGTGGTTTAGGAACATGTAAAAAATGGAAAAACTAGGTTATGTAGAAACAGGCAATGATACTGCGTCTCCCATTGCACATGTTAGTAAAGTGCCATTGTCTATGTCATGATGAGTGGTTTAGGAACATGTAAAAAATGGAAAAACTAGGTTATGTAGAAACAGGCAATGATACTGCGTCTCCCATTGCACATGTTAGTAAAGTGCCATTGTCTATGTAGGATGGCAAAATGAAGTACTTGGCATATGTACTTCATATTCCAAATATTATAAAGAACTTAGTTTTTGTTGGACAGATGGTTGTTGAGCAAGGTCTACAAGTGAGGTTTAATCCTCAAAGATGTTTTGTGGAAGATGTCAAAAATCAGTGTTGCTTGGTTACAAAGGGTAACATAAATGGAAAGATGTTGACATTGGATGTGAACATGGCTGAAGTAAAGGTAGCCATGTTTGCTCATGGAATAGGTGTCATTGTAAATATTGACAAATGGCACAAGTACATTGGTCATGTGAATGTACAATGACTGAAGTCTATGCATGCCCAAAATATTGTTGCAAGTTTGCCAAAGTTTAAGGTTGATGGTATGCACAAAGTATGTGAAGCATGCCAGCTTGGTAAGCAAGCTAGACATGCTTTCCCACATGAAAAGAATGCCAGTGCAAGGCCATTAGATGTCATACATTCAGATATATGGGGACAGACCAAGATGCAATAATTGCAGGTTGCAGATATTATGTTACATTCATTGATGACCACACTAGAAAAGTGTGGGTTTACTTCATGAAGGAGAAAAGTGAGGTGTTTGCTCACTTTCATAGATTTAAAGCCTTGGTCAGGAAGGAAAAAGGCATGCAAATAAAATGATCGAGATCATATGGTGGGGGAGAATTGGTGGGGGAGAATATTTCTCTAATAATGAGTCCAACGATTTTTTGAGGAAGCAGGGAAACAAGAGACAATTACATGCAGGTACACTCCACAACAGAATGGTGTTGCAGAAAGAAAAAACAGGCACATTGCAGAAGTGGCACATGCCGTGGCTGAAAAGAATATGCCACATTATTTTTGGGTAAAAGCAGTAGCAATTGTGTACATTATGAACAGGACACCCACTGCAGCTGTTCATGGTATGACGCCTGAGAACAGAAGTTTACATGCATGAGACCGGATGTGTCTCACTTAAAAGTGTTTGGGTGTATTGCGTATGTGCATGTTCTTGATGAAGTGAGAACAAAGTTGGATCCAAATGCAGAGAAATGCATCTTTATTGGTTATGTTATGTGGGGAGAAGAAAGGTTATAGATGTTATGACCCTACCACTCGTGAGATGCGAGTAAGCAAGGAATCAAGAAATACTACGTGGGTACACAGATGCTGATTAGACTGGTAGTGTTGCAGACATGAGATCTACCAGTGGTTTTATGTTCTCATTTGGGAGTGTTGTTGTGAGTTGGAGCAGTAAGAAGTAGCCAACAGTTGCCTTATTGAGTACAGAGGCAGTGTACAGGGTTGCTGCTATGGAATCTTATAAGGTAGCTTGGTTTCAGAAGCTACTTGGTGATATGGGTGAGCCTGTTGGATAGGGCAGTTGTCATTTATTATGAAAACATGAGTAGCATTCAGTTGGCTAGTAACCCAGTATACCATGCTAGAACGAAGCACAATGAGGTGCACTATCACTTTGTGAGGGAGAAGGTTCTAGTAGGTGATGTAGATCTGGTATATGTCAGCATAGAGGATCAGGTGGCTAACATCTTCATGAAGGCATTGACACAAAGAAGCTCCATAGGTTTAGGAGCTTACTTGAAGTGCAGCTTACTTGAAGTGCAGTGTGTGGAGTTGAGCTCGAGATAGTGTTAAGATATCGAGCTCAGCTAGTGCTACAACAGACATTGATGACCTGCCTGGGTGATAGCTTCCGCACTTATGTCACTGGCATGGTTGGTGAGATGATGGTTGATATGCCATCAGTGGATGATAGACTGTGTGATAGCCACTTTGGAGTACTAGAGTTCGGGTTCACACTATAGACCCCGACCACTTTGTATGTTGTAGGAGAGTACTTTCCCTTTATGTATGTACTCTTGTCTTTTAGTTATATGGTTGTAGAGAAGAGAAGAAGATAGAAGAAAATCAAGCCATCTATCTCTCTCTTGTGTCTTGCACTCTCATGTGTGTGTGTGTGTGTGTGTGCTTACAAACAAGGAACTCAAGCTCTCTCTCTCCCCCACATTCTCTTTACATATTCCTCTCGTCATTGTGGACACAATAAGCTATAGCTCACCAAATTTAGATTCCATTTGGTCAAATTACAACCAAATTAGTATTTTTTGGCATTTTGACCACTTATAGAGCAAGGTACAAAACCCTCATTTAGTCTGAAACAATCGGGGCTATTTTGGAGCTGCTTACATAGCTTGAAAGAGCTATTTGGTAGCTTCCTTTTGAACCAAAAAGTTTTCAATTCCAATACTTCTAGCAAAAGTACAAATGAGGACTCTCGTGAGGATCCATTTCTTGGGTGATCAATGGGATACGAAGAGAACTGATTATGATGATACAATTGAGTGTCAAGTTACAAAGTCAGATGTTACCTTTAGGTGAGAAATGAATGTGACTAAAAATGTTGTAAATGTCACACAAAAAGCGTGGTTAGTGTAATGTTACTTATTTTAATGAACAAGTACTTCAACGCTATGTATGTGTTTTAAGTATAGAAGATGGAGACTCTTAAGAGGTGATTGGCTTATTAGCTTGGATAAAGCAGGATTCCACACATTCTTCTCTAGTGTTGTTGTGGTGGATGTGGTTATTCTTTAGGAAGGTCACTACACATTCACAACCATCATAGAGTGATTGGCCTCATACTTTTCTTAGGCAAGAGATTTTGCTAATGTTAAATGGTACTCTTATAAACTTTTATTTTAAGCTAGATAGCATGAAGGTTAGGAGTAAATGTGAAAACTATTTAACCTATACACCACGTTTCATGACAAAAAATACTTTTAGCTTTTGTAAAATTTATCAATGCTCTAATGAAGATTGTGGATTCATAACATTCATCATCTCAATTTAACAAAAAATACTTTCAGCTTTTGTAAAATTTATATTTTTTACTATAATTTTGAAGTTTTTTTAAAAATAATTATCAATCAAATTTGTAAATGTATTTGTGTTTTAGTTCTTTAAAAATAAGTATAAGTCGAACATGAAGTATAACTCACTTACTTTATTTGTAAGTTTCAGTATAAATGAGTTTAGGTATAAATATAAATATAAGATTTTTTCACTAATAAGTGCATCATATTCTTATGTTTCTCACAGAAGACCCATAAAGTCAAGTCAGGTTGATCTTAGGCAGCTTGACCCAGTAGTAAAGCATTGCTTATTTCATCCCACTTAGGATTGCAAGTGAAGGTAATAAAGAGGTGAGGTTTACCCATCTTCCTGATAATTGCCATTGAATCCTTATACAATTGATGCATATATCAAGGCTCCCCACTATATATGCAGATGGTAGAACTATCATGCGTTTAGTCTCCATCTAGCAATGCCACTAGAGACTCTATTGACCCCATCGCATATATTAACCGTATCCACAAGCCCTTAGTATACTTTCACATGCAACGCTTTCTGATTATTACTAATCCTCATTCTTCCATACTGCTATATGCATCAACAATGTATTATTGCAAAAGTCAACCACCACTGTGTAGAAGGCACACATTTGTACCTTCCCTTACTTGTAATCTATATGCATAATATTACCATTGAGTTATAGTCTTTGTCTCCTCATTTGAACCTTGTCTATTTCTACCATTCTAGCATGCCGACCATCCTCTCCTTGAGGAAATAGAAGAACGTATAATAGAGGCATATATGAACGATGCAAGTTAGATATTCTTTTTAGAGTGCCTGTGCGATCTCGACATTATTTGAATATCTCTATGACCTACATGAGGATCATCCCCTTGACCTGGCATGACAGGAGCTACTCACTACTCGTAAAACCAAGTATTGCCTTGAAGGTTGATTGAGCTTTAATGAGGACTATTATTCTCTACCAAACTTTCAGATGAATTTTTTCATGGCTTGTAGAGAAGGTGTGCTGATGTTGGTGTTTGTCATTCTATAGCTAAGAATCAAGCTTTATTGCACATGCAAGACCTCTTACAATAATATGGAAAACGTCTATATGATTTTGAAGGGTTGTCTCTTCCTGATAGATCAAGCGTTGCTATAGTTAACAATGGTTTGTTGATGGAAGAGATGATGTTTGATTCTATTCAACATGCTAATTCGGCTCTTTCAATGAAAAGGAGTCTTAATAGTTGTCAATCAAGTGCATTTGACACTATCCCTTGAGGCCATTTATTTGAACAATGGTGGAGTTTTTTTCCTTGATGGACCAGGTGGATCATGTAAAACATATCTTTATAATGTCTTGCTATCTCGATTATGTTGAGAGAATCAAGCTGCTTTGGTATGTGCATCTTTTGGAATAGATGCATTGTTACTTTCAAATGAACGTACTACACACACTCATGTTTCAAAATCCCATTGGTTCTCAATGCTTCTAGCACATGTAGTGTTAAAGTTAATAGCCCATTGATCGAGGTGCTGAAGCTTGTGAGATTGATCATTTGGGAGGATGAGTCTCCAACGATGCATCGGTATGCATATGAAGCATTGGATAGGGCACTAAAAGACATTATGCAAAGTAATAGAGTGTTTAGTGGGAAAATTATGCGCTTTGGTGGTGACTTTAAGCAAATCTTACCTGTTATGGCAAAGTGATCTCGTGAGGATATTGTTAATGCAACATTGTGCCGGTCATATATTTAATATGTGAATATTTTAAATCTTACCCAAAACATGCGGGTCACTCAAAGTGGTTATGATGGTATAAAACAAGAATTTGTCAAACGGACTTTACAAATTGGAGATGGCTCTATAGAAAGTCCAAACAATCAAGGTAGAATGGTAATCCCAAAGCAAATGTTGATCCATGGAAACTTCTTACAGAGTTTGGTAAAATGAATGTACAAAGATCTTCAAAGAGTGGAGGATTATGCATGCTTCTTCATAGACTATGCTATTCTTGCACCACAAAATCAAGAGGTCGATGAGATCAATGAACTAGCCTTGAGTGCATTACCTGGTCTTGAAAAAGAATACCTCAATGCGGATTCAGTTGTTTCTTCTACACATGACAAAATATTATATGCAATTGAGTACTTGAATAGTTTGAACTTAGGTGGTGGTTACCATACTTATCGCTTGCTTCTAAAGATCATGAACACTCCTATCATTCTGCTCAATAATTTGGACCCTCGACAGGGACTGTGTAATGGTACCGGACTAATATGCAAGTAATTTCACTCAAAGGTGACAGAAGCAGAAATTATTATAGGTACAAACATCGCAGACAGGGTCTTTATTCCTAGGATAACACTCGGATAACATTCATACCATCTACGCTTCAATTACCTTTTCACATGATAAGGAGACAATTTCTTGTGAGGTTAGCTTTTGGTATGTCAATAAATAAGTCCCAAGAACAAACGTTGAGTGTGTTGGGACTTTATTTGGCCACACAAGTATTCACCACATAGAAAATTGTATGTTGCTATATTATGTGTTAAATCATCAAATGCTGTGAAAGTGTGTGTAAAAGATATTGTGGACCACGAAAGTAGCAATGAAATTACAAACAAAGTCTACACAGCCAATGTTGTCTACAAAGAGGTGTTAAAAATGGCATCCAAATGAATGTAAATGTAATCTATGCCCAAAAGGTAGAGAACAAGCTATTGATACAGCATCCTACAAATGCCAGAGACTACATTCATAGATATCTTTGTATCAATCAAGTAAGCATTTGGAAGGAGAATATCTATGCAATCTATGTGGTCTTTGAGTAAGTGTGCATGCTTTCAAGTTAATTGATGTTTCTTTTCGAATGACAATTATTTTATTGTGATGTGAAGAGATGAAGTTAAATAAGAGTTGGATGACAAACTTCTTTCAATTTATCTCCCACATTTACGCTACCGTTACTGATAATATTAAAATAATATATATAAATGTACTTACATTGTGCGGATAACATGGTTGACATTGAGGTAAAGCCACCATGCAAATCTACAAAGTATGGAATGCCCCAATTATTGCTCAAGGGGGGGGGGGTCGATTTTTGAGATGGCTGGGGCACGGTGAGTTCTACTTTGTCTTTATAACATTTGGATAAGCAAATGTTTTTCTTTTGACTTGGTTTCATTTAGAGTATCATTATTATTATTTTTTTTGTTTCAAAATATTAGAGAGAGAGAGAGAGAGAGAGCTCAAAATCTTGCATAAATGATTAGAGAATTGTAGTACCGTATTTCATATAACGGATAACATTGCTTAGGATGTATGTGACAAAGAGATCATTTTCATTTATTTATGGTGATGGACAAGATATCAAAGATATTTGTCTCAATGTTTGCTATAATATAGTTATCATTGTTTATTTACCATAATCTATTTAATCTTCATAGCTCCCCATCTTGGGAAGGACAAGCAACCGCATCCCTAATGATCAAAGTATTAGAGTGCACATGTGTATTATAGTATAAAAACTTGTTTTTTATGTAGTTATTGAGTTTAATTATAAATTTAAATTTTTATTAATATATTTTTTAAAACAAGGAATATTTTTATTTTTTTGAACCTAGATTATTGCTAGGTTTGTATGGTCTAGATACTTACAGTGAGAGCTTTGGGCTCCTTGGAATTTACAATCTAAGATTGCGAATGATTGAGGATCAACTTCATGTACATGTAATGTTTGTAGACTATGAAAAGCCTAATAAGTTAGATTTTCTGTGTGATAGGCACTGGATAATACATAATTTTTTGATTTGTTGTAGCTTTTATTTTCTTAAAAAATATTTCTTTCAATAGCTAATGTTATTATCTTATAAATATTTTTTGGACAGATGGAGGTGAGGAGTATAGGCTTCCAATGAGAGATAATCCGGTTGCTCAAAGATTGTTTTAATGGTTTGCCACATCAATCTTGTTAGCAATGTAAAGAGAAGTAAATTGTGTGGTTCCTGTTAACTTATGAGCCAATTTATGTGCAGGTCAATGATGATGGGGCATTGACCTACTTTTTTGGGTCCCTCTTTATAACATTTTTGTGTGTGGATATGGGAGAGAATTTTATTGGCTTTGTATTGGTTTCTGTGAGAAGGCAACTAATATGGTACTATTTGTAACCTTCTTTATTTTATTCATGTTGTAGATTGGTTTTCACAATATCACGTATGTTAAGATTGCCACCGCTAGACTAGGTTGGAATGCCATATGTATATGTATGCCAAGTGTGGTGCTTTCTTTAAAGAAAAGTAAGTGTTTCGGGAGCTCCTTTTGTGGATATGTATGGCAAGCATGGTGCGTTCATATATAGGTAGCCAAGTTTAGTATGTTCTTAAAGTGGACCATGAGACCCAAAACGAGCTTCAAATGTTAGGCCTATCTCTCCTCTCACAAGCGTCTGAGAGTGGGGATTAGTATTATATTAAAGTTAATAAAAGCTAGTTAAAAATTCAAGATGGCCTACCTTTTGCCATGAAGAGAATGGCAAAATGATGGAAGAAGAAAGGCAAAATTTGAAGCTAGAAAGCGAAAGAAGAAAAGGATGCAACAAAGTGCCAGAAGTTTGCTTCTAATATGAGGTGAGTGCACACACTATGAGGAACAACTGTCCATCGGACAACAGTGCAGCTGGAAAGGTATTCGATTACAAGACTTGAATTTACAGGTTTAAACATTTGATGCGCTGACCTGAATTGTTCAATAGCCCCTCGTCCACGATAAAAAAAAATAACACTAATTGCATCAACAACAAAAAGAAAAACACTTGCAGAGCAGTTAAAGTTTGTGGGGATGAAGGATGTTGGGGGGGGAAGGGAGGGGGGAAGGGCAATGATGAGTGCTACAAAATTTGTAATTAGGAATTGGAAGGACAACAATACTTGAGGCAAAGACAAAAGGTTGTTTATATTATGAGGTAAATATATAGTACATGTACATGTTGAAGTGGTATCTTTTCTTGAGATGGAGGAATGGGGGGGAAGGGGGCAGGGGGGTAGGGGGAGGGTTGCAATGATGGGTGTTGGAAAAGTGGAAATGATCAATGTGGGAATATGGCACTATGTGAGCAAGGATGTGGAGCAAGCACATGGAGAATAGAATGATCTGACCAAAAACAGTAATTTGTGCCAAAAATTGTGCCCAATGGCATGTTTGTTGTCCATACATGGTCCAATGTTGATTCGTACACTGTTGTACAGGATGCCATTGCTATGTCATGTTATAAGAATCAAAGAAGTCTTCAAGCATGCGGCATGCAGTGGTTGGCACAGATGTATCTGTGTTGAAATCACCCATGACAATTATTGGGTGAAGGATGTGGTTGTGGACGAAAAACTCTTGTAGTATTTGAATCAGGGAATGAGGAGATGATTTTAATGATTTGTATAATGACACTATGTGGATGTTTTGCCTCATGGTATCAGTGAAATGACCATGCAATAACTCAATTTTTCAGTTTGCTTGATGTATTGTGATTTGAGTGTCAAGTTTTGTTTGTAGTATATTGCCACTCCATGTACTCCATTTGAGTTGATACTTTTGAAGTCCCTTAAACGAAACTATTTCATGTTGTTGTGTAACCTTGTTTCTTATTACAAGCAAAGAATATATGATACCATCAAGGACTTGTCAAAGAGGATGTTGTCTTTATGCTTTTTAAGGGACACTGTATTCAATGATTGAATGATTGTATGTGTTTATTTGAAAGCTTGTACGTTTTTTTGAAGGCAATGCCATTTTGCTGCATGCTCTAGTCTTTGAGTTTCTTGTTGCGCAACATCATCCACCTTAATGTGTTTATTTTCTACTTCTTCAAGCACGTACAAGTTGTCCGGAGATGTGCGCAATGCTTCAAAATCTCTCTAACCAACCTTTAAGTGCAAAATTCTTTCAATGTTATTGTCTAGCTACACTTCTCTAGCAGTCAAGCGACCGTGTTTTAACTTGTTGTTGCATGCGAATGAAGATCAATACAAGGATGCAACAAAAAAGACACTTAGGGCTCTTGAAAAGAGTTCAAAGTTGTAGATGAATGTGGGAGAGGGCTTGACAATAATCCCACATGGGAACTTTTGGGAGTTCTAGAATTTTTGTATAAAAGGTGGCCCATTTGAGAGCTAGGGGGCACTCTTTGGTCATTTGGTTGAGAGGCTCATAGAGAGAGCTTGCTCCATAGCTCCTTCTCAAGTACTCTCCCAAGGCTCTCCATTTCCATTCATGCTTCAATCTTGTACTCTCTATTCTTTACATTTTCAATGATATGAGGTTTTGGTCTACATACTTGCTAATCTAGATTTCTTAATGATGTTTTGATTTGTGAGTTGCAGAGTGCTTGTAATGAAGCTTGTGCTTGAAATAATGTGTAGTTGAGGCTTGTGTGATAGCTCTTTGCATATTAGGTTCCTTGCATAAGTTGCATTTATGTGCTTAAGTGTAGCCTAACCTTGATGCTTTGATTATGTAAGATTGATGTGTTGATTGTGTTAGATTGATTGCTTGAGTGTTGAAGAAGGATTGAGTAGGACTAGAAGTCATTAGTATGTGGTTAACTAATCTTCTCCCATTCGGGATAGCCTCTATGCGCTAACCGGGTTGCATTCACGGATTGACAAGTGTGTGGGTTGGAGTGTAGCCTCCGCTATGCTATGATGCCCCAAACAATGGCGCCGCTGCCGGGGAGAAGACTCAAATCCGGTTGAGAGTGTGTGGAAACCACCACTATTTCCTCTTTTGGTTGCAAAACCATTGAGTGATTAGGTTAAGTTCGGGTGTGTGATCTCGGTGTGAGTGGATATGGTTAGGATAAGAAAAAAAACCATTGAAGGTTGAGGTTTCTCCCGCATTGTTTTTTATGTTTTATTGCTTTTCAAGCACCGTCAGTATGCTTACATTCATTGTTTTTTTTTTTTTGCCATTTAAAGCTTTCATGCTCTTCGTTAACATGTAATTAGTATAAATAAATAAAAAGAAAAGAGGTGCGTTGCTAAGCTCTTCCATAGCTTATGCAAGCCCCATAGACTCCCAAGCATGAAGTCCGCTTAAGGATGAGAGGAGAGAGGGAAAGAGAAGGGTGCAAGGAAGAGAGGTAGGTTGAAAGCGTAGAAGGCGACCTTTCCTTTATGGTTTTGTTGTTTTGTTGGGAGACATCTCCATCATTAGAAGCAAAGACAAATAGATATACATATATATATATATATCTATATATATATATGTATATATATATGTGCAGGGAGGCGGCCAGCTGAAAATGTAGAAGGTGGCCTTAAAAAAAATTATAAATCTATATATATATATATATATATATATATATATATATATATATATATATATATATATATTTGCAGCGTTGAGCGCTGCATCAAACGCTGCATCGTGGAAAGGCTGCTGAAAGAAGACGAGAGGCGGCCGGCAGCGTACGTCTGCATTGTGCACCTGCAGTAGGAGCAGAGGAGAAGAAGAGAGGCGGCTTTACAAAATATATATATATTTTTTATATAGGCCGTGAAGGAGGCGCAGCTGGCAGAGCGCTGTGGAGGGCGTCTGCAACTAAGGTGGCTGAAGAAGGGGCTGGAGCTTGAACAAGACGTCTGGCTGAAGCTAACGAAGGCTGGCCGCAAGTAGTGCAGTGGCGAGGGCGTTGCTGCAGTGGCCAACGTAGGCCACAAGAGAGGTTGTGGCGGCGGTTGTGAAGGCGGCTGGAGGCCAGCACAAAAGGCGAAGCAAACGTGGCCAGTGGTGGTGCAGTAGCAACAGCGGGCAAGGAGGCAAGGAGGAAGCGACGGCTGTGCTACTGTAGAGCGGCCACAAGAAGGCCAGAGAGAAGGCGACAGCTAGCTGTGAAGGAGGCGAAACCAGCATTTGAATGCGAGGGAAGCATTGAAGACGCACCCTCAGCAGGCGTGGAGAAGAAGAAGCTGGCGAAGAAGCACTGATGAAGACGAGCGCGTGGGTGCGACAGCGAGAAATCCGGGCGAGCCGGGAGGCGGAAGATAAGGTAGGTGCAAACACTTAATTTTTTTATTTTTATTTTTTTTTAATTTTTTTGTATTTTTTTAATAAAAAAATTAATAATAAATATAAAAAAACAAAAAAATATTTTTTTTTTAAAAAAACAAAAAGAGAAAAAGAGATTATTTTTTTAAAAAAAGGGAATAGAAAAAAAATTAAAAAAAGAAAAAAAAGAATAGTAAAAAATTTTAAAAAAAAGAGAGGAAAAACAATTAAATTTAAAAGAAAAAAAACAATTTTTATTTTTTGAATCCATTGTTCCTTATTTAAATTTTTGCATAATTAAAGTAGCTTGCATTTTTTATTTTTTTTAGAATTTTTGTAAATGATGCATAATCAGTAAATTCATATTTTTTATATTTGGTACGAAATTTATTGGTTTTAAAAAAAACAAATAAAAAAAACAAAACAAAACAAAAGGAGAAAAAAACAAAAGAAAAAAAAGTTTAAAAAAATAATAAAGAAAAAATAAATTTTTAAGTGTTTTTAGGAGTCTACCTTTGTGCATATTTTGTAATTCTTCATTTAAATTTTTTGCATAATTAGTATTTTTCTGTATTTTTTAATTTTTGTAACTTTGTGCATAATTAGTATCTTTTTTAGTGTGATTCATAATTTTTGTAATTAATTTTAAAAAAAAAGGGAGTAAAAATCATAAGATCATTAAAAAATCATTAAAAAATATATTTTTAAATAAAATAAAAATAAAAAAAATAAGATAGATAGTTACGCCACACATACTCCTTTTAGTGCATTTAGTGATTAGGTAGGTTAAAATATATATATATATATATATATACATATATATATATATATATATTTTTTATTTAAAAAAATAAAAAACAAAAAAACAAAACAAAACAAAACAAAAACACATAAAAAACCAAAAAATTTTGACCTTATGCACTTGCGGTCGGGACGTCTTGTAGATTCTGCCATAGGGCCTAGGGCACCTTCTAGAGTACCTACGCAGGAAAGTGGGACCCAATCGGTAGGAAATTTGGCAGAATTTGCTGAAACCCTTTCTGAATCCCAATCCGATACCCTTTCCTCCAGAACAACTAGTTCATTGTCCATGGACAATCTAGGGCCGACAAATAGCCATCCCGTAGCCCCAAATAGGACACCCTCAAGATCCTTTAATCCATTTGAAGCCGACACCATGGGGTTAACACTCAATGTGAGACTCCAATATGTCTATACAAATGCTCAAGGAGCTGAGATCTTTAGGGATCCACAACAACGGTATCTTGTTAAGATCGCAGACATTTTCTCAGAACTTGATAGACCACCTCTAGTCAATGACCAGGGTAACATGTACATGGGTGGAGATGGTGTTCGCTACGAAGTCACCTACCATCCAGAAAAGGTAGACAAATTAGGGGAGCTCTCTAAAACCAAGTTCTTAGACTTATCAGAACTTTCCAGAGCAAGGGAGTCTAGAGATGACTGGCTCATTGAGCTGGACATGCCTGGACCCTCCAATGCCCAGTCCTCAAAACCAACCATAGATGATTAACTTATTGTAGATCTAAATTTGGAAAGGGATAGGAAAGACAAGAGCAAAATGGATCAGGGGGCTGAAAGCCAATGGGAGTTTGTACGACAAATTCCTGTGACAAAGGTCTTACAGGATGACCCACTTCAAGAGGTCTATAAGGACTCGTTAGAGGGATATTATGCCACAACTAGATTGCCACAGCTGGATCTTCCTCTAGCTCATGTGGTGCTAGTTGAGAAGCTTGCAGGACACATGAACAGAATAATTGATAAATGGGCCAATGAATACCGAACCTTAGATTGGAAAGAGATTCGGGAACTCACGTGGAAAGGACATCCATTATTCATGGAAGTGTTCTCAACAAATACAGCCAAACCAGGAGAGACAGCCTTTCTTGGAGAAACTGTTGCTCCTCCCCTACAAGAGTTCACTAGAGAGGGACCCTCAACATCTAAGTGGACCACTGCTAGTAGCCCAACTCTAGCACCAAGATATCGTCCTACACCAAATATGCGACCACAGGTCACACCACACCAACATCTTTCTCACTATAACAATCGGAGGGTAGGGGAGCCAACTCGGCCTCCCATTAATGCACCTCCTGAAATGCGGGTGACAAGATCTTTGGAGGGGTTTGGTGAGGCTAGTAATAGGGTACCCACACCAATTTTGGAAACATGTGGACCATATTTCCAAAGAGAGGAACAATTCCCACTGAGAGTAAGAGGCCGTAGGCCCTATGATGAGTATTCAAGACAAGTCAGGCCATCAACTCTTCAGAAACTGGTAAAGAAGTATGAAGGGTCGGGAGATCCATACGATCATGTAGTAGCATTTAGACAAGCAGTTTGAGCTGAGCAAGTGGCTGATAAGCATACTCAAATTGAAGGATTTGGACTCACTCTTGAGGGAAAAGCCCTGGCTTGGTTTCAGGCATTAGAGGCTTCAGACAAATCTTCTTTACGAGTTTTGGAAGAGAGATTCATTGCTGCTTTTTCCTTGATGGGAATTCAACATGACACGGTAGCACACATCTACTCTTTCAAGCAAGGCGAGAATGAGAGTGTTAGAGACTGTGTAAATAGAATGAAGCAGTACATTAATCGTTGCCCAGAAGATGAGAAGCCCGCCCAAAGTCGATTAATTTCTCTCTTCTTAAAAGGACTCCAAAATTCGACTTTGCATACACATCTCTATGCGAAGAAGCATACAAATTTCAATGAGTGTTGCCATGATGCTATGGATTTCACCGATAACTTCAAGTTCCAAGATGGTTCTGGCCCAGAGGTGAAACCTAGAGATCAGTGGGGTGACGACCAAAGTTCAGGGTCTAGCGCACTAGTAAATCCAGACCAGATAGCTAACCTAGTACTACGGAGATTGGGACAGACCTATCGTCCACCCATGCAGCCACAACAACAGCAGCAGAGAATGAGGAGTGTACTTCCTACAGGTCCTCATCTTTGTGGAGCATGTGGCGGTAACCATAAAACAGAGGATTGTAATACCTTTTCTCCTCTAGTCACAAACCAACCCACAAAGAAGTGGTGCCAAGCCTGTGCTTGGAACTTTACCCACACCACACAGGAATGTACTCACATTGCGAGAATGAGACAGGAACGTGAGCAGCCCACGGGGTGGAGTGGCTCCACAAATGTATCAACAGTATACTAATTTTGAACGTAAGCCACCGATGGCACAAGAGCAAGCACGACCTGTTCTTGGTGCTCAACCTCCTGCTCCAGGGACTGCTCCTGTGAGGGTTGTTGACTACGACAATTCAAATATGTGTAGAGACTTGGTAAACCCAGGCTATGTGGAGGAAGAATATGTATCATATTCATCCAAAGAAAATATCTTTGAAAGTCCCGCATACCCAAGCCCAGCACTAGACGCTCAACCAGGGGGACAAAACTCTTTAATGTTGCTAGGCGGCTACCAACCTAGGACTCCAGGCCCCTCAGGTCAATGGCAGACAAGGAAAGTAGAGGCCAAACCAATGGGCCCCTGTTATGAGTGCGGAGAACCCCATTGGGCTCGTGATTGTCCACATCGCTCTAGGCAAGCATCTCGGTCCAATACAACAGTACAACAGTTTCTACCAATTGAAAGATATTGTCTAGGGTGTTGTGTAGAACACTTCCCAAAAGACTGTCTGCTGAAACCACATGAGGAAGGCACCTCTCAACCAAAGGTCTCACTCAACCTTGTAGGCATAGTTCCATCACCACCTTCATCTGAGAATGAGGATGTCGTGCCACTTAGAGTCATGACTAGGTCACAGACACGAAATGCAGAAATACAAACTGATGAGACACCTCGAACTAGGGATGCAAAGACAAATCTAGTGGACAAGACCCTACAGTCCAATAGAAAAAAGACCACTAGGAGAAAGAAGAACCGAAACAAGCAAACTAAAAGTGCATCCACTAGTTCTCAAGAAGCCTCTAAACAAAACATGAGGGATAAAACTTTTACATCCCAAGAAGTGCATGAGGAACATCAACCTCAACCTGAGCCTAGTGCTAAACAAGATGAGGCTAGTACGACTGAGGATAGTACTGGGGGTTCTGTTTTTGTGGATAAAGTGAATGAGACTCTAGAGGCCATCATTGATGCTCATAGAAGTCGCATTGCAGCTTTATCTGAGCTACCCAAGAAGCTTCAAGAATACCCAAACCCTCGTGAGGAGAAGATCAATCTAGCTGTACATCAGCAACTCATTAGGGAAGCTCAGTCAATACTTGAGGGACCACCACCACCTATTCCTCGGGGCCCAACCTCTCTTAAGCCAACATTAGAAACCATACCGGAAGTGTCATCGAGTCGGGAAATGAAAAGTGAGCTCATTTCACAAGCCCATAGCGAAAGGTCTGCACCAATTGACACCCAATTGATAGGGGGTAATCTGCCACCACCTAGCCTTGTCCTCCCATGCAATGATGAAGTTATTGATGCTAATGAGGACATGGCAAATGAGATGTGGGCCGCAGTTCACGAGAAAGTTCATGAGAACATGTCTTCTATTAGTTCGCCTCCATTCTCTGAGGTGGATTTTACCAGGGGCATGGAAAACAACTTTAGACGCCCAAGCATCCAGGAGGAAGTTCAAACAATTGTTTCTCCTAGAAGTAAGCATACAATGAAAACCTTACCATCATATCTGGGAGAATATGAGAACTGTTCTCAAACCTTGAGGATACCCTCCATGCATAAAAGGTTGACAAAGGAGAAAGATATAAGTATGGTGCAAGCTATTTTGTCAGCACCAGTGGCTTGTACCTTACCTTTGCTTGATTTGATAAAAATTCGACCTGAGTTGTGGAATGATATTGCCACATGTTTGTCAGAGCAGGTATTGCTACAAAAGGGTCACCATGAGTGTACTATACACCCTAAGACAAAGCATGTAATGCCAGTTCCTATCAACAAAGTAGGAAAATTTTGTGAGGACGACCAGGGAAATGCTACCCTCCCATTAGAAGTGCGAAAAGTATCTTCAACTGCAATACTTGATAGTGGCGCAGGAGTGGGCATTGTGACAAGGTCCATTTGGAAAAAATGGGGCAAACCAGCTATTAGGAGTACCAGGATGCGCTTGCAGCTAGCAGATGGAAGCTTAGAACATCCCCTTGGGTTGCTTGAGAACATATTGATCACCACATGTGGGATTGAATATGAGCACACCTTTGCAGTAGTGGATTTTGGAAAACATCCAAACTATGAAGTGATATTGGGTAGACCATTCATGCGACAATTTCAAATGATTCAAGATTGGGAATACAATTATTTGTACCTCCGACATGATTCTGTCATCACAAGGGTCAACCTAAGGAATCACTCATATCGTGATGTAACAAGGTCTCCAATAGATGAGTTTGATTCTGCTTCATCCGAGGGCTCAAAAGTTACATTGTCAGACGGGCGAGAAGATCTATGGATGTGCGGAGCCTCATGTAGGGATTTCAACACTGAGAGACTTAAGGGTAATCGAAGTGTATCAGACGAGGCATACATTCCACAACCCTTCCCTGAGCATTTAATTGATCCATTAGAATGGAGTCATGTCCTTGCAACATTATCGACATGTGCTTTACCGAAGCCAATTCAATTTTGTGACTCAGATGGATATGATATTATTCCTATACGAATGGTACAACCACGTGACCTTCTAGAGGATTTGTACTATAGGAATGCATCCACAACAGCACTGCAAGAAGAGGAAGTCTCTGCTACTCCACGAGCTTTATCGTGTAAAAGGGGTAATGTTTCTACCTTACCCAACCCACAATCAAAATCTGCTCTTGAAGCTCCAAAACAAATGATGTGGATAATTGATGAGTACTCAAGTGAGGGCCACGGCTGGCATGTTCCAACTACTCTAGTTGCTACTCAAAGAAGGCTAGGTAAGAAGGAATTATCAATGTGGCTACCCAAATATGCGTACAAACTTGTACCATCTAGTCCAGTTGCTAAGCCTCTTAAGAAGCACATCATTTCCAAGCCTAAACCTCGGACTGTTACTCGATGGGTCCCAAAACATGTGCTCAAAGCACAAGGCTATTATGAGGGTGCAACAGCAATTTGGCTTCCAAAATGCCATGCTTTGCTAGGGGTAACAGAGTCTTTCAGAAAGATTCCAAATACCACCCTTGATTTTCCATATCAGTGGGTGCAAAAGAAATCAACACAAACTCTTCAAGAAAGGAAAGGTGGCTGTGATAGCACCTACAAATCTACTTGTGTTGATCTTCCTAAAACATGTAATGAGTCACCAATTGTCCCAAATTCTCCTTGTTACACAATTCCATCATCAACTGGTGTACCTAAGACACATCCAACTCCAAAGGAGTCTCATTTGAGCATAGATTCTAGCATTTCAAAGCCTAAATCCTCTTATCTTGCTCAAATTCCAAGACAATTGATAAAATTTCCACTCAAGAAGGACATACCTAACACCAAAGATAAGGCATTAACACTACAATTGAAGCTCTTTGGTAGATCAATGTTTGAATAGTGTGGTTCTTTATGCCTTTAGAGGATTATGTTCTTTTTGAGATGATCTCCACTACCAGCGCAAGGGTAAGTTCAGTGACTCCATAATAAGATCGACAAGCCAGGGCACCTTTCTCCCATTGGGTTTTTCCCCTCGGCTATATTCGGTGTTTGGCACCAATGGCAAATTTTATTCTTTTCTTTTCTTTTCTTGTTTGTTAATAAAAATTTTGCAGAGATCTCCGTAAAAAAACAAGAGCATCAAACACGCACCAATAGTCCACCTATCGTGCACACAAATTAGGAAGGGGGGAGACATGCTACGCCTACAAAGATCAAGGAGGAGCAATCTGCACAAAATCGGCAATGCATCAATGCAAACGTACAACATCAACAGGGCACTACAACAGGTGTATTCAAATCTTAATCTTTATTTCTTTATGTGCTCTTATCTTTAGAATATATGGTTTGCATGTTCACACAATGTTGGCTGGTTTAAGTTTTTGATTAGTTGTTAAAATATGGTGAGTGAATTCTAGAGTCTTAGAAGACTTAGTAAAAGATATTTCTATCTAAAGACAATGTAGGATATATACCAATGGAATATGCCAAGTTCTTATGCTTTCAAGGTATATTAGTTATCCCTAGTGGTAGCTACCTCTTAGATATGAGCTAGGTGCTAGGAGTAATAAAAATTAATAAAAAAATTATACCCTAAAAATATATATATACAAAGTGAATTGAGACATGACGTGTCTACAGCCATGAGAAATGCTTGGTAGGACCTGGGGTTGTCTTAGCACCTTGGGGCCGATGCCTTGGTTTCCATGGGGTGAACACTGATGTCGAAAAGCTTCAGAAAAAGACCTTTGAGGAATCTATCGCCTTGATGGATGTTGGTAGGACTCTGGGGTACACTATGGGCCCTCGAGACCGATGCCCTCATCTTCATGGGGTGCTCCTTAGGTCATAAAAGAAAGAAAAAGGGTCTGTCGCCCTTGAGATACTTAGCGGTCTTTAGATTCTCTTGGCGGAGGTCTCTTGGCCATTGCTTGGGTCTCTTTGGGATGGAACCTTAATCTTTATCATCTTCTATACACACATCAAAAAGAAAGAAAAAAAAAAGAGAAGAAGAAAAAAAAATGAGTTCCAATCACCTTTGCTCATATTTAGGAGTAGGTTTGCCACTTAGGAATAACTTACATACTTGTAGGACATTGAGACTGCGGTCATAACTGGCGGTGTACAAAGCACACTTGCCTTTGCATAGCACTATCTACCACTTAAGTCTCACTTTGACTAGTCTTTACTCACCTATTTTAGTACTCATTAAAACTTTAATCAGCCTTGCACTTGTATGCTCACGTGTGAAATTATCATTGCTGGTTTTTTCTTTTCTTTTCTTTTCTTCAATAAAAGACTTTACTTGTATCCATTGTTTTTTTGTTGCAGCTCTTGCTACTACCGCGCTCGAGGACGTGCGCAAAATAGGAAGGGGGGAGTGTTGCATGCGAATGAAGATCAATACAAGGATGCAACAAAAAAGACACTTAGGGCTCTTGAAAAGAGTTCAAAGTTGTAGATGAATGTGGGAGAGGGCTTGACAATAATCCCACATGGGAACTTTTGGGAGTTCTAGAATTTTTGTATAAAAGGTGGCCCATTTGAGAGCTAGGGGACACTCTTTGGTCATTTGGTTGAGAGGCTCATAGAGAGAGCTTGCTCCATAGCTCCTTCTCAAGTGCTCTCGCAAGGCTCTCCATTTCCATTCATGCTTCAATCTTGTACTCTCTATTCTTTACATTTTCAATGATATGAGGTTTTGGTCTACATACTTGCTAATCTAGATTTCTTAATGATGTTTTGATTTGTGAGTTGTAGAGTGCTTGTAATGAAGCTTGTGCTTGAAATAATGTGTAGTTGAGGCTTGTGTGTCTTTTATAGAGGGATAACTAAAGGATCTAGCCAAAAATTTCTGAATAGTAGTTTCAAGCATAAAAACTAGGTTGACATCAAATGGCTCCACTTTAATAATAGACGTAGTAGTATCAACATGCAAAGAAAAGCTTGCGGAGCCTCCATCCCCCCAACAGAATTTTTTGGCACAACTACACTTCCCTCTACCCTTACAAAAGTTTCAGGCTCTATTTTGTCTACATACTTTTTTATGTAAGGATCTCTTACTACAAGTGTTATGGTTTGCAAACTCTCCCTATCAACAAGATCAGCTTTTAAGTATTTCTAAAATCCTGAGTGCTCTTGTAAGTACCATACTTGTTTATAGCACCTTTCCCTCTAATGCAAAGCGGACTTTAGTATTGGTAACTTGAGATATATATAATAGAGGAGGACGAGAGATTTTCCCTAAATTCAATGACAGCTTGCTTTTGGAAGGTGATTCAAGCATCAACAAAGCTGGCACAAACAAGATTTTGATTTAAAACACCACTTAAAACAGATGACACAAACAATCTTAAGAGAAAACGAATAAGAACAACACCTGTCTTTTTGTTATCTGTGGAAAGAGATTTCTAGCTAGACACGTTTCCCTCATCACCACTTTACTTTTGACCATATAAATGGGAAGGAAAACCCACATCACTTGGTGTCTCAATAGCAAGGGGGGTGGCAAGGGTGGGATCTTCAAAGCCACAAAGATCAGATGGCCAAAGTAACGCAGAAGCCAATGCCCCAACTTGAAAGGAGCCACTAGGAAAAAGTTCTTGTGGAGACTTTAACGGCTCACAATTATCAAAGCTGGATGATCCTTCATCAACAACATTGTCTATTCAATCATAAAGATTATAAGAGTAAAGTATAAGATATAAGATTTCGGTCATAGATTTCTTTTCAGCTCAAGAGAAGACAATTACCTTGGTCATGTTCCATTAATGAGGCCATAATTAAACTATACCACTTGACGAGAAGACACAAGTTCTCAGCTGTGTAGGAAATAAGTGGGTTTGCAGAAGGAGAAATCTACATAGCTAGGGAAAAACAGCAGAGCCAGGGAACCAACAGATTTGAAAAGTGAGAAATCTGTAGAGCAGGGAAAAAAAACAGCGCTTTCTAGTTTTGCAGAGGACTGTCTAAAAGCAAAACTCAAGAACACATGACGTTTTTAACCCTCTTATACCTTATATAGTTTTATTCAGCTTCACAACTAAGCATAAAACTATATGGTTTTTTATTTACTATAATTGAAAATAAAAAGTTTTTTTTTAGTTATTCCCATCTTATAAGATAGATTATTTTCACCAGGGGAAAAAGCAAAAAGTGAAATAAAAAATAAAACAAATGTTCAAGAGACGACTAAACAAATCAAACATATCTAGGAAAAAAAGGAAGTGTCAAACTTAAAATAACAAAGCATTCTGGAAAATGGGAAAAAAAACCCATACATATATTAAGCATTTTGGAAAAAAATAGAAAAATATACTCAAAAAATAAGTTCAATATATCGAAGAATTTATATTAAAAATAATAAAATAGTCATAGTATAAATTTTAAAAAAAAGAATCAAAAAATAATATATTATAATAATAAAAAATGATACTTGTTATAAACTATTCAAAAATTAATTATTAAATCAAAAATATAAACCTCTTAAGTATATAATCAAAGAGTTAAACCAAAAATTTTGAAAATAAAACAAGAAACAAAATCATGAAAATAAATAAAATAATGAGAGTGACAGAAGCCAGATATTCATTCAAAAAAATAGACCACAAAAAATCAAAAAACAGCACAAAACATTAAACGAGCATCATTCTGGAAAAAAAAACCCGAAAGAAAAATCAAAATCATAGAAGGATATAAGAAGAAAAAAACACCTCTTAAAGAAAAAAAATATTTCTTAAGGGAAAAAGAAAGAAAGAAACATCAGGGAAAGAAAGCAGCAAGGCAAAAAGAAAATCAAAAAATATATGGCAAAGAAATCCCAATACTGAAAGCCATTAATTAAAAAGCGCAGAAAACTATGCTTAAAGAAATTCAAACAATAAAATAAGATCAAAAATCAAAAAACTATGCTTAAAGAAATCAGAAAATATTTGCCACATAAATCGCAGATCTGAAAGCCATTAATCAAAAAGCCTAGAAAACTATGCTTGAAGAAATTCAAACAAGACAAATAAGAAACATCATGAAAAAATAGCAGCAAGGCCGAAAACAAAAAATCAAAAAATATTTGGCACACGAGGACGCAGATCTGGAAGCCATTCAAAGCCTAGAAACTTGCACCTAAAAAGATGAAAAGATATTCAGCTCTACGCTTCAGAGCAAGATCATGAGACAGAGCAACAAAACCAAACTTCAACAAAATGAAAAAAACAATGAAGGAAATACACAGAAAGAAATAGCAAAAGAAAGCAGCCGAAAATCCCATACAAGAGAAAATAAATAAATAGCAATGTAACATTCAATATCCCTATACATGAAATTATCATAGCATTGTGCGAGACGACAGAAATCTAACGCAATCAAGCATACTCTATCAGATAATCCAAGAAATTACAAGAGAGCTACAAATTTAGACGAGCCTTGGGAGTGTGTGTGTGTGTGTGTGTGTGTGTGTGTGTGAAAGCATGGTTAGGGTGGGCGAGGAAATATGTTAAAATCAAAATTATTGAAATAATAGGGTCTGATATCAAAGTCCATTTTCATCAGCATCCAGATTGTCGATTTCCTTGTCTAGCCTCAACTTGTTGATGGGGGTATTTTCAACAGTATCATTTTCTTCTTCCGTGTCCCCTGGATCTGGAACAGCAGCAAGAGTATCTGTTTGGTTTGACTAGCGGGTGAGGGGGCTTGGGCTTGGAAAATGGTTTCCTTCTATTGACAAGAGTCACACCAGCTACTGAAAAGAGCCTCATTCCACCAACTGGAAACCCCAATGACATGGAGATAAGCAAAGAACTCAAGAGAGGCAGAGCACACTTGGGCTCCACCCTCAGTCAATCTCGAAAGGAGGACTCAACAAACCCCCAAATAAAAGATAATGAAAGCTGCAAGCTTCAACGTCAAAGGTCTTTCAGACTCTAAGAAAGCACAGTTAGTAAAACAATGGATCAAAGCAAAAGGACACCTGGACTTCATCTCCTGGACTTCATCTCCTTAGTGGAGATTAAGACGTCAGGAGAGGAACTGAACAGAAGGCTTTACACCATCTCCCTCGAACACTTTTGGGTGTACTCACTGCATCCTCATGGAGCCGGGGGCCTTGCAGTAGGCATCCATTATGATAGCATCCAGGATCTTAAAGACTTTCAAATAGACATCAACAACCAGTGGATAGTACTCCACTTGAACAGCTTCTCTAGGTGTGTATGCCCATGGCCCTCAGAAACTGAGGACCAGAACCTGGAAATCCCTGCTAAGGCTAAGAGCACCTTTGCTGATAATGGGGGACTATAACATGGTGGAAACCCTCAAAGACAGATTCAAATCCAAAGGTTTAGCCCTGGCTGGATCAGAGAAACAAGCATGGGAAAAGGTAAAGCACAAGTTCAATCTGCAAGATCTGGGTCAAGAAGGAAGTTTCTCATGGCAAAACTACTCTTCAGGCGACCTTGCCAGAAAAGCCAGGCTAGATAGAGCATACGCAAGTGGTGAAATCTATTCCAAATACAACAGATGCGAATGTGTTGTAGACATTACCACATGCATCTCAGACCATTACCCTATCATCACTACAATGGACAATCAGGACTTCAGACACAAAGCATGCTGGTTTCACACAGATCCAGCCCTTTTTAAACTGCCCTTAGTTCAAGAAGAAGTCAAACTCATTTGGGAATCCTTCTTTAGCAATAACCTCTCCCCGGCCAAAGCTTGGAGTCTGGTTGTCAAGTCTACCCAAAACCTTCTCATGCAGGTCAGAAAAGAGGTTTCAGCCCACAAATGCAGCAGACTCAAAAAACTCCAAGAGCAACTGCAATAACAAGAGTCCTCCGTTGACCCAACTAATACCAACCAGATCAGAGCCAGGATCAAAAGAGAAGAAGAAATAGCTCTTCAACACACTAAGTTATTTACCAGGGAATGGTGGACAGGAAAAGCAGATAGACCAAGCCAAGAAATGTTTAAAACGCTCAAGGTCAAACAAAGACAAAAGCATATCCCCCTGCTTATAAATAAGGAGGGAAGCCAGGCTATGAACCAAGCTGAGAACAAAAAGCTGATCACTGAATACTACAGCAACATTTTCCAGGAAGAAGGACCCCCCTCCCCAACTAAGGCAGCCGCAATGGAAGCAATCAAACAAGTCAGACAGTCCCAGCCAACATAGCTGCTACTCTAGAGCAGGATATCACTCATGAAATCAAAGAGGTCATCTTTTCCCTCAAACCCAACAAGAGCCCAGGTGAGGATGGTCTGCCTGCCGAGTTTTTTCAATCCTTTTGTGATGTGCTAACAGGCCCCATTCTCAAAGTATGGCATGAATCACTGAAATATGGAGCACTGCCAACACAAATCAATGAAGGTCTTATCAAGTTGATCCATAAAAAAGGCCCCAAGGAGATCATGGGAAACTGGAGACCCCTCACTATGCAAAATTTTAGCCAAAGCTTTAGCCATCAGGCTGAGTAAACACATGAAACAATGGATTTCAAAGGAACAAAAAGGATTCATCAAAGGCCGATACATCTTGGACTCCATAATCGCCCTATGGGAAGGTTTCGACTATGCAGAAAAAACCAGTCAAGATTTCCTTTTTATCAAGATTGACTTTGAGAAAGCATACGACAGAATCCAGTGGGACTACATCCTCCAATCCCTCAAAGAGACATGGGACAGGGACCCCAGTTCTCCCATATGGTTAAAACACTATTTGGGAATGCCAAAGCTAAAATTATATTCAATGGAGAGCTGACAGACCCATTCCCCCTTGAAAAAAGTATTAGACAAGGATGCCCTCTAGCCCCCCTGCTCTATGCTATAGCTACAGATGGGCTCAATTGGCTGATAAAGGACAAGATAAGCAAAGGAGATCTTGTGGGCATCAAACTTCCCAACGGAGAGCAAATGTGCACACAGATGTTCGCTGATGACACCAACAGTCTCATAGCAAATGAAGAGGAGAATATCAAGGTACTCTGGAGCTGTCTCCAAACTTACTGTGAGGCCTCAGGTTCCAAAGTCAATCACAGCAAAACAGGTATCAAAACACTCATTGAACCCCCCCCCCCCCTCGTGGCTCATGGAATCAGGATGTCATAGCATCCTGGATGGGGAAATATTTAGGCTTCTTGGCATCCCTATGGGTTTCAGGGTGTCAATGAAGCAAAGATGGCAGTGGGTAATGGAAAAAATAGAAAGCAAGCTGCTGAGATGGAAAAGGAAGCAACTCTCTCTAGCAGGGAGAATTATGGTACTCAACCATTTCATCATCCCCTCTACGATCTACTTCCTCAGCTGCTGGAGGCCTCCCGATGATGCTGATCTCAATGAATTCACCAAGCTCTGCAGGAACTACCTTTGGGGAGGTGACCCATGGAACAGAAGTAGACCTAAAGTTAAATGGGATATCTGCACGGTCCCCAAATCCAAGGGAGGGCTGGGGATTATAGACATTCGTCTGTTTGCTGACAGAATGGCTGCTAAATGGATCATCAGAGCAATGGAGAACCCCACCGAAGACTGGGCACAGCTCTTGGTCAAAGACATCCCCAGGTTTACACTCACTGGACACAATAAATGGCTAAATCTCCCCACTATCCAAGCACCCCATTACCCCTAAAGGGAGTCATCTGGTTACTTCAATTTGGAAAGCCTGGTTCAGAACTAAAGGTTTACTGTCCATCAAACTCAATGACAAGAAATCAGAAGGTATAATAGCCACACTGACTCCTGCTGGTGGTCTATTCTCCCTCATCCTCTCCTCGAACCAGAAGAAGAGAAAATAGCCCTTAATCTGCACAAAAAAGGACTTGTAACTTGGACAGATATCTTTAACCCCTACACCGGTACCTGGCTCACAAGAGTAGAGCTGGTAGCCAAATACGACTGCAGAACCCCTGAGCTCTATAGACCTAATACAAAGCAGAACATTCCAATGGAACAATCAGGAAATCTGGAGAATCAGCAGACCCCCCACCTTCAACATCCTGGCCTTTCACTGGTTAAAGAATAAACCCCTCCTACCTATTCCTAATCTTGAAAAGTCCCCCCCCAATTCATGTTACTCTTAACCACAGATGGAACATAGCCTGGGACAGGAAAAGATGGTATAGCTGTCTCAAGGAGTTGTGGAGTACACACATAGAACCCAAGAAAGCTTGTCTCGCATGGTTGATTGCCTACAGAGCCATCTGGACTCAGAGCAAGGCAGCCAAGTTTAACATTGCCCCAGACCAATGTGCTAGATGTGGCCTTCCCAAGGATGATCTACACATTTTTATACACTGCAAACACATCTCAGATTCCTTCAAAGAGTTACATGCAGTTATTCTTAGATGGGGGAAAGATGTAAATTGGAAGAATACAATATTAGGAGAAAACATAGGTTGCTCAACAACTCTTTGGAATGTAATAAGGTGCAAGTATCTATGGCATGCCTGGCTACAGAGGATAGCAGTCACTTTTGACAACCCTGAAATCAAGGGCCCTCCACTCTCTGTTTGTTTAACTACAACATGCATCAGATTTTGGAACAGACAAACACAAGCCCTATTCAAGCTGGAGAAGAGGCTACTGATTAAATTACAAAAGAGAAAATCAGATTACACAACGGAATTACTGGAAAAAACCAGAGACAAGATTCTCCTAATCCTCTCTAAGGACAGAGCATTAATAGAAGCTATCAGAAGGATGCAGTAAGCAAACCTATCTCTCCCCCCCTACAGGAGAAGAGGAGTTACTTCAGACATGCAGATAGCATGACCCAACCAAGAGAAGCTGAAAAAGCAGCTATAGAAAAGTGACCTGGCGGGCTCCATTCTTCAGAGAGGCACCGTTCGCCAGTCCACCAAGAATTCGGGAGAGGCTCATGCAACTCGTCAGAGCAACTCAGTATAGACCAAAGAACCTCATGGCCGCAGATCTGCCACCGTCTTCGTCCCTTTCCAAACTCGAATGCAGTTACCCAAAACAAGAAGAGTCCTGTATCAGCCTCTACTTCGTCTTCTGATGCACCTGCAAGGAAGGGAAAAGAATCAGAGCAGAGAAACCCCGATTTAGCTCAACTTTTACCTGAGAAAGGATGTCGGCCCGCCTCCTGCCGTTCTGGTGGACCAAGATGGAAGAAGGGCTCACACCGAGGGAGATCCCTCTAGGGCCCTATTGAGGGCTCCTGCAGATGGATCGAAATCGAGCAACCTATATAAAAAAAAGAGAGAGAGGAAAATTCAAGCCCCTCAGAGATAGTCTCCACCTTCTGACCGGGGACATAGCCATGAAGTAGCAGAAAGTCCGGAATGAAGGACATCCGCCTACGGATGAGGTGTAGGAAGAGGGTAAACGCCAATACGCAAGAGGATACTCCTCTCCCTTCCCCTCGCCATCCCCCAGGGAGAGGATACTCCTCTCCCTTCCCCTCGCCATCCCCCAGGGAGACAAACAATTAGGAGTCAATAGGAAGGAAGCAGAAGAGATCCCGCTCAGCGAAGGCCTCAGGCATCACCTTCCTCCACTGCAAGCAGAATATTAACAGACTGGTATCAAAGGGGAGGCAACCAGCTAGCCGGTGCCTGTGATCAAGGCTGAATAGCCAGATGCAAGCCGTATGAGGAGAGAGCACATGCAGATTTGACAGACGTCCAACAATCTCCCCCCCTCACACGCGTAAGCACATGCAGAAACGTGCTGTATTCCATGCCCCGTGTCTGATTTTATGACAGACACGTGGCCCCCCCAATGTAACCTCGGATTCTCTCTCTATCAATATATCTGCCCGTTTTTTTTGGAAAAAAAAGTCCATTTTCATTAATTAATACGCCTAAAAATTAACAACGTGCGCTGTCTATTAAAACACTATTAATTGGATCTAAGCCATCATGCTATGCCCTTGCCTTGGGCAGGCCAAAAAGGGGATTGTAAGGTACCTTCTTGTAGGGTGTGGTGGGTTAATGGTACGCCAACTGTCAACGTGAGAGCATTAATGAGGAAGCAAGGACGTGCTGGGTCAATGCCCGTGTGTGGGTAGGAAGAGGTGACCTCTTTTAAACCACCACCACCCTCTTACGCGTCAAAAATTACTGCGCGTCCTTTCCACCCATCTGGGCGCGATGATGGCCGCATTAACGGTGGCGCGATTAGGGCCGCATTAACGGCTTCAACCGTCGACCGCTTTCCGGGCGCATTTAATGCCAGATTCTTCAATGCACACAGCGATATCCGAGTCGCCATAGCCAGCTCAGCCCCAAGCTTGTAGGGACAGGGAGAGATAGGTGGTTCTTGCAGCTTTCATAGCTAGACGCCAACCTTCTCTTCCAACAGCCAGCACTTCCGTTCAGCCATACCTACGCAGAGAAAACATCAGCTGCAAGAAGACGCCGCCATGGTGAAGGAGCAAGCCCTACTCTCCACCGAAATCGTTCCCAATGGATCCATGAGCTTCTCTGTGCGTGTGCGGCGTCGCCTCCCTGACTTTCTGCAGTCCGTGAACCTCAAGTACGTGAAGCTTGGCTACCACTACCTCATTAGCCATGGCTTCTATCTCTTCACCATCCCGGCCCTGCTGGTGGCCTTCAGCGCCGAGCTGGGCGCCCTCTCCAAGCAGGACTTCAGGCAGTTGTGGCGCGACTTCGAGTTCGACCTCTTCAGCATCCTGGCCTGCTCGGGCGCCATCGTCTTTATCGCCACCCTTCACTGCATGTCGCGCCCGCGAGCGGTCTACCTGCTCGACTTCGCCTGCTTCAAGCCGCCCGCAAACCTCAAGGTCACGAGGAAGGCCTTCGTAGACCACTGCAAAGGCATCGGCAAGTTCAATGATGCGAGCATTGAGTTCCAGGCCAAGGCCATAGAGCGCTCCGGCATGGGCGAGGAGACCTACCTGCCTCCGGCCGTCTTGTCCAACCCTCCCTCCTCGAGTATGAAAGAGGCCAGAGCTGAAGCTGAACTTGTCATGTTCACCGCCATTGATGAGCTCTTTGAGAAGACGAAGGTGAGGCCCAAAGATGTTGGGGTGCTTGTTGTGAACTGCGGCCTGTTCAACCCGACCCCTTCTCTCTCAGCCATGGTTATCAACCACTACAAGATGAGAGGTAACATCCTCAGCTTCAATATAGGGGGTATGGGTTGTAGTGCAGGAGTGATCGCCCTTGATCTTGCTAATGATATGCTGCAAGCTAGCGGGAGCACTTGCGCTGTTGTGGTTAGCACTGAGAACATCACCTCTAGCTTCTACACTGGCAACAAGAAGTCCATGCTTCTTCCCAATTGCTTCTTCAGGCTCGGAGGGGCTGCGGTCATGCTGTCCAACAAACGCAAAGACCGGAGAAGGGCCAAGTATGAGCTCACTAACATTGTCAGAACCCACAAAGGGGCTGATGATAAGAGCTTCAGATCCATCTACCAGGAGGAAGACGAGGGCATGCACAAGGGCCTGTCTCTCTCTCCTGATCTTGTTGAGGTTGCTGGGGATGCTATCAAAACCAACATTACCACGCTTGGTCCTTTGGTATTGCCCCTGTCCGAGCACTTGCTCTTCTTAGCAACACTATTCTGCAAGAAAGTCCTCAAGAAGAACGACATGAAGCCCTACATACCTGATTTCAAGCTAGCTTTTGAGCATTTCTGCATCCACACAGGTGGTAGATGGGTGCTCGATGAGATGCAGAAGAATTTGGAGCTCACAGACAAGCATCTGGAGCCATCCAAGATGACGCTGCACAGGTTTGGTAACACTTCTAGCAGCTCCATCTGGTACGAGCTTGCGTATCTGGAGGCCAAAGGAAAGGTGAAGAGGGGAGACAGGGTCTGGCAGATCGCATTTGGTTCCGGCTTCAAGTGCAACAGTGCCGTCTGGAAATCTCTCAGGACCATCAAGAAGCCTAAGGTGAACCCTTGGTTGGATTGCATTGATAACTACCCAGTAGAGGTCCCTGATTTCCAGAGGGTTTAACCTTAAGATTATGTGGGCTCCCACCATTTCAAGTTTCCATGTAGTATCTTAATTCATTCGTAAACCCAACTGGGAATCGCTTTAAGTGGAATTGCTGTGTTTTCATCCATCATCAAGACACTTCTGCTGTTGATGAGATCACATGTATGCCTTCGATCGCTCAATAATTTGTTATTTGCATTAAATTTGTCGCTTGGTTATTCCTATCTATCATGTGTGCTTATTTTACTAGCTCCTTGGCTATTCCTATCTATTTATGAGTGCTGATTTAACTAACCCCTTTTGGTAATCCTATCTATTCTGAGTGCGAATTTAACCACCCCCATTGAAAAGGTTGAGATGTCAATCTCAGAGCCTCTTAAGCATTCCTTTCTTTCCTTTGTCCGTCTCTTCCTCCCACTGTAATTCTTGCAGATTTTCGAGTTCTTTAAGCTCGTGTACACACTTGGGCGCACAACGCATGTCACCTCCACACCGTCCTTTGACTCAGTTGAGCGTGCAACCCTTCCATATTCTCATGCCACCATGGAACCAGTGTTCACAGAAAACCTGCAAACTCTGAAACCATGGACCTTTCCTGCAAGAATTACAAAAGTGGGATTATGTGCTCTTGCCCTTTCCTGCAAGAATTACAATGGTCAACTCCATTATGGTGCCCTACATTCACTTCTAGACTCGTCTTGTGGACTTCAAATATATGTCCAGTGGGAGCACCACTAGACATATTTGAATGGATCCTTTCTAAAATACAGAGCAAATTAAAAAAGTGGGATTATGTGCTTCTGCCCTTTCATGCGAGAATTACAGTGACCAACTCCATTGTGGTGCCCTACATTCACTTCTAGACTCCTCTTGTGGACTTCAAAAAATGCCACTGGCTTAAGCTCTTAAGTCCTGTGAAGGCTTTTCTTTGGAGAAATAAAATTGCTAAAAAGCCTCAACATTGGATTGCTCGGGACAATTTCTCTATGCCTAAAATGATGGGGGGTTCGGAATTCCAAAAATGCATAAGATGCAAAAGCCATAATTGCCACTAAGATGGTGGAGTCTTTTGATTGGTCTCTGCAATGCTTAAGGTGTCCCTGGTTAAAGACGAAGGGGGGTGGGAATTTGGGACTAGAAGGATAAAATTTTCTCTGAGGCCCATATAAAGATTGAGGCCTCTCCTTATATTGCCTTTTTGATGAAGGTTTAGAAAGATAACATTGGACTCATTGAAGGCCTCTCTGATGAAGGTTTGGAAAGATAACAATAGATTCACTTAATGGAACACAGTTGTTTGGAGAATCATGGGTAACTCCTTGATGGAGTAGTACCCCATTTGGTGGTCTCATTTGTTGAAACCAGTAGAGATTGATCAATCTGGTTCTTCAAAGCTTTTGATAATAGTGGCATCTCTCATATAAAGAACTTATGGGATGTTCACGTGGAACAAATTAAAGATGATTATAGAGTTAATAAAAGACAACATAGAATCAACAACAAACAGCTTCTGGCGCTACCTCTACAGCATATCCCAAGACATATATATACATCGCCCAGTTCTGAACGCACCATTCAGCGCACATAGGCCAGATCGAGAGTAGTTCCAACGCCCATCACCTGCAGATCTCAGCGCCACATCACCTGCAGATCTCTAGAGCATTACACAGCCAAGAGCGCCTATCCGTTAGCCATACAGGAGCTCCATTCAGGCCCATACGACATCAGGAGCACCTATACAGGTTTGTGTTTTTTCAGGTACCGTGTCTCCAGAGTCTGCACCCCTCAGGTATAGTACAGCACCCTCGTCCCTGCGTCCTACAAACTCCTACTACCTCGGAGTGCACGGACGCATCCACGGACTCGAGCCTTTGTCACACTTCGTCTTTGCTCCTTCGTTGGTCTACTTCCTCAGAGTCACCTCATATCAGAGGGCCGCTTGTACTGGATTACTTCGCCATTATACATACACTCATTCATCCTTTTCATGCTGTGGATTACTTCACCATTATACATACACTCATTCATCCTTTTCATGCTGTGTTGATTTCCTCTGATCTCTCGCACATCTAGTTCTTTTCGTCCTTTTGCCTTCACATGGTATCAAAGCTATTGTGAGCAAAGGGATCGAAGACCTCGAAAGCACACAACATGGATCGTCTACCCATGATTCCGGAGGACCAACCTTTATCACCAGATGTTGATTCTCCTTACTTAGATCTGGACCACACGGAGGATGGGACTTCTCACTCATTGGAGAGCCCATACATGCCTACAGCTAGTGTGCCAGTATTGGACCTCGGTATCCAGCCGCATTTGGAGAGCCCTGCTTTGTAGTCTAGCCGACAGCTTGGACTTTGGTTTGGTTCTTTCTCTCAGGGAGGACAGGTACCACCATGGTTGTCCAAAGAGCCATTGTCGTCAATCAATCGGAGACCGCGTCAGGTTCATATGTACCTTTGAGTGCTTATGTGCCTAACACTACCTGGGTGTCTTCTTCTGCAGCACAGGTTTGGCATATGGTACCAATAACTATGCTCGATCCTTGGAGTAATATGAAGAGGAGGGTCTAGGAGCAACATACGCTCCCAGACTAGTGGTGTACAAGAAGGTAACACTGTTTTCTCTTTTGGTTCACCCTCTATTCATGCTCCTAATGTGTTTTAGAATACTGCACAACCATAAGCACAAAACCCTCCCACCCAATCCATGTTTCTTCCTACTGGTGTTGGCATGCTGCCAACATCGGCCGCACCACCACAGGGGCTTGCATAGGGGTTTTACCCAACATAGGGATCTCTCGACACTATGCCCACCGACACTGTCGCCACCCAGCATCCCGAGGTATCAGGTAGTTTACCAACCCATCTCACATACTACACCAGTAGCAGCTTATGTGCCTACCCAAGGAGCCAGGTATTCCACCTGTGCCGAGTGCCCAGCCTTGTATTCCATCTTATGGAGTACCCTCACCAAGCCCTAAACTTGTGCCGGGTATCAGTGGTTATTATGGAGCTCCACCTAACCCTCTACACTTCGGATATGGGTACCAACCATACTGGACTACACCACCTCCTTCTCTTCATGTTTCTATGTCTAGAAATTCTTTCACAGAAAAGACTCGTTTCAATATTATGGGTCTAATTACACCATCTCGGCTAACCTTATGGAATAGGTTTTCACTTCCCAAGGTTCTTGGAACCTGTTGAAGGATTTGAACTGAAACCCCACCCCTTAATAGCACCTCCTGAAGTCATCTGCTATTGGGAAGCTCTAGGAATGTCACTGCCATAGTGGAGCTCATGTAAGGTCTTCTACCAAAGTTTCATTCACAACTTCAGCAGTGCTCGTATTTCTCTGATAGACACCTTGTGAAGAGATATGCAACACGTGATCACATGTGTTGCGCATCAAATCCAAAAATTCTCGATAAAAGGGGGGATGACCTGAAAGTTAAGGTTGTTGAATACTGGTGCCTTAATGCGGAGCATGCCACCACTAGCTCCGCCAAGTCTTAGGAAGACTAGTTCATCATTGTCATGTGCATGATCAATGCCATGTACCTTCTCAGGGCTAATCCAGAAGGGGCAGCCAATAAAAGATCAGTAGAACCAGAATTTAGGAGCCTCAGGTATAGAAACTAGTGTGGACTTGGAGCAAGGCATGGAGGTCATGAAAGAGGAGCTGTCGGCTGGTTCTAGGAGCTGTCGGCTGATTCCAGAGAGCAAGGGACTGAAGCGCATCAAGAAGACAAGGCAACCAAGAGGGGATCTGCGTTTTATGGATTTAATGCCAGGACTGTTGGCCGACTGCTGGTCGGCCAGTTCTCCAAGGGATAAATAAGCCTATAAATAGGTTAGGAGGCTCATTGTTGGATTCATTCAATCCTTTAGGGGTTGGGTCCTTAGGGTCCTAGAGTAGGACAAGATTTTGTGTGTTCACCACCTTTTGTACAAGGCAGCCTATGGCTGTAGTAGAGGTACCTTTTTGTACCATATCAATATACTGAATTTCCAGCACATCTCTCTCTCTCTCTCTACTCTCTATCTATATCTGCGTTTTGCATCAGATGGTTTTCCAAGAGTGTTTAGGGCTGAAAGAAGACTCCCAGAGCTTCCGTGCGTTACATTGGTATCGAAGCATCAGGCTTAGCAAAGCTAAACACTGAATCAATCCCATATGATGGTGTACAGGTCCAAGATACAGGAAAGTACACGGATACAAAGCCCAAGGCAAGGAACACAGATCAAGAAGAGCTCCCAGGAGGTTTGTTGGTGGTGTTCCACAAAGCCAAAGGGGATGGCAGTCCTCTGAGAGCCAGATAGGTTCACGGGCAACGGTCCCAAGGGAGGTTTATCCTCCAAGGGTGATGTGAGAGTGCCAGACTCATTTCTCAGGAATGAAGACCAAGACGGTGTTCAGAGTCAGGGCAGGAATGGATTGTGGACTAGATGGAACAGACGCATAGATCTTCGTCTGAGACAGAGTGGTTTGGAGAACAGGCCGGGCTTTCAGAGAGAAAAGGGTTGCCAGGGATGGATGGATGACATAGGGACTTCGGGGAAAGATTGGGATGATGACAGTCATCCAAGAGAGCAGGTTGCATTCTCGTCATCAAGTTTAGCAGAGGGGGATGTCATGTGCATGATCAATGCCATGTACCTTCTCAGGGCTAATCCAGAAGGGGGCAGCCAGTAAAAGATCAATAGAACCAGAATTTAGGAGCCTCAGGTACAGAAACTGGTGTGGACTTGGAGCAAGGCATGGAGGTCATGAAAGAGGAGCTGTCGACGGCGGCGGCTGGTTCTAGAGCTGTCGGCGGCTGATTCCAGAGAGCAAGGGACTGAAGCGCATCAAGAAGACAAGGCGACTGACCAACCAAGAGGGGATCTGCATTTTATGGATTTGATGCTAGGACTGCTGGCCGACTGGGCCAGTTCTCCAAGGAATAAATAAGCCTATAAATAGGCTAGGAGGCTCATTGTTGGATTCATTCAATCATTTAGGGATTGGGTCCTTAGGGTCCTAGAGTAGGACAAGATTTTTGGGTGTTCATCACCACCTTTTGTACAAGGCAGCCTATGGCTGTAGTAGAGGTACCTTTTTGTACCATATCAATATACTAAATTTCCAGCACATCTCTCTCTCTCTACTCTCTTTCTATATCTACGTTTTGCATCAGATGGTTTTCCAGGAGTGTTTAGGGGCTGAAAGAAGACTCCCAGAGCTTCCGCACGTTACAATCACATTACTGAACAAGTTGCCACCTAGTTTCTTTACTTTTATCACACACAGACCATTAGTTTAGAACCTATGCCTAACTTGTATGAGTGTGAGGACCAGCTCTTGCGCTTTGCTTGGTTGCATGACCAATTTCACCCCAAGAAGCCATCTTCTTCCTCCTCTACCCAAGAGGGAGCCCTTGTTTCCAATACCACCTCTACCCACAAGGGGCAGCACAAGGGAAGGGAAACATCAACCCTAGTAATCAAGGCAAACCACAAGGAAACACCATTGATCCCAAAAACTTTATCTTACCACCCACTCCCTATTGGCAGAATATTCCTAAAAAGAATAGATACTACACTTATTGCCAAATGTCTGGACATGTTGATGATGAGTGTGGCATCAAAGCCAGGGAAAAAAGAGGCACCAGCCCCAACACCACTTACTCGAATTGCTAAAACAACCAAGGTGGTGGAAATGCCCCACATTGGCAGTCGAGAGGAGGTAATACTCCAGCACCTACTCTGCAGGCTCCCCCACACCAAGGAACCAGCACAACAAGCCACTGGTACGAATTGGCCTAGATCTTCTCAGTGGTGAACCACTGGTCAGGTCACACAAGGTCCACCTCCCAATCAGTATCCTTTGCCACCCTGGAAGGAATGTCTGACTGGTCATCACTTACACCACATCCCAACCCCTCGGCTAGTGTCACTCAGGCCACATCTAAGGATGACTCTGGCCACTCTCCCGGAAGGAAGAAGAAATAATAGGCTAGATGAGGCAATGAGCATGTGGAAGCTTCTGACCTCGTTTAAATCTGTCAGTCACCTGATGATCCACTTGTGGCCATCATCCAAGCCCACCCAACTCTTTCGTGTGGCCATTCGGTCACTTGGATAGTTGATAGTGGAGCTACACATCATATGGCATGCAATGCCAACATTTTCATCTCTCAACGTCCTACTAAGGGTGAAGTTCGATGTGGCAACAGCACACTGATGCCCATCAAATATATTGGCACCATCTTATTTGACACAAACACAGGCCCCAACCAAGAAACCTTGGATAATTTCTATCTTGTTCCTAACTTGGGCGTCCATTAGATTGAATTTTTCCATCTAAACAGTCCTCCATGGGGATTTCAAATTTTCAGATTTTTAATTTATCATCCCTTAACTTGATCCACTGATCAAAAGTTAACAAGATTAATCTGCCAGCACAATTCACTAATCTCATAGTGATTTTCTGAAGTCATTAACGCCATTCTAGCTACGAACATTATCACAAGAACTCATCCCAATCATCCTCATTGAGTTTTTGCTTAGCTTATTATATTTCAACCAAATTTCAGGGATTATCATTTTTCAATCAGAATCCAAAACAACTCATCAGTTCTCAACCAAAATTTAAAAATCATATCAACCACATTCGAATTCATCATCTGGATAGCATTAATGCTTATAATTTCAAGTCTTAGATTTACTCGTATATACTGCCAGTAAAGAGCTGTAGTTATACCCTCAGTATATACGGGTAGTCATGGTTCTTGGAACTATAAGGTAAATACCATCATGTCTAGACCTCAAGCAAGTCAAGGATTCCATACAATTGCGGTACTTCCATTTGAAGACCCAATTACCAATTTTTGAATTTCAGTTTGAATATCAAATTGTATGAATTTTATCACACAATTACAACCTTTTAGTGTTTCTTGATAAATTTTTGACATATTTGGTTTCTCGGTTGATCCTCATTAACCAAATAGCTCTGATACCAACTGTAGGATCCCTGTCCCCCACCTCGCAACAGTTTCAGGGATGCTAGCAGCAGAAGTAGCACTTCTTGCGCGGGGCAGGGTCCCACACTCGGGGCCTCGCCCACCACGGATATCCGGACAAGAGACTAATCCATCGGTTTTTCCAAAACCGAACCCGAAGAAACTTCCTTTGCCCGAAAAGCACGGGCAATTCCACCAGGATAACTTTTTCCTAACGTAGTCAAAAAGCCTTAACTAACTGAGCTCATCTGATCGAACTCGTAAGTCCCATAGTCAGATCAGGGAAAAAGACTGTACTTGGATCATAGAGACCAACACTTTTTTCCTCATTGAGAGGCACAGCCATTGATTCTTTTCCATAGAACAATTTTTGTCCAGGATTTACTTCATCTATCGAACTAAACAGAAATTGAGTCTCGATTTAAGGATCCATCAGTCCAGTCTAACATCCAGTCCCATGGGTTAGCCAACCGCCCAACCACTGTAGTGATGGGATCCAATTAGGAATTTGGTTAGGTTTTGTCTTGGGTACCAGGGAAAAGAGTTCCCAGGCCCCCTAGCCGGATTTTCAAGAAAATTTAACTCCAGTCACACCACTTACACACCCAATATGAAATTGTCTTTTTCCTAGATTCAAATGCATTTAATTCAGTCATTTAATGAAAACATAGTGTTATTGATCATAAACTTCCAAGTATCCGGTTGAATCTTAATTTCTAATCATTCCTTCATCGGAGTATCTATGACATCATTGGCACCAGAACGCTCACCACCTGTTCACTCAGGGGCCTTTTCGATAGTTCCTAGCTCATAGTACCCGGCAGATAATCACTTATAAAAATCAAGATGGAATCCTCGTTGATCAGCAAGATCAACCAACAGATCCATATAAGTGAGCTAGGGACTCATCAGTTGAGGACCAGCAAGGTCAATCAACCAGATCCATACTCGGTTTCAGAAAACAACTCTTACTCCTTGTTCCAATATCTTCCACGACGCACGTGTGGGTATCTTCGGCGACCCAGAGCCCAAGCACCGTATGGTCAGCACCCTCTAGGATCCTTCACAGGTCACCTAGCGCTTCACTCATAGGCTGCTTCCTTGGTCCCTCATCCACTGTACCGGAAGCTTACCATTTAAATCGAACCGAGGCTGGTCAAGACCTCGGCCGACCTTGCTACGCGAGACGTCCTCCGTTGACTCTCCGTCAGCTGTTGCAACTTTATCAAGTAGGTCTCCACGACCACATTCTCAAGACAGTCAAAATGCTTCCCCAGCATTCTTGACATAAAACACTCATTTACAAACAGTTCACAAATACAGTTTCTATAATGAACTCACATCTTTCCAGATTGTTCCACATCAATCCATATTACTTAACCCAAATCCAAATCATATGTGTATCCATTCTTGACAAGATACATCATTTTCCATCCCATCACATCATATTCATTCACTTCACATAACATCCATTCCTATCTTTCTTTATTTACATTACGTCTCATCACATCCATTTCTCATTACATCTCATTCGTTCACATCTTATATTATTCATTCACATTCTGATTCACATGACATCTCATCTCATCACATCCATTTCTCATTACATCTCATTCGTTCACATCTTATATTATTCATTCACATTCTGATTCACATGATATCTCATCTCATCCATTCGCTCATATCCATTCACATACATATTCGCATTCATTATTCCACATACACATCCACATTTACATCTACATCCATACATCCATTTTCACATCCACATTCATACATCCACATCCACATTCATACATCCACATCCACATCCATACATCCACATCCATATCTACATCCATACATCCATTTTCACATCCACATTCATACATCAACATCCACATCCATACATCCATATCCACATCCACATCCACATCCACATTCATACATCCACATCCACATCCACATCCATACATCCACATCCATATCTACATCCATACATCCATTTTCACATCCACATTCGTACATCCACATCCACATTCATACATCCATACATCCACATCCATATCTACATTCATACATCCATTTTCACATCCACATTTTTACATCCACATCCACATTCATACATCCATACATCCACATCCATATCTACATTCATACATCCATTTTCACATCCACATTCATACATCCACATCCACATTCATACATCCATACATCCACATCCATATCCACATTCATACATCCACATCCACATCCACATTCACATCTACATCCCCACATCCACATCCACATCTACATCCATACATCCATTTTCACATCCACATCCACATACATACATCCATACATCCATTTTCACATCCTCATTCATACATCCACATCCATATCCACATCCACATCCATACAGCCATTTCTACATCCACATCCACATACATACATCCACATCTACATCCATACATCCATTTTCACATCCTCATTCATACTTCCACATCCATACATCCACATCCACATTGATACATCCATATCCACATCCACATCCATACATCCATTTTCACATCCACATCCACATCCACATCTATATCCATACATCCATTTTCACATCCTCATTCATACATCCACATCCACATACATACATCCGTACATCCACATCTACATCCATACATCCACATCCACATCTACATCCATACATCCATTTTCACATCCTCATTCATACATCCACATCCACATTGATACATCCATATCCACATCCACATCCATACATCCATTTTCACATCCACATCCACATCCACATACATACATCCACATCCACATCCATACATCCATTTCCACATCCACATCCACATACATACATCCACATCCACATCCACATCCACACATCCATTTTCACATTTCACATTCATACATCCATATTCACATTCACATTCATACATCCACATCCACATACATACATCCACATCCACATCCACAACATCCATACATCCACATCCACATCTATATTCACATTCATACATCCATATCCACATTCCACATTCATTCATCCATATTTACATTCACATCCATACATCCATTTACATCTATCTGATTCCTATCACACCTTATCACATCTATTTATAGAATGTAGGAGAATTCTAATTTTTTGATATAAAGATTCTTTACGCATCTAATTAGGCATAAAGACAACTTTAGTAGGAATAACACTTTTATAAAAATCCTTTTATGCATGTATTTAGGCATAAGTTCAATTTTAAGGAAAATAACACTTTCAAATTAAAAATAAACCTTTTATGTATTTTACTATGCATAAATTTCATTTTAATGAGAATAACACTTTGAAAATAAAAATAAATCTTTTATGCATTTTACTATGCATAAATTCCATTTTAATGAGAATAACACTTTCAAAATAAAAATAAATCTTTTATGCATCTAGCTATGTATAAATTTAATTTCGATGAAAATAATACTTTCGAAATAAAAATAAATCTTTTATGCATCTTTCTATGCATAAAATCAATATTGATAAGAATAACTCTTTTGAATTAAAAATAAAATTCTTTATGCATCTTTCTATGCAAAAAAAATCAAAATTGATGAAAATAAATCTTTTGAATTAAAAATAAAATTCTTTATGCATCTTTCTATGCAAAAAATCAAAATTGATGAAAATAACTCTTTTGAATTAAAAATAAAACTCTTTATGCATCTATTTATGCATAAAATTAAAATTGATGAGAATAACACTTTTGGATTAAAATAAATTCTTTATGCATCTTTCCATGCACAAATCCAATTTAGTAGGAACTACACTTTTAGAATAAAAGAATTTCTCTTATGCATCTAATTTATGCATAAAATCCATTTATGATGAAAATCACACTTTTAATGTAAAAAAATATCTTTTATGCATACAAATCATTTATGTGATGAAAATCACTCTTTTAATATAAAAGAATTTCTTTTATGCATCTATTTATGCATAAAAATTATTTATGATGAAAATCACACTTTTAATATAAAAAAATATCTTTTATGCATATGTTTATGCATACAAATCATTTATAATGAAAATCACTCTTTTAATATAAAAGAATTTCTTTTATGCATCTATTTATGCATAAAAATCATTTATGATGAAAATCACTCTTTTGAATTAAAAATAAAATTCTTTATGCATCTTTCTATACATAAAATAAAAATTGATGAAAATAACACTTTTTGGATTAATTTAAATTCTTTATGCATCTTTCCATGCATAAATCTAATTTAGTAGAAATTACACTTTTAGAATAAAAAAGTAAAACTTATTTTTACACAATTTTAGAAAATTTCGCCATAACCTCCTTTGTATGGATGACCATTTTTTAAATTTTAACTCTCTAAAATCAACTAGAATTTCACAAAGAGTATTTAAATCATTCTAATGTAAACAATTTCTACTTATTTAAGAGAATCATTATATGAAAAACTTGATTTTATCCGTTAATCATTCATCTAGGATAAAGAATGGTTGGATTTACTAAAGAAGAGAGGGGAATGCCTTTTTTCAATGAGGCATAACATCATTTTCATTTTAGAGAAGACAAAAATCATAAAAACCATTAAAATTAAGCATAAATGAGAATTTATTTATTTCCTTACTACCATTCATCAATTAACTTCAATAGCATTAAAAAGCCATTCCAATTAAGCTTCTCAAGCTTGAGAGGGGTTGAGAAGAGAGAAACATTGAGAAATTATGGAAAAAGATCAAAATTCACACTTTACCTTACAAATTGCTTGATTCTTTGATCACGGTAGAGGCCCCCAACCAATCAAGTGGTTTGGTGGGTTGATGGAGCCACCAATGGAGATTGAAGGAGGAGGGAAGCTCCAATTTCTTCAATTTGGAGAGAATTTTAGAGAATAGTAAAAATTATCATTATTTCAGCATTCTTGCATAGTAGAATTCTCCTATTTTTTACAAAGGACTCAGGTTCTATTTATAGGAGAGAGAGGCTCTAACCAAGACTAACTGTTTCTAGAATTTTCCAAATTCAGTCTGGTTGAATTTGGACTAGATTTGGACCTAGTTTGGTTCCTTTTTGATTCGGTTTGATCCAAGAGAGAGGAGAGATAAAAATATCATATTATTTTTGAGTTTAAAACTCATTCAAGCATGTGAAGTAGGTGCCTCCTTGAAGGGACTCCCCTTCCTTACACATGTGTCAAAATGGAATCATTATACCCAAAATATCTCATTTTTTTAGTAATACTCATAGTTTTTTACTGATAACCCTTGTACATAGTCAACTCTTCATCTTATGTGAGCATTTACTCTTTTTTGGGTATTTTTCTTTTACAAATTGGATTTATCTCCTCCCCACACATGGATTGATCTTATTGGCCCATAGGAACCTTAATTTAAAATTTCAAAAAAAATCTTGACCCTCAGGATAAGGCCTCTTGAACAGATTATACTTGATTTCTAATGCACCTTCTGAAAATCTTTTTGAACTTCTGTTTTGGGGGAACTTATTTTAATAAGAAGAGATATTTTTTTCATCCAAAAATATTTAAAAACTGAATTACCACTCTCTAGAAGATTTTCTCTCTCTAGGCCAAAACTGGTAGAAACAAGATCTTTTATATTTCTGAAGAGGGATTTGACTACAGGGGAAGATACTGGACATCCTGAGAGACAGGGGAGGAATCTTACATTCTACCCCACTTAAAAAACGCAAGATGTCCTCATCTCACAAAACTAGAGGAGAATTCTTTTCCTTAAGATCTAACTGCTTCTGGGTTCCTTATAGACTGGAGAACCCAACAGAATCCCGGGATAAAGATCCCTTATAAAAAAAACTCATCATTAGATAACAATTCACTCAGATCATAACATTCAAATCCTTGTCACAATAATGGTCCATTAGACTGAATTTTCCCATCTGAACAGTCCTCCATGGGGATTTCAATTTTTCAGCTTTTTAATTTATCATCCCTTAACTTGATCCACTGATCAAAAGTTAACAGTATTAATATGCCAGCACAATTCACTAATCTCATAGTGATTTTCTGAAGTCATTAATGCCATTCTAGCTACGAACATTATCACAAGAACTCGTCCCAATCATCCTCATTGAGTTTTTGCTTAGCTTATTATATTTCAACCAAATTTCAGGGATTATCATTTTTCAATCAAAATCCAAAACAACTCATCAGTTCTCAACCAAAATTTAAAAATCATATCAACCACATTCGAATTCATCATCTAGATAGCATTAATGCTTATAATTTCAAGTCTTAGATTTACTCGTATATATTGCTAGTAAAGAGCTGTAGTTATACCCTCGGTATATACAGGTAATCATGGTTCTTGGAACTATAAGGTAAATACCATCATGTCTAGACCGCAAGCAAGTCAGGGATTCGATACAATTGCGGTACTTCCATTTGAAGACCCAATTACCAATTTTCGAATTTCAGTTTGAATATCAAATTGTATGAATTTTATCACACAATTACAACCTTTTAGTGTTTCTTGATAAATTTTTGACATATTTGGTTTCTCGGTTGATCCTCATTAACCAAATAGCTTTGATACCAACTGTAGGATCCATGTCCCCCACCGCGCAACAGTTTCAGGGATGCTAGCAGCAGACGTAGCACTTTTCCAAAATCAAACCCGGAAAAACTTCCTTTGCCCGGAAAGCACGAGAAATTCCACCAGGATAACTTTTCCCTAACATAGTCAAAAAGCCTTAACTAGCTGAGCTCATCTGATCGAACCCGTAAGTCCCATAGTCAGATCAAGGAAAAAGACTGTACTTGGATCATAGAGACCAACACTTTTTTCCTCATTGAGAGGCACAGCCGTTGATTCTTTTCCATAGAACAATTTTTGTCCGGGATTTACTTCATCTATCGAACTAAACAGAAATTGAGTCTCGATTTACGGATCCATCGGTCCAGCCTAACATCCAATCCCATGGGTTAGCCAACCGCCCAACCACTGTAGTGATGGGATCCAATTAGGAATTTGGTTAGGTTTTGTCTTGGGTACCAAGAAAAAGAGTTCACAGGTCCCCTAGCCGGATTTTCAAGCAAATTTAACTCCAGTCACACCACTTACACACCCAATATGAAATTGCCTTTTTCCTAGATTCAAATGTATTTAATTCAGTCATTTAATGAAAACATAGTGTTATTGATCATAAACTTCCAAGTATCCGGTTGAATCTTAATTTCTAATCATTCCTTCATCGGAGTATCTATGACATCATTGGCAACCAGAACGCTCACCACCTGTTCACTCAGGGGCCTTTTCGATAGTTCCTAGCTTATAGTACCCGGCAGATAATCACTTATAAAAATCAAGATGGAATCCTCGTTGATCAGCAAGATCAACCAACAGATCCATATAAGTGAGCTAGGGACTCATCAGTTTTTTAAGGACCAACAAGGTCAATCAACCAGATCCATACTCGGTTTCAGAAAACAACTCTTACTCCTTGTTCCAATATCTTCCACGACGCACGTGTGGGTATCTTCGGCGACCCAGAGCCCAAGCACCGTATGGTCAGCACCCTCTAGGATCCTTCACAGGTCACCTAGCGCTTCACTCATAGGCTGCTTCCTTGGTCCCTCATCCACTGTACCGGAAGCTTACCATTTAAATCGAACCGAGGCTGGTCAAGACCTCGGCCGACCTTGCTACGCGAGACGTCCTCCGTTGACTCTCCGTCAGCTGTTGCAACTTTATCAAGTAGGTCTCCACGACCACATTCTCAAGACAGTCAAAATGCTTCCCCAGCATTCTTGACATAAAACACTCATTTACAAACAGTTCACAAATACAGTTTCTATAATGAACTCACATCTTTCCAGATTGTTCCACATCAATCCATATTACTTAACCCAAATCCAAATCATATGTGTATCCATTCTTGACAAGATACATCATTTTCCATCCCATCACATCATATTCATTCACTTCACATAACATCCATTCCTATCTTTCTTTATTTACATTACGTCTCATCACATCCATTTCTCATTACATCTCATTCGTTCACATCTTATATTATTCATTCACATTCTGATTCACATGACATCTCATCTCATCACATCCATTTCTCATTACATCTCATTCGTTTACATCTTATATTATTCATTCACATTCTGATTCACATGACATCTCATCTCATCCATTCGCTCATATCGACTTCATATCCATTCACATACATATTCACATTCATTATTCCACATACACATCCACATTTGTACATCCACATTTACATCTACATCCATACATCCATTTTCACATCCACATTCATACATCCACATCCACATCCACATCCATATCTACATCCATACATCCATTTTCACATCCACATCTACATCCATACATCCATTTTCACATCCACATTCATACATCAACATCCACATCCATACATCCATACATCCATATCCACATCCACATCCACATCCACATCCACATTCATACATCCAGATCCACATCCACATCCATACATCCACATCCATACATCCACATCCATATCTACATCCATACATTTATTTTCACATCCACATTCGTACATCCACATCCACATTCATACATCCATTTATCCACATCCATATCTACATTCATACATCCATTTTCACATCCACATTTGTACATCCACATCCACATTCATACATCCATACATCCACATCCATATCTATATTCATACATCCATTTTCACATCCACATTCCTACATCCACATCCACATTCATACATCCATATCCACTCCTACATCCACATTCATACATCCATTCCTACATCCACATCCACATTCATACATCCATACATCCACGTCCATATCCACATTCATACATCCACATCCACATCCACATCCATACATCCACATTCACATCTACATCCCTACATCCACATCCACATCTACATCCATACATCCATTTCCACATCCACATCCACATACATACATCCACATCCACATCTACATCCATACATCCACATCCACATCTACATCCATACATCCATTTTCACATCCTCATTCATACATCCACATCCACATTGATACATCCATATCCACATCCACATCCATACATCCATTTCCACATCTACATCCACATCCACATACATACATCCACATCCACATCTACATCCATACATCCATTTTCACATCCTCATTCATACTTCCACATCCATACATCCACATCCATATTGATATATCCATATCCACATCCACATCCATACATCCATTTCCACATCCACATCCACATCCACATCTATATCCATACATCCATTTTCACATTCTCATTCATACATCCACATCCACATACATACATCCATACATCCACATCTACATCCATACATCCACATCCACATCTACATCCATACATCCATTTTCACATCCTCATTCATACATCCACATCCACATTGATACATCCATATCCACATCCACATCCATACATCCACATCCCCACATCCACATCCATACATCCATTTTCACATCTACATCCATACATCCATTTTCACATTCTCATTCATACATCCACATCCACATTGATACATCCATATCCACATCCACATCCATACATCCATTTCCACATCCACATCCACATACATACATCCACATCCACATCCACATCTACATCCATACATCCATTTCCACATCTACATCCATACATCCATTTCCACATTTCACATTCATACATCCATATTCACATTCACATTCATACATCCACATCCACATACATACATCCACATCCACAACATCCATACATCCACATCCACATCTATATTCACATTCATACATCCATATCCACATTCCACATTCATTCATCCATATTTACATTCACATCCATACATCCATTTACATCTATCTGATTCCTATCACACCTTATCACATCTATTTATAGAATGTAGGAGAATTCTAATTTTTTGATATAAAGATTCTTTACGTATCTAATTAGGCATAAAGACAACTTTAGTAGGAATAACACTTTTATAAAAATCCTTTTATGCATCTATTTAGGCATAAGTTCAATTTTAAGGAAAATAACACTTTCAAATTAAAAATAAACCTTTTATGTATTTTACTATGCATAAATTCCATTTTAATGAGAATAACTCTTTGAAAATAAAAATAAATCTTTTATGCATTTTACTATGCATAAATTCCATTTTAATGAGAATAACACTTTCAAAATAAAAATAAATCTTTTATGCATCTAACTATGTATAAATTTAATTTCGATGAAAATAATACTTTCGAAATAAAAATAAATCTTTTATGCATCTTTCTATGCATAAAATCAATATTGATAAGAATAACTCTTTTGAATTAAAAATAAAATTCTTTATGCATCTTTCTATGCAAAAAAAAATTCAAAATTGATGAAAATAAATCTTTTGAATTAAAAATAAAATTCTTTATGCATCTTTCTATGCAAAAAATCAAAATTGATGAAAATAACTCTTTTGAATTAAAAATAAAACTCTTTATGCATCTATTTATGCATAAAACCAAAATTGATGAGAATAACACTTTTGGATTAAAATAAATTCTTTATGCATCTTTCCATGCACAAATCCAATTTAGTAAGAACTACACTTTTAGAATAAAAGAATTTCTCTTATGCATCTAATTTATGCATAAAATCCATTTATGATGAAAATCACACTTTTAATGTAAAAAAATATCTTTTATGCATACAAATCATTTATGTGATGAAAATCACTCTTTTAATATAAAAGAATTTCTTTTATGCATCTAATTATGCATAAAAATCATTTATGATGAAAATCACACTTTTAATATAAAAAAATATCTTTTATGCATATGTTTATGCATACAAATCATTTATAATGAAAATCACTCTTTTAATATAAAAGAATTTCTTTTATGCATCTATTTATGCATAAAAATCATTTATGATGAAAATCACTCTTTTGAATTAAAAATAAAATTCTTTATGCATCTTTCTATGCATAAAATAAAAATTGATGAAAATAACACTTTTTGGATTAATTTAAATTCTTTATGCATCTTTCCATGCATAAATCTAATTTAGTAGGAATTACACTTTTAGAATAAAAAAGTAAAACTCATTTTTACACAATTTTAGAAAATTTTGCCATAACCTCCTTTGTATGGATGACCATTTTTCAAATTTTAACTCTCTAAAATCAACTCGAACTTCACCAAGAGTATTTAAATCAATCTAATGTAAACAATTTCTACTTATTTAAGAGAATCATTATGAAAAACTTGATTTTATCCATTAATCATTCATCTAGGATAAAAGAATGGTTGGATTTACTAAAGAAGAGAGGGGAATGCCTTTTTTCAATGAGGCATATCATGATTTTCGTTTTAGAGAAGACAAAAATCATAAAAACCATTAAAATTAAGCATAAATGGAAATTTATGTATTTCCTTACTACCATTCATCAATTAACTTCAATAGCATTAAAAAGCCATTCCAATTAAGCTTCTCAAGCTTGAGAGGGGTTGAGAAGAGAGAAACATTGAGAAATTACGGAAAAAGATCAAAATTCACACTTTACGTTACAAATTGCTTGATTCTTTGATCACGGTAGAGGCCCCCAACTAATCAATTGGTTTGGTGTGTTGATGGAGCCACCAATGGAGATTGAAGAAGGAGGGAAGCTCCAATTTCTTCAATTTGGAGAGAATTTTAGAGAATAGTAAAAATTATCATTATTTCAGCATAATTCTGGCATAGTATAATGCTCCCTTTTTTTTACAAAGGACTCAGGTTCTATTTATAGGAGAAGGAGGCTCTAACCAAGACTAACTGATTTCTAGAATTTTCTAGATTCAGTTTGATTGAATTTGGACTAGATTTGGACCTAGTTTGGTTCCTTTTTGATTCGGTTTTGATTCGGTTTGATCCAAGAGAGAGGAGAGATAAAAATATCACATTATTTTTTAGTTTAAAACTCATTCATCAAGCATGTGAAGTAGGCGCCTCCTTGAAGGGACTCCCCTTCCTTACACGTGTCAAAATGGAATCATTATGCCCAAAATATTTCATTTTTTTTAGTAATACTCATAGTTTTTTACTAATAACCCTTGTACATAGTCAACTCTTCATCTTATGTGAGCATTTACTCATTTTTGGGTATTTTTCTTTTACAAATTGGATTTATCTCCTCCCCACACATGGATTGATCTTATTGGCCCATAGGAATCTTAATTTAAAATTTTGAAAAAATCTCAGGATAAGGCCTCTTGAATAGATTATACTTGATTTCTAATGCACCTTCTGAAAATCTTTTTGAACTTCTGTTTCGGGGGAACTTATTTTAATAAGAAGAGATATTTTTCCATCCAAAAATATTTAAAAACTAAATTATCACTCTCTAGAAGATTTTCTCTCTCTAGGCCAAAACTGGTAGAAACAAGATCTTTTATATTTCTGAAGAGGGATTTGACTACAGGGGAAGATACTGGACATCCTGAGAGACAAGGGAGGAATCTTACAGAACTACAGCACAACAGAGCGGGAAGCTCTGTCAGTGATATATAATGTGAACAAGTTCCGACACTACCTCTTGGGGAAACAAATTTGTTTTCCATGTGGACCATCAAGCCCTGATTTATCTGGTGAACAAAGCCTTTTTACTTGGGAAGATGGCAAGGTGGATAATCCTACTGTAAGAATTTGAGTTCACCATCCAGCACATGCTCAGAAAAGAAATTACAACGACCGACTTCTTGTCCATACTGGATTCCGGAGAACTAGCTCTAAATGGAGTGGGGATGACCAACTCCCAGATATCAACCTATTCACACTAGCAACTGCTACTGGTAGAAGCGAAAGAGAATCAGTATTATGAAATGATGTAGTTTCTAGAGGATGGAACATTCTCGGAAGGTTACACTGCCAATAAAAAGAAAAGGATTGCCTTAAGGAGCAGAAACTTCACAATGATTGCCGGGTAGCTCTACAAAAGAGGTATAGACCAGAACTTACGAAGGTGTGTCCCGGACCATGAGCAGCAAGTGGTATTGAGAGAAGGACATTACCAGAGGGCACATTGAAAAGATGAAGGGGAGAAGAGAGCTTGAGCTCTTGCAAGCACACACACACTCACAAACCCTAAAAGAGAACACACAAGGTGAGAGGCTGAAAATCTTCTTCTTCTTCACACAACACTCAACACATCATATACAAAGATAAGAGTACACACAGATGAAAAGGTACTCAACCAAATACATACTAGGGTTCTCTATAGTGTGAACCCAGCTAAATGAGCTGGCACTATAACTATGCCAGTCTCTAGAATGGCTGTCACACAGCCTGTCATCCCACCCACTGGCCGCATATCACCCCATGATCTCACCAACCATGCCAGTGGTGTAAGTGTGGGGCCTATCCTATGTGAGTATTTACTCATTTTTAGGAGATTTTTCTTTTATTCTTCTATTTATCTCCTCCCTACATTTGGATGAATCTTATTGGTCCATAGGAACCTTAATTTAAAATTTTAAAAAAATCTTGACCCTTAGGATAAGGCCTCTTGTGAACAGATTATACTTGATTTTTAATGCACCTTCTGAAAATCTTTTTGAACTTCTATTTCAGGGGAACTTATTTTAATAAGAAGATATATTTTTTCATCTAAAAATATTTAAAAACTGAATTACCACTCTCTAGAAGATTTTCTCTCTCTAGGCCAAAACTGGTAGAAACAAGATCTTTTATATTTCTGATGAAGAGGGATTTGATTACAGGGGAAGATGTTAGACATCTTGAGAGGCTGGGGAGGAATCTTACATTCTTGGTAAGTGCATACAATGGGTTGGCCACATGTGCTAAATATTTTAAAAATCTAGCATGCCACTTAACCTTACCAAGGAACCTCTCTAATTGCTTGATGTTCTTTGGAGCAGACATTTTGGATATGGCCTTCGCTTTAGCAGGATCTATGGCCAATCCTTGGGCTGACACTATGTGTCCTAATAGTGTTCTTGATTTTACTGCAAATGCATACTTGGCTGGATTTAGCTTGAGCCTTGTATCTCAGCATCTCTACAGACACAGCCTCAAACGATAGATGTGATTTGCCTTATCTCTAGATACATTGAAGTCATCCACAAAATCTTTCATGAACTCTGTCAGGTAATCATAGAAAATCTCTTACACCATTCTTTGAAAACTAGCTGGTGCATTTTTTAAGCCGAACACCATGACAATCGCCATGAAGACACCCCATTCAGTGATGTCTTCCTGTCTTCTGGCACCACTTTTACCTGGTTGTACCCACTAAATCCATCCAGAAATGAGTACATTTCCTTCCCAGTCACCTCATTTTACAGCAAGGAGTCTGTAAACGAAAGTGGAAAGGGATCCGAGGTAGTTGCGACATTCAGCTTGCGGTACTCCACACAGATTATTCTGATCTTCATGTTCTTTTTGGGCACTACCACAATTGGGGATATCCAAGAAGCTTTTTCTATTGGCACAATGAAACCTACTCTTAGCAGTCTGTCAATTTCTTCTTTGACTTGTTTGGTGTAGTTAGGGTTCATTCTATACCTCTGTTGTCTAACTAGTATGGCTCCTTCTCTTAAATTGATGTTGTTCTAGATGAATTTAGGGTCAATGCCCTCCATGTCCACATACAGCCAAGCAGACATCTTGGTATTCTTTCAGTAAAGGACACCAACTCTTACTTGAATTCTTCTTCCAGTTTCAGACTAATCTTCACCGACTTTTCTTCTTTTTCATTTCCCCTCTTGTAGTCTGTCCGAGCTTACTTTTGCGGCATTTTCCTTCTAGTTCTCTTTCTGCTTCTGCACCCCCAATCACAGATCTCTTACATTTCTTCCTCTTGCTCTAGATTTTGGGCCCATTCAACCTCTTCCGAGGCTTTCTCCTACATGGTTTTTCTCAGTTTTGCTCCCCTTAAACCCTCTGGTCTACATGTAACATGTACAAGAGCATCAAGTTGGGATGTTTGCGGGATATTTTTTCCTCTTCATCATCATCAAATCCTTTTGACATATTGAATGTTTCCACATGAACTGGCCTTTGAGAAGGTGTTATTGATCCCCTTACATCGGAAAGGTCAACATGGACTTTTTGCTTCCCCTTTTTGATGGAGATTTTGTTTCTGCCCCAGCCCTATGTCACTTTGCTGTGTCTCAACTAGGGCCTTCCCCAATAACACCTAGTAAGACCCGATGTGGTTTTCAGTGGGTTATGACCACTAGGTTGACCTTGAAGTCTAGTTTAATTTTCATTTGGACATTTTTGACAATTCCCTTAGGAACCACCATTCTATTATCTGCCATTATTATGTTGAGTGGAATGGGTTTCCATTTGAGACCCAATCCTACTGTAGTTTCCTCCGTAATGACGTTTACTCCGGATCCACCATCCAATACTACATCATTGATGAGCACATTGTTCAGTTGGATTGTGACTTTGGCCACTTCATCATCTCTGGTGGATGCTGGGGGTTCCTCAGCTTGCATTCTGCTACATTCTGGGGTTTCTTTTTCTTCTAAGTGTTTCAATTCTTTTCTCACAGTCCTTCAATGCCAGCCACCATCAAGATTTTAGCCTTGAATCTTGGGCATAAATCTAGCACTTTTCTCAATAGAACCTCTCTATCTAATAGCATTGATACTACATTGGTTTGCAACCAATCAGCATCCTTCTTGCTTTCTTCCAAGCATATTTCATTGTTGTGCTCGGTGCACATCTTGTGCGGATTTCTGCTTGCTTTCAAAAGATTTGCGATGACTTCACACGAGCTATCCCCCTTCTTCTTACCTTGCCTTCTTTCTATTTCCTTAGTGGTTTGAATCCTCACCTTCTCTTGCTCCTTCTCTTGCTGGTCCCAGTCCACAGCTGCCTTCTTGAAGGCTTTGGGTGAGCCCAGATTATCTATCGGAGTTATTTCTACACCAGATTCATTAGCTTTAGCCCTTGTGACTACCAAGATGTCTTGAACCTCTTTTTGTAATGTCATCCGGTTGCATCATGTTGGCACTTGGCGGATTTTCTTTGAGTTGCATCAATTTCACCTGTCTTTCTTTATCATGCTTTTTCTTCATGGCACATTCTACCTTGGTGTGCCCAGGTTGTTAGCAATAGTAGCATGTGAAGGTGGTAGAACCACCGACATGTCCTTGGCTTCTTCTTCTTGAGTAATTTTTGCATCCTCTACCCCCATACCTTTCCATTCGCCATGGGAGCTTTATTTTCATGTTGTACCTGCAGTTCCATGTACTATGATTGTATATGTTATAAATGGTACACGTTGGTGGCATTGTGCATTCCTCCTTGAGGTGGCCTTCATGTTTACATTGAGAGCAGAACACATTTTTGCAGAATTCTAAGCTTTTTCTCTTTTTCATCTCTTGCATCAGCTACTTCACTTGCAACACAAGTTCTTCAAGGCTTATTTTTTCCTTCGTGGTTTTCTTCTTTGGTCCTTCCTTTTCTTCATTGCCCCGTCCTGTGAGGTGTCACTTGAATCATTCTCCTCAATTGTGACGCTTTTCTTGGGCTTTCTCAAAATCCTCTTCAGTTTCAGCCTGGATTGTGCTGATGACCGTTGCATGGATGTCCGATTTAAGCCCTTGGACAAACCAATCTACAACTATTTGCATTGAGGTTTGGGTTTGTTTTGCCACTCTCTACCTCAAGCTTAGCAATTTTGTTGCATAGGCTTCCACGTCCATGTCTTCTTATCGGAGTTCTCTCATTTGATCACAAAGTTGAGTTGTAGACTTTATCTTGCAAAATCTCCCCAAAAAAGTAGTCATGATCTCTTCATAAGTCTAGAAATGGTTGTCTTGGTATCTTGATACCCACTCCGTGGCTCTGTCTTTAAAAGTGTTCATGAAAGCATCTCTGTGGCTCTTCCACATCCCAAGGTCTCGCCACTTTTCAGTATTTCTCAAACCTCCTTACATGCAGGTCTACATCTTCCCCTTTCTCTCTTGAGAACACCGGGAAATTTTTGGCTAGTGATGCCACGGCTCCCTTGAACCTTTTCCGAGGGTTTTGTTGTTGTGGTTATTCTTCCGGATTTTGTTGCTCTACCCTTCTTGGGCTTCCTAGACATGGACTGTACACCATTTCTAGCTCTTGTCACTCCTTTTCTTGGTCCAAATTAAGTTTGAAACCTAACACTCCCTCTTGCTCGTGTGGGGTTGTAGAAGTTTCTGCACTATCTTCCTGGTTGGAACAGTGCGAAACACTCCCAGCAGTAGCTGTGCAAGCTTCCTAGAGGGTTTCTTGGAAGGCATTACTTTTCTCCATTATTAGGTTCAAAATCATGCAGAAGGCATGCCTAAATCCATTTTTGCTGGTTGGGTTGTGTGGTGAAAGGTTCTTTGCACTAACTTTCCTAGAAAATCCCCTCCATGTTATGCTCTCTAGATCTAACCTTTAGAAAGACTCAGAAGGAGGGCTAAATCACCACATGCAATCTAACTTACAGAGACATGGTATGAGTATCCGTCTCCTTTGTGACTTCACTGTGATTGCTCTCTTTCTTAGTCATCATCTTCTTCTTTCAACAAGATCATTCATACATGAGACAGTGCCTACAACCAAAGTAGCTTGCCTAGGTGATGAAACATTGCCTCTCAAACTGTACCTTTTTCTGTAGAATCCCTAAAGGTCCCAAAGGTTTCTTCTAGAATAGATGGAGTCTTTGCTAGGTTTCTCAAGAAGTCTAAGGGATGTTCCGAACTGACTTGAATGCTAGAAAGTCCTAGAATCATGGCTTGAAAGGCAAATACTTCTGCATGTGAGTAATCATCGGCCACATTTCAGGGTCAAAAAGGATCAAGTCTATCCAATAAATCTTTCTCCAAGAAGGGGGGGTCATTGCTCATTGGACACACTGATGCAGATCCTCTCGCTTTCTCAACATTAGCATAAACTACTCATTCCTCCCCCCCATAAGGATTTTTGGGTGGTAAAAGTTTCCGTACATGTTAGTGTACACCTAAAACCGTCTCGGTTAGTTAATGGTAAATGTTTCCGAATGTGTTAGTGTACACCTAAAACCGTCTCGGTTTGTTAATGGTAAATGTTTCCGAATGTGTTAGTGTACACCTAAAATCATCTCGGCCAATGAATCTTCAAAGCTTGGGGTTAAAAGGCTCAACCATTTTTTCTAACCCATTCAGGTTGCACAATCTCATAGATTTGGTGGTTTCTATCCACAAATTTTGATTTGTGCAAGATCGTATTGACTATTTATTTAAGGATTGCAATCAACCACCCCATCAGTGGATATAGAGGTTATGTGGGAAATCTCCGAGCCTCTCAAAGGGAAAATATCTGCATTAAAGGTCACCTTTTTGCCACTCAAGGAGGAAGAGACTGATGTCTTTGGAACTTGCGGTTACTCTAGGCCCTGGCTAGTCATATAAAACTCCTATGTAGGCCTACTAATTGCCATTTGTTGTTGGTCTACTAAATCCATGATAGGCTATCTAGGTCAAAGTAAGGGTTACGGAGATAAGGGGCCAAGAACTGTTCAATTCCAATTTTGCTACTAGCAGTAAGTAGGAGCTTAAGAGGTAACCTCACTATCGCTTCGTCATATAGAGGATTCTTGGTGATGACTAACAATAATACCTTGCTAGACTGCGAGTGTATATAGCTGGGATCATCTACTACCAAAAAAAATCTAGAGTTTAACACAGAGGGTCTAGAGTTAATTGTGTTGAGTCGAGGAGTCAACGAGTTAGCTTTGTCAATTTCAAGCCACAAAACTATCAGCTTCCTTTGATCTCTCAATCAAGGTGTGAGGGGTATGGTTTACCTAGAAAAATTCACTTCTCTATTCATCCCTTGAGTTTCAAACCACTATTTTTCAATTCTCTTTCCAATATTTTTGTAAATTTTCTTTTATGTGTGTGCACATGTGTCTAGTGTGAATTGTGATCCAACTATGTTAATCGTGAGGTGGAATTGTGCTGATCATGAGGTGAACCATGAGGTGGAATTGCCTAGATCATGAGGTGCAATGGAGAGGTGGATTGTGAGGTGATTGAAGAGGTGAGATTGTAAGGTGAGGTGACATTGTAAGGCATTCAAAGAGGTGGATGGTGAGGCAATCAAAGAGGTGAGATTATGAGGTTATCGATGAGGTGAGATTGTGAGGTAATTAGAGAGGTGAGATTGTGAGGCGATCGGTGAGGTGAGATTGTGAGACAATCAAAGAGGTGGTGGATCATGAGGTGATCGGAGAGGTGAGATCATGAGGCAATTGCAGAGGTGAGGCAATTAGAGAGGTGAGATAATGAGGCACGATCATGAGGTGAGATTGTGAGGTGATCGGAGAGGCAACCATGAGGCAATCGGAGAGGTGAGATCGTGAGGCGATTTGAGAGGTGGATCGTGCGGTGATTTGAGAGGTGGATCGTGAGGTGATCGGAGAGGTGAGATTGTGAGATAGGATCATGAGGTGATCAGAGAGGTGAGATTGTGAGGCAATCGGAGAGGTAAGGTGATCATCGGAGAGGTGGATCATGAGAAATCAGAAAGGTGGATCATGAGGTGGATGGTGATGTGGGATCGTGAGGTGAGATCATGAGGAAAACTGTTATGTGCACATCATGTGCATATACTAGGAGGCTAACCCACCCTAGGCATGTGAGCATGGGAGCATGGGAACATGCTCTAGTGGGACTAGGATTAGGCCTAACCTTGGGTTGAGGTTAGGGTTAAGCAACCAAGCGTCACACATGGAAATGGAAGGTCAAGAGTCACTTGAGAGCTCTCCTATAAATAGGAGCATGGGGCAATCTCAAGGGAGGTTCTCTTGTGTAGAGCATGGTATCTACTCTCCTACCATTTCATAATAGAGCTATGTGCTGCTGGATTGAAGACATACCTCTTGGTGGTATGGGACATCGAGGTTAGGTATGTGGTTCTTCGTTATTTCCATGTGTGCACCCTAGGGCTCAGGGGTAGTCGGGTGGATAAGTATATGCTTGGATTATGCATGTTTATGCATAGTGATTAGCTAGAGAGATCTATGGGATTTTAACAGTGGTATCAAAGCGGTCTCTAGTTAATTTTTTATGTTTTTCTCCTCTTAATTCTCTCATTATACCAAATTTTTTTTTAGCATTTTTAAAGTAAATTTTAACATTTACTAAGTTAAAAAAATGTTATTTTTTTTGTTTATTTTGGTGTCTGACATGTTGGGAACATGCTTCTCGACTTGGACGGACGTATCGATGATGCGGGGGAATTTCGTGAGTGTAAATGCTTTTTTCTCACTTTTTCATGGGTAAAATAAGCATTTTGTAGATTTTTTTTAATTAGAGTTTTGCACATGATATTGCGGATAATTTTGGTAGAAAGGTTCCCCTTACATCTCATGGAATTTTAGGAATTTTTTCCTTAACTTTTAAGACATTTTTTGACCATAGAAATGGTAAATTAGGCTTTTTTTAGTGTTTTTTTTAACGGAAATCCCGTATACATCGTGCTTGTATTTTGTGTTGAGGATGGGTTGAAGCCGGAGCTTATGCTTACCCCCCTTCAACTCTATGAAGGGACCCGGGCCCAAGACAAGGCTCGACCAAGGCACCAGCCAGGCCAAGGCGGCCCAAGCCACCAGTCGCAGCCCCGCCACCAGCCAGCAACCTTTAAAAGCGAGCCCATGAACTAGAAACTACACAAATAGCCCATGAAGATGTCGCTTGATGAGTGTTGCCTCGGCTCACAAGGCTTCAAGGTAACACACCTCGTTTGCCTCATCACGGATCATAATTTGCGCTAAAATGGATTCTTAAATTTGATTGCATGAGAAGGTTCCCCGATAGGGGCTGGGCTGCATGGGCTTGTTTGCCTTCTATGGGAAGCGCGGGGGCAGATCTGAGAGGGGGGCCGGCCGCCACCCATGCGCTTAAGCGCATCCATCTCGTTCTTGAGCTGATCATTAGGGTAGATGCAATGTAAGATAGAGTAGGCCTCGTCTGTGTTGTTTTTGCAGTAAAGCCTCCATTAGAGAGAGCCAACCGTGGCTTTGGATGCGCTAGAAGTAAAGCGAAGGAAGGCTAGCTGGTTGCACCTGGCAAGGTGGGCCCTCCTTTCTCTCACACCCGAGCTGGCTGCTGCAATTGGGGGGTGGTTTTTATCAACCTTTTAATGAAAAGGGTTATCTTTTTAAAAAAACCATTTTACTTAATTAAAAGGCCTAAGGTTTAAAAAAAACCATCTTACTTTGTTAAAAGGCCTAAGGTTTTTTTTTAAAACATTTTACTTTGCTTATATTTCGTTACTCCATGGGGAGTATTCTACTACAGGGTGATGCCTTTTGGTTTGTTAAATTCCTATGCTAGCTTTCAAAGACAAGATCCTTGCCCCATACCTGGGGACTTTTGTGAGAATATTCATGGATGATTTTTGTGTATACAGCGACAGGTTGTTGCATGTGGAGAAACTTGATATTGTCTTTAAGCATCTAGATGATGATGGAGCTCGGTTGAATAGCTAGGGCCAAAGTTGTACTACTGGGACATGAAATAAATGAAAATGGAATAGCATCAAAGTGTCAACTAAAGAATTAATGAGCTTTGTGCAAAAACTTAGATATGTGTCTAGGTCTTTTTGCATGCTAGCTGAATTTGTGTATCCTTTGCAGAAAGTAAGTTAACTAGATCCCTTTAAATGTTGAAGAAGATGCATTTGAAATCCTTGAGGACAAGCTATCTACCTTGCCAGTCTCATAATGCCCCCAGACTCAAGCCATCCATTTTATCTACGTCTTAGTGTTGGGAAACATGCAGTAGGAGCTGTGTTGATGCAAAAAGGGTCCGAGCAATCATATATGAGGCCAGTCTTTTACATTAGCAGGGCAAAGGGTGGGGTTGAGAAAGCTTGGCATGAAGTTGAACTGCTAGTCTAGACACTTGTATATGCTACCAAGAGGTTGAAGTCCTATCTGATCTATAGACCTTTTATTGTGCTTACCTCTTGTAACCTTCTTCCACATGCAGTTGAATTCACGATTCTAACCTTGAGAGTAGAAAAGCTAATGAAATGGACAGGCAATGAGTTGTATGATTGACTCATAGATCTCGAGAAACTAGACGAAACAAGGCTACACTCAGTTGTAAGCATGTATATAAAGAAAAAGAGAAGGAAAAGGTGGTTTAATATGCCAATGTCAAAACCAAGAGGTTCAAGGAAGGGGACCTAAACCTACTTTATAACCTCAAGAAAATAAAAAAAAACTAAAATTCAGAGGGATGGGTTCTTTCATGATCTATGAACTCACAAATGGAGGAGGAGCGTACCTACTAGAAACCCTTGATGGAGTCCAAATGGAAGGATTTCTCGATGGGAGAAAACTCAATAAATACTATGGGTTGTTGTCCTCCTACAAACAGCTTCAAGCTATGGATTCTTGTGAGCTTGTTCATATGCTATATGAGCACGGGATTGAGAGAGAGATGGAGTGAATCGAGAGAGATTAATATTTTGTTGGATTGGATTATGAGGGTTGTTCAACCGATTTGAGAACACTTGAGCCTTGCAAGATAGAGAGAAGAAGAGGTAGAATGCAAGGGTCTTACCCACTTGCACCTCTAGCTAGTCTTGATAAATGGGTGGGGAGAAAAGAGAGAGAGAGAGAGAGAGAGAGAGAGAGAGAGAGAGAGAGAGAGATTAAAAGCTCAACCTCTAATTTATTGCCTCGGTGAGTGAGAGCATGGGGGAGAAAGGAAGAGAAGGAGAGAGGGAGAAGAGGAGAGAGAGAGAAGAGAACTTGAATCAACATACTATCGCTCACCCACACAATCCTCAAGCATGCATGTAACAAAGAAAAGAGAGCATACAAGCAAGCTTTAATCACAAGAGTAAGAAACTCAAACTTCAGAGGGGCTAAAAGCTGAGTATACATTACTGGCATAATCATTTAACTGGGTTTTAACTATCTTCCGGCATTACACAAGTTGTACACTCGGAGATTTCCCATAATCATTTACATAAATCACATTGTGCGATACAAAAATGCTATCATGCTTTTGGAGTAATGTTAGCCAATGTGGTTAACATACCCTATCCCTAATCACACTTCCATCCTCAAAATCGGCATCGGCAATGAAGCTCTAGGGAGTCAATATGGTAGAAGCCATCGAAATTCTAGTAGTAGTCAAAACGGGACTTTGTGTACTGGTGGATGGTGTAGCAGAATGCCTTGTAGGATGTACATAAGGGGTTTTGAATATATCTTCGAATGTGAGTATCTACTGCTTTGCATCCACCACTATACCACTTCTAGTAGCCAAGTATCCATTGTAGAGTAGGGCGCTTATTGTTGATGTCAAAGGCCATGCCCTGGAGACTTTCATCAAAAGTGTGCCATCTAGAAATTCCACTAGGAGACGAGGCAAAAAAAAACAAATAGTGATGACTATGTCAAGGTCAAGCACCTCATCATAATCTTGGATGAACTTACACATGCGAAGAAGGAGAGGTGGTTGAAGAGGAGGTATCCATAGAAATTTAAATTTTAGGTTTGAGTTAGATTCTCCTTCTCTTTCTAAAAAAGATCCTAGACCCATCTTCGTCCAATTGGGAAATAGATTGGGCTAACTCTGAGGAACCTGAGAGCATAGCAGTACTCTTTCCAATACTTGGCATGGAGAAGGTAAGGCCACTACCATATAGGTTGTTCCCCATGAGTTTTTGCGTGAGTAGGGTAGCTCTAGCTTGTGGTCTCTTATATCCCCTCCGATCCCTACTACGATGAGCTCTTGACCATTAGTTGGACTTCTCTTTCAAATAAACTTCTAGAAAAGTTTTGATCAGGTAGATGTCCACTCGATCAGGGATCCTATTGATATCTAGCATGGGGTAAGGGTGGGGCCTCTATTCTTGTCACGTAGGCTGTAATGCCTGTGGACCGACGGCAGACCGGATGGCCATGTTCGGGGTTCAGTGGGAGAGGACGCCCATGCAGAGTCATGGGCGGCCAGGCTAGTGTGGACGGCAGGCCACACACTATATAGCCTGGGGGATGAGGGGCAATCCTCATTCTTCCTCTATGGCTAGGTGGTCCCCTCTTGTGGTAACGCCCGTAGCGGCGTTATGGGTATCTAACACTAGTATCAGAGCGTGGTTCGATGGGGTCGTCAGGGTCTGCGCGCATGACCGGGGGACCGGAGCCCACTCAATGGTTTTCAACCATTCATCTCCTCATCCGTATCTCCACAATGGAGTGTGTGGAGGGAGGCAGCCAAGACATTTTTGAAGGGAAGAACTCTCTCTCTCTCTCTCTCTCTCTCTCTCTCTCTCTCTCTCTCTCTCTCTCTCTCTCTCTCTCTCTCCGTCACACACAACAAACGAATTGTAGGTAAGCATCTCGTTTTGTTTTTTTTTTCTCTGCGTTGAAATTGTCTGCGAATCAAATTCGTTTGGTAATGAGAGAGGCTTGTCTGCGAAAGAATTCGTTGAAGCTTGTGTGTGGGGGGGCGGACACCAGCCCAAGACGTGTTGCTGAAACGCCAGGCCAACCAGCGCGGGGGGGGGTGAAGACCAGCCATCCCCACGACTGTTGGAGCAATGCGACGTTGAGTGGGGGGGCGACTTGCTGACCCACATTTGAAGGGGGGGGGCGAAGACCAGCCCAGCGGGCGGCCAGCCAGGGGCGGCGGCGGCCACCAGAGAAGCCTGCGGCCAGCGCAGCCACAACGCCAGCCAGGCCAGGGGGCCGAGCGGCCACCAAAGGAGAAAACAAGAAAAAAAATTATTTTTTATTTATATTTTAATTATTCATTTTTAATTTATTAAAAATGAAACTAAATTCAAACGAATCCTCTCTCGGCTGGGGAGGAGGGATAATCCCGGCAAGGGATAATCCGAGTGTTCCAGGCACAACTTCCCGAGAAAATTTATTTTTCTTATGAGTTGCAGGCATTTTTTTTCCTCTTGGATTGGAGCATCCCGAAGAAGCGGCGCTGTCTGAAGGCTCGCAGCGCAACACAAATCGACAGGCGACCGTAAAGAGGGGTGACTATTCTCTCTCCACCACTGCTCATTTTATTAGCGTTTTTTTTTGTGATTTCCGAGTTCTCGCATTGTTTTGTGTAAGAATTAAAGATGTCTGCTAGACGTAGTGTGTCCCCACCGCCTTCTACTTCTCTAGGTTTTTCAGGTCTCCTGTCCTCGATCGCGGGTTTGACCCCGACCGAATTGTCAGGCCGTACACACCCGCCGACCGTTGTCCGGTTCGGAGTGCGCTCGTCAATCACGCGTGATCCGCCAGCGCCCTCCTCGTCTATTGACCCCGCCTTAGGACCCAGCGATCCCGCAAAAAACGGACGCATTAGTAGATGACCCCTTCCTGGCCGATGAGCCAGAGGACATGAACACCAACGTCGCCGAGGGGACCGAGGAGGACCTCTTGGAGTACGACGACGATGATTATGACCTATTGGACCCTGCCGACGTCCTAACAGAGACGGAGCTCTCTAGTGGACTGTTTAAATATCTTAATGCCAAACTGAACAATATGGGTAAAGTCCAGGCTGATCTAGTCACGATGCTACAGAGCATCTCCACACGGTTAGATGCACTGACAGCCGCCTCGGCTAGTACTCCGACTCCTCATGGTAGCCGAGCTCCTACAGCACGGGTGAGCATAGCCTCGCCAGTGGTTGCAGGAGTACAGGCGATGTGCCTCTGAGGGCCGGCCGTAACGACAGCTTCGTTGTTATTAAAAGACTTAAAGCCGCCTAGTTTTGGTGGCGAGGAGAAGGAGAGAAACAAGGACTCGGTCAATATGTTTCTAGCGAAGTGGTCAGATTTGCACGCGCTGCAACAGCAACCTAGCCGTATACAACCTGTAGAGGCTAGCCTCTCATTAACCGGCAAAGTGTACAAGTGGTGGATGAGTTTGACAACTCGTCCTGCCACTTGGACGGAGTTTGAAACGATGTTTCGAAAAGAATTTTTGCCTGTTAATGAGGCAGAGAGAAGCTGGGAGTTATGGAACAAGTGCTCGATGGAGAACAAATCCCTAACTCAGTACATCTCAGACTATAGGGAGATAGTACTCAAGCTAAAGGGAATCGATGCATTCCAGACAATGCGAGGCTTTAAGAGAGGCCTCAAAGATGATTACCTTGAGTACGTAGAGCCCTTACAGCCTAAAGACCTGGTAGAGGCAATTAAGTATGCGCAAATATTTGATGACATCAAGCATCGTAATGCGCGTGGTGGTTCTAGCAGGGCCGAGGGTAGTGAAAAGAGGAGGTCAGGCCTTAAAAGAAAAGGGTTCCGCAGTGATAAACAAGGGGATAGGATGGACCAGGAAGGACAGGGTGGTCATTGGTCTAAAAAACCGCGACCATCCAAGAAGAAAAGAGAGCGAAATCCAAAAGAAAGAGCAGTATATTAAAGCGCGAAAGGAAAATCGCTGCTTTAATTGCAATGAAGTAGGGCACACGAAGGCTGAGTGTCCAAAGCCTAAAGCCAACACGAGTGGCAAACAACGAGCCCAAAAAAGATGGTCAATCTTCTAGGCAGTTGCATACAGTGCAGAGACTCCCTCTCTGTTCCGCAGAGTTCAGAGAGGTGACAGTGTGTCATTGTGATGAACATCACGCTTGTTCAGTGACACCAGCGATGTGGCAGCCTACTGTAGGTCCGCATGACATGGTGCACATGTATGGCACCATAGGTGGCCGTAGAGTCACAGTTTTTATTAATGATGGAGCTAGCCACAACTTCTTGAACTACTCGTTAGTCAAGAAGTTGGGGTTGACTGAGACCCTGACTGAGACCCGGAGTGACCATGAGTATACTGTTGGCCTAGCCAACGGATATGACAAAGCGGTATGGAATACCGTAGTATTGGGGGTCCCATTATCTATGCAGGACTACGAGGCTCCGCTTGACTTTCAGGTCATGCACTTAGCCAGAGCAGACGTATATCTAGGCAGGGAGTGGCTATATGGCTTGGGCCCTAGTCTAGCTCGGAATTACTTACATAATACGCTATGTTTTGAGCACGGAGGTAGAGTCATTACCCTGCAAGGCGACCGTACTGTCCCTGCCACACCACTTATTTCCTCCATGGAGCTGTGTACAGTGGTCCGCAGAGACCAGATAGCAGAGGTATATGCTTGTTACCCTCTTTTGAATTCTATTTCCGTATAAATGATGTTTGCGTAGACAAACAAGGAAAACAAAATAACCTTGGACGAGACCCCCTGTTTGAAAACCCTGTTTGGTATGCATGTGATTCAAACAAGAAAAAACCCAAGGTGAATGACACATGAAAGAAAAAGTATGTAGATACTTTAATGAATTTATTAGAGGAATTTCAGGATGTTTTTCCTAATGTTTTTCCTGATGATTTACCAGATGGTTTACCACCATCTAGAGAAGTAGACCATGGCATCGAAGTTATGCCAGGATCAAAACCTATAAGCAAACCTGCTTATAGATTAAGCCACTCCAAGGCACAGGAGGTGGAAAAACAATTGACAGAATATTTGAACAAAGGCTTCATTCGGCCTAGTTCAAGTCCGTGGGCATCGCCTATTCTTCTGGTAAAGAAGAAAGACAGATCTATGCGGATGTGCAGACTATAGGGCTCTTTAATCAGATAACGATTAAGAACAAGTATCCAATGCCATGCATGGATGAGTTGTTTGATCAACTCTATGGATCGAGATACTTTACAAAAATAGACCTAAGATCTGGGTATCATCAGGTTAGAATAAAAGCAGAAGATGTTGCGAAGACAGCATTTAGGACCCGTTTCGGGCATTTTGAGTTTTTGGTTATGCCATTTGGGCTAAACAATGCTCCAGCGACGTTTATGACGCTGATGAACAGCATTTTACGTCCATATCTGGGAAAATTCGTAGTAGTTTTCCTAGATGATATTCTTGTGTATAGTACGACATAGAAAGAACACATAGAGCATTTGCGTCTAGTGTTCGAGTTGTTGCGAAAGCACAAACTATTTGCAAAGAAGAGCAAATGTGAATTTTTTGAAACAAAAATTCACTACCTTGGCCATATTATATCCGCCGATGGTACGCGGATGGAGCCAGAAAAAGTAGAGGCTATTCTTAAATGGCCAGCGCCGAAGAATCTCGAGGAACTGCAGATTTTTCTTGGCATGTCGGGGTTCTACCGACAGTATGTAAAGGACTACGCGAAGATCGCAGTCTCGTTGACTGACCAGTCTACGTTCAAAAACAAAAAACATTAGTTGGAGGGAAGCCCAACAGAAGAGCTTTGATAAGCTCAAGGTGACCGTAGCAGCTACACCTGTTTTGACTATTGTCGATCCAAATGAGCCGTTTGTTTTGGAAACAGACGCTAGTAATGAGGCCATTGGGACCGTACTTATGCAAAGGGGACGCCCAATTGCATTTGAGAGTAAAAAGTTAGATCGTGCGTAGCGTAACTACTCGGCTTACGAGCGAGAGTTACTAGCGATAGTTCATGCACTAAAAAAGTGGAGACACTATTTATATGGTGCCACTTTTGAGGTCCGGACGGACCATGAAAGTTTGAAATGGCTTTGTACGCTTTTGCCGCACAGGTCGTAGCTAGGGACTTGCCAGACACCGTATGCGAGCCACGAATGGCTGCAAGCATACAACCAGGAAGGCAAGCTCAAAACAGAATGCAAAAGGTGTGTCACTCACCGCTTAACTGCTGCCTTGAAGGATTCCCGCGTCGCAGCCGTGAAGGAGGAGCCGCCGTCGCCGCTCTACCGCCTCGCCGCCGCCGTGCCGCTACACAGTGCGCTCGATCGCTCTCTCACTCTCTCTCTCTCTCTCTCTCTCTCTCTCTCTCACACGCAGGAGAAGGAAACCAAAGAGATAAGGCAAGAGCACTCTTGTATTCACAACACATGAGAATGAGGATTTTAGGGTTACATTTGACTCTTATAGGTGACTTGGCCGTTCACACTTGGGCGCCCATACATGGCCGGCCGATCCTAACCCTAACCCTGCTGATATTCAAGGTGCGCCTCTCATCGGCGATCACCCAATCCCTTTATCCTTAACATATGGTGCCGACAAGCCCGGTCCATGACTCAGAATATTTAAATTAATGAAGTAAAACATAGTATGTCTCAATGTCCGCCATGGGTTAACATGCCCCCCTTCCTGATGTAGATTCCGTCCTCGGAAGCTATGGTATGGTAAGCTCGAGAGGGTTGTTGTGGTAGACCATCTGCAAAACAGGGAAGTAGAGTGAAGGTATGCTGGAATTCAAAAGATATAAAGTGTATAAATTCAAGCATGTTAGACCACAATGGATGTTGCTATGAGAACTTAGTTTAAGGGTCACATGAGTGAGCTAGTGTAGCAAATTAGCAGGAGTTTAAAATTATTGAAAGTAAATCAAGAGTTAGCAAGGTGTCAAAGGTTAATCAAGGTTTATAACTGGCCTAAGTCAAGGAAAATAACCAAGCTTAATAAATAAACACATGACCACACTGTGTCTACTCTAAGAACAAGTTAATACCACAAGCCTAGGGAAACAAGAAACGTCAGAGTTACAGGAGCTTTTTGCCTTCTTTTTTTTTTTAATGCACGTGACAACTTTTACACACAATGGCGACCTTCCTAAGGCAAAACTAACATCGATCCTGGTACCATGTTTAACACAAGGCATTATCCAGGAATCTATTAGCTTACTTTAGGCAAGGCTACCCCCTACCAACCAAGGCATCGGTCTGGAGTAGAATACTCCTCGCCTACCAAGTATCAATAAGGCGATAGGCCAACATTAAAGCACATCATAGACTTGTATTGCCATTTATTGTAGGCTTTTTTTTTTATAATCTATTTCTTTTTGATCTTCGCTCCTGAACTATAATTTGTCTTGCATCCTTTCGACAAAGGGGTAATAGCTATGTCCTAGAGGTCAACACACACATGGCCAGGTGTCAAACATTAAGATGGTTTGACCCTAGACCTAAGACAATCGTATTCCAAGGTTAACTAAAGACGTCATGCTGCCTAGGAATATTTCCAATAAAGTTAAGCTCATTAATGATTTACACTAGCATGCAAGCAACTTTAAAAACTAAGTAGTATATTGACAATTTCCATGTGGTCATTCATTATAGTTTATGTAATTGATTGAACAGTAAAAACCAAAGAGAGTGGGTATGGAAGAATTACACCTGTAATTGGAGATCTCCTTGATTTGACGAGACAGCTTGCAATTTGATGTAGATATATTTTGATGAACGTTACGGCAGTCTCAGGACTTGAAAGCGAACCCACCTCAAACTTTTCAACCTGTACAACCAACTAACAAGCACTATACCTCGAGAGGCACATCAGTGTGAAAATTTCAAGACTTGTTTAAGGAATCTAAACTAGAAAAAACTTACAAACACTAACCTACCTACCAGTCACCACACTACTACTGAGGATACGGTAAGAGGATGTTGTAGAGTCCTGGCTCTAGCCCTAAGGCTAAGCCTCTATCCGCATCATCCAAACAAATAAAGTCAACCTCAGTAGTGCCATGAGTTTCATCCGTCCATTCATCATTGTCAGATATTTCCTTTTCATTTTCCCATCCACATAAACTCATCAAAAATGTAACCATGCGAGGATAGTTATCTTGTGGAAAAGGAAAGCATTGGGCTATCGGGGATATGTCCTCTACGGAGTAGGGGTCAGTCATGGTCAATAGGCAAATTAGCCACTCTAATTCCTCAACATTTTCCTCTCTGGCTAGTACATCTATATGATCCCATTCAGTTTCAATTACAGGATAGCACATGTGAAATATCTGAGGAAGGTATAGATGATACCTCTCACCAAAGGTGGGAGTGGATGAAGTGTATGATGATCGTGCATCTGCCATATCTGCAAACACAGATATAGCATCAGTAGGTTTGTGATGACAGGTCAATCTAGTTCTTGATTGTATACGGATATTTATCCTCTTCTTGTGCTCTTGCTCTTTTTACTATTTTTTGTTTTTCTTTTCTTTGGTTTTTTTTTTTTAATGTATGAAGCTATATATATACATCCCCTTGAATTTGGCAATTACATGGTCAGGGGAGAAGGTTAAGGAGGAAGCATTAGAATGTCGAGCGTGAGTACATGCTCCCCCTTTCCTTGGGTAGATCATATTATTTGCAATGATGTTGCAGCCTCTTGGAACCAATTTGTCCAGCGGGTCATAGGTTGTGATGTGGGCAGATAGCTTTTAATGACCCTTGTGGCCACATCCAATTGCAGAGATGGTAGTGTACGCTCCCATTGACGAATGGAGGAAATGGTTTCCGACGATACTATTACAAGGGGAGACATAGACTCATCGGTTTTTTGTTGGGTGTTGACAAGAGTAGGTGTAGAGCATGTAGAAACTTCTATATGAGTGTGTGCCTGGCATGAGGAGCTAGAAGCTTCATGTGGCTCCCCCCTTCCTGAGCTAGGTGGTAATGATCGATATCGTTTGGGAATCCAAACTAACTCTGGAAGAAGTGGTGCGGAGCACTCTATTACCTTTCCCTTACCACGGTCTTGAATTGTCATTGGGGTGGCAACAATTGGTTTGCAAGGTTTTACAGGTGATGTAGAGGGATTCAACTTATGTTTAGGGACCCAAATCTGGTCATTCCCCTCGTAGTACCCTTGGGCCACTAATAATTTTTTAGGGATCCATCGCGATGTTACATTGCCCTTTCTTGGGTGGGTAGCTGCTTTCCTTTTACGAGGCTTCTTGGTGGCTGAACGAGATTGAGCAGGGGAAGTAGCTGTTAACGAAGCTTTGGGGACCCATTTGTGTGTACTCTTTGGCATAGTAAGCAAAGCTTTAGGGGCCACCTTGCCTGTTTCCACTCTTGGCGTTGAAGCGTTAGAGGGGTGGCCAACAATCGAAGATGGTTTTGCCACTGGAATTTGTGATTTTTCATTATCTAATATTTGAGTGGATGACTTAGGTGCGGGATTTTGAGCGGTCAGACCTAGTGTTGGTTCTTGCGTTGTGACTTGTCTGGTTGCCCAATCGATATTGCACTTGGTGGCCATCATCCATTTGCGCCCTAAGATCACAGTCCCTTCCATGGTACCAGCAGGCATAACCAAAAAGCTTTGAATTATGGTTCCTTTGTCATAAGCAACCGGAGTGTGCAGAATTCCTGAGACAGGGGTTTTCTTCTTGTTGATTCCTTGAACTTGGATAGAACTCTTGGATAAGGGTGGTTTTCCCAGTTGACACCACACGCCATATGATAGCAAATTGTGTTGAGCTCTTGTATCCAATAATGCATTATACAGCACCTCCCCATAAGGACTCTGTAACTCAATTGGGTATCTTAGAGGTGGGTCAGAATCCAGTGCATCCTCCTCTGCTTCCTCGAAAAATGCTTGTGTAATCCCCAAGTTGGCTTCTCGTTGTCGCCTAGCACGCTGTTGACGTTCTTTGGCTTCGACTCTCGCTTGTATCTTTTTAAGCTCAGCTTGTTCTTTAGCCATCTTCTTTTGATGGATTGCATGTAACTCCTCCTGGCTCAGGGGATCATAGTACCTTTTGAATTTACTCCCATTAAGGAATCCAATGGTTTCAACTCCGTCGAGAGTCTCCACTCTAATGGTACCTTGCGGGGTAATTTCACATACTCTATATGGTCCCTTACCAGCATATTTGAGCTTCTTCTTTTCATTACGCACTCCATACATCAGGACTTTATCCCCAACCTTGATGTCCTTGTCCTTGAGGTGGCGATCAAACCATTTTTTCCTTCTATCCTTCTCCACAAGGGCATTGTACACAGCCAATTGTCTTTCTTCATTTAGCCGCTCAAGGATATACAGACGCTCTGCTAAGGGATTACCATCCCAACCCTCTTGAGTAGCAACACGAAGACTTGGAATGACAAATTCCCACGGCATGACTGCTTCTTGGCCATATACCATTTTGAATGGTGTGCAATTAATAGCCACTTTGTACGCAGTACGATAGGCCCATAAAGCTGTTGTAAGCTTTAGATCCCAATCCGTGCGATGAGCTTCAACTGTCTTTGTCAAAACAGAGATTAAAGTCTTGTTGGTACTCTCAGCTTGGCCATTCGCTTGCGGATAGTAAGGAGTAGATTTATGATGGGATATCATGAAATTTGTTGTGAGCTCCTTAATCACTTCATTTATAAAATGCGTACCATTGTCGCTCACAAGTTCAAAAGGACAACCAAATCGTGTGATTATATTTTCAAAGAGGAACTTGGCTGTTGTCCTTGCATCTGCCTTACGTGTCGCTTTCGCTTCAGCCCATTTGGTCATATAGTCAGTGGGGCCACAATAATATAGCGAGATTGTGTGTTTCGGGCCGCTGGGCTAATCGGACCTACAAAGTCTAAACCCCACTTTTCAAATGGTTGGTTTACTTTGATTGGATGTAGGGGCATCTGATCTTTCCTCTGGGGTTTCTTGTATCGTTGGCATTCATCGCAACCCTTCACAAAGAGTGATGCATCTTGGAACATAGTGGGCCACCAATACCCTGATTGTAAGATCTTTCGCGCAGTTAAGTCGCCTGAGAAGTGACCACCGGCTACGCCCATATGTGCCTCTTGCAAAATGTATAGATACTCATCCTCTCGGGCACAACGCCTAAGAACGTCATCCTTTCCTCTTTTATAAAGAGTCCCAGCTATCAGGCAATAGGGTTCGCATTCTTTGATTAGCTTTCGAGCTAGATCTTTACGAAGCTCCTTGGGTGGAAAGCCATTAACCAAAAAGTTAACAATCTTTTCACTCCATTCAGGCATTGTCTCCACCATGAACAGGGAAGTGTCAGGTAAGTCATCATCAACCCCCGGGGGAGCCTCACCATTAGGTATGCGAGACAAATGATCAGCCATAACATGTTTTTTGCCAGGTCTCACAACAACGGTGAAATCAAACTCAAGAAGAATCAATAGCCATCGTGTGATTCTTCCTGTGGAGCATGGTTTGTTTACCAGATACAACAATGCTTGATGATCCACATAGAAAACAAACTTGGTGGCAAGGAGGTAATAACGAAATTTCCTTACTGCATATATCATTGCCAACCCTTCTCGTTCCGTAGTGGTGTAGTTCATCTCAGCATCGTTCAACTGGCGACTGGCAAAGCTAATGGGGTAGTCTAGCTTGTGTTCTCCAGGTTGAGTTAACACACACCCAATAGCAAAGTTTGATGCATCAATATGCACATGGAAGAGTAAATCCCAGTTAGGCATTCTCAAGATTGGAGCACTCGCCAAGGCCTTCTTTAATAGTTCATAGGCACGGTCACACTCGATGAGAAGCTTATACAATGGTCGAGCTATCTCGGCGAAGAATAGAATAAACCTTCGATAATAACCAACGTGGCCCATAAAGCGTTGGACTCCCTTGTAGTTGGTGGGTGGGGGTAATTCCAAAATGACCTTGATTTTACTCTCGTCAATGGAAATCCCATTTTTGGACACTATATGCCCTAAGATAACTCCGTGTTTAACCCAGAATTGGCATTTGAAAGGATTCAAGGAGATGCGATATAATCTACACCTTTCAAATATTTTTCGTAAACACATCAAGTGCTCGTCCCAAGAGGAATGAACACAAAGATCATCTAAGAAAGCTTCACAGAAGTCCCTTAGATATTCCTTAAAGGCCGTGTTTATCAATCGTTGGAATGTTGCAGGTGCATTGGTCAAGCCAAAAGCCATGACGCGAAAGGCAAACACTCCAAACTCCGTGATAAATGTTGTTTTAGCTTGGTCCTCGACTGCAATTGTGATCTGATTGTAACCCGAGTACCCATCTAAAAAGCTATATGCCTCCTTGCCTGCCACTCTTTCAAGCACATGTTTAGAATATGGCAAGGGGTAATGATCCCTTCTGGTGGATGCATTAACCTTTTTGAGATCAACGCACACTCTGAGTTTCCCATTCTTCTTTGGCACGATTACTATTGGAGAAACCCATTCTGAGTGCTCAATTGGGTATATGAATCCACATTTTACCAGCTTTTCAATTTCCTCCTGTACAATCTTTGCGTACTTAGGATTCATTGGGTAGGGACGTTGCTGGACTGGTTTAGCAGTGCTAATCATTGGAATCGTGTGTTGCACCACCGAGGGTGGAACACCCTTCATATCATGATATGTCCAAGCAAATATATCCTTGAATTCTTTGAGAAGCTTCGTAAGTGCAGCTTCTTCCGCCTTGGTGAGGTCTTGAGCAATAAAAACTGGTTTAGACTCCTCACCCGGATCTGCTAAGTCTATCTCCTTAACTACCGCAGGGCCATCGTAGACACCGCTACTCCCATTGGTAGGCGTTCGTTGGGCTTTTGTGTAGACCACTTTACGTTCCCCTGTGGTGAATGATTTGAAATGCTCAGGTGCGGGGTGTAAGTCTACTGGTTCTTGTTGTGCCAGGCTTTTTTCTTTCAATTCCACTTCCTTTTGCTGCTGAGCCAACTCTTGGTTTTGCCGCCTCCTCGCAGTACGACTTAGTTTTGGCTTCTCATCAATTTCTAATTGGGCGACGTCATGAGGTTGCGGAATACACCACATGACACTTTGGAGGTATTGTCCCCAATTATCCGCTAACTTCCGATGAGCATCAATGGCTCCTACATAACTGAGCCATTCTGCAGTGGATCTCTCCTTATTTATTGCAGTTCGTACATTAGCTCGATAGCGTTGGCGCTTATGTCTCGTTTTCTTCTTACCAAGTTTTTGATTTTTGTTTCTATCCGATTCGGACTCACTTGGTTGATCTTCACTTTCGGATGAACTGCAGGAGGCCACTGTCCTAGGCCTTGAGCACCTTGCTTCCACATTTGGGTGAATATTTGATTCATTTTCCTCATCAGGCTCAGGGTCAGTTTCTTCTTGAGATTCATACTCAGAGTTGCATTGGTCAGACTCTTCGCTACTTTCAGTGTCGGTGGAGTTTGCCACGTTCTCGCCATCAGGAGTCAAGTGCATAACACCTATCATGTTTATTGGCACTAACGGTGGCATATCTTGCCCCTCAGGTGTTACCCAACTTGTGCCTCTATTTCCCCATGTGTCTATGGTTGCCGCTAAATGTACCCAATCCACGTTATCCGACTCAGTCATACCCGGTAGGACATCCATATAAGGAGAATCTTTCCCATCATCAGTCTCTTTTTTGCATGTATAGCAATATCTTAATGGGGCGGAGTGAATAGTGGTATCCGATCGATTATCGATGATAACCTTGCTTCCTAAAGGATGTGCACGACCATTCTCAAGATCAACTCGAATGACAGAGTCCTGGAATTGTAGGTAGACATGGTTTTTCGACCAGTCATGCACCATTTGTGCTTCCCTCATGAAAGGACGTCCTAAGATCATTTGATATGACATAGGATGCTTGGAGAAATCCATTACAATGAAGGTATGTCTTACCTTGTATCCCAAAACCTTGATCTTAAGGTCCCTTAACATCCCAATAGGTTTAGCAATAGTTCCATTTGCCATCTTAACCACTATGTTTGTGACTTCGAGGTGAGGTCTCCCCATAGATTCCCAACAGTTTTTAGTCACAATGCTCACTCCAGCACCACCATCAAGGATTCCCTTTAAAGTTAATCCCTTGGTAGTAATGGGGAGGGTTGCATTAGATCCGTCACCTTCAAAGTACTGTCCCAACTTGTTCACAGGTATTTCAACGACCGAATCTTCATCTAAGTTGGGTTGTAGATCCCAATGTCCCCCTTCATCTTGAAGCGTGTCGGGTCTATCCATATTTGCAAATTGTGGTAGCCCCGCCTTTAGTTCTCCATTGAGAAATGCCCGAAGAGCTAAGAATAGCTCAGGATCTCCGTATAATTTGGATATGATCGTGGTTCTGATCTCGGAGGACATGAAATCCATTAGCTTGGACACATTTAACGGTACTTTTCGAGACATCGCCCCTTGACTAGGGACTGGTGAAGATGGAATCACTTCCTCTTCGATGGGATCAGGCACTCCCTCCCTAAACATTCTTTCCAGCAAGAAGGGTGTTTGCCCACTTCCTGATGTCCTATCCTCACTTTCTTCCCGAATGATACTAGGTATCGCTAACGGTTTATGGTTCCTGTGAGGTTGAACTTGCGTAGGAAACACTGTGTCTGGAATTTTGATTTTTCTCGGGTTTGGCTCCAGTTCTCTTTGTGTTTCTTCCACCAAACCCCTTAAGTGTTGCACTTGTTCAATCTCCTCAACTGGATTTGGGTAAGTTCCGATCTTTTTCTTGAAGGTTTTTGGCCCACGTGGCTTGTCTTGGGGAGTCTCAGTCAGTTTGGGAGGTCGAGAGGGCATTAACTGACTTGGTTGTGGGGCCGAGGAAGTTTCCTTCTGTTTCCCCTTATTTATGTACTCGCTTGATTCTCCTTCGTTGAGCTCCCGAGTGGGTTCCTCCCTTAAGGTAGTGGCTTTGGTCCCCATGGTTTCTATTGAATCGGAATCATCTTCAGGATCATTCATATACACGGGGTCGTCTCCTGTCCCTATGTTGGTCTTTGAACTGGGCTTGGAGCTCGTGGCATTAAGCGATCTCTTTCGCCGTGTTTTCTTTTTCTTTGCCTGAGCGATTGATGCAGTATCCCTCTCTTCAAGAATGTAGTTTTGATTTTGAAGCATTGACCGTGTAACTACATTCGCGGGTACAACGGGTGTGGTTCTTCGTGCTTGGTTGGTGACAACCAAATTCAATGGCGTAATCTTGGGTGCATTAGGATTATGTGGACATTGAGCGATCAAATGATCTATGCCACAACGATTACATGTAAGTACCGGCATTCCCGATGTGCTCCCTTGATTTGGTTGCATTTGAGTAGCGATCTTCTATAGCCTATTAGGGCACTCCGCTACACGATGCGGTCCACCACACTCATAGCATTGAAGAGGTGGTCTCCTCGCCAAGGTATTAAGGTTTTGCCCTCTTGTGGCGAGAGCAGCCGCTTGATATACAGGCTTAACTTGCCCGAAATGATCCTCCATGTAGTACTGGGGAATCATTTCAAACGTATCAATCCCGTATGGAGCAGTGGGGTCTATCTCCTCTTCATAATCCCCACATGCACTATGTGACTCACAACCCATCTGGTTTATAGGGGTAATCCTTGGATGTGGAGGTTGTGGTCCTAGCACTGGCGGTGGTAACGGCACAGACTGGACTACATTCGGATTCCTTGGAACTATGTGCTGTGACGGTTGCTCGACAAGTTGTGCAGGCATCAGTGCGGGTACTTGAGGTGTGTTTGACCAGGCTAGTGGTGCCTGATTTGCCAACATTCGCTTAAGTACTAGGCAATCCTTAGATTGATGGCCGTATTTACCACATGCATTGCAATTCCCATTGAATTTGACTCTGAATGTGGGACATTCACTCGTGCTATGTGGTCCTAAGCACACCGAACACCATTGTTGCTCTCTCCTTGGGTACATATGGCTATTCTGAGGAGCTCGATTACCCCTAAAGTATTCTTGGAGAGCCTTAGTAAGGTCGGTCACAGACATTTCAGATATCTTGGGCTCCTTGGCAATAGGTTTTACTGTCATTGGCCCGTGCCCAGACACTTGCGAACTAACGGATTTTGTTTCCGAAGACACCTTTTTACCTGCAATCATCAAGTTGTCTTCTAACTGGATTGCGTTGGTAGTGACTGCTTCCCACGTTGTAAGACCTCTAATGACTAGGCCATTGTAAATGTCCTCGTGGCGCAATCCTCGGATGAATCTATCGAGGAGTTGGTTGTTATTGAAGCGTTCATCGGGAGTGCAGCGAGAATTTAGATGCTTCAATCGACTTATAAAGTCTCTCACTGACTCCCCTTCCTCACGTTCAGCTTTTTAGAGTTGAGATGCTACTCCCCAAAGCACACCCTCACGTATATATTCTTTCAAGAACAATCTCTTGAGAGTGGGGTAGTGAGTGCGCTCTTCAACCCTTAAGGTTCGATACCAATCTCCGGCCTTCCCACTCAAGGTTAAGCCTAAGGCTTTACACTTATGCAGCTCATTGTGCTCTTCCAAGGAATCACACACGTGTTTAAAGACTTCAATGTGCTTCCTAACATCCTCGTTACCACTGAAGTTTTGAGTGAGCTTAGCCACTTGTACTGCCTTGCTTCTAGGTTCTCTCTCAGGCATGCCCCGCATGTTTTCCGCAATGGATCGTCCGATCGTCTGAGCAAACGCTGCGAGATCACCTAGGTGAGCAGGCATAGCTGGTGGAGGCACTTCTGGGATAGCCTGGCTGATAAGAGTTGGCGTTGGTCTGAGTATGTTGGCAAATGACGTAGGATATGATATGTAGCTAGGCCTAGCTCCTCTTGGATCGCTGTACGCGTACGCACTTCTTCACAGATGCAACCACCTCCCTCGTTGTCACGGATTGCTAGTCCGGAGAGACTGGCCGAAGGTGCAACGGGAAGGGAAGCGAGAGTTAGTCCGGAGAGACTAGCCGTGTCTTCTGGGTATAGTTTGGAGCCGGAGAGCTCTGACGTAGGCCCTTCATCACCTGACTGCCACGGCTTCAAAGGGGAGTGATAAACTTCGTCGGGGGGAGAAATATGCTAATTACTCCATTGACGACGGGTACTTACTCTACAAGGGTAGAATATGTGTACCAACTATTGGTGACTTTCAGGCCTAAATTCTTAAAGAAAGTCATGATAGTCCAAGTGCGGGTCATCCTGGGATTCAGAAGACCTATGCACTAGTAAAAAGATAGTTTTATTGGCCTAGTTTGTTTAAGGACGTCCAGACTTATGTGCTGAAATGCAGTAAGTGCCAGGTCAATAAACATGAACGTCTTAAGGTTGGAGGACTACTCCATCCGCTGGAGATTCCTCAAGGGAAATGGGAAAGCATTTGCATGGATTTCATTACCGGTTTACCCAAGACGAGTCGAGGGAATGACTCGGTGTGGGTGGTAGTGGACAGGTTAACTAAAATGGCAAAGTTTATTGCCACGAAGAAAACTGTTAAAACGCCAGAGTTGGCAAAACTCTTTATTGAACATCTCTACAAGCTATATGGCCTGCCCGCAGATATAGTATCGGATAGAGATAGAAAGTTCAATAGTCATTTTTGGAGGGAAGTCTTCAAAAAGTTGGATACTACTCTGAGTATGAGTACGGCAGATCATCCGGAGTCTGATGGTCAAACTGAAAGAGTTAACCAAATTCTAGAGGATATGTTGCGTTCTTATGTTAGTAAGAAGCAATCTAATTGGGAAGAGTACTTGTCCTTATTGGAGTTTGCCTATAACAGCTCCAAACACTCAGCGACTGGATTTACACCATTCATGTTAATGTATGGATTCTAGCCGAGATCTCCGATGGCTATAGGCCTAGAAAAGGAGAAGATTCAATCTGTCAAGGACTTCCTTGAAGATATGAATGATATCCTTAGAGCCGCAAGTGAGAGCATTCGTATCGCTCAGGATCGCGCTAAAACTTATGCGGATAAAGGACGTAGAAAGGTGACCTTTGCAGAAGGTGACTTTGTATTCCTCAAGGTTCCTGCGCAGTCAGAAACCATGAAAACAGGAAAGTGTAATAAACTTTCTCCGAGATATTGTGGTCCTTTTAAAATCCTTAAGAAGATTGGGGACGTAGCATATAAACTTGTGTTACCGAAGAGTTCTCAAGTCCATCCTGTCTTCCATGTCAGTAAACTGAAGAAATCAGTTCACGGGTTAGAGAACGCAGTTTCTCCAGAGATTTTGGTGGACTTGATAGAGCCACCAAAGATACCACATGAACCTCAAAAGATTCTACAGTATCGTGATAGACAAACCCGCCGACATAAAGTGTACCAGGAGGTACTTGTTAAATGGACAGATAGGGATGAGGAGGTAGCTACCTGGGAACGCCGTAGTGCAATTTCCAAAAGGTTTCCCCAGTTTGTTTTCGAGGACGAAAACTCTTCTTAAGGGGGGGTAATGTCACGTAGGCTGTAATGCCTGTGACCGACGGCAGACTGGATGGCCATGTCCGGGGTTCAGTGGGAGAGGACGCCCATGCGGAGTCATGGGCGGCCAGGCTAGTGTGGACGGCAGGCCACACACTATATAGCCTGGGGGATGAGGGGGAATCCTCATTCTTCCTCTATGGCTGGGTGGTGAGCCAGAGGCCGTCCCCTCCTGTGGTAATGCCCGTAAGCGATGTTACGGGTATCTAACAATTCTAGGATCGTAATGGTTTGGTCAATGTCAATGCCATCGAGGGGATCTTGCCAATTGAATGGGAAGTTAGAGGGGAACATTTGTTCTTGCTCTCCGCCCACCAATGGGGGGTATTGTGATTTCACCTTCTTCTAGCACTCCCAAAGACAAGGCTATTTCATGTGGGGTCATGGATTGCAATTGTGTTGCAAAGTTGAGGGCTTGGTTAGTCCGTTAAGGATGTCCCCTAAAGAGGTAAGTGGTGGGGGTAACATTTGTTCTTGCTCCTCCACCCACCAATGGGGTGTGCTCTGACTTCACCTTCTTCTAACAATCCCAAAGGTGAGGCTATTGTATGTGGGGTCATGTGTTGCAATCATGATACAAAGCTGAGGGCTTGGTTAGTCCATTCAGGATACCCCCTATAGAGGCAAGTGGTGGGGGTGGTTTGGGAGACAAAAGGGGGGTGGAAGAGGAATTTTGAGAGTTCCCATACCATCCCTCAGTGCTACTACTGCAACCACATATCCCAAGGACCACCCCCATGAACCAACTCATGTGAGTAACATGGAGGAGGATAAGAATACCATGTACACTAAACCACTAGAGGGCCAAAGCCCTTGCCATCAACCCAAATTCTAAACCACTATGTCAGAGATGATGATAATGTTTACCACATTTACCAAGACCTACAATGTAAATTTTAAGGGGTAGAGTTGTTAATTCCTTTAGGGGGCAAGACCGCCCCTACATTTTTTTTAAATAAAGACAACCTCACCAAGTATTGTGGATAACTCTTTTCTAGACATCCAAAATCTCCACCTCTAGCCTAGGATATATTCACATTATGTGTGGTTGTGTGCCAATGATGCATCAAAAGCCAACCACAACCACAAGCCTTGTATATATATGGATAGAAATAGGCAATGGGCAGCTGGTTGGATATACTCTTATGGGGTAGAAGGAGATCTTCTCGAGATACCAGCTTATCCTCAAGTGTTACAAGGCCCAAGCCCAAATGGCTTCCCACCACCTTAGATGGGCCTCAGATGGGTCTAGAAGTTGCACATAGACCATAGGTGTGTGTGCACAGACCAGAGGTTTGTGTTTGCCCACCACCTCAAATGTTGGGTCATATCACATCCTATTGAACCAAACTATAACTCGCAATTGCAAACTAAATCTTTGAATTGTAACTTTGTTTGAAACCAGATCATAAACATAAGTGGAACCAAATCACAAATTGCAAGTGAAACTAACCCATAACTTGCAATTGAAAGTGATCACAACTGAACCAAACCAAAGTGATCATAACCAAACCAAACCACAACTGCAATTAAAACCAAACCTCTAACTAAAACACAACCTGCAACTTACCTACTGAACCAAACTACAAATTGCAAGTGGAACCGAATAATAAACCGAGAAATTGTAACCATAAATGAAACAAACATAACTCGCAATCCCAAATTGCAATCACACCTGAACGACTTCTACAAGTGTAAGCGTAAGTGATGCCATTGAAAACAAATTGTAACTTGCAAGTCAAAACAAAACCACAATTGCAACTAGAAGCAAATGTAACTAAATACCAAAACTAAGACCAATATAGATCTACCTTGAGCATTAATTCTCTTATGTACTAGACCGGAACCTTTTGATTCCCCCTTTGTTGGTCCAAGCAAGCTTTTGTCATAGCACCATAAGGTTGGTGCTACTCTCACTCCCTCACTTCCTCTCTCAATACATGGAACACACAAAAGGTGCACACCACATAGATAGAGACACAACACACAATCCACAATCCACAAGCCCTTAGAATCCATATGCGTGGAAGCCCAAGCCCAATGGACATAGGCTGAACCAAGGCGGAACATTGAAAGGCGACACTAGGTGGCTAGATGGAGATAGTGAGGAGAAATTGCCTATGTGCAATAATGCAAGCCCAAGTAGTAGTGGCATAATGGGAGTTGTTGTGCATCCTCAAACCAGATAAGACCACCACCCATGTAAACTACTCCACTCTCAAAATTTGCTTAGATAGATAATTGTAGGTTATAGTTAGGGAAATAATAGGTAGAGACCATAAATTATATGTAAAAATGTCCATATGTTTCTTTTAGAAAAGATCATATTAGTTATCTTGGTCAGTCATCTCAAAGGATAAAATCCATATGGGTCAGGGAAACCATAGAATGTCCTATTTCTAAATGTGTGCAAGATGTGAGAAGTTCTCATGGATATGCCCAATATGAGAGAGATGGCTGGATAATGTCAAATATCATTTGAAACCATCAAACAAAAGACCACAGAGAACTACATTCTAAAAATCTCCAAGATTGGTAAACCATTTATGGCCATTTGCAATGTAATTGGAAACCAAATAGGTCATGTACTTTCTCAATATGAGAGTAGTGGTTTACGAATCTCAAAAATTTTAGGATCATAAAAAGAAGTACACTACACATGAAATCTCAAAATTTTTGGAATCATAAAAATAAGTACCCTACGCATGATCTCAAACTTACATTGTTAAGGGCTTTCTCAGATGAATCTCATGGTCCTAATGATCCTTAGAAGATAAATATGTCATCTAAAAATACTAGGATAAAATCATACAAGTATTTTGATGCACATTGTTCATGAGACACATAAATGTTATAAAGCATTAGTTGGTCCAAAAGGAAGGATTATAGATTCAAAATGTCTGTATCTTGTCCGAAAATCAGTCTATATTTGATTCTTATTTGGTGTTATCGTGACCTAAGGTCAATCTTAGAAACTACTTTTTCCTTTGAAAGTTGTAACACAAGATCACTATCTATGTGAGGTAGGGGATACTTATATTTTATGGTATGCTTATTCACTCTATAATCTATACACAATCTGAATGTCTTGTCCTTCTTCTTTTGAAAGAGAACATGAGCTCCCCATGGTGATAGAATAGGTTTAATAAATCCTTGCTTTTTCAGTTCAGCATGCTCTTGTACACTAAATTAAGAGCTTTCACAAATGGTGTAGCTCCAAGAACAAATTCTATGGCATGGTTAAGAGGTCTAGGAGGGGGTACTCCCACCAACAAATCATCTAGAAACACATCTACATATTCCTCTAATAGCTTCTTCATATAAGAAGGGTTCTCTTCCTCTTATGGGGTCTTACCTTTTTCTTTGACAAGCACTAGGGAAGTCCCACATCCCTGGTGGATTCGTTGGATTGATGTCATGGTAGAAATCTCTAGTGCAAAGCACTTAGTCTTCTCACCAACTAGTTCATCTATTACATCTAGAGATTAATGGAAAGTTACTTTTCTAGACACATAGTCTATGATAGATTTGGTCTTGGCCTAAGTATACAATCGTTCTTGCCAAGATTGAAAACTTGGAATTTGGAGGATGATTGAGAATTTCCTAGTTTAAAATCTAGGGACTTAAGCACGCCACAAGTAGAAGTCTATCACCACTAGCTAGCTCTATTGGTCTAGTACTTTTTGAATTTTACTCAAGTTTAAGAGCTTTGACTAGTGTGGGAGTTATGAAACAATGACTACTACCAAAATCAAACATATACAAAACTATGATTTCTACCTAAATCAATCATGTATGAAACTATGACTACTATCCAAATCAATTCGATATGAAACTCTAGACTGCTACCCAAATCAATTCGATATGAGACTCTGACTGCTGTCTGAATCAATCAAAAGTTAGGCCTTGCTTCTTTGTTTATGTCTACCCCCAAGTTGACCCTTCTTTTAACATTAGTTCTTGGAAATAGCCTTCTTAATTGGGCTTAAGCTTGAGTAAGTCTCTCATTTTGGGCAATAAGTTTCTTTATTATATTGGATTGTTCTTCCATTGGATTGAAGATACCATTTATGTCTATACCTTCCATATTAGATAATCCCTAGTCTAAACTCTTGAGCTCCAACTTGATTACCTCAAATCCCAATTGACACCAACTTGCTTTGTTTACCACCTATGAGGCTCCATATCACTTTAGAATTGGATATTGCAACTTGATATTGCAAATTGATAGCACAAGTGAAAACATGTGAAACTAAAAATAAGCACATATCCATAAACATTTATTTTAAAATTGAAAATCCAATTTCTACATCAATATAATACAATATATTTATGTAACCAAATGACATAACACATATATTACCACATATTCAACTTCAAACTTCACTTCTCATGCCATCATCATGAAGTCAACACCATACCAACACTTGCTCTTTTAAGCATACATATGAACCATGAACACATATTTAACTTCAAACTTCCCTTCTCATGCCATTATCATGAAGTCAACACCATACCAACGCTTGCTCTTTTAAGCATACATATGAACCATGACTACACAACGTGTCTCATGTAAACACATAATGATAATGTACTAGTATGTAGGAAAAAACACAACAAAAGCAACACAGTATAATCCCACAATGCACCCATATATATTAATGATTTTGTACAAAGGAGAAATCATCCTCTTAAACAAGAGCTCAAACCACCCGACTACCTTGAGCTCTAGTCACCAATAACTCCTTGCACAACGGAGGCTGATTAAGGATTTGTGTAGAACATGGCACTTGCTCTCTCAGAAGATGACATAAGAATGTACCTCTAGACAAGACCTCTACTCTTAGACTTACATGCTTGTAACCATGGGTTCCCCATATTCTATCTAGAATACACACTCTCTCTCTCTCACTTAACATAGACTCAACACACACTTAGGTCTCCCAATCATGTGGTAACCTATCTAGGCACCTTTGCATAGTATGTAGGTATCTCACCAGTATAGTGAATTTTCCCAAAGGGATCCACCATAGTAGAGTGTTCCCTCCCCATATGCTCATCATAGTGAGAAACCAAAATAATATGAGACTTTCATTTTTATTGTAGATGGCATTGTTATGGACTCCAAAGATTTACATACACATGCATAATCACATAAGAACAATGCTATAGTTATTCATGTATGTACAAAATGCTATGCATAAACTGTTGGAATTATTAGTCTCAGTGGTGTGAAAGGATGTCTAAGCCTTGGTGTGAACACATTAGGTGTGAACCACCTCTTATTAAGGGATAAAAGATAAGGCCTTGTGCCTATAAAAGCATTATACATGGTGGATGTTTTATTACTCATAATCCAGTCTCAATGTGCTACTGTGCAAGCTTGCTTTCCCTTGTGTGTTTACCCATCTCTCTCTCTCTCTCTCTCTCTCTCTCTCTCTCTCTCTCTTCGTATAAATAGAAGATATATTACTTTACAAATGGCCACATGGCTGCCATGTGATTTCCCTCACTAATTACTCTGAACCACAGGCGTAGCTTGGAGTACCCTCATCCAATATATAGCCGTGTCGTTCTCCACCAAATGAGCCGACCGCAAGGAAGCCACAATAGTAGCCCTTTTATACAACCTATGTGAGCTGTAATACCAACTTTTACATCAAATATGAAGGCATTCCTAATTAACCAGATATGCCACAAATCTATCCACTTGGAAAATTAAAGAAAACTGAATGTTTTGGGTTATCCGATCCATTCGGAATCTTGCCAAAAATCCAGTATTTAACCTTTACGGGCCTATCTGTCAACGGAATCCATATGCAAGAAAGGAAATCCCGTGCCTTCTTTGCCACTGGATATGAAATGAAAAGATGCAGGCATGTTTCCAAGCATGTAGTACAAAACACACAATTACCAAAAGCAATCCGTCGCTTTTGCAACTGGTCCCCCACCAATGGTAGGCCTCCAACTAGCATGCGGCATAGGAACACCTTCCCTTGATATGGAATCTTAGACCACTAGCCTTGTAAGGTTACTTCCTTCGAATAGGCCCTACTTTTCCTGATGTTCCATACCCTATTAGCCTTCTCAATGATCCATCGCTTATCTTCCACCATCATATGGTACACTTGATTTGTTGTACGCTGGACAATGTCATGAGGCTTTCTTAAAGCCCAATCTAACCAAGGTTACGAGGAATATCACCAAATGGTGTAAGTACTACCCTCACCTTCTCCCATAACTGTACATATCCACGTGGAACCCGAAAATATTAACGGATTTTCTAAAAAGACAATAAGCGGCCTCTACGTGGCAACAAAGCATCCATAACCCTCACTAGTCCCAATCGAGCCATTCTATCGAATTTTGGTCGCTCAACAAGTTTTTCAGGCCACTCCAGAGGTCATGAAGTAGCCAACACCTCACTTGCCATAGAATTCAACTGCAACCGCTGATCTCAAGGCTTCCATTTAGTGTGTGCCAACACCTCCTTCCATGAGATCATCAAATGAGAAAAATCAAATGAGAAAGGAGATGTGAAGCCATCAATCGAACATGTTGGGAACCATTCACTACATCCCACCATGTACCATCAAACCTGGTATTACCAGGCACAAGTACGACCTCCTCTATGAAGGCCTGAGCCACTAGCACCCATGGCTCTTGAGATATGCACATATCTTGAAATAAAAGCCATCTCCTAGCGACCATAGTTAATCTGACATCTAATGGGGCTGCCTCCACTCCTCTTCGAAGTAGTAACATGTTCCCAAGAAATCCACATCTGCCCTGGCTTATTTCTTGCTCTTTTTCATAACATAAATCTAATTGGCTATTGTATCTGATGCAAAGCTTTGCCCATCCATGGCAATAAAGGCAAGAAAAAAGATATCATGCTAATCATAATGGATTGTGCCACTTTAAGCCGAACATGCATAGGCCAACCTTGAGATTTCCAATACACAAACTTGTCATTTATCCTTGCATAAATCCATGCCAACAAAGCCTGTGAAACAACATCAACTCCAATCGAATTACCCAAGTGCGTGTGATTCATCCCCTTTGTATGACCTGCCTATTTCATCCTAAACCAAGCAAATCGCTCTCAGTATAGCTTATCAGAGCAGATTTCTGCATATTAATGTATAACCCTGAAGCAAGACCAAAAGTATCTCAAACAGCCATAGCCTTCTAAACATTATCTCTTTGAGCCTTAAGGAACATGAAAGAATCATCTGCCAATGCCATGCCGACCATCTTCTCTCTGCTTGGAAGAGTAAGCCCTACAACTTCACCGTCCTCCACTAGCTTATCCAATCGAGATAAGATTAGATGTGTAACAATTGCTCTCTCTCTCTCTCTCTCTCTCTCTCTCTCTCTCTCTCTCTCTCATCCATGGTTGCTCATCCACCTACCATGACTTGAGCTCTACATCCTCTTCTCTTCCACTTACTCCTAGGCACCATGGTTTCTCACATGGTATATCAGAGCTAGGATGATCTCTATTGCCATGTTTCCCTCATCTCCATCACCCCTATGTTTATGCTATGATGCATCACCTTTTTTTTTGTGTTGATGTCTACACCATGCATTCTTTCTTTTGTGTTTTTTGGTGCCCGCCTATAGAGTGATCCAGTGTGTTTTCTAATGCAACTACCCTATTCGAGATTGTGCCACCACCTTCTCTCGAGATCTACCTCAGTGTGTGTTTTTCGTTACGCTCTTGTATATGGCACCCATGCATGTGGACATGGAGGCTTTGTTGGCATCGATTTCTGTCATTAGGGATTTCAATAGTGTGTTAAGAGATTTGACTGAGACTCGGGCTTTTGGTGTATCGTGAAGTTGTTTTAGGATGTGGGTGACTTTGCCACACACATTCACCATGGGTATGACCTATTAGGAGTTTTGGGATGGTTGGATGATGCATAGTCATGATTTTGGTGTTGTTGATACATATGACTACATGTCAGATGATGATGATCATGATGGTCATTCGTTGGGAGCATTTTGCGAGTCAGGGCGTGACAAGATTAGATCCTTGGAGGCACGTGTTAGGCATGCTTACACATATGCCACTATCGCAATGATGTTCGTATGGGTCTTGATAGCTTCTACAATTCATTTACGACATCTACTAGCCATCATCCTATTGATTCGCATTCACTTAGACCAATTCATTCATTGTATTATTGCAGAGAATGATGATGCTGTATCACACACATGCACATAATGATATTGATGCACATGCACACGATGATTCACATGCTCATGATGATAGTGATACATGTGCACTTGATGATATTGCTACACATGCACATGGTGATGATATTGATACATATGCATATGATACACATGATGATGATGTATATGATATTGATGTGTGTGAGCTAGATCACGTGGACATGGTCTCAAGGGCAGGCATGGCATGGAGCATTATGGGTGATGATACGATAACATCGAGCATTATGCCTACCTACCTTCCTAGGGATCATTGGGTTGCATTAGACTATCATGAGGGTTTAATTCGGATGCATTAGACGTTTATGATGAGAGTCTATTAGAGATCGAAATTCAATTAGTGATGCATCCATTGTTACATATGGGGTTGATGCTACTTCACATATTGGATCATGGGATAACTATGAGCATGTGATGGACCATGAGGAGCATAGGCCTAAGTTTCTTGTGTTAGATGTGTTAGGCTACTCCTCTAGAGTTTTCACATTTGGGGGCATTCTTGATTCAGCCACTCCTACTTCTCATAGATGGACTGTGTCTTGGATGGTTCGAGCGAGGCTCCATGGGACAACGACATTGGTTCGCATTCATTTCTCTATTTGTTCATTTGACTCCCATGGATGTTGACATGATCCTATGATCTTTGGAGCAGAGATGTTTGTCTTTGGATACATTATATGCCACTTGGGATGTATGATATTTGATTATGGGGCATGCCATTTGGATTACATGCGACACATCTTGGTTCCCTACATAATGATTCTTTTGTGCTAGGACCACTTGACATTTTGGCCATGAGTTATGGTTTCATTTGGTGGATACCTGGGATGTTGGAGGATGGGCTTGTGAGGTTTCCCTTTTGACCCGAGAGCTATTACTACATCGGTTTTAGGGGTTCGTGATGTATACCATGGCTATCCATTTGATGATACAGGATATACGGCTAGCTTCATCATCAACATTGGTTCCCTACATCTACCATGTGATCTAGGTGGTTGGATAGCCATTACCTCTGGGAGTTTGCATGGCATTTCCCTTTGATCTAAGTGGGAGTATGGTTAGCTTCGTTATTCTATTATCCTTTCCATTTGATCTCGGTAGTCATGCGACTTTGGTGTGACTCATATTTTGGCATTTGGTCTTCTATTTGCCCTTGGCATTGATACCTAGTTGTGGGTCGATTTTTAGCTTTTATCCTCTTGTATATGTTTGTTTGTGCACGACCACCCTTTGATTTCAAGGACAAAATCATTATAGGAGGGGATGGTTTATAATGAAGTTCTTTAGGGTGCACATATACATGGGGCATGGGCCTAGGCACATGGGGCTTAGGACATCTTTATGCATGTGGGATTTGGGCACATATGACCTTGGGACTATAAAAGGCACATGGCCTATGTACCTTTTTACCTTTTGACCATCTTGATATATACATCGTTACCTTTCTTGGAGCTTATGGCCCAAGCTTTCACGGTTGCATCATGGCTGACTTCCCATGTCTAGGTGCTACTACTTGGTGCTACTTCCTATGATGAGTGGATCTCTGGTGGTACTCCCTTCATGAGTGCAATCTCCATCTCTATCCTTGGATCTCTCTTTTGCAAATGAACTTGTGTACCAAGGTCATGACTTTAAGAAAGGCCACTAAGGAAGCTATGTTCAAATAGTTTTGATAGTCGATGATGGCCTTGTGCCGAGTAGAACAAATGATTGCCATGCAAGGAGAGCCAAAGTGGCCAATCAATTGCCAAAAGTGCACAAAACTAGCTTGGGAGCAGCATGAAGAAAGGGCAAGTGACAAGAAGGAGGTAACCTGAACAAAAGGGTTGAAACAATTGGCAGCCAAGAACAAGATGACAAAAATACACGTCCCTAAGGTATACTAGTTTTGCACCCGCACGGTGCTGCGGCATTCCCTATACGTGCACAATATAGCCCTTTGTACACCCTGGCTAGAGGAGGAAGAGAGAAGATGGTTTTAGAGAAGATTAGAGGAGATGCTAGAGAGATGGTTGGGGCGTAATAGAATAGACTGTATAGATACGGGTAATAGAATAGACTGTATAGATAGGGGGATAGACACGTGAGATGCTAGAGAGATGGTTGGGGCGTAATAGAATAGACTGTATAGATACGGGTAATAGAATAGACTGTATAGATACGGGGATAGACACGTGAGATGTGATTACTAATGCACAGGGCCAAGTGTGAAACCCGAAGCGTCCTTTCATGTGAAGAGTTTGAACTTTGAAGCCCCACACTTTGTTCCAGCCCTTTGCTGATTTCTGCATCCCGCAGGTGTGCCTTTCGCCCTTACTGTCCCTTGTGCTTTTCACTGTAAAGTATTTATTGGTGTTCTTTGGACCCTCCCCTGCGCAGAAACTTGGAAGTGGCCTTGCTCGCTACACAGAGATTTGTTGTGGTTGCGTCTTCACTCAGGTTGGACCTCATTTTCCTTTTCTTTCTTTTTGATGTTCTCAGAATCAGGGTTTTCTAAACCTTAGGGTTTTCGTGGAAGTAGCGGCTTGAATTCAGAGTTTAACCCTGCTTCAATCTGCGTGGTGTTGCATCTTGTGCTAAAGTATGCATCCGCGTCAATTCACAAAACATTCCCTGTCTGTGCTTATAAAAATGTTTTATGGCTTTGTTAATTTCTTAACCGTACATTATCAGGTCATGCATTTGATCCCTTTTTGGATTGGACTCATCTTTGCAAAAGTACTTCATGTGCTTCGCTATGTGTAATACATACCTGTTGACCTCCCTTTCTTCGAAATTCTGCTCGTTGAGCACATACTAACATGCCAATTCATCCTCATTCGATCTATAAATCTGATGTCTTGCTTATACGTTTTCCTTTCATATAGCATCTACCATTATGTAGAGTACAACCTACTAAGTCTGTTTTAGCCAACAGCTATTAGATATGCTCGAAGGGGTTCCTTTTAGTCACGGATCTTTTCCTTCTGCTTTTTCTAATTCATACGAGAGTCTGTGCAAAAAGTTTGGACCTTTTCCTTTCGCTTTCTCATTGAGTATTGCATGGTGCAAGATGAAATGTGAGGAGAGGGGGTCCCCAAGGATTCCATCTCAAGCCTTGTGAACTCCGTATTTTTTGACAATATTGCCACTCTCTATTTGGGGCGATCGAGGTTGTTTATGGACTCATATTTTGGAAGCAACTAAATGTCTTGCGTGTAATTGCATTGATGGCAATACTGTTTTAGCTCTGTAGATGCCCCTCTTTATACGATCCTTTTGTAATTGCAAGGTTTTGGTACCCGGAAAGCGGATTGGTCTTCTCGCCCGGAGGTGTTACAATTCGTGGTCACAAAGTGGCCACAATACCAATAGGGGCTTGTGGGGATCTGAACTTGTTAACCTCCCCTTCTTAAGTCACAAGTCCTCATTGTTGGGCCACCCATTGGTGGAGTTCTTTCTTTTTGGTGCAGATGGGCTTTACAAAGTACTCAAAGTTATGGCAATGCATCTTGTCTCTTGGTAGACTCTTTTGATTTCCAAGGCTCACTATTGGTGGGACTCTTCGGCCTAACCTACCATGTGTTACTAAGATGAAATATGTTGGCCTAGACTCCTATTTATAGTTTCTAATGTTGATGAGTTATCTACCAACTTTACCCACCCTAATAATGATGTCCAACTAAGTGTGTTCACACAAAAACTTAATAACTGTCATGTGCATTTCGCACTTCGATGCCACATGGACATATTTGTACAGCAGATCTGGAGTGGTAGCTGGTCCCTTGTGAGCCCTAGTTCGGGATGAGTAAGCTAGGGCTCCACTCTAAGTGTCCAAGGTCAGGTGTACAAGTCCCGTACATGGTCTTGGTCAGGTGTGCATGTCTTGCACATGGAGCAGTACGGACTTGCACATGGAGCAGTGCTAGTCCGTACTGTGAGTCACTCTAGAATGATGATATGGTGTTCCGGGCATTGATAGGCTTGCAGCCAGATGCAAGAGCACCTAGGGAGCATATAGATGCATGAAGTGCAGGGACATGGCTTTACCCATGCTGCCCTACACTTGGGCCACTTTGGGGCAGCCCATGGGCCATGGCTTTGGCCCACACAAAGCCCCACAGCATAGTCCGGCCAGCCCTTGGAGGGCATGGGCCACAGTCGACCAGCCTCTAGGAGGCATGGGCCACAGTCAGCCAGCTTCTGGGCAGCGAGACACTGGCCAACAAATTATGATTGCCACGTGTGAAAAGGCGCTAGCTTTTATGCATTATTTCAGGTCGTGGGACAAAAGCAATCAGGCTGACAAGCTTTTAAGCCTACGGACGAGTAGCTTTTTGTTCTATAAAAGCGTCTTGTCAAAGGTCAAACCATCTCATTATTCACAAGTGCTGAAGAACTCCAAGGGCCAAGACAGCTAGAGGGAGCCTAAAGCAAGGTGAACTTGAAAGTTAGAATTAGGCCATCTTCAGGCTGCAGATTTAGAGATGTCAATCGTTTTCAGCATTCAATAAAGCAAATACACCAGTCCTTGGTGGGGGCCCTTGAGAGGATATTTGGGAGTCGGGACCCAATTGGGTGTACTTGTCTTGGTTCGTCGAGCTCACTAGAGAGGCAGTGCTCATAGATACAGTTCCAGGAGCCGAGGACAAAACTATGGCTATTTGACACGCTAGTCACACCTACACTATTGTATGGAGGTCCCATCTGGGGCCAACCACTGAGACAGATATGGAGGATGCATGTGATGGATGGAAGGCGATGGAGAGGCCCTTGATGAGGATGATCTCGCGCATGATTAGGAGTAAGCCATCAGTGCTGCACGAGATTGTGGAAGCTGAGATGGGGGTTGCATTGATAGTGACAGAGGCTCTACTCTCGCCAGTGACATATTGGCACATGTTATGGGAACTCCCACAAGACAAATACCCCCGGCTTGCCATGGAGTCCTCCAGATTGTTGGCACTAGATGGAGACACACAATGTTGGTATGTGCAGGTGAGCACTTGGTTCAGTATACATGGCATACAAATGAAAGCATCCCTCTTTTCAGAGGCACCCTCCTTTGATCTCAGTCACACAGAGCTGAACATGGTCATTAGGAAGGACATTGTTAGATTGGATACCCAGAGGACCTGGTGCTCACCCATTCACCCCTTGGGGATGAAGATTGCCTTCTACAGAGATCATTTTCTTCACTTGGCAGAGGATAGTGTTAGACATTATCCCCTACTTGCTGGCTTCCTATTTGGTGTCCTATTTTAGCCTCTAGGGCTGACCATGTTAGTCAGAGGGGCTGGTCACCCTTCACTCATATTTTACCCATATTTATTCCCCATTTATTGTCTTGGGTATTTTTCCCAGTCGTGGAGGTCTTTTGCTCCAGTCGGCTGCCTACATGTAGTAGTATATATGTTAGCGTATGCATCCCCAGATTTTGCTCTTTTATGGTGCCCATTTGGTCCCTTTTGCATGGCCCTTGCTTGTGGGCTGGCCACCCCTTTTTCTACTATTTTTCTGGGATTTTTCCCAGCCTTTCTGGCATTTACCAGTCGGCCATGTCCAGTAGCTCCAGTCAGCCTCTTTTGCAGCTCCAGTTGGCCAGCATTCCCTTACTATAAACAGTGGGTGCTGGCCTCTCTTTTCTCATTCTACATATTTTGCTCCCTCACTTGTGAGACTATCTGTGTCTCTTGCTTGGGACTGTTTTGCTTCAGTATATTCAGCATAGTTCTCTCCATATCTCTCTCTCTCTCTTGCACTCTCTGTTCAGCACATTCTAGTGCCACTTTGCTTCCGCTCTGTGCACTCTTTCATGGGATCATCGCTCCCGGTTTAGCAACCTCTTTGCTGCCCCAGATTCAGCCCTGTTTTCAGCACCTTATCCTCTGCGTTTTTCCCCCAGATCCACAGCCCTTGCTGCTGTGTTTTCTGGACAGCAACGTCTGGTCACTTCTCCTCCAGTTTTGGCTTCTCCAACTGCAGCCATCTGGCGTTTTCTGATCAGCGTTTTTCCCACTTGGAGATTGAACATAGGCGGCCTGTTAGTCCCATAGGCAAGACACGGCACAAATACTGGCTCTTCCATGGCGTGACAATCCCATGGATAGAACACAGTCCAGGTCATACACGGGTGGCACCAGTCTGGCTCCCGTCCATACGACACCGTCCTGCTAACACGGGTGCCACCAGTCTGGCTCCCGTCCATGTTATGCAAAAATATTGGCCCCTTCACATGAGACACTGGTCTGGCCTCAAGTGAACGAGACACAAATCTGGAGATGGAGCAAATGGTCGACCAATTGGTGACACCTGGTTGGTATTGTCAGACAGTTCGTGATTCTGGGTTATGTGAGCTTCCTTCTACTCCTCCGCCTGGTTCTCTTCGGCGTTCTTCCAGAGTTACAGGGAAACAAATTCATGAGGGCAACATGTTTGTTAATTATGCTCTTATGTCTACAATCATTAATGGTCCTTTTGATCCCACTTCTGTAGACGAGGCTCTTTAACATGAGCCTTGGCGTCGTGCTATGCAGACAGAGCTGGATGCTATCGAATGGAATGGCACTTGGATTTTGGTGCCTCGGCCTCTGCAGCGTAAGGTGATTGGTGTGCGTTGGATTTTCAAATCAAAGTTCCGAGCTGATGGCAGCTTGGACAAGCACAAGGCGAGGTTGGTTGCCAAGGGTTATGCTCAGCGCCCTAGTGTCGACTTCGATGAGACTTTCGCTCCGATGGCCCGAATGACTACCATTCACACCGTTCTTGCACTTGCAGGACATCATAGATAGCCCGTTTTCCAGATGGACGTCAAGTCGGCTTTCCTGAATGGAGAGCTTACACAAGTCGATCAGCCGCCAGGATTTGTTGTTCCGGGCAAACAGGATCATGTGTACCGGCTCAAGAAGGCTTTATATGGTCTAAAACAAGCTCTGCTGGCTTGGTATACCAGCGGATTGATGAGTTCTTTCAGAAGCTCGGCCTGTGCCGTTCTCACACAGATTCGAACCTTTATATCCTCCTTGAGAGGGGGTTGATTGTTATCATTGTGGTCTATGTTGATGACCTCATCTTTACAGGTTCTTATCCTGTGCGAATCCGTTCTGTTATGGATGCTTTGGAGACAGAGTTTGAACTTTGAGATAACGGATCTTGGTCTCTTGCATTATTTTCTTGGCTTTGAGATTTGGTAGACCTTGAAGGGCATTTTCTTCTCTCAGCAGAAGTACACTCCAGAGATTCTCGATAGATTTCAGATGACTGGGTGCAAACCAGTATCTTCTCCTATGGATATTGGTGAGAAGCTTTCTTCACTTGATGCTTCTCCAGGGACTGATCAGGGACATTATTGGGTTCTCGTTGGTTGTTTGGTATGGTTGACCTACTCCCGATTGGACATATGCTTCGTAGTCAGTTTTTTGAGTTCCTTCTCATCCAAACCCCGTCAGCAGCATTGGCAGTGTGCTCTTAGAGTTCTTCGGTACTTGCGTGGCACTCTGGATTTTGGCATCTTTTATGGCCAAGGACGCCCTCTTGTTGGATGGTCTGACTCAGACTGGGCTGGAGATCCAGATACACGGCGTTCGACCACTGGTTGTGTTTTCACTTGGGTTTGGAGCCATTTCTTGGAGCAATAAAAAGCAGCCTATTGTGGCGCTTTCCTCTACTGAGGCGGAGTACCGTGCAGTTTGTTATGCTGCATGTGAGGCGATATGGTTGCGGAGATTATTGGAGGAGCTCAGCTGTCCTCCTACCGGATCTACTCTTCTTTGGTGTGACAATCAGAGTTGCATCGCCATTGCCAAGAACCTTGTGTTTCATGCTCGTACGAAACACATTGAGATTCAGTATCACTATGTTCGTGAACGGGTTCTTGTTGGAGATTTGCGTTTGGAGTATTGTCCTTCCGTGGAGAATGCTGTAGATTTGTTCACCAAGCCGGTTTCTCAGGCTTCCTTGGCTCCTCATCGTCGGATTCTCGGAGTTTGTTCAGCATCTGGTGCTGAGAGGGGGTGTTAGCATATTCATCCCCACATTCTGCTCTTTTATGGTGCCCATTTGGTCCCTTTTGCATGGCCCTTGCTTGTGGGCTGGCCACCCCTTTTTCTTCTATTTTTCTGGGATTTTTCCCAGCCTTTCTGGCATTTACCAGTCAGCCATGTCGAGTAGCTCCAGTCGGCTTGTTTTGCAGCTCCAGTCGGCCAGCATTCCCTTACTATAAATAGTGGGTGCTGGCCTCTCTTTTCTCATTCAGTCTTGTATATATTTTGCTCCCTCACTTATGAGACTATCTGTGTCTCTTGCTTGGGACTGTTTTGCTTCAGTATATTTAGCATAGTTCTCTCCATATCTCTCTCTCTCTCTTGCACTCTCTGTTCAGCACATTCTAGTGCCACTTTGCTTCTCGCTCTGTGCAATATATAGCTGGCATGCCTCCCTCACATATTCATTGCTTGCCTAGCTTGTCTAGCTGCAGTCCCTCAATTACGAGGTTCTCCCCTCTTGCTCGGGACATGTATTCCTTTGGTGATGATATTGAGAGCATGTTCTCACCTGTGTTTCCTCTCCATCTCTCTCTCTCACTCTCTCTCCAGTGTTTTTGCTTTCCCTTCTTCCGCTGCACATTCTATCATGGTATCAGAGCGCCGGCGATTTTCAATGTTGGATGCTCTCTCCACTACCTCTTCATATCTGTGTTTTTCTGCCCATGGACAGATCTGTGTTTTTTGTGTTCATGCGTTGAAACTTGCGTTTCTTCAAGGGCTGATTGATACCCATTCAGTGGGTTGCAGTTTCCTCTCCCTAGGGCGTCAGTTTGCAGCTTCTTGGCAGCCTGACAAGGGTGTTTTTTTGGATAGCATACCTGTCCTTCTTGGTGGCACCTTCCAGGGGTTCTCAGGCGTTTTTTTTCAAGACTGGACAGCAACATAGCTGTCCCAAACAGGCTGCGTTTTTGGCATGTTTGGGCTTGCTTTCCGAGCCCTGATCTTGGAGCTCTCTGGGCTCCCTTTTGCCTATCCTTTCTGGTTATCTTGTGCCATCCCTCCCACCCCCTGATTGTTCTCTGCAGCAGTTCTCAGTGTTTCCATATTCAGCCCGTTCTGCAGCCCCTTATACCTTTGCGTTTTCAGATTTGTTGCCATGGTTGCTGTGTTTTTCTGAACCGATCTTGCTGGTAGCTCTACCTTCACGTGGGCTTCATCTATTGGACCCGAAGGTACCTTCTCTTCAGTGTTTTTCCTCATAGGAGGTGTGGACACTGGTTGGCTTGAATTTTCAGGTTTGTAGCCCTTGTTTGGCTGCGTTTTCTTCTCCAGTGGACACAGATCACTTGCAGAGGGGGTTTCTTGATTGGATTGTGGCTTTGGAGGCAGTTTGCTACTTGAGGAGGATTCCGAATTTCTGATTTCAGTCAGCGTTTTGCTGATTTTGGAGCATCTATACCTGTGTTTTGTTCCTGGCCTACACGGTTTCCCGGTTTCTACATGTTCCTTGCCATCTGTTGGCGGTGGAGTGCTATTTTCTGCTGGATAGCAGTGTTTTGGTTGCGTTTTGCTTCCCATAGGAGTTTTCTACATTCAGAGGGGGCCTTTCTCCAGCTACTTCACTTGAGGATCAGATTCAAGAGTTGTGTTGTATCTGTGGAGACTTTCTTCTTTGACAGGAATTTACTGATTTTGGAGGAGAGCAGTGATCTTTTTAGAGATCTTGAGCAGAGTTTATTTTGTCCGAGCTTGTGTTCTTTGCAGTGTTTGCAGAACAAGGAGGGTGTTTTGCCATTTGCGGTGTGATCCTTTCACATGGATCCTTTATTTGTTGCTGATTCTTGGGATCTGGTTCTACTTCTGGAACAATCTTCTGCTATCTGTGATGCTTTTGAGGACTTTGTTACCACTGTAGTTTATATTCCTGCTTCCCTTCCTCGTTGTGATTAGTCTATCTTTGCATCTCTTTGTGATTCTTCTGAGGATGTCCCTCCCCCTGCTAGTTCTGCAGGCCTGTTGTTTTGGAGGATGGTTTTTTGGACCCAGTGGGATGCTTTGGATTTGTGGTTGCTAACCGTGCCTGGGGCACAGTGGTACTTCCAGAGTTTTTTGGGCTTATATCAGGCCGACGATATCTTTTTCAGAGGGGGATGTGGAGTCCTTTCATCTTGCGATGCCCACCTCAGTGGTGTGTACTTATGTACAGCATTGGGCAACTCATGTTATGGAGTTTGAGCAGATAGACCCCATGTTTTCTACAGAGTCTTTACATCTTGCGATGCCAACCTTTTCAGAGGAAGCTTTTATACAGCATTTGGCTACTCTTGGTACAGAGTTGGAGCAGATTGACTCTATTTTTGAGGGTTCCAGTGAGGAGCAGTTTGCTTCTCCCGATTATATACAGGATCTTGAGGTTTTTCATACCTTCTCCAAGCTGGATACACGACATTCGACTTCGGGGAGTGTTCTTACACTTGGGTTTGGAACCATTATTTGGAGCAGCACGTCGCAGCCTATATGGTTGTTTTCTTCCAGAGGAGCGGTGTACCTGGCAGCTGCTTGTGTTGCTTTTGTAGCTGAGTTGCTGAGGAGATTGCTTGTGGAGCTTTCTTGGTACCTGTTTCTGCAGTCTTTCATCTTTGATCGAGGACGGCGTCTCTGGCTTCCATCCATTATTCTTTATAAGTTTATCTATTTGAGGGATCTCATTGTAAATTAAACACAAGATACTAGGCTATGGTGGGAGGTAAGTACAAGATGAAACCGATCCTGTCAAGTGGGAAGACTCTGTTGGACACCCACACGCTTAATAGCACAACTTTAAAACCACAATTTGAAATGGACAACTTAATTCAACTTGAAATTGAAATGAAAATGAAATGGAAAGATGGACACCAGCATTGGGGCCTTAACGGGCCGACCCCCCCCCCCCCCTCAATATATGATATATTTATTGGGAGTATTTAACAAATACAATGCTCCATGGGTTCCAAGAACTAGATGATGTCCATGTACATATGAAAACAGTACCAAACAAATATGCTTGAAGTCGACGTTCGAAGTAGATACTCGAAGCAGAACGACCACTAGCGTGGTCCAATCTCTATGGTCCTGTGCTTTCACTGGACTCCGCGGAGAGCGCCTCACTGGTGTTCCGAGACCACGCACAAACAGGTGCTCTCGTACTAACGCCTGGCTCTCCCGATCTCAGCACCTTTGGACCGAGGTTCTCCAATAAAGCTTGGACTACCCGGCACCGAACGGGTGTTGGCCGTATAGGGAGTCGGGAATCCCTTATCAGATTTAACACAAAGTACTTTATTTAAATCTGAAAATTCACTTACTTGTGGTTGGCAGATAGAAGACCAGTACCCGTGGTATTTGTGTAGACGAAGCAGCCACCTTGCTGAGATGGCACAGTCGCCTCGTGGTGAACTTGGTGCATACACCAAGTTAAGTATAACCGCAAAGTCCTCAGCCACCTGCTGTGGAAGAAGGAATACCCACTTGCAAGAGAGGAGAGGCTTGGCTGCAGCGTGGAAAGAAGATGGCGTGGAGGAGCAGCCGGCGGTATCCTTCTGTTGATGGTGGCTGCTGTGCAGAGGAGGAGGAGGAGGAAGCGTGCAGAACCCACTTGTAATGGACGCCTGCAGAGGAAAGGGCAGCCGCCTGTAGGAGCAGCATGCTGAGGTTCTTGCAGGTTTGCTGCCACCTGTAGGAGCAGCACGCTGAGGTTCTTGCAGGCTTGCTGCCGCCTGTAGGAGCAGCCGCCAGAGGCTGTACGTTGAGGTTTTGCAAGTTTGCTGCCACCTGTAGGAGCAGAGATCAAAGCCCGTTGAAAGAGGGTACACAGCAGCCTGCGCAGCCACCTATAACCTGTGGGGTTGCCAGCAACGAAGGAGAAAGAAGCGCCAATCAAGAGCATGCGCCGGCAGAGTACAGCCGCCTTTGGATTTTTTTGCTTCCCGTTAGCAAGTGATTGAGCGCAGGGTGATGGAGGCGCACAAAAACTCCTGTCTCCCCAAGGTGGTCGCCGTTTTCTTTTATTAAGGTTTGGAGAGGGAGTTTAACACTTTGATTTGGCTAGCCCCCACGATTTGCATGTGGGTGGCTAGTTCTAAAGTGGGTTGGGTAGGTGCCCATGCACCCACCCCCACACACACTTAAGTGGGGCTCCCCACCTTGGCCCCTAAGTGGGTGCCCACTTTTAAGTGTGAACATTAAACCTTATAAAACAAAGGGTTAGAATATGAAACATTAAAACAACATGTGCTATATACTCACCACCTGTTCACATGCACCAAAACTTGTCAGAATACAGAGCAGACTTCACGACTCACTGGCAGGCGTCCCCGCTCAGTAAGTAAACACGTCAAGCAGGCAAACACAAAAATACATGTCATGCGAAAACAGTTTCAAACATGCAAAATATGTGTGCATGTGCAAATAGTAACATGGACATATCTCCCGTTCATGGAACAAGTACAAAATATCTGTCGGCACAAAACTGGCACGACATAAAAACATAAAAACCTGGTCTTCCTACGGAGTGACAGTCCCATAGGTAAGACACAGTTCCAGGCACGAGTTTCCCTATGGTGTGACAGTCCCATAGGCAAAACACGGCACGAATACTGGCTCTTCCATGGCGTGACAATCCCATGGGTCGAACACAGTCCAAGTCATACACGGGTGGCACCAGTCTGGCTCCCGTCCATACGACACCATCCTGCTAACACACGGGTGGCACCAGTCTGGCTCCCGTCCATGTCAGCAAAATACTGGCCTCTTCACATGAGACACCGGCCTGGCCTCAAGTGAACGAGATGCAAAAACTAGAGATGGACCAAATGGTCGGCCAATTGGTGACATCCCCCCGGGCTTCTAAAGAGTCGACCTCAACTGAAAAGCCTCAAGATATGCCTGCAACAATTGTGGATAATCAACAAAATAGTCCTCATTTACCCACTTGGCATCAATAGGCAAATAATTCTTAAACTTCAGAAGGTATCTCCTGGAAAGCTTTCCTGCAGGTAGCTTTCTTTCCTTGTGAAAAACAATCTGTTCTGGCTGGAGGATCTCCTCAAGCTCTTCAATCTCTGGCGGATCTTCTGTGACAGGCTCATCAGGATTTGGCCCCACATATTTCCGAAATAGACTCACATGAAAAGCATTGTGAATCTTCCAATGACTAGGTAAAGCAAGCCTGTATGACACTTCATTGATCTTGTGAATCACCTTGAAGGGTCCATAATAGCGAGGAGAAAGCTTAGGATATGATCCTTCTCGTCCTGGCCTCTTCCGAAGCCTAGCCTTCTCAAATTTCAGCAAAACCCAATCACCTTCTTTGGCTTCCATGTCCCTTCTGTGCTTGTCAGGCAGGCATTTTATGCTTATCTTGAGATCTTGCAATGGCTGTCCGGACCTGACCGAAGGCAACATCTAAGTCACGAACATATTCATCAGCTGCAAAAATCTCATCCTTGGTACGAAGGATGGGTGACAATACCACTCTGCCATAGATAATCTCAAACGGAGCCTTTCCCGTGGAAGCATGGATCGTATTGTTGCAGGCAAACTCAACAAGTGGAAGATACTTCTCCCATGCAGTCTTTTGATCTGCCACATAACATTTCAACAAATCCAACACGGCTGAATTTGCAGCTTCACTTTGGCCATCCGTTTGGGGATGATAAGCTGATGAAAACTCAAGCTTAGTACCCATATTATCAAATAAAGCCCTCCAAAAGAGGCTTGTAGTCCTGGGATCTCTATCCCCAACAATGGATTTAGGCATACCATGATGCTTGAAAATATTAGCAAGAAAAAGCTTTACCATATGATCAGCTTTACCATATGATCAGCTTTAATGGTTTTCTTGATGGGCAAGAAATGAGCTTGCTTGCTAAACCTGTCCACAATAGTCCAAATAGCATCATTCCCATGCTGGGATCTAGGCAAGTCCATAATAAAATCCATAGTAATGCTTTCCCAAGGTTGTGAGGGAATAGGCAATGGCTGAAGCAAACCTGGATGTTTTTCCCTATCAAATTTCACCTTTTGGCAAGTGATACATGCACGTACATAAGCCTCAATGTCTTTACGCATGCTTGGCCAAAAGAAATACCTCTGAATCATGCGTGTAGTAGGCATAATACCTCTATGACCAGCATAAGGTGGAGCGTGACATTCGTCCATAACCTTTGGACGCAAATCCTTCACCACACATAGGCAATTATCCTTCATGAGATAACCCTCGTTGATAACATAAGAGGCATGTGAATGACCAGCCATCAAATCAGTCCATATATGGTAAAAATTAGCATCCAAATGATACAAATCTCGCATAGCAGATAAATCTCCATGAGAGGCCACTGAGACTGCAGCAACATAAGGCCTCCTGGATAGTGCATCGGCCACTACATTTTTCTTTCCTGGAGTATGCACAATCTGAAAATGAAACATGGAAAGAAAGTTTGCCATTCTCATCTGCTTCTCTGAAAGCTTTGTTTGAGATAGAAAGTATCTCAAGCTTTGATGATCTGTCTTGACTACAAATTCAGCCCCAAGAAGGTAATGTTTCCAAATCTTTAAGGCGTGAATTACAGCCAAGAGCTCTTTCTCATAGATATCCATATGAAGCTCAACATCATGTAAACGACGGCTCTTGTATGCAACTGCATGCCCTTCTTGATGTAGGACAGCTCCAATACAATCACCACAAGCATCACACTCAACCACGAATGACTTGTGCAAGTCAAGAACAATCAATACTGGACCACATATAATAGCATGCTTGAGCTGCAAGAAAGCATCCTGTTCCTTTGAAGTCCATTTGAAAGCAGTTTTCTTCTTCGTGAGACCATGCAGAGGAGTGGCAATCATAGCAAAATGCCTTATGAAACGCCTGTAATACGAACATAATCCCAAAAAACTACGTACTTGATGTACGTTTTGCAATTCGGGCCAATTCCGAATGGTCTCTATCTTCGTAGGATCCATTGTAACTCCATCTTTGGATACAATATGACCCAAATAATGAATCTCTGAGAGGAAAAACTCACTTTTCTTGGCATTTACGAAAAGTTTGTGCTTCCGCAACTCTTCGAACACTGTGACCAAATGAGTTCTGTGTTCCTGGTCATTCTTGGAGAAAACCAAGATATCATCAAAGAAGACTCCTGTGAACTTGCGATGGGGTCGGAATATCCTATCCATCATTCGATTAAAAGTAGCAGGAGCATTGGTGAGACCAAAAGGCATTACCAAGAATTCATATAATCCGAAGGCTGTCTTGAATTCAGTTTTATAGACATCTTGTGGCACCACTCGGATCTGGTGATAACCACTCTTCAAATCAAGTCTGCTAAAGCAAGCTGAGCCATCAAGCTTATCCAAGATATCATCAATTCGCGGAATTGGGAATTTGTTCTTTATGGTAAGCTTGTTCAAAGCTCTATAGTCTACACACATACGGAATGATCCGTCCTTTTGAACAAGAAGCACAGGAGAGCAGTAAGGTGAGGAACTGGACTGAACCAAACCTTTCTCTAAAAGCTCGTTTACCTGCTTCATGATTTCTTCTTGTTGTGTAGCACTCACTCGGTATGCGGATTTGTTAGGTGGAGAACTACCTGGCACAAGATCTATACGGTGATCTTTGGGCCTCTGGGGAGGTAATTCACCTGGCAACGAGTCAGCAAAACAGTCGTTGAATGCATTAAGAAAATTCAGCCTATCATTAGACATAGCATCCACATTTTGATGATTTGGCACAAGGCTATCACGAACAAAAACCAAGTACGCTGAAAGACTCTTTTTCAGTGCTTTATTAATTTAGATGTGTGATACAAGTGGGATGGAATCCCCTTCTTTGCTAGCATCAATAAAATGCATGCGGCCTTTATGCATAAAAGAAATCATATTAGACTTGTAGTCTTTGCGGGGCTCAAGCCTATGGTGCCATGGCTTGCCCAACAATACATCACATCCATTCAGTGGAGCAACTAGGAAATGCTCATTATCAAGGTAGCCCTGGATATGGATGCGCAACTTCCCTATCAATGGGGTAACCTGCACCTCTTTACCAATAAATGCAGCTTCGGCTTCAATCTGAGGTCCCATGTTCTCAACCTCAATACCCAATGCAGCTGCCGTTTGCATAGAGATGAAGTTGTCAGTTGCACAGTCATCAAACATGAATAGTGCGGGCTGATCCTTGATTTGCCTCCAAGCCTTGCAAACCATTCGCTCTTTTGCATCATGACGTGTATTTCCTTGGACATCAGGAACTGCATGTACGTTAGCCTTGGTGTGCTTTTCCTCGTGCTTTGGTTTGCGATCTGGGCATTGTCGAAACATGTGGTCTTTGCTACCACAAGAAAAGCATTTTCCATTCTTGGCATATTGCTCTCTTTGCTCCGGAGTTAAGCCAAATTTGTTCTTTCTTGGGCCCTGATCTTTAGATGTGTTATTTTCAGCTTTACCACCCTTGTAGGTGTCCCGGAAGTTCTTTTTAGGTGGCTGTCCACCCTTTTGCTGATTTGGGACAGCCTTGTCTTTCCCGTTTGAACCTCCTTGATCCTGTCTAATCTTGAGCACCAATTGCTCTGTAGCAAGAGCAGAAGCTGTGAGTTGTTGCAAAGTATGTTTCGGGTGCAATTCAATGCCCGATCGATATGCTGGTTGCAGTCCAGAACGAAACTTCCTCTTTCTTTCATCCTCAGTGATTTGCATAAAGGGAGTCACTTCCAGCAACACTTTCCAGAATTTGTTAACATACTGTTGCACGCTTTCATTGTCTCTTTGTTCCAGCCTGTCCCACTTTTGAGTGAGAGTTTGCTCCGCATTTGGTGGCAAAAACTGAGCATAGAATCTATCCTTGAATTCCTTCCAAGTGGAGATGGGATCCTTGGTGATCTTTTCAGTGATCCACCAATGAGCAGCAGTCCCTTTCAAAAACATGCTAGCATGGCGTACCTTTGACTTTTCAGTAAAGTCCTCATCGCTAAAAGCAATGTCGAACTGTGCCACAAATGCTAACACCTTAGAAGCATCATGTTCACCATGGAAACATCAAATTTAACAGATTTGTCACCTGCTTTGAATTCCTTGAGCTACCTCGCATGAGGCTCATGGTCTTCTCTTTTTCTTTTCCCCTTATCCAACGGGGTAGCCCTATTTGCATGGGCTTCATGGGCCGTCATAGAAGTTTCATGAGGCACGATGGCATGTGCTCCACGAACTCGAAACTCAGATGAATGTGACTTACTTGCATATGGCAATGTCTCTCCATGAGACAACTCAGGAGGCAAATTTTTTCTGGAAGCAGACCTGTCACCCTTACCATGAGATACATGTCTTGCATGCATGTGACTTTCATGCCCTCCATGAGCACTGGCATACATATATCTGTCAGGCTTAGTGCCTTGTGGAGAAGATGCATGTCGAGAGGTGACTGTCACCTCTTCCTTTTGCATAAAAGATTTCAGCCTTTGAGATGCGGGATCTCCATGCTTCAAACGAGGTGGATTTCTGAATTTCAGCTCTCCGTCATCCCCCTCTTTGATATCACCTTTGCGGAGAAGGTAGGCAAGTGCCAACTCCCTTGGTTTCTTGCCCACTTCCCGTGCCATGGACTCGAAAGTTACATCTACCATTGCATCAGCCTTCCTGGCTTCAATAGCACTTTGCACGTGGGGATCTTCATGCAAAAACTTTAACTCTTGCTCTTGAGCCTCCAAAAGTTTTCTCATATGTTCCATTTCAGCCCTCATAGCATCAGGCTCTTGTTCAAGCATAACTGTCTTTCCTGGAGGCAGTTGACCCTTTGATTCACTATCATTAACCCTTTCAAGGGGCTTGTGTCTTCCTTGCAGGGCATCAGACCCACGAGAGGCACTAGATGGACCCCTCGAATTTGGCACTTCCAAAGGGTTACCTTGGCTGTCCATTGTGTTTTAAGTTTGCTAAAAGCGGGATGCCCAGTACACAGGTTCGTTTCCCCACTAGAAAGAGGGAAACAACCGTGCTCTGATACCAATGAAACCGATCCTGTCAAGTGGGAAGACTCCGTTGGACACCCACACGCTTAATAGCACAACTTTAAAACCACAATTTGAAATGGACAACTTAATTCAACTTGAAATTGAAATGAAAATGAAATGGAAAGATGGACACCAGCACTGGGGCCGGAACGGGCCGACCCCCCCTCAATATATGAATATTTATTGGGAGTATTTAACAAATACAATGCTCCATGGGTTCCAAGAACCAGATGATGTCCATGTACATATGAAAACAGTACCAAACAAATATGCTTGAAGTCGACGTTCGAAGTAGATACTCGAAGCAGAACGACCACTAGCGTGGTCCAGTCTCTACGGTCGTGTGCTTTCACTGGACTCCGCGGAGAGCGCCTCACTGGTGTTCCGAGACCACGCACAAACAGGCGCTCTCGTACTAACGCCTGGCTCTCCCGATCTCAGCACCTTTGGACCAAGGTTCTCCAATAAAGCTTGGACTACCCGGCACCGAACGGGTGTTGGCCGTATAGGGAGTCGGGAATCCCTTATCAGATTTAACACAAAGTACTTTATTTAAATCTGAAAATTCACTTACTTGTGGTTGGCAGATAGAAGACCAGTACCCGTGGTATTTGTGTAGACGAAGCAGCCACCTTGTTGAGATGGCATAGTCGCCTCGTGGTGAACTTGGTGCATACACCAAGTTAAGTACAACCGCAAAGTCCTCAGCCACCTGCTGTGGAAGAAGGAATACCCACTTGCAAGAGAGGAGAGGCCTGGCTGCAGCGTGGAAAGAAGATGGCGTGGAGGAGCAGCCGGCGGTATCCTTCTGTTGATGGTGGCTGCTGTGCAGAGGAGGAGGAGGAGGAAGCGTGCAGAACCCACTTGTAATGGACGCCTGCAGAGGAAAGGGCAGTCGCCTGTAGGAATGCTGCCGCCTGTAGGAGCAGCACGCTGAGGTTCTTGCAGGCTTGCTGCCGCCTGTAGGAGCAGCCGCCAGAGGCTGTACGTTGAGGTTTTGCAAGTTTGCTGCCGCCTGTAGGAGCAGAGATCAAAGCCCGTTGAAAGAGGGTACACAGCAGCCTGCGCAGCCACCTATAACCTGTGGGGTTGCCAGCAACGAAGGAGAAAGAAGTGCCAATCAAGAGCATGCACCGGCAGAGTACAGCCGCCTTTGGATTTTTTTGCTTCGCCGTTAGCAAGTGAGGGAGCGCAGCGTGATGGAGGCGCACAAAAACTCCTGTCTCCCCAAGGTGGTCGCCGTTTTCTTTTATTAAGGTTTGGAGAGGGAGTTTAACACTTTGATTTGGCTGGTCCCCACGATTTGCATGTGGGTGGCCAGTTCTAAAGTGGGTTGGGTAGGTGCCCATGCACCCACCCCCACACACTTAAGTGGGGCTCCCCACCTTGGCCCCTAAGTGGGTGCCCAAAGGGGGGCCCACTTTTAAGTGTGAACATTAAACCTTATAAAACAAAGGGTTAGAATATGAAACATTAAAACAACATGTGCTATATACTCACCACCTGTTCACATGCACCAAAACTCGTCAGAATACAGAGCAGACTTCACGACTCACTGGCAGGCGTCCCCGCTCAGTAAGCAACACGTCAAGCAGGCAAACACAAAAATACATGTCATGCGAAAACAGTTTCAAACGTGCAAAATATGTGGCATGTGCAAATAGTAACATGGACATATCTCCCGTTCATGGAACAAGTACAAAATATCTGTCGGCGCAAAACTGGCACGACATAAAAACATAAAAACCTGGTCTTCCTATGGAGTGACAGTCCCATAGGTAAGACACAGTTCCAGGCACGAGTTTCCCTATGGTGTGACAGTCCCATAGGCAAAACACGGCACGAATACTGGCTCTTCCATGGCGTGACAATCCCATGGGTCGAACACAGTCCAGGCCATACACGGGTGGCACCAGTCTGGCTCCCATCCATACGACACCATCTTGCTAACACACGGGTGGCACCAGTCTGGCTCCCGTCCATGTCAGCAAAATACTGGCCTCTTCACATGAGACACCGGCCTGGCCTCAAGTGAACGAGACGCAAAAACTGGAGATGGACCAAATGGTTGGCCAATTGGTGACACAAGAACCATAAAAGCATAAAGAAGGTAAACCTAAACTAAACAGGGAGGATGCACGAGAGACTACATTTTTGCAAGTGTTGTAATTTACATTATAATGATGGTCCTTTAAATGGGAGAGGTGTCACATTTACGCATCATTGCTTACATAAGTCCTTGAGGGGATGTTCCTATGTACAAAGGACCCTTACACTCTTAGTGGTTGTTCACATATAGGAACCACTTTATTTAAGGCCTAGTTCACACACTTTGCAATATGTCCTAGACATTAGTAAAGATCTACCCAAGGGGACATCACATTAGTACATCAAAACTTTGATAGAGATGTTGACCCCACTATGATTAATGCCATTTTTCATAATGTTTTTAATCTTATAGATTATATGGCCATGCTGCATACCTATGCACTACATCTAATACTATGCTTACAGCCTCTAGGACTGACCATGTTAGTCAGAGGGGCTGGTCACCCCTCCCTCATATTTTACCCATATTTATTCCCCATTTATTGTCCTGGGTATTTTTCCCAGTCGTGGAGGGCTTTTGCTCCAGTCGGCTGCCTACATGTAGTAGTATATATAGCCGGCATGCCTCCCTCACATATTCATTGCTTGCCTAGCTTGTCTAGCCCCTCACTTACGAGGTTCTCCCCTCTTGCTCGGGACTTGTATTCCTTTTGGTGATGATATTGAGAGCAGGTTCTCACCTGTGTTTCCTCTCCATCTCTCTCTCTCTCACTCTCTCCTGTGTTTCCACTTTCCCTTCTTCCGTTGCACATTCTATCAGATAGCTTTATCACACGTCCACGCTACATGGATACATTTGTCATTTGGAATGAGATGTGCGATTTGCCAGATCCGCACCTCATCCCACCAGTCGAGAGTGGAGAGAGCCAGATATGGGCGAGGAATGGCTGCACCAGAGGATAGAATGTGTCAGCTTTGCATTCATACAGAGGCCGAGACGGAGGAGCACTTGTGAGGGCAAGAGGACGGAAGGACCAGATATACGAGAGATCAGAGTATAACCACACAGCATGAAATATGTGAGTGAATATATATAAAAAGGTGAGTTCAGATATGTACAAGAGTCCTCATATGAGAGGTGACTGAGAGCAAAAGGAAGACCAGTGTAGAAGCAAAGAAGGACGTTGGAGCTGAAGCACGGTCGATGACGAAGGCTCGCGTCGATGTGAGGCAAAGCACTCCGAGGTGATAGTGGCAGCGGAAAAATGGTAACGTCGATGATGATGATGGTGGTGCAGTCTCTGATGACATGGGTGCTGCGTGCTTGAAGCAAAGAGGGCTGCTGTCCCGAGTGGTGCAAGCTCTGGTGACATGGGTGCTGCGTACCTAAAGGGGAGAGGGCTCCGTCCCGAAGTAGCAGAGGGGGCTGCGTCCCGATGTAGCAGAGGGGGATGGTCCGGAAGTAGCAGAGAGGGCTGCTGTCCCGATGTAGCAGAGAGGGCTGCTGTCCCGATGTAGTAGAGAGGGCTGCTGTCCCGACGTCCTTGGACCAGGGCTCACAATGAAAATGCGGTGTCCGGCCCTAGGTCTTGCATTTGTCTGTACAGTCATGTCCATATGTGGCATCCAAGTGCAGGATGCACATGACAATTAGATACTGGGAGGGGCATCCAAAGGGGAGGTCTAGTGTGAATTAGAGGCACTGGCGAATTATAGCTCCTACTTCATAGGAGGAACTATATAAATCAATTATTGGGTTCAGTTCAGTCCAGTCGGAGCATATCCAAATCCTGGACTCGTGGCCTAGCATGGACTGCTCCATGCGACGTCGCCTGGGGGGTGGTGTCCTTATGGTATGGGCGTATGTGAACCATGTCTCTAGACGCCTCTATGGTTGAGTGATGAGCTGGATGCCTGGCTCGTCATATTTCTCCCATTCCCCTTCTTCCCTTCTCTCTCTGTGCTACTGGTTGTGGCATGCACTCACCTCCGAGTACCTTACTTCTCATACCGTCTTGAATATACACCCCCACATGCAACAACACCCCCCCCCCCCCCCCCCCCCTTTCTTTCTCTTTTCCTTTTACTACCTTAAAAAAGACTTCACTTCATTTATAATCCTCCCTGAATCAGGTTTTCAGTCACTATGCATGCTAAGATATGCTATATTAGGTTTCTCCCATTCCCTGAATCAGGTTTCTCCCATTCCCCTTCTTCGCTTCTCTCTCTGTGCTACTGGTTGTGGCATGCACTCACCTCTGAGTACCTTAGTTCTCATACCATCTTGAATACGCCCCCCCTCCCTCCCTCCCCCCTCTTTCTCTTTTCCTTTTACTACCTTTAAAAAAACTTCACTTCACTTATAATCCTCCCTGAATCAGGTTTTCAGTCACTATGCATGCTAAGATATGCTATATTCTTTTATGTTTGTGTTGAGTATCAAGATTTTTCTTTGACCTATCTTACGTGATTATTTTGCAGAATTGTGTCTCCATTCATCTTGTTTGCGTCATCTCTTAATCACATTAAAGCATATCTCAATCTCTGATTTAGGGTAAATGTCGAGTTTGCTGCTTGTGTTGTATTTTCCCACCATTTTCAGTGCTGACCAAGTTAATTTTTATGTTGAATTTCTATGCAGATCTGCCACGATGATCAGGGGAGTGGGCAGGAAAGTAACTTCTTTCTCTCGTTTGTTTTCTTTCGCATCTACAGGTTCCAGGTCCTTGGCAGCAGGGAATGGGCCCAGCCTTAAGGGTCTTCAGGATCTTGGGCTGATCAACTCTCCCATGGGCTTAGCAGCATGGAAATACCCAACTGTCAGAGGTTCAGTGCACTCCGATATCTTATGCCTTGCAGATTTCCTAGTTTTGCGTTGTTAAGCTTTTAGCTTAATTAAACATGATTAAAATATCTTAATATTTAAATACTTGAGTAAACATGAGGCAAAGAGCAAAAAGCTGTTGTTTGCATTGAGACACAAGGCCTTGTTAAATAGGGCTTGAAGAGGTACAAATGAAGAGGCACATCCTTGATGAAAGGGTGTGACTCTTGAATGAATAGTTATGCCCTTTGGACATAGAGATGTGTCCTTTGATCAATAGATGTATTCCTTTGAAGAGACGTGTCCTTTGGTGATGACCCATGTGATAGGTTGTGACCCTTCACTGGTGTCCCTTCAATGATTAAGAGTAATTAAGGATAATGAAGAGAGATTAAGTCACATCGTGACATTCCCTCCCACTTAAAATAATACTCCGGCTAAATAATAGACTTTTGTTGAAGATCTTCGTTATTAGGCCATTTATGCTTGTGGGGAAGCTTGCACTGAGAAATATTGAAGACGTTTTCTCTATTGTCTTGCTGTCGTGCTCTAAATGTTAAATCCCAAGTTGTAGCATCATTCTTTAATGTCTTCTTCTTTGTCTGCTTTCAAATGTTGGGCTTGAAGTTGACTTGGCTATATTGCGATGTAGAAAAATCTGAAGGCTCAACCATGAATTCTCTCGATGATACTTGAATAGTATCTGTTGAAGTGTTCCGCTTCATAGTAGTAAAGTATTCATCCAAGTTGTTAGAAGAATGCTTGAAATTCTCTGCAGCGTTGAAAACTTTATCCTCTTGCTTGATATCGATTGTGTCATCCCATGTGGGTAAGGTTGAAACAAATGTTATATCCGCTTTTGTAATCTCTGTGTCTTCAAAGAAGTCCATCATCGGTGACTCATCATCTTGAGATAAAGAATCCAAGGTCTTTTCAACATCATCTAGCTGTTCTTTTGAAGTCATGCTTGAAGAATCCTTGATGTTGTCATCAATTGACTCAATAAAGTTTGCCATATTTGTGTCATGGTTAGGACTAACATGAAGTGCATGAGCTACTGCATGTTTTCCTTTTGAATTATCGGAGCAGTCTTCTGAAGTTGAAGATTCCACATTACGGTTTTGAGAAGCATTGGGTCGTTTAGGACATTCAAACCATCCATGGTTGCCATTACAAATTGTGCACAATTCTATCTTTTGTTGTTCATGAGAAGGTGAAGCTATTGTAGGACGAGGAGTGCGAGATTGGTCACGTCCAGAGTCCCATCCACGATCAGATGCACGTGATTGAAGGAACTGTTGACGTTGAGAATGATTAAAAGATGACCTGTCCTGTTGGCGAGGTTGTTGTAAATGTTACCAAGGGGAGTAGGGCCGGAATTGAAAGTTGTCGGATGAGGATTGTTGATAACTTTCACGAGCCATACATGAACCATTGCCATAATAACCTTGAGAGGCCGATGTTTGAGAATTCGGATTCAGATCCGCTACATGCTCGGCATAATGAATGGCAGTAGCAAGGTCGACAGGATTGTACTTTTGCACATCGGTACGAAGTGTGGGGTTTAAACCTTCAATGAAGGCATGAAGCTTGTCCGTTGGGGACAAAGAATCAATCTCCAGTATCATATTAGTGAACTACGAGATCTAAGAAGCCAAAGAACCAGTTTGGTCTAAGTGGCGTAAACGAGTTCAGGCCTGAAAATCCGCATTGGCAAGAATGAACTGCTTACGAATGACTCGCTTAAATTTTTCCCACGTCGTAACCATTTTTCCAACTTCTTGTCGCCGTTGCCACCAAAGTAAGGTAGTATCTTTAAGTAAGAATGCGACAAATGTAATCTTCTTGGCATCGGTAAGGACCATCGAGTCAAAATACAGGCGAAGTTTGCAAAGCCATTGTTCAAGTGTACGCTTATTGCATTGTCCTCCATAGGACTCAGGGGGTTTAACTGCCAATTTCTTTGTTTTACTAGCTTGCAAAGACGATAAAGAGTCTTAAGATCGTCACCTTCCACCTCAGGGGGAATGTTGCCTTAATTGTCTAGTACTGATGCTGTAATGTCCGTTGCCGGTACATAACTGGTATGAGAATGGCGATCCGTCTGCAACTGTTGGATCTGAGAAGCCAATGTGGTCATGGACTCTTGAAGTTGTTGTTGAAACTGTTGCTACATCTGTGCAAAGCTTACTACTAATCCGCTGGAGCTGGATTGCTAGGCTGGTGGGTTTCGTCTTCCATAGTAGTAGACTGAGATGAAGACTATGCAAATTGAGACTCTGGGGGTTGTGGGTGTTGACGCCTTTGGGTCCTAGTGAGAACCATCAACAAGTAGGGGGAGCAGATACATTATGTGGATTGGAGAAGGTAGGTTACAAGCTAGCAAGGCTGTTATAGACTATCCTCTATGAGGAGGAAGTTCAATTGGTACCGAACCAAGAGCGCTGGGACTGGTTCTTGTCGATGAAGAGGGAGCAGAGGGGGTTTCCATGTCTATGTAAACCATAAATCTTGATTTGCACACCTGGAGTGCGTAGTACCCGTACGATGATGAATTGTGGCTTTCTTGAATATTAAAGTGCCACATTGTCTTGGCTGTTGTTTGTGCTGTATTTTGCGTTTTTAAAAAAATGATGAAAACAGCAAGGTTTATGGTTGATCACACTTGAGATGTGTGTTTGAAGAAGCCCGGCTGAATGCAGGTATTGCAGGAGTCAGGTACTAAGCAAAAGCTGCAAATAATGAAGACTTGGGGCACACTTTTTTTTGAAGTTCGTGCAAGCTGGTTGTTTGCATTACTGGAGAAAAACGTTTTTTTTCCCTTTGTGTCTTCTCTCTAGATTGGCCGCATTGCAAAGGGAGGGTGGTTTGCTATAAAGGCCCCCCCCTTTTTTTTTTTTGCTCTTCGTTGGCCGTTTGCAAGTGTAGGCGGCGGTTGGTCCTGAGCGGCTGTCAGAGAGCTGGCCGATTCATCACTTGTCTCTTTTTTTGTTTTTTTGGTTTTTTTGGTTTTTTTGGTTTTTTTTTCCATTGCCATGCAAGTGCGTGGGCTGTTGGGGTAAAGCATTATGTCCACCCTTATAGTGTGTACAAGCCCATAAGTTTTATAGTACATAGTACACTTAGTACTTTTAATGTACTAAGTGCACTATGTGCACTAGAGCAAATATACATGTGTGATAGGGGAGTCACACACGCATATACCTTGTGAGTTGACTTATCCCCACACGTCTCTCTCTCTCTCTCTCTCCCTTCTTCTCTGTGTGTGTCTCCCACATGAAACCCTAACTGTTTTAGCTGAGCTTCTTTAGGTATCAGAGCTCTGGTTTTAGGGTTACATTTTTTTAAGGGTTTTTATCTCAAGGGTGCAGGCGTTCAAGGTGACATTCAAGACCCCAAGCGGCGAGTCAGTGGTGGACGTGTCGGGAGACACGTACTTATTGGATGTGACTGAGGAGGCGGGGCTGGATTTGCCCTACTCTTGCCGGGCGGACGCCTGCTCGTCGTGCATGGGCAAGGTCATTGCGGGCTCTGTGGACCAGGACGGGCAGTCCTTCTTGGACGATGACCAGCAGGAGGCCGGCTTTGTGCTCACCTGCGTAGCCTACGTGACCTCGGACGTCGTCATCGAGACCCACGCCGAAGACCGTCTCTAGGTCCTCTCCGTATGTGTCACTCCTCCAAAGCCGTCGTTATTTCCAGCACTGCGACACCTGAGTGCTAACATTTGGCCGCTCGAGCTGAGGTGGCACAAGGTGTGCGCGTGAACACAAGTGTGCTGCGCCCGCAGGTGTGCACGAAGGACAGTCAAAGTCGACCTCTCTTCAACTGATTTAGCTCCTACCAGATGATGCCCTCCGTTGCTCTCTGAGCAGCCTCCACCGACGTTGCCACACCATTGCTGTTGCCAGAGCTGCAAGTATTGCGTCTCCAAATCCACCTTTGCCTGTGAACTCGGCTACACGAGTCAGCAAATACGACGCCCCCCCCTTTCCGCAACAGAAATCAAAAATTTTCAGAGGTATTTGCTTCAATTTTGGGATTTGTATGTCCATTATCATCAATTGAGCAGGTACAGGTCCTAATGGCTCAGATTTGAGCACAATTGGCAACATTGGGTGACATTGGTCACATTCCGGGTCAATTGGCAGGAAATTGGGTGTTAACATTTGGGGCTTTTGATGTAATTGTGCCATTGGGCATTCATACATGCTGTATGATGTGAGCAATCTCACATTCGGGGCTAAATTGCAGGAAATTGGAGTGCAAATCAAAGGGCTTTTGTGCCAATCGGGTTGATTTGCATGCAGGCACTGGCATTTGATGCTTTGGGCAATGTGTTGATGCCTGTCAAGCACTCAATGTGCCAGTAAATCAAGGGGCTTTTATGTATTGGATGTATATGTGGCCAGGGGGAAGCATTGTGAAGACTCTGGATGCCTTTCATATGCATTAATGTACCATTCATGATCAGAAATTGATCTTGAATCAAGGGGCTTTTCAAGATTTTGTGCTTGTTGAGCTTGGCAAAGCAGCAGGGAAGACTTTTATGCCTTGAACCCTCAGTAATCCACTTGCAGTCAAGGGGCTTTTGCCCAATTTCTGTCCAGGACTGTTGTATGCAGTGGTGGGGACTGTCAAGGTCTGATTTTCACTCATTTGGACAGCCAGGAGAGCATTTATTGCTACTGTACTTGCTGGTACAGATTTGGTACAACTTTGTACAAGTTTTGGCATGGCTGTACATTGATTTGAATGAGGAAAAGGCTCATTTTCAGCTGTTGTACTTGCCTGTACAGATTTGGTACATCATTGGTGGGCACTTAGTACTGTTGTACAATATTTTGGAAGGGGAACAGAGCACATCTAAGGTGCTGTCATAAATCTGCAGCAACCAGATTTTGGTGATTTTATCACATTCAGTGGGAGGAGAGTTGCATTCGTGCTTCCGCAGTGGGAGATAAACTTTGGGAGAACAACTGTGAGCACTTTGTGTGCTTTGGTGCAGTGTTTGCACATCTTGCAGGGAGTCAGGCATTGACTGTGTCAAAGGTTGCATATTGCTATGGCAACCACAGGTGAGAGCTCTTCATTGCTTCACATCAAGAAGCTTGAAGGCTCACATAATTATGACATTTGGCAAGCCCAGTGCTATAATGTGTTGCTCCAGAAGAAGCAGCACAAGCCCATCAAAGAAAGGGGTGTAATGCCCTCTTCTCTTACTGCTGAAGAATGGGAAGATATGGATGAGCTGGCAAGATCCACCATCATGTTGTCTGTGTCAGACTCTTTACTTTTCAGCATACGTGAAGAGAAGATAGCTTGGGGAATGTGGCAAAGATTGCAGGACTTGTATGCCCAGCAAAGTGCCTCAAGCAAAGTGTATTGGTTGAAGAACCTCATAGGTCTTCAAATGAAGGAAGGGGCGTCTATGACAGCCCATCTAAATGAGTTTAATGGTGTTGTCAGCCAGGTCATCAATCAAAAGTTGGCAATGGACGATGAGTTCAAAGCCACCTTTCTCTTATGCACTTTGCCAGAGAGTTGGGACACATTTAGGACAGCCACTAGCAATTCAAATGCTATGCTGTCATATGCAGATGTGGAGGGTGCTCTCCTTCAAGAGGAGATGAACAGGAAGAACAACTCTGTTGGAAAGTCCAATGCAATGAATGCACGTGGGAGATCCCAGCAAAGGGGTAAAAGCCAAGAACGGGGAAGGAGAAGTCCTGCTCCAAAAAGGACTTGGAATGCCATTATTGTGGCAAGAAGGGACATTTCAAAAAGCAATGCTACAAATGGAAGAATGATCAAAAGGAAAAGGGCAAAGGAAAAGACAAAGACAAAGATGAAGCCAAAGACGCAAAGCCAAAGGGCAAAAGTGGAGTCAAGATTGAAGAAGTCAATGTGTCACATGCAGGTGACAGTGAGGATGAAGTCCTATTCATGTCTTCACTTGATGCCCATTCACTCCATGCAGGAGATGGTCATGGTATGCACTCATGGATCATTGATTCAGGTGCCTCCTTTCATGTCAGAGGTTGCAGAGACTTGTTTGTCAGGTATACTGCTGGCAATGAAGGAGTAGTTTATTTGGGTGACAACCATGCATGCCAGATTCTTGGCAGAGGTGATGTGAGGCTTGTGTTTTCAGATGGCTCACAGCTTATGCTCCATGATGTCAGGCATGTGCCTGAGATCAAGAAGAACCTGTTTTCTACTGGACAGCTTGATGATGCTGGTTATGTTACCACATTTGGTAGTGGAAAGTGGAAGATTAGTAAGGGCTCACTGGTTGTTGCCAGAGGCTCTAAGGTGGACACTCTTTACTTCATGCATGCTGGTGTTTGTCACCATGCTAATGTAAATGCAACTGAGCTGTCGAAAATCTCTATGTGGCATAGCCGGTTGGGACACATGAGTGTCAAAGGAATGTTCTCAAGTTTTCAGTTTTGTGAGCATTGTATATATGGCAGGCAACTCCAGTGTCCCCACAAGAAAGCTCTTGGACAGAAAGATGCTCAGTTAGAGCTTGTGCATAGAGATGTATGTGAGATGCCTCAGCTTTCTTTGGGAGGGGCAAAATATTTTGTCTCTTTTATTGATGATGCCACACGCAAGGTGTGGGCTTATCCTCTTCGTTTGAAGAGTGATACATTCTCAGTGTTTGAGAAGTTTGTTGCTCATGTTGAGAATCAAACTGGCAAAACATTGAAGGCTTTGCGTTCCGACAATGGTGGAGAGTATATGTCCAAACAGTTTCAGGACTTTTGTGATGCTAAAGGCATCAAGAGGGAGCTCTCCGCTCCTTATGATCCTCCACAAAACGGGACAGCAGAGAGGATGAACAGGACCATTCAGAAGAAGGTCCGTTCTATGTTGTCACATGCTGCGTTACCTCATGGTTTTTGGGTTGAAGCTGTTATGACAGCCGTTCATCTTATAAACAGGTCACCTAACATGAGGCTTGGTGGGAAAGTGCTAGAGGAAGTATGGACACGGAAGCCTCCGTCCTACAAGCACTTGAGAGTGTTTGGTTGCGTTGCGTACGTGCACATACGCAGGGAAATACGCACCAAACTTGATCCTAAGTCTCACAAATGCATATTCCTAGGATATGGTGACAGAGGTGAAATGGGGTATAGACTTTGGGATCCAGTGAATAGAAAGATTATACGCAGCAATGATGTCATTTTTGATGAAACATGCATGTATAAGGAGCTTGCAAGGCAAGAGGAGCCTGGCAGAGTCATCTTTGATGATGATGGACATCATGGACAACAACCAAGGGCTGTAAATCAGCCATTACAGCAACGAAACCAGCCCTTAAATGGTGCTGAAAATGGTCCAAATGGACAGCCAGAGATGGCAGAAGATATCCCTATGGATATCCCACAGTTAGAGGAGATACCGGGCATGATTTTTCAACCTTATGGCATGGAACAGGAGCCACCAATAGGTGATATGCAGGCTGGACAGCAACCTGCAAATGATGATCATTGGGTACAGAGGTCCACAAGACCCTCCAGATCCCTTGACAGGCTTGTTCCAGGGGTTGACTACTTGATGCTCACTGACTGTGGGGAGCCCTCTTGTTATAAGGAGGCTTTACAGAGGGCAGACAAGGCTCTTTGGGAGCGTGCTATGAAGTCAGAGATGGATTCTCTCCACAAAAATGGAACATGGAAGTTGGTGCATTTGCCTACAGGCAAGAAGGTTTTGCCATGCAAGTGGGTTTACAGGCTCAAAGTTGCACCTGATGCAAAGCCAAGATACAAAGCCAGGTTAGTGGCTAAGGGCTTCAAGCAGGAATATGGTGTGGACTTTGATGAGATCTTCTCTCCAGTGGTCAAAATGACCACACTAAGAGCTGTATTAGCCTTGGTTGCTCATGATGATCTGGATTTGATTCAGATGGATGTGAAGACTGCTTTTCTTCACGGTGATCTCCATGAGGAGATATATATGCAACAGCCAGAGGGTTATGCAGTGAATGGAAAGGAGAAGCTTGTATGCAAGTTGAAAAAGAGTTTTTATGGGCTCAAACAGGCACCAAGGGAATGGTATCATAAATTTGATACATTCATGAAATCCCAGGATTTCAGGAGGAGTGACATAGATCACTGCTTATACACCAAGAAAGCTTTGGATGGCAGTCTATTGATCCTCATCTTGTATGTTGATGATATGTTGATTGCCGAGAAATCTCGTAAAGAGATGGATGCCTTGAAGAAGAGGCTGCATCAGACCTTTGATATGAAGGATTTGGGTGATGCAAATCACATTTTGGGTATGCGGATACTTCGGGACAGAAATCAGCATGTGTTGTATTTGTCTCAGAAGGAATACATTGGCAAAGTTTTGCAGAGGTTCAATATGGAGGGGGGGGAAGAAGACTAGTACTCCTTTGCTTCCATATGTGAAACTCAGTGCTATGGACACCCCACAGTCGGATAGTGGCAGGGCTGATATGGCCAAGATTCCGTATGCTTCAGCTTGTGGCAGTCTCATGTATGCCATGGTTGCTACCAGGCTGGACATTGCATTTGCAGTGGGAGTGGTTACTAGATACATGGCCAACCCTGGCAAGAAGTATTGGGAAGCAGTGAAAGGTGTCATGAGATACCTGAAGGGCACACAGGATATGTGCATTTGCTTTGGCAAACAGGATGCATTAGCGCATGGTTACACGGATTCGGATTATGCTGGTCATCCAGATAACCGGAAGTCTACTACCGGTTATGTGTTTACATTCACAGGAGGTGCTGTGTCATGGATATCCAGGATGCAGAAGTGCACTGCCTTATCTACTACAGACGCTGAGTATATTGCAACCACAGAGGCTTGCAAGGAGGCATTATGGCTATCTCGGTTAGTGGTTGATTTGGGTTATACAGGGAATATTCCATTGTTGCATTGTGACAGTCAGAGTGCCATCCAGTTGGCAAAGAACCCTGTCTTTCATGCAAAGACGAAGCATGTGGATGTGAAGTATCACTTCATTAGAGAGGTGATAGAGAACAAGCTGATTCAGCTTGTCAAGATTCATACGGATGACAACCCGGCTGCTCTGTTGACAAAGAGTTTGCCTCCAGAGCGGTTTGCTCATTGCAGACACTTGATGGGCATTGGATGAGGCCAGTTTCAGTCTTGATATGGCCTTGTAAATTATCATGTACATGCTGATTTTTTCTTTTCCTTCACTTAAGGGCACATTGCCTTTAAGTGGGAGGTTGTTGGGGTAAAGGCATTATGCCCACCCTTATAGTGTGTACAAGCCCATAAGTTTTATAGTACATAGGACACTTAGTACTTTTAATGTACTAAGTGCATTATGTGCACTAGAGCAAATATACATGTGTGATAGGGGAGTCACACACTCATATACCTTGTGAGTTGACTTATCCCCACACGTCTCTCTCTCTCTCTCCCTTCTTCTCTGTGTGTGTCTCCCACATGAAACCCTAACTGTTTCAGCTGAGCTTCTTTAGCTCCTTCATGGGCGGCCAGTAGAGGGTGGGCATGTTGCTCTTGTAGCCCGTGGGAACGAGCCTTAGGTTGTAAGGCTAAGGCTAATAGCCTTATGTTTTTTTTTACACATCACGTTTTTTTAAATAAAAAAAAGTGAAAAGTCGCGGCTTTTCAAAGTGAAGGGTGGCGGCGCCTCACACATGACGATTCAGCTTGGGAGAGAGTAAATGCACCAAACGATGCCTCATACAGGTGGAGAGGGAGCCAATTAGTACCGTGGAAGGAACCCATGTTGCTCGGTAAACCCAAAGCTTCCCATTGTTTTTTTTTAAAAAGAAGACACTTACTGCATAATTGGGGAAATGAAAAAATCACGTAAAATTGGGCATTTTGGGCAAAATTGAAAGGGGCATTCTCTCTAGTTCTTCCATACAACACTTGGTAAGGTTGATGTTAGGGTTAGGGCTGGCTGATTTTTAGGGTTAGGGTTTTTTGATTTTTAGGGTTAGGGTTTGGCTGTGGCATCCTACAGGTTGGAGTTTGTTTGCTCTGATACCATTGTTAAGCTTTTAGCTTAATTAAACATGATTAAAATATCTTAATATTTAAATACTTGAGTAAACATGAGGCGAAGAGCGGAAAGCTGTGTTGTTTGCATTAAGACACAAGGTCTTGTCAAATAGGGCCTGAAGAGGTACAAATGAAGAGGCACATCCCTGATGAAAGGGTGTGACTCTTGAATGAATAGTTATGTTCTTTGGACATAGAGATGTGTCCTTTGATCAATAGATGTGTCCCTTTGATCAATAGATGTGTCCCTTTGAAGAGATGTGTCCTTTTGAAGAGATGTGTCCTTTGGTGATGACCCATGTAATAGGTTGTGATCCTTCACTAGTGTCCCTTCAATGATTAAGAGTAATTAAGGATAATTAAGGGTAATGAAGAGAGATTAAGTCACAATTGTGACATGCGCCTCATTTACATTAGATAATAAATTCTTGTTGTGAATGACCTAGGGTGCTTTAGGCATTCTTTTGGTTACTACTTCAAATGTTTGCATTTTTGGGTCACTTTATGCAGTGTTATACATGAAGCTTTCTGTCGCTTTTGCATTGTTTTCTGTTTGCACACTTCTAGTGTGCATACTTTAAAATTTGCAGATATTCTTATACTTTATTTTAGTTTTGTTCTAGATTTTCTGGGGTACCTTATAGCGCAATCTACTGAACTTAAAGAGTGCAGCACTGTATTGGGACTCTTGCTCTCATTGTTCAAGTTAGCACAATGGCCTAATTGTAAACGTTGTAAAATTTTCCAAAAGCTACACCTGTTTCTGGACCAGTTGATGTGCATTGTACATATAGATGAGCATGACCCATGATGGGTATCATAGTTTGAGTGATACTGAAAGGTACGAGTGAAGCGTATTAGCAAATAGACATATTTCTTGGCCCGATGCATGAAAACCCACCAAGCGACCACAACAACCATCACCTAAACCTGATGGAAACCGATGGCTGGTCCTTGGACCAGGGCTCACAACATCCTCAGTGCTCATCAGTAATCCAAAAAGGGTGGACCATGTGATCCGGTGTGATGTGGACATGCTCCACACTTGCAGCCACCCTTTAGGCAAGATCCAAGGGTGAGTATGGACTGAATTGAGGCAGTTTTGACAGCCCTATAGGCGCGTGGAGGTGGCCAAGACATGCCATATATTGGGCACAATATGAACATGTTCATGACCTTTTGGATATTGTTTTTGGATCAGAAAAGGGCTGGTCAACCAGCAAAAAAAAAAGGACAAAAAAAAGAGAGAAAAAAAAGAAAAAGAAGAGATCCTT